>NC_000087.7:663557-1272307 GCF_000001635.26 Mus musculus
GATCCAAAACACATTCTCCCTGGTAGCATGGACAAGCAACATTTTGGGAGAAATGGAGCAAAAAAACATAAACTTCACAGTAACAAACATAAACACTCTCTCTCTCTCTCTCTCTCTCTCTCTCTCTCTCTCTCTCTCTCTCTCTCTCCACACACACACACACTCGCACTCACAGCCTCACAACACAGGTATACATGTTTACTTAGGTCACTCAGAATTGTAAACTGTAAGTGTGCCTTGCAAAGAACCACTGCTCCTTACAGTGAGCAGTGCTTACCTGGTGCTTACCTGAAGAAGATATAGCTCCTTAAAGAGTAAATGAATAAATACCTTAAGTAAGTTTGGGAAACTGAAAGAATGTGTGGAATTAAATAAATGTGTTAAGGAAATCTAGCAATAAACAAATAAACAGATGAAAGAATGAACAAACCCAGTCCAGGCTTGAAAGTGGAAATAGAACCAATAAATCAATTTCAGACTGAGGGAATCTTGTAAATGATAAATCCTGGACCTCAAATACAAATTACAGAGCCAAGCTTTACCAAGAAAATACAACAGATGGAGGAATGGATCTCTGACCTTAAAAATATGACAGAAAAATGGATATATCTTTCAAAACAGAACACTAGATGTAAAAATTTCCTCTCACAAAACATCCATGGAAATCTGGGGCACTATGAACATATCCAACTAAGAAAAAAACATACAGAGGAAGTAGAAAAACAAAGGCCTTTCTCAAAGGCCTGTAAAATGTTTTCAGCAAAAGCACAGAAGAAAATTTTCAGAAGCTAAAGAAGGAGATGCCTATAATAGTACAAGGAGCATAGAGAACACTCCATAACTTAGGCCAGAACACAAAGTCCCTGTGGCATAAAATAGCCAAAGGACTATATAATAACACACAGAACAAAGTAAAACTACTAAAAGCTGCAAGGGAAGAACACCAAGTAACACATACAGGCACACCTATTTTATACCTGGCTTCTCAATGGAGACTCTTAAAAGCCAGAAGAGCCTGGACAGAAGATGTTCTACAGAGTGTACAAGACCACAGAGGCCAGCCCAGCCACTATATACCCGGCAAAACCTTCAATCATAATTTGTAGAGAAAATATGACATCCAGCAACTATAACCAAATTTAAGTAAGTTATCTACAAAAAAAGCCCCTAAAGAAGGCTCTAGAAGGAAAAACTCCAAAAGATTGTCACCGGGTATCTTCCTCATTTGTAATTTACTTTCAAACAGGGGCCCAGTGTCCCATATGAACCAGGCAGACCAAGCCTGACTACCTTTTGGGCTTCCCCCAATGATACCCTAATTAATATGCAACATTCAGATGCTGGAATTAGGAGGCTGGCATTTATGTGGGTGCTGAGGATCTGAACCTTTCTTCACTTGGTGTAACAAGCATTCTGCAAACTCAACATCTCCCTAGCATTGTCCCGATTATTGTGCTTTCCCCTTCACAACATGCTGTAAATGGGAAAATTAGTCTCATTTTGAGCCTACTGTACAAGATGAGTCAATCAGTCAAATTAGTCATAATGAAATGGTTGAAGAGCCAAAGAATTCAAGTCAATTTCTAAAATTATCAAGGACCGCAAGAGGATTCACAAAACAGATCAATGTAATAAACAAGTCGGTAAAAAAAAGAAAAAAAATTCTAGATGAAAGATGAAAACAGTTAAGAAAATCATCCAAGAAACATTAAGCTCCTGGGGGGAAAATGGAAACCTCAGAACAGGAAAAGTCAAGAACTCAAACATATGGGGAAAAGCATCATCACTAAACTAAATCATCCAGAAAGAAATGAACTGTCAAAGCCTGAAGATGGGCTGAGGACAACTACACAGAAAAAATAAACAAGCATTCCTACAACTTGATCACGATCAGAAGGGCATCTGAGAATCCATGTAAGAGAATTCCCAACAGAGGGATCTGAATGGCCAAGAAGCACTTAAAGCAATGCTCAACATCCTTAGACATCAGGGAAATGCAAATCAAAACCACCTTGAGATTCCACCTCACACCACTCAAAATGGCTATGATCAAAAGCTCTGGTGACAGCAGATGCTGGCTAGGATGCAGAGAAAGAACACTCCTCCATTGTTGGTGGGATTGCAAGCTGGTAAAACCACTCTGAAAAATCAATCTGACAGATCCTCAGAAAATTGGAAATAGATGTGCCTCCAGACCCAGCTATACCACCATTGGGCATATACCCAAAAGATGCTCCACTATGTTCCTAGCAGCCTTATTTGTAATAATGAGAAGCTGGAAACCACCCAGTTGTCCCTCAGCCAAAGAATGGATGCAGAAAATGTGGTTCATTTGCCCCACATCGAATACTACTTGGATATTAAAAATGAGGGTATCATGAATCATGCAGGCAAATGCGTAGAATTAGAAAATCTCATCCTGAATCTCACCAGAACCAAAAGACATGCATGGTATCTACTTACTCATAAGTGGGTATTGGCCAAAAAGTTCAGAATTCCCATGATACACCTCACAGACTGGAGGAAGCTTACTTAACAAGAATGCAGGCCCATTTGTGGATATTTCAAACACACTTAGACAAGGGATCAAAATAATCACCAGAGGCAGAGGGAGGGACCTGGGTGGGAGAGGGTAAAGGTGGGAAAAGTGGGGCCTGGAGGTGTGGGGGTTGGGGGAGGTGGCAGCAGAATGTGACATTCAGGAGACAAAAGAGAAGTCAAGTGGGCCAGGAGAGTAAATGGAAATATGGAGCAGTGTGGGATGGGGGCAGGAGGAACCTCTAGAATGTCCCAGAGAGGTGAGAGAGAGGCTTCCAGGACTCAGTGGGTATGACAATACCCGAATTGCCCGACAGTAGGGAGATGGAACTGAAGAGACCACTTCCAGCAGATAGAATGGCCCCCAGTTGAGGCATGGGGCCACCCACTGATGTTCAAAATTTTTTATCTAGAATTGATCCTGTCTAAAGGAAATGTAGGGACAAAAGTGGAGAAACGTCTGAAGGATAGGACATTCAGTGACTGGGCCCAATTTGGGATCCATCCCATGAGCAACTACTAAACCCTGACACTATTACTGATGCTCTGCTCTGTTTACAGACAGGAGCCTAGTAGTGGTGGTGTTCTCTTGAGAGGCTCTCAGCTGTTGACTGAATCAGATGCAGACACAGATTGGAAGAGTTCAGGGAAGGAGTAAATGGAATTGAAGCAGATTGTAATCCCATGGGAATTACCAATGATATCAACTAACCTGGATCCCTCAGAGCTCCCAGAGACTTAGCCACCAAACAAAGAGGCTGGTCCATGGCTCCTGACATACACAGGCTGGTCCATGGCTCCTGACAGAGGTTGTAGCAGAGGACTGCCTTGCTTGGAATCAGTGGGAAAGGGTGTACTTAATCCTATGGAAACTTGATGCCCCAGGGAAGGGGGAGGCTGCTGTTGGTGAGGCTCTGGTGGATAGATTCCAGAGCACCTTCTCAGTAGCAAAGGGGAGGGGCATGAGCTGAAGAACTCTGGAGGTGGGACCAGAGATGGAAACAACATCTGGAATGTAAATAAATCAAACAATTTCATAAAGAAGATGAAACCATGTATGGGAGAATGAGGGGGAAGTCTGGAAGTTGTAGAAACAAAGAGTGGTATTGGGTCATTCATGTACATACAGCATACATATATGAAGGAAACATGAAATTTTTTTAATCCACATATAGAACAAGGAGCTAAAAGCAAAGGAGACCAAAAATAAATGAATAAACATTCATTTCAATTGAATATTTCTTTTTTTATTGGATATTTTCTGCATTTACATTTCAAATGCTATCCCAAAACTCCCCTGTACCTTCCCCCAACCATGCACTGCTCCCCTACCCACTCAACTCCCACTTTGTGGCCCTGGCTTTCCCTGTACTGGGGCATATAAAGTTTGGTATACCAAGGTCCTCTCTTCCCAATGATGGCCAACTAGGCCATATTCTGCTACATATGCAGCTAGAGACAAGAGTTCTGGGGGTACTGATTAGTTCATATTGTTGTTCAATTGAATATTTCAATGAAATCACAGCCCCCAGTTCCCTGAATTCAGGGCAATGTGTGCACATGCAAATACAGGAGACATTTAAAGGTGAAAATACACATGACCCAAAAAGGTCTTTTCTGGTCACACTATATCTAAAACTGCAGCTGGTACTGGAAACCCAACGACCTACTCAAGGCTAATGAAGTCATGGATCTTGGAGAGGAAGCTACAAACATCAGTTTACTAAACCAGCATAATCCCTGACTACATTCCCAGGATTTTGTACCTACACCCATAGATATGTTTAGTGCTCACCCTCCATCAAAGAAATTTCTCTGCAAATGGATAGAGACCTTTGCAAAAAAAAAAAAAAACAACTATATCCAATCAAAATGCAGAGAGCTGTGGACCCCTATGCCATCAGTTACATTTTGAAATACAATTTCTGTACCTAAGGTCAAAAAATCAACACAGAACGAGGGAAAAGGAAGAGTTTAAGAGCCAGAGAGGATCAGGGAGTCTCACATGCTGTGAGACTGTGTCTCATGCAATGTTCCAAACTCACCATGTTGAGCACCTAAACATGAGCTGTACAAGGAGAACAACAATAAACATACTAATGTGGACAAGGAAGTTCTTTAAATAACCCTAGACAAAGAACTACAGGCAACTGAGGAATGCTGAGAATGGGAGAATAGGCCTCCCCAGGGAGAGCACACCAATTGTTTATTCAAACCTATATATGCTGTCCTGAGGACATACACACAAGTTACACTGGACAGAGGGAGCATTAAGTATTTATGTATTTATAAATATATATGTATATACATGTATGTACATAACAACGAGTATTGAAAGAACGGCCATGAATTTCAAAGACCAAGGAGGAGTGTATCAGAGGGTTTAGAGGGAGAAAGGCAAAGAGTTACAGAAATATTATGGTGATATTATCTCACAGAAGCAGTTTTAAAAGCTATGAGGTGAGGGGGAGTTTGAGGGAAGGGAAAACAATTTACACAAGCATTTTCTTCAGAATTACATTAGATCCCCAAGACTATGCTTTTAATAGCATGTCAAGCATTCCACCTGTTTTATGTCCATCACGAGACAAAGTAACAGCCAGCCACATAACTGCACTGAGCAGAGCTGTCTTTTTACATCAAAGTAACTCTATGTAACACCTTACAAGGTAAGTATGAACATCAACTATTCATGAACAGGAGGTCAGGACTGCACAAAATAAAGGAATGCAAATCTCCAGATGAGGAAGCAAGGTACCTGAAATCACAACAACTCAGGAGTGAACACCTTTCACAAAAGTGTCCAACTAGGAAACTTTAGACATTTCAACTCAATAACCCCATAGTCATAGAGAGAATAAGAAACATACAGTTCTGAGTCAAGCAGAAAAACAAGGCACATGTAAAGGTGGGAAGCCAGTTGACAAGAGACAGCACAGTTGGCCTAATGACCTTAAATTTAAAGAGCTGTCCAATGTAAAGAAGGGCAATTACATGAAAGCCTAGGCAAAATCAACATATTTAATAATAACAATAATAATGACAATACACTGAAGTGGTGTTAAGCAGCAACCAATTTTAGGGCCCCTTTTTTCTAGTAACAACATTGTATCCCCTTATCTCAGATGAGCAACTGGCAGAAAAAGAAAAAAAAAAGGCAAATCAGGAGACAAGATGAAGTAAGACACAGGATCCTAACCCAGACCAGCCAGGACTGGAGTCTCTTCTTCAGCTGAACATCACTAAGACTGGCATGTGGCAAGATAAAAGAAAGGGTATTAACATCATGTAAGGGCCGACCCCCTCATGATGGCCTTATTGCCACAGGGTTCTCGTCATTTCTCCCTAAGCAGAAATAGCAAGAGCAATGAGAACAGCTGAAGTTTAATCTTCACTATTGTATCTGAATACGGGATAATGTCCATGTTGCTTCTGTGCAGCTGGACTCTTGTCACCTTTTAAGAATTACAGTTGAAATGTTTACAGAGACAAAGTTCGGAGCTGAGAAGGAAGGAAGGACCATCCAGAGACTGCCCCACCCGGGGATCCATCCCATAAACAGCCACCAAACCCAGACACTATTGCATATGCCAGCAAGATTTTGCTGACAGGACCCTGATATAGCTCTCTCTTGTGAGGCAATGCCAGTGCCTGACAAATACAGAAGTGAATGCTCACAGTCATCTATTGGATGGAACACATGCCCTCCAATGAAGGAGCTAGAGAAAATACCCAAGGAGCTAAAGGGGTCTGCAACCCTATAGGAGGAACAACAGTATGAACTAACCAGTACCCCCAGAGCTTGTGTCTCTAGTTGCATATGTAGCAGAGGATGGCCTAGATTATATGCCCCAGTACAGTGGAATGCCAGAGCTAGGAAACAGAAGTGGGTGGGTTGGGGAGCACAGCAGGGGGGAAGGTATATGGGACTTTGGGGATAGCATTTGAAATGTAAATGAAGAAAATATCTAATAAAATTGTTTTTGAAAAAAAAAAAAGAATTACAGTTTAGGATAAGGTGTCCATTTCTTCCTAGGGACAGCAGCACACCCACACCTAAAAGGAGAGGAAGACACTCTACTATTCACAGGCTGAAAATTTATTATTATGAATTTCAGTTCTTAACAATGTAAAAACAGCACTAAAAAGTTCTTAGGAACAAGGAGGTTCAAACTGAGGTTTCCTCATAACTAGAAAGGTTTTGATATAGACTGAGAGATCTGAAAGAACGGAGTCAGTAAGAGATCAGCGGATGATGTATCGTACATAAGGAACCTCTATGTCGTCTCCACTGTCACTGTTGCAGCACAGCTCAAACACAAGTGACTTCACATGATGGCCCAGTTTTTGCTTTGACACACAGCTCACAATCTCTGTCATCCTGAAATCAAAGAGCAGGAGACTTAAGAAGGAAGCAAACAAACATAGAATTAAAGGTGGCAGCAGATTGTAGAAAAAGAATGGGGAACCACACTGGGTTGTTGAGAATCCCATCCAAGGCTTCCACTCCCATCAGCCCAGAGGCTAACTCACGGCTGATCCAACCGTTCTTTGAGCTTGCTGGCTGGCATAAAGACAGAATAGAGCATGGACACACCCTGGGACAGCATGATGACTTCCAGCTTGTGCTCTGTCTGCAGAGGTTAGAAGAGACAGGAGTGATGACTGTGAGATGGACATTGCTGCTAAATCAAGTGGGCAAGACCCCACAAAGGCGAAGTTCACAGACGAAGGAGCCCTACCTTAAAGTAGTCTAGAAACTGCTTCAAGGTCATCTCCTCACCGCTAGGTTGCAGTCCTTGCACATCAAAGCGATCCCACAGTGTCCACTCTTGATCATAGTACTAGACGACAAAGATAAGTGCTAAGAGGGGACTATCCCAAATGTTCTTAACATATTACAAGTGCATTAACTATAGCTCAATAATCAAAAACACACTTGTAACATTACATAACCATGATTAGGCAGCTTGAATCTTTGTAAGGAAAAGGACACGTACGCGCACTGCTAAGACACTGGTTTCCCTCATTTAACATCCCTCTTAGCTTTCCATGAACTGTTTATGTCAGCACCCTTCCTGTTTTTTTGTTTTGTTTTTGTTTTTTTCCTGCTTTGTTGACACAGAATCTCACACTCTCGAAATACCTGAGCCAGAACTACAATTATGTTGTCCATGCGTTTGATGAATGAACACAGGTATTCAAAATATATCTTAGTGATGTAACACCTTATCTGCTGTGAAGCACACTGCCCCTCCCCCCCCACACACCCAGGCATGCAAACATGCTCGGACACACAGACACACACAAAGGACACACAAACACACTGTATTGATGTACTCAGCTTCCCTGAATGGTAAAATCAACATTTCCTATTCTTGCAGGTCCCATACCTGATGACACTCTGGAGCCAGAGGTGCAGAAAAGCTAAACAAAGGCAGAGCCAAGTTGATAAAACTGTTTTTATAAGACTCCAGTTGTTGGTGGCCCTGAACCACCTTGTACAGCTCCAGACACACAAGGCCAACTATAGCAGATGTGGTGGTTGCAATGGCTGGGATGATCTTGCCTGCAATCAGTTTGCTCTGTAAGACAGTGACCACCAGGGATTACTGTATAGGAGGAAGTAGGGGTCTACAGAAGGCCCAAATGAAGGAAAATCAGTTTGGGCAAGGGTCAGTCGTACATCACAGACTCCTATTACCTTATGCCGGTCTGCTGGGGAAATGCCATAGTTTTCTGCTCGGAGGTTGGATGCTGCCACAATGAAATCCATGTGAAAGTTGCTGTCGTCATCCTGTTTTGTTTTGTTTTGTTTTGTTTTTGGAGTTGAGAATTAAGAGAGTGAATGTCTACTCAGGATACCAGTGTCTCCCCCAACTATGTACTGCTAACTCCGATGACCATATGGAGTAAATGGATGCAGGTGTTTTCAATTTTGTTGTTGTTGTTTAAGTCAAATATAATCATTACAATTCTAACCTTCCCTGCTTCAAATCCCTCCTGACTACTCTGATCCCTACTTTCCCTTTAAAAAACATGGCCTCATCTGGCTTAACAGCTAAACGTAACACCTGAATAGAACCTACTCAGCCTGTGAGCACTACTAGTACTCCATGATTTCAGGGATGACAACTTGGTAATGAACAAACAATTAAGAGACTCAATACTGGAAAATCGTATTTCTCCTGCCTAATTATCTACCTTAGTTGCCTGTAGTTCTCTGTGTATGGGTGGGTTCCAATAATACCAGTCCCACTTTCCCCCTTATTATGTGTCTACTGGGACTCTGGGAACTCACAAGCCACTCAGAGAAGCAGGTAGGCTAACTGAAGACCTTCACTCTCCTTCTGATCCTCCAAGTCTAATCTACTATCATCCCCAGCTCTGAAGCAGAATACCTATAGCAGCCTCCCCAGTCATCTCTAGTGGACCCCACAGATCTTTCCCTCCTAATCTCCCTCCACACATTCCTTGATTTGTCCCAGATCTGAACTATAGGAGGCCCTCTCTGGGAAACTACAGCCCATTCTGGTCCAGAAAACAGGCCGGCTAAATTTAACTAGATCTCTCCCCACCCCCCATGCTCCCCACACTCCCCCTGCCCCTCAGCACCTTCAAATCAAATCCACAAGCCTCATCCCTAGCTCTAGACCAGACTACCTGTGGTAGATTCCCACCACACTTTATCTCTAAAGATCCCACAGATGTTCCACTCCTAACTCCCCTAATTGCTTTGTTCCATCCCCTAATTTCAGCATGCCTCCCCTGGAAAACCAGAAGCATGGAAGCTCTTTAGTAGACCTGCTTGCTGTGGTCTCTGCTAACTCTCTGCCTCCATAACCATGGCAATGACTTATCAGCTCCTAGTCAAACATCCTGTTTTCCCTCCCTCTGGTAACCCCAAGCCCATTCCAGTTCCTAAGTCTCAGGTCCCGATACTAAGAAACACATTTCACCTGGAAACCTCAGTCCCCCATACCTATCAGGGCCCCAGAAGATTTCCCTACATGTAAGATACAGCCACCATACTCTACTCAGAACCAATGTATCTGAAGCACAAGTAGAAAGACTTAAACTTAAAAACAGCTTTTAATGGACATGATAAAGGTCCTTAAAGAGGAATTTAGCAAGTCTCCTACAGTAATCAATAAAAACTCCAACAAAATAGTGGAAGGAAATGAATAAAACAGTTCAAGTACTGAAAGCGAAAACAGATTCAATAAAGAAAACCCAAACTGGGGAGTGGAGGGTCAACCAGTAATGAAAAGCCTAGGAAATTGGACAGGAACTACAGAGGCAAGCTTCACCATTAGGATATAGGAGACGGAAGAGAGATTCTCAGGTACTAAAGATACCAGGGAATAAATGAAGTCCTACCTCAAAGAAAATCCGAGGCACCATGAAAAGACCAAACCTAAAAACAATGGTGATAGAGAAAAAAGGCAAATCCCAGTGCAAAGGCTCAGGAAGTATTTTCAACAAAATCACAGAAGAAAAACTCTCAACCTTAAAGAAATAAATGCCTACCAAAGTACAAGAAGCATACAGAACACCAAGTAGATTTGGACCAGAAGAGAAAGTCCTCTCACCAATAAACATACACAACAAAGAAACACTATTAAAAGCTGCAAGTGAAAAGGACCAAGTAGCAAATAGAGGCAGACCTATTAGAATTACACCTGACTTAGAGAAGCCTGGAGAGATGATGTTCTACAGACTCTAAGACACCACAGATGCCAGCCCAGAATACCAGAATACCCAGCACAACTTTCAATCACTGGTAGATGTAGAAATTAAGATATTCCATGATAAAAAAACAAAAAACAAAAACCAAAATAACAAAGTTAAGCAGCATCTGTTCTACAAATTCAGCCATAAAAAAGGTGCAAGAGAGAAAACTTCAACCTAAGGAGATTGGTTACACCAAAGAAAGCACAGGGGTTTATAATAATCCCAGACTAGCACATTGAGAGAAGGGAAGGACACAGATGGATTGACGGACGGACGGACAGACTGAACCGGCACACCTCTGTGTGACACACACACACAGCATCTGACACACTTGCCACCACCAACAAAGTAACATGAATCAACAATCACTGCCCATTGATAGCTCTCAAAATCAACAGTCTCAAACCCTGAAATAAAAGACAAAACACTAAAAGAATGGACGGGAAAACAGTATCTATCTACCTTGGGGCTGCATCAAGGATAGATATCAATCACCTCAGGGTAAAAAGACAGAAAAATATATGGACCCAAGGAACAGGCTAGTTTGGCCATTTTAATATCAAACTAAGACTAATCAGAAAGGACAGGAAAGGACAGAACATACTCATCAAAAGAAAATCAAAGGAGAGGACATTTCAAGTCTAAACCTCTATGCTCCAAACACAAGGGCACCCACATTTATAAATCACTGACCCTCCCACACTGATAGTGGGATTCTTCAATACCCCAGTCTCAGCAATGGACAGGTCATCCACACAAAAACTAAACAGAGAAATGGTGGAGACAACTGGAGTTATACATCAAACAGACTTAACATGTATGTACAAAACATTTCACCCAAACACAAAGGTATATACCTTCTTCTAAGCCCCTATGGATCTTTCTTAAAGAACTGAACATGTGCTCAGATACAAAGTCTTAACAGATATAACAGAGTTGAAATAACACCCTGTATCCTTTCTGATCAGTGTGGAGATCAACAACACAAACAATAGAAACCCCAGAAGCTCAAGAGAACTTGACTCCCTACTGAATAAAAAAATGGGTCAAGACAGAAACTAGAAATAAAACACTTCCTAGAACTGAATGAAAATAAAAACACAGCAAACCAAAACTTAAGGGACATAATGAAGGCCGTTCAAAGAGTAAAGTTCATAGCACAATGTGAAAAAACTAGAGTGTTCTCATAAATGCTAGAATAAAATGAAGAAATCACATCCAAGAGCAGTAGACATCAAGAAATAATAAACTCAGGGTTGAAATCAATAAACCAGAAACTAATGATCAAATGATAAACAGTCTATAAAACAACAGTTGGCTTATTGAGAAAATCAATTAAAATTGAAAAATCCTTAAACAACTTAACTACCAGGCAGAGAAAGAATATCTAAACAGACAAACAAAGAAACAAAACAAAGAAACAAGTCAAAAACAAAAAGGGGGCATGACAACAGACAGAGAAGAAATACAGTGAATCCTAAAACCTCTACTCTATACCAGGATGCAAAGCCTAAAAGAAATGGATAATTTTCTCCCTAAGAAACACTGACCAAAGTTAAATCAAAATTCAGTAAACAATTTTAAAGATATCTATAACCTCTAGTGGAATAGAAGCAGTCTTTAAAAGTCTCCTAGCCAATTAAAGTCCAGAGTCAATAACTTTAGCACTAATTTTACCAGACTTTCAGAAGAGTTAATGGCAATACTGGTAAAATTACTCTACAAAATGGAAACAGAACACTATTCCATGAGGACACAGTTACCATGATTAAGAAAAAGAAACAAACAAACATACAAAAAAACAGGTAAGACCTAGGAAAGAAAGAGAATTACAGGCCAATTTTCCTTATGAACACAGATGCAAAAATACTCAGTGAAATACTTGCAAACCTAATCCAACAACACTTCAAACAGTTCGTCCACCATGATCTAGAAGGCTTCATCCCGAGGCTAGGCTAGTGCAGGGAGTAAGTGTGATAAACAAAATGAAGAAGGAATAAGTGGGGAGGCAGTTAAAATTATGGTGATGTGAGAGGTATGCAGAAACCCAATAAAGTAGAAACTTCCTAAAAAGATAGCTCTCCTGTGTGATCAAGTACACCCACATGTACACACCCATACACATAAGACACAAATACACACACACACATACACACACCCCAAGTGCGTGCACACACATGCAAAACACATGCACACGAGTTTTAATGAAATCACCAATTAATGAGGGAGACCTAGTGCCCCCACTGACCATCTCTTGTCAACAAAGAAAGCCTCCTTTACTGGGGCTGGGTTCCATCTAATTGGGTCACAGCCCTAAGGGGTCCCATGGGAATCCTCAAATAACCAAGGCTGTTGCAAAGACTATAGGCTGCTCTCCACAAACTGACACCAACACCTCATAGCTGAAGACAACAACCTACACAACCCACTGAACATGGAGATGCCTACTCAAAACCTTCACCCCTACAGGATTCCTGAGTCTTTGGTACAGGAAGTTGCTTTGCATGCTATCAAAAGAAAATAATAAACACCAAGCCAGCTACAAATCTCTTATCTGCAATGGAGTTCTGCCTTCAATGCATACTAGGAAAACAGTGGTATAAAGCTTGTGGAAGTAATCAACCAATACTTGATCTGAGTTAAGACTCTCAACACGGGATGGATCCATACCCTATACTGCTTGGGCGACCAAGAACCTGTGGTATTCCAGGGATCTAATGTAAAATCAAATAATACTGGTCTGAGCAAAGACAGAAGAAAGAAAAACAGATACCACAATGTCAAAATGACTCCTGGTGATTGATACACTTCTATGTTTGGGGATCAGTGCCTTATTCAACCACCATCAGAGAAACTTCCTCCTGCAGCAGATGGGAATATAGAGAACCACAGCCACACATCATGCCAAGGGTGAAGAGACCTTGGAAAGCACATCCCTAAATGGGATGCCATCCTGAAATCCATGCCTTCTGAGTTCAGGACATCTTGTGGAAAAGGAGGCAGAGAGAGTGAGTGTAAAAGCCAGAGGGGATGGAGAACACCATGAGGACAAGGCCCTCAAAGTCACTTGAGCAAAGCTCATAGGAACTCAGAGAGTGAAGCAGTATACACCTGTCAATTAAAAAAACCTATGGACTATACAGGAAAGGGTAGAATAGAAGGGGGACATGCGGGAGGCAGAAAGAACACGGATTGAGCCAGGCACAGGAGATTCGTCCTGGACAGACAGACATGGTAACTGAACACAGGTAAACCCAGCCCTGTGGCAGAATGTAGACCAAAATAAATGGGTTATATTGAGTTATGGTCTAGTCAGAGAAGAGCCTTGCTATACGGCCAAAATATGTGTAAATATATTTGTGTCTATCTGAGTCTTATTTAAGGGAGCATGGGGCTAGTAGTAAGAACCAGGACTAATCTACATTTAAGGGTAGTTGGCCAACACATAATGGAGTAGACAGTTTTTTGTGGGGGTGATGCTTTAATTTTGATATGAGTTTACCCAAGAAGCTCCTTTTGATGACCAGCACTGAGAGGTAACATAGCACCACAGGCTGCACTACCATCTTGGGCAATGTCACCAAGGCCAATCTAATGCAATTACCAAGACCTACCTGGAAAAGAGATGGTGCTGCTCACCCATTTTCCCTCTGAAAAAAAAATCTATCAGTCCTCTTATGAAGCCCAAAGAAGCCACACTATTGCATTCTTGTAATCCCAGCATACAAGCATAGAGACAGAATGACCCTAGGTTCAAGTCACCCTAGGCAACATAAAACACTGTCTTAAAAACATTTATAATCAACAGCAAAGAGTCTCTAGGCAGAGGACTCAAGCTTCAATTAGGGCTTTTGTACAAAAACAGTCAAAACATTGCTCAGGCAAGGTGACATTCCTTGTGTGAGGTAGCTACCTCCCTAAGGCTCTTAACACCCAGAATAATTAGTGTACTCTGAGTCTGATCCACAGAGTAAAACTGAAAGCCTTTAGAAAAGAACTGTGTGTGTGGAGGGGGGGTGGGGGTGGGGGGAGATGGCACAGCAGGGAAGAGCACTGACTGCTCTTCCAAAGGTCCTGAGTTCAAATCCCAGAAATCATATGGTGGCTCTCAACCACCCTCTTCTGGCATGTCTGAAGACAGCTACAGTGTATGTATAATAATAAATAAATCTAAAAAAAAAAAGTAGTAGTAGTAGTAGTAGCAGAGAAGGAAAAAAAATCAAACTGTCTGGAAAAAGAGGTTGAGAGAGAGGACACTGCTTGACACAGCATGGTGTGATTTACCTGCTCCCAAAATGAAGTAGGAGGGTTGCTTTTGAGCACGGGCAGAGCACAGGTCTATTGTGGTCAGTGTGGTGTGAGCAAAGGAGCTCTGCTGGAGTGGCAGGAGACAGAAAGGAGGGAGGCAAGAGAGGTGTGTAGCATTTAGTGGGGGATGGGGAACAGGTGTAGCCACTACAGAGTTCCAGTTCCCAGGGAAGTGAGAGGTTCCCAGGACCCAACAGGGATGACATTAGCCGACATACCCAACAAAGGGGTGACAGAACCAGTAGAGGCTATATCTAGTGCATTGGTTGAGGGATGGTACCACCTATCTATTTCAAAAATTTTATCCAAGAATGGTTCCTGTCTAAAGGAAATGCATAAAGAGTGGAGCAGAACTAAAGGAAAGGCCACCCAGAGACTGTTCCACATAGGGATTCATCCCATCTGCAGACACCAAACCCAGACACTATTGCTGATGCCAAGAAGTGCTTTTTGACAGTAAAGGTGGTATATAGCTGTCCCCTGAGAGGTTCTGCCAGAGCTGGACCAGTAGATATGCAGATGCTAGCAGACAACCATCAGACTGAGCACATGGGACCCCAATGGAAGAGTTAGGGGAAGGACTGAAGGAGCTGAAGGGTATTGCAACCCCATAGGAAGAACTAGTATATCAAATAACTGGACACCCCAGACCCCCACACCAGAGCACACAGGGACTAAACCACTGACCAAAGATTACAAATGGAGGGACTCCTGGCTCCAGCTACATATGTAGCAGAGGATGGCCTTGACTGACATCAATGGGAGGGAAGGCCCTTGGTCCTGTGGAGGCTCCATACCCCAGCATGGGGGATGCTAGAGCGGTGAGGCAGGAGTGGATGAGTGGGTGAGCACCCTCATAGAGGTAGAGGAGAGAGGGGATGGGATGTGAGGGTTTGTGGAGGGGAAACTGGGAAGGGGACAACACATGAAATGTAAATAAATAATATCAAAAAAAAATTAAGTCTGGTGCTGTTTTGTTTTCTTAGTTTTGGGAAGTCCTGTTGTACTAGATTTTTGTTATATTTTGAGAAAGAACTTAAAGTATGGTGGGTAGGGAGGGGATGATGATCTAGAAGGACTTGGGGAAGGAGAAGAATATGCTCAAGGTATATTTAAATTTAAAAACTGTTTTAAATAGGAAAAACTGTTTTAAATAGGAAAAAGAAACAAACTCCTGTTGGTGTAGGACTGGTGAACCTAGCCAAGTCCCAGGACTGGTGAACGAATGGATTTTAGAGAAGAAGCGCTTAATCCCACCTTATTAAGCCAGCCTAATTCCTAACTACATTCTAAGTATCAACTCTTAGGCCCACAGGTGTAGCTCTCACCCTTCATCAAAGAAACTTCTCTTTTAAACAGAAGGAGACCACTGTAGGCCAACAATCTTGACAAAAGCCTATGCTAGGCACCTGCGCCTGCCATCCTAACCACCCCAGCTTCCCCACACCAAATACCTTCTCAAAGTCAATGGGGTACATCTTGAATCCAAGCAGCTTGTCTGGAGTAGGAAGTGCAGTCTTGAGTTCCTCCAGGTGGCTGTCATCTGCAGAAAGCAAAGGACACCATGGTCTCTGGTGAACCCATTGTACTGCCCAAGGTGAAATCTGGACTGGGAAGTGGAGTTTATGTAAAAGCATTTGAAAGGGAGAGGCGCCTGGCATGGTGGTGCTCACCTTTGATCCCAGCACTCGGGAGGCAGAGGCAGTCGGATTTCTGAGTTCGAGGCCAGCCTTGTCTACAGACTGAGTTCCAGGACAGCCAAGGCTATACAGAGAAATCATGTCTTGAAAAACAAAACAAAACAAAACAAAACAAAACAAAACAAAACAAAACAAAAAGGAGAGGTATCCTGGAAGGTGTAAGGGAAGGGGAGTCAAAGAGAGAAAACACTTTCCTGCCCAAAGGGCACAGGGACATAGGGGGGTGAGGAATACAAACACATGAAGACCTAGAGGTCCTGAGTAACAAAGATGAACACCTTACAACAAGGAAGCAGCATATTCACACACAATGAAAGATGGAAGGAACTCAATTACCCACCAATAAGTTAATAGACAAATGTAGAGGCCTAGTAAGCTGTAAAAAGGAGAGAAAATTACAGGGCTATATTAAGGTACAACCATTACACAAAATAAAGCAGATAAAATAAATGGGACACAGGAAGAAAACTCTGCTTTGGGTTTGCTTCCCTGTGGTTCCACTAATATGATACAGCTAGTGGTCAAAAAGATTAAAACAAAAAAAGTAGACAAAGGTTTTCAAGGATGGTGAGGTGGTAGAGAGTGGCAGAAGTTGTTCAAGGGGCATAGGAATTTAGTTTTGTAAGAGGAAGACAATGGAGCTGGGCAAAGTGATTTAGATTAGGTTCACAGGAAGATAGAAACTAGTTAATGGAAAGAAATGGCAAGCAAGGGTACAGGGGAGAGGCATTCTGTTATGAACAGTGAATGAAGGAGGGGAAAGTCTCAAAGGAAGATTGTTGGTCAAATATCACTCACGAGGAGACAACTACTCTGAAAGGGAAACTGAGGAACTGTATCAACTTGGGAGATTTGTACAAGAGAACAGATTCCTCAGCGATATCAGAAGAGAAAACAGAGCATGTGACACAGGAGTGCAGAAATCGAGGTGTGCTTTAAGCAGATACAGAGAGGACAGGAACACAGAGGGAAAATAGAGGCGACCTGTTACCAAGGAGACAAAGCAGCAAAGTCATCAAGACACCCAGAGGGCAGGGAGCAATCAGGTTCTTTTTGCATGAAAGTAAATAAATCAAGAAGAAACAAGAAGGAGAATTCTATAAAGTCATCACACAAGGAAGGGAATGAACCATTTCCATAAATCCGTATTGCAGAGAAAAGAGATACAGAGCTTTTGTTTGTCCACCTATCAACCCTTAAGCACAGACTAGGTAAATCTCAGAAATATAGTGAAAATCCTGGCCAGTGGCAAACACCAGAGGGAAGGCAGAGTGGGAAAGAACACAGATGATCCCTGAACGAATGGTGAAGCATTCTCACCAATGGTGGTGGCACTGGTACTCTGCAGCTCCTGCTCAGAAACATGGATCCTGATGCCAGACTTGGGAGCAAACTTGGGGACTGGCAGAGACTGCAGGAGTTTGGCCACCACAGCACAGTCCTGGGACCCTCCTAGTCCGTATGTCTGAGCAAACAGGTTGGCAGCAGCCATCACATAATCCAGATGCAGGGGCTGAAAGAATGGCATGGCAAAGGAAAGTCAGCTTAACAACCACAGGTTAAGAGTAGAGAGACCCACTCCCCACACACCAACCTGGGAGATCCCAAGGACACTTACATTGTTTATGTCAAAGGTGAGAGGATGTGGACAGCGTTTTGGTCCTGACCAAAAAAGTGCTCCAGAGCTCGTAAGCTAAGAGAAAGATATGAACAGCACCGAGGGAGAAGCACTCTCAGGCCAAGAAGCCTAGGTTCACCATTCTTGGGAAATTCACAATGAGCCAAACACACGGCAAGTTCAACTTACCAATGTATATGAGTCAATAATAAGAAATGCAAGTTAGTCCTTTCTAAATGCCCATAAGCCATTATCATACCTACTTCACAAATATGGCTTACCAAGACATTAGGCATGACAGGACCCAGTGTCAAACACAGCTGGGACTTGAACCACTTGGATCACTGTATGCTTAACTATAAAATTTCTCACTTGCAACTACAGCCCTCAAAGGGAACTCAGCTGTGACTCAGCCCACAGGTGCAGCTGGGAAGGAAACTAAGAAACTTGCCTGGCTGACAGAAGAAGGAAAACACAAATGCTTGCACCAAGTACTGGCCTACAGCTTGCCTTGTGGTGCCTGTGGCAGCTAGACTGCCTGGACGAAGCCATGTCTAGACAGAGGACAGTAAGATTCCAATTTCCTGGAAATCTGCTCAGCCAAATACATCCACAAAGTATGTAATACCTGTGCTGGAGGGAAGTTGTGCAGCAACTGCTGGATGTTGTGAGAATACTGGGTGTGCCAGTGCTGGTAGGCCCAAGTCACACAGTCGGCCCAAGTCTGTGGCCTCTGCAGGACCAGGCTGCAGTGTATGGCCTCCAGTACTTCCAAAGGCTGGGTGCCGGCTAGCTGCAGTGTCCGCTCCATGAACTTGGGGTCCCTATCCAATACAAAGACCTGGATTACTTCAGAGGCCTAGAAGTAAGGTTTCTGGGCAAGCCTTCTTTCTCCAGGGAAAATGTCAATGCTGACCACTTCCCATCATCATCATCATCATCATCTACCACCAGCATGAGGCTCAATCAACCATTAATTATCCAAAGCATCTACCGAGGATGTGCATTGAAGCGAGCAGAGAAGGACGCCTTTGTTGATTGGTTTCTGTTGGCTGTTGGTTTGTCTGTTACTTACGTGAGGTATTGGTTAACATTTTCAGCTGACTGCTTGAAGAGCCCTTCAAACTCATCCCGAGCCCACTACAGACAGAGCAAACAAATGCATGTCAGCAAAGGCCAAACAAACAAACACACAAAAAAAGTTCTTAGTGAGACAACCCTTTAGTAAAGACTGTTCTGGGTGAAGACTGCATTAACCTGTACAATGAGGGTACCCATGTGTTCCAGACTAGAGGTCATGCTTTGTAGCCAAGTATCTATGTGTGAGTACCTAAAATGTTCATGGCAATACAGGTGTGATGTGTTTGGATTATAAGAAAGAGCGACAGAAAGGAAGAAGTCACACTTAAAAGAACAATGACCCATTGTCGGTTACTTCTGGTACTGGGCAGAACAGTATCCAGGTCTCAACAGGAATTCCTCTGTTGTTGTTGTTGTTGTTGTTCTGTTTCCTCCCACCAAGGTTTCTGAGAACTAGGAGGTCACTGCTGAAATGGTCTGGGGCATGTATACAGACACTGGACATACAGGTTCTAAATTCTAACTCTCACACATACTTGCCTGCTTTTTTGACCAATATTGCAGTGGAATAAAACTCCCCTGTAGCCAGCTGGTTGTTAAGTCTCTGATGTAACTAGCATTTACACTCATCAAAGTTAGTGCATGAGCACATGCATACCTCAAGATTGAGTATGTTGCCAACTACAAAACCAGTGCTAAGAATTTTACCAAAGCATATGAACAGTCCATATCCAGCTTTACAAAATCTCGCTGGTAGGAATTACTTCAATGCACATTTTGCAGATGAGGAATCTGAGGACCTGACAGGTCTCCTCCTACAAAGTTACAGAACACATTCTAAAACCTTTTGCGCTTCTCTGTCTGCTGTGCAGACTCAGAGACATTTTATAACCTCGAACAAGAAACAGGATAAGGTAATTCAGTTGGAACTCTCTAGTCTATTCCTTCCTGATCTTCACCTCCTTGGCATGGCCTCAAAATACTGACACTATGAGCCTAGGAGCAAACAGAAACAAAACAACCACCCCAAACTCCCTGGGCCCCGATGGACTAGAAGAACACAAGCAGGACTAGGCTCTGGGTTTAGTTTCCAGTGCAGCATTCATTTTGTCCAGCTAGAGGACACACAGGATTATGTACTTGACAATACAGACAGAAGCCACACTGAAAAACAAGGTGTTTAACTTAACACTTTGGGTAAGAGTTTAACACACCAAAAATGCACTCACCATTACAGGTAATTTAGAAAATCAGCAGAGACAACAATAGCTGATTTGTGTAGCAAAAAGCACCATTTATGGATCATTCTCACTGTTCATACCAACTGATGTTCTCTTTAACGCTTTCTTTTTTTTTTCTTTCCATTTTTTATTAGGTATTTAGCTCATTTACATTTCCAATGCTATACCAAAAGTCCCCCATACCCACCCACCCCCACTACCCTACCCGCCCACTCCCCCTTTTTGGCCCTGGCATTCCCCTGTTCTGGGGCATATAAAGTTTGTGTTGTCCAATGGGCCACTCTTTCCAGTGATGGCCGACTAGGCCATCTTTTGATACATATGCAGCTAGAGTCAAGAGCTCCGGGGTACTGGTTAGTTCATAATGTTGATCCACCTATAGGGTTGCAGATCCCTTTAGCTCCTTGGGTACTTTCTCTAGCTCCTCCATTGGGAGCCCTGTGATCCATCCATTAGCTGACTGTGGGCATCCACTTCTGTGTTTGCTAGGCCCCGGCATAGTCTCACAAGAGACAGCTACATCTGGGTCCTTTCGATAAAATCTTGCTAGTGTATGAAATGGTGTCAGCGTTTGGATGCTGATTATGGGGTGGATCCCTGGATAAGACAGTCTCTACATGGTCCATCCTTTCATCTCAGCTCCAAACTTTGTCTCTGTAACTCCTTCCAAGGGTGTTTTGTTCCCACTTCTAAGGAGGGGCATAGTGTCCACACTTCAGTCTTCATTTTTCTTGAGTTTCATGTGTTTAGGAAATTGTATCTTATATCTTGGGAATCCTAGGTTTTGGACTAATATCCACTTATCAGTGAGTACATATTGTGTGAGTTCCTTTGTGAATGTGTTACCTCACTCAGGATGATGCCCTCCAGGTCCATCCATTTGGCTAGGAATTTCATAAATTCATTCTTTTTAATAGCTGAGTAGTACTCCATTGTGTAGATGTACCACATTTTCTGTATCCATTCCTCTGTTGAGGGGCATCTGGGTTCTTTCCAGCTTCTGGCTATTATAAATAAGGCTGCTATGAACATAGTGGAGCATGTGTCCTTCTTACCAGTTGGGGCATCTTCTGGATATATGCCCAGGAGAGGTATTGCTGGATCCTCCGGTAGTACTATGTCCAATTTTCTGAGGAACCGCCAGACGGATTTCCAGAGTGGTTGTACAAGCCTGCACTCCCACCAACAATGGAGGAGTGTTCCTCTTTCTCCACATCCACACCAGCATCTGCTGTCACCTGAATTTTTGATCTTAGACATTCTGACTAGTGTGAGGTGGAATCTCAGGGTTGTTTTGATTTGCATTTCCCTGATGATTAAGTATGTTGAACATTTTTTCAGGTGCTTCTCTGCCATTCGGTATTCCTCAGGTGAGAATTCTTTGTTCAGTTCTGAGCCCCATTTTTAATGGGGTTATTTGATTTTCTGAAGTCCACCTTCTTGAGTTTTTTATATATGTTGGATATTAGTCCCCTATCTGATTTAGGATAGGTAAAGATCCTTTCCCAATCTGTTGGTGGTCTCTTTGTCTTATTGACGGTGTCTTTTGCCTTGCAGAAACTTTGGAGTTTCATTAGGTCCCATTTGTCAATTCTCGATCTTACAGCACAAGCCATTGCTGTTCTGTTCAGGAATTTTTCCCCTGTGCCCATATCTTCAAGGCTTTTCCCCACTTTCTCCTCTATAAGTTTCAGTGTCTCTGGTTTTATGTGAAGTTCTTTGATCCATTTAGATTTGACCTTAGTACAAGGAGATAAGTATGGATCGATTGGCATTCTTCTACATGATAACAACCAGTTGTGCCAGCACCAATTGTTGAAAATGCTGTCTTTCTTCCACTGGATGGTTTTAGCTCCCTTGTCGAAGATCAAGTGACCATAGGTGTGTGGGTTCATTTATGGGTCTTCAATTCTATTCCATTGGTCTACTTGTCTGTCTCTATACCAGTACCATGCAGTTTTTACCACAATTGCTCTGTAGTAAAGCTTTAGGTCTGGCATGGTGATTCCACCAGAGGTTCTTTTATCCTTGAGAAGAGTTTTTGCTATCCTAGGTTTTTTGTTATTCCAGATGAATTTGCAAATTGCTCCTTCTAATTCGTTGAAGAATTGAGTTGGAATTTTGATGGGGATTGCATTGAATCTGTAGATTGCTTTTGGCAAGATAGCCATTTTTACAATGTTGATCCTGCCAATCCATGAGCATGGGAGATCTTTCCATCTTTTGAGATCTTCTTTAATTTCTTTCTTCAGAGACTTGAAGTTTTTATCATACAGATCTTTCACTTCCTTAGTTAGAGTCACTCTGAGATATTTTATATTATTTGTGACTATTGAGAAGGGTGTTGTTTCCCTAATTTCTTTCTCAGCCTGTTTATTCTTTGTGTAGAGAAACGCCATTGACGTGTTTGAGTTAATTTTATATCCAGCTACTTCACCGAAGCTGTTTATCAGGTTTAGGAGTTCTCTGGTGGAATTTTTAGGGTCACTTATATATACTATCATATCATCTGCAAAAAGTGATATTTTGACTTCCTCTTTTCCAATTTGTATCCCCTTGATCTCCTTTTGTTGTCGAATTGCTCTGGCTAATACTTCAAGTACTATGTTGAAAAGGTAGGGAGAAAGTGGGCAGCCTTGTCTAGTCCCTGATTTTAGTGGGATTGCTTCCAGTTTCTCTCCATTTACTTTGATGCTGGCTACTGGTTTGCTGTAGATTGCTTTTATCATGTTTAGGTATGGGCCTTGAATTCCTGATCTTTCCAGAACTTTTATCATGAATGGGTGTTGGATCTTGTCAAATGCTTTTTCTGCATCTAACGAGATGATCATGTGATTTTTGTCTTTGAGTTTGTTTATATAATGGATTACATTGATGGATTTTCGTATATTAAACCATCCCTGCATCCCTGGAATAAAACCTACTTGGTCAGGATGGATGATTGCTTTAATGTGTTCTTGGATTCGGTTAGCGAGAATTTTATTGAGGATTTTTGCATCGATATTCATAAGAGAAATTGGTCTGAAGTTCTCTATCTTTGTTGGATCTTTTTGTGGTTTAGGTATCAGAGTAATAGTGGCTTCATAAAATGAGTTGGGTAGAGTACTTTCTACTTCTATCTTGTGAAAAAGTTTGTGCAGAACTGGAATTAGATCTTCTTTGAAGGTCTGATAGAACTCTGCACTAAACCTGTCTGGTCCTGGGCTTTTTTTTGGCTGGGAGACTATTTATAACTGCTTCTATTTCTTTAGGGGATATGGGACTGTTTAGAAGGTCAACTTGATCCTGATTCAACTTTGGTACCTGGTATCTGTCCAGAAATTTGTCCATTTCGTCCAGATTTTCCAGTTTTGTTGAGTATAGCCTTTTGTAGAAGGATCTGATGGTGTTTTGGATTTCTTCAGGATCTGTTGTTATGTCTCCCTTTTCAGTTCTGATTTTGTTAATTAGGATTTTGTCTCAGTGCCCTTTAGTGAGTCTAGCTAAGGGTTTATCTATCTTGTTGATTTTCTCAAAGAACCAACTCCTCGTTTGGTTAATTCTTTGAATAGTTCTTCTTGTTTCCACTTGGTTGATTTCACCCCTGAGTTTGATTATTTCCTGCCGTCTACACCTCTTGGGTGAATTTGCTTCCTTTTTTTCTAGAGCTTTTAGATGTGTTGTCAAGCTGCTAGTATGTGCTCTCTCCCGTTTCTTCATGGGGGCACTCAGAGCTATGAGTTTCCCTCTTAGAAATGCTTTCATTGTGTCCCAAAGGTTTGGGTACGTTGTGGCTTCATTTTCATTAAACTCTGAAAAGTCTTTAATTTCTTTCTTTATTCCTTCCTTGACCAAGGTATCATTGAGAAGAGTGTTGTTCAGTTTCCACGTGAGTGTTGGCTTTCTGTTATTTTTTTTGTTATCAAAGATCAGCCTTAGTGCATGGTGATCTGATAAGATACATGGGACAATTTCAATATTTTTGAATCTGTTGAGGCCTGTATTGTGACCTATTATGTGGTCAATTTTGGAGAAGGTACCATGAGGTGCTGAGAAGAAGGTATATCCTTTTGTTTTAGGATAAAATGTTCTGTAGATATCTGTCAGATCCATTTGTTTCATCACTTCTGTTAGTTTTAGTGTGTCCCTGTTTAGTTTCTGTTTCCATGATCTGTCCATTGGTGAAAGTGGTGTGTTGAAGTCTCCCACTATTATTGTGTGAGGTGCAATGTGTGCTTTGAGCTTTACTAAAGTTTCTTTAATGAATGTGACTGCCCTTGTATTTGGAGCATAGATATTCAGAATTGAGAGTTCCTCTTGGAGGATTTTACCTTTGATGAGTATGAAGTGCCCCTCCTTGTCTTTTTTGATGACTTTGGGTTGGAAGTCAATCTTATCAGATATTAGGATGGCTACTCCAGCTTGTTTCTTCATACCATTTGCTTGGAAAATTGTTTTCCAGCCTTTTATTCTGAGGTAGTGTCTATCTTTTTCTCTGAGATGTGTCTCCTGTAAACAGCAAAATGTTGGGTCTTGTTTGTGTAGCCAGTTTGTTAGTCTATGTCTTTTTATTGGGAAGTTGAGACCATTGATGTTAAGAGGTATTAAGGAAAAGTAATTGTTGCTTCCTGTTATTTCTGTTGTTAAAGTTGGCATTCTGTTCTTGTGGCTGTCTTCTTTTAGGTTTGTTGAGGGATTACCTTCTTGTTTTTTCTAGGGCATTGTTCCCGTTCTTGTATTGGTTTTTTTCTGTTATTAACCTTTGAAGGGCTGGATTAGTGGAGAGATAATGTGTGAATTTGGTTTTGTCGTGGAATACTTTGGTTTCTCCATCTATGGTAATTGAGAGTTTGGCTTGGTATAGTAGCCTGGGCTGGAATTTGTGTTCTCTTAGTGTCTGTATAACATCTGTCCAGGCTCTTCTGGCTTTCATAGTCTCTGGTGAAAAATCTGGTGTAATTCTGATAGGCTTGCCTTTGTATGTTACTTGACCTTTTTCCCTTACTGCTTTTAGTATTCTATCTTTATTTAGTGCATTTGTTGTTCTGATTATCATGTGTCGGGAGGAATTTCTTTTCTGTCCAGTCTATTTGGAGTTCTGTAGGCTTCTTGTATGTTCACAGGTATCTCTTTCTGTATATTTGGGAAGTTTTCTTCAATAATTTTGTTGAAGATGTTTGCTGGTCCTTTGAGTTGAAAATCTTCATTCTCATCCACTCCTATTATCCGTAGGTTTGGTCTTCTCATTGTGTCCTGGATTTCCTGGATATTTTGAGTTAGGATCTTTTTGCATTTTCCATTTTCTTTGATTGTTGTGCCGATGTTCTCTATGGAATCTTCTGCACCTGAGATTCTCTCTTCCATCTCTTGTATTCTGTTGCTGATGCTCAAATCTATGGTTCCAGATTTCTTTCCTAGGGTTTCTATCTCCAGTGCTGCCTCACTTTGAGTTTTCTTTATTGTTTCTACTTCCCTTTTTAGGTCTAGTATGGTTTTGTTCATTTCCATCACCTGTTTGTATGTTTTTTCCTCTTTTTCTGTAAGGACTTCTACCTGTTTGATTGTGTTTTCCTGTTTTTCTTTAAGGACTTGTAACTCTTTAGCAGTGTTCTCCTGTATTTCTTTAAGTGATTTATTAAAGTCCTTCTTGATGTCCTCTACCATCATCATGAGATATGCTTTTAAATCTAGGTCTAGGTTTTCGGGTGTGTTGGGGTGCCCTGGACTTGGCGAAGTGGGAGTGCTGGGTTCTGATGATGGTGAGTGGTCTTGGTTTCTATTAGTAGGATTCCTACGTTTACCTTTCGCCATCTGGTAATCTCTGGAGTTAGTAGTTATAGTTGACTCTGTTTAGAGATTGTTCTTCTGGTGATTCTGTTACCGTCTCTCAGCAGACCTGGGAGACAGATTCTCTCCTCTGAGTTTCAGTGCTCAGAGCACTCTCTGCTGTCAAGCTCTCTTACAGGGAAGGTGCGCAGATATCTTGTTTTTGGACCTCCTCCTGGTCGAAGAAGAAGGCCCAAAACAGGGTCTCTCTCAGAAGCTGTGTTGCTTTGGCAGTTCCCAGAAGCTGTCAGCTTCTGTGGTGCAGACTCTCACCTGTGCAGACTAAATTCCTAAGTTCCAGGGAGTCCTGGAACCAAGATGGCGACCGCTGCTCCTGAGGCTGAGGCCGCCTCCCAAGCCAGGCGGACACCTGTCCTCTGGTCTGGACGGTGGCCGGCTGTCTGCAGCCTGCAAAGGGTACTGCCTCAGCGGCTCTGTGCTTCCGCCCGTCCCAGAAGCTGTCCGGTTCTCTGGCGCACCCTCTAACTCTTAAACGCGTTCTCACGACCGGCCAGGAAAGACACAACAAACCAGAATCTTCTGCGGCAAAACTTTATTGCTTACATCTTCAGGAGCAGGAGCGCAAGCCCCAAGCCCCAAAAACGAAAGCCCCCCAAAACGAAAGCGAAACCCCGTCCCTATTTAGGAGAATTATCCTCCGCCTAGGACGCATCACTCCCTGATTGGCTGCAGCCCATGGCCGAGTAAAGGCAGAGTACATGTAGTGGAAAATTACTCTTGGCACATGCGCAGATTATTTGTTTACCACTTAGAACACAGGATGTCAGCGCCATCTTGTGACGGCGAATGTGGGGGCGGCTCCCAACATCTCCCCCTTTCCTTTTAATAAGAGCAATAGGCCACCCATATTAATGAGAGTGGAGATAGAGGTCAAATCCCCAGTGTGCAGGTAAAGGAGCCATGTACAGGATTAGCTCTTAGGCTCACAGGCTTTTACCCAGAGCAACCCTGACCTGCTCCCGTGTCGTTTTGCCTGGAGAGAAGGACACTTGGACACTCAACCTTCTTGAAAGATGACATGTCTCCCTAGAATAGGCTCATATATGCCGCAGAGCCCTTCTACTGCAGTGCTTAGCCGTGCAACTCTCTCGGGCTGCTGAAGCACACTCACTCTATCCCGTGCAATGAGTCTAGCCTCGTGAGATGTAAGAGCTGAGTGGCCAGCGACCTATTGCCTAAGCATAGATATATCAGGGGAAGCACCATGTTCTAGAGCTGCAAGTGCCTGGGCAATAACCACCTTGTCTCTCCTAGTTTGGGCCTTGAGCTTACAGACCAACCAAAGAAGCAACACTAATCCACAGCAAAGTGTATCTCCAAATAATATCAATCCCACCCATTCTTTAAAGAAGGGAAATGCTGAGGAGATCCAATTGGGTAATCCTTTGGTCAGGGACAGGTCCAAGCGCGTGGAGTTGACCTGAAGTCTCAATTCCCGAAGGATCTGTTCAAATTCAGCCGTCCAATTCTGTAACATATACTGAAAAAGACTTTTTGACAAATTAGCTGCCCTAGTAAAATTCTCATACTGAATGGAAGTAATGGACAATCCCGGAAACTTTTGTTCACATCCCAGCTGAGTTATTTACCATAATACATCTAGTTGTATCTGGACAAGATCTATGAGTTGATTAACCAGCATGAGACCACCCTGTATCTTGACATTAGCTGAGGTCTGTTTATCTATGATTGTAGTCACTGAGGCTGACAAAGTGTTAATGGTGTCAGTCGTCTGGACCTGTCCAGACAGAGCCAAGGCTGTCTGAATCAAGGCCAAACCCAGTTCCTAGTTAGTGGTAAAAAAGCAGGAGAATACTTGAGCATTATACATCACCGTCATTGGGAGTGGAAATGTCGACATTATCTCCCAACGCTGCTCTCTCTTTATTATTGACGCCCTGGACATCACCAAGACGAGGGACATCAGTATTCCCTTGGTCAGTCTGGATTTTTCGGGTGAGTCTTTCTGGTATCCAAAATGGGTTGTCTTCATTCTGTGGGAAAACACCAATAGCTCCCCTGGATCTTATCAAAATAGGATCCGGGCCATACCATTTATTATCAAGGACATTTTTCCATTTAACCATCTCATTGGGCCTATCTGGCTCTGAACAATGACGTTCAGCCGCAGTATGGCCATGAACATCAATATTTAAAAAATTGAGTGTAAAGAGTGCCATAGACACAGACACTCTTGGTACTCGGGGTAGAGTCTCCTCAATTCCCCTCTTCTGTTTTATAAGATAGGCTTTGAGGGTGCGATGCGCACGCTCAACAATACCCTGTCCTTGAGGGTTGTATGGAAGTCCAGTCAGGTGGGTTACGTCCATCTGGCGGCAGAACTGCTGGAATTTTTGAGATGTATAAGCTGGTCCATTATCAGTCTTAAGGAGTTTGGGTTTCCCCCAAGCACTCAATGCCTCAAGACAATGTTGAATCATATGTGAGGCCTTTTCTCTCCTGTTAAAGGTGTGGCAAACATTACACCAGAGCAGGTGTCAATAGAAACATGTAAATATTGATTTCTCCCAAAGGAGGAAATATGCGTGACATCCATTTGTCAGACCTGTAATGGCCTGACGCCACGAGGGTTTACCCCTACATGAGTAGATAAAATTTGACAACAATCTAAAGGCATTATTAAGTAATCAGAATCATTTTCAGTAGAACCAATCCCTCTGGCGGCTCGAGGAATACCAGAGGAAGGAAAAACAGCCATGTAGGCTTGGCAAAATTATTAGTTGAGCTATTCTGTCCCCTTGTGATATAGAAAAGACAACTTGAGGACAAGAACAGAGAACCTGAAGTTCCCCTTTATAATCCTGATCTACAACTCCAGGGTGGACAATAAGACCTTGTAGGCTGCAAGAGCCTGCCTCTGTCATTCTGGCCACAAAATCTGAGAAGGACTCCTGAGGTCCCTGGACGATCTTTGTTAATTGCCCAGTGGCTTCACCTGCTCGGGAGAGCGCCTTCCAGGCCCTAATAGCCGTGGAGGAAATTTGGGCATAAGCTCCCCAATGGTAGTTTGTCTGATCAGCAGAATAAGCTCCCTGACCCGTTAACAAGTCAAAAGTCCAATCTCTCTGCTCTGGAGTCAAAGCAGCTGCGTTTGTTCGGGCCTGTGCTTGTGCAGCCTCATGCCAAAGCGCTCTCCATTCCATATATTTGCCCATACTAGGGAGAGCGGCTTTTACAATCGTTTGCCAGTCGGCAGGAGTTAGTGCCATGCCGGCAAGCCTGTCTAACTGCACCAAGGTAAAATTAGCATTGGTTCCGTATTTACGGACCGACTCGGCAAGTTCTTTAATCTGCACGTATTCTACCGGAGCGTGGACACGCCCACCCTCGGCTCCTTCAAAGACCGGAAATGCCTGTTGTATTTTCCTTTGTTCCTCTCTGGGAATGAATGAGTCTGCGCATTGCCTCTCTGCACATTGTCTCTCTGCGCATTGTCTCTGCGCATTGTCTCTCTGCGCAGGGCTGACGCACTACGCAGAGCGGGGGCTCCGCATAGGGCGGACCTTGAAGCCGACTGCCCGGAGGCTGAACAGCATGCTGGCTTTCGCCAGCCGCTTTTGGCTTTTTTCTTGACCGATTAACTAGCACTTTATCTGGCTGGTAATGAGCTGCTTCTTCCTCCCAGTCTGTTTCTTCAGAGGAGAATTCTTCATCTGCTTCAGAGCTACTAAGAGCTGGCTTCCTGAGCTCATCTAGTGACGAGTATCTCCTAGAGACCTCCGCTAATTGATCTTTTTTCTTTTCTTTTTTCTTTTCCTTCCTTCTAATCTCTCCCCAGGTATTCTTACCTGACCTAAACTCTTCCTTGGGTTCAAGACCCTTGGAAAGGCCTGTATACTTAGTTTGTGTACCATATTTTCTCTTTGCTCCTACTCTCTCTCCCCGCTTTACTTCTGATAGATTGTCCTGAATTTCATCCAGAATTTTCAGCCCTATCTTAATCACTTGATAACATGTGAAAAAGAACAAAAGGGCTCCTAACACTAGAAAAAGTTCAAGGCCAAACATACCTTGTAAAGCTATTTTCCACTTTACTTCTGATAGACTGTCTTGACTTTCCTTAGAAAGTTCAAGACCAGACTTACCTTGTAAAGCTGTACTCACTGGTACTCCTGTTCCCCAGCTGAAGAGTTCTGAATTCATGCAGTTGAATCCTTCTCAACAGTCTGTTTTACGGGAACCTTTATTACCGTGACCCGCAGTTCTGGTTCCGGAATGAGGGATATTCCTTGCGCCGGTGATGGTTAACTCCCGTCCCGAGTTTTCTTGTATTTTCTCGTCCCGGATTTTCTCGTCCCGGGTTCTCGGCACCAACTCTTAAACGCGTTCTCACGACCGGCCAGGAAAGACACAACAAACCAGAATCTTCTGCGGCAAAACTTTATTGCTTACATATTCAGGAGCAGGAGCGCAAGCCCCAAACCCCAAAAACGAAAGCCCCCCAAAACGAAAGCGAAACCCCGTCCCTATTTAGGAGAATTATCCTCCGCCTAGGACGCATCACACCCTGATTGGCTGCAGCCCATGGCCGAGTAAAGGCAGAGTACATGTAGTGGAAAATTACTCTTGGCACATGCGCAGATTATTTGTTTACCACTTAGAACACAGGATGTCAGCGCCATCTTGTGACGGCGAATGTGGGGCCGGCTCCCAACACTCTAACCTGTTCAGACTAATTTCCTAGGTCCCGCGGAGTCCCGGAACCCAGATGGCGACCGCTGCTGCTGAAGCTGAGGCCGCCTCCCAAGCCAGGCGGACACCTGTCCTCTGGTCCGGACGGTGGCGGGCTGTCTGCGGCCCGCCAAGGGTGCTGCCTCAGCGGCTCTGTGCTTCTGCCCGTCTCAGAAGCTGTCCGGTTCTCTGGCGCACCCTCTAACCTGTTCAGACTAATTTCCTAAGTTCTGCTGAGTCCCGGAATCCTCTTTAACTCTTTCAAATTTAGAAGGTAATGGTTAATTATTGTACTTAAAATATTTTCCATACAATATAGTTTGATTGTATTCTTTCCTTCTGCCAACCCCTCCCAGAACCTCCTAAATTCCCCAGACACTTAATGCATGTGCCATCTCTCAAGAAAAAAAAAACAAAAAAAAAACACTATAACATGTAAAACCCCAAAGAAATAAAGAAATAAACACCCACCGGCAAGACAAGTAATACCAAAACAGAAGTGCACAAGAAAAAACCTGAGGTCCACCTGGCCACCTTCTTCAAGGCATGGAGCCTACCCTGGAATGTGGTTGACAGATGCCATTAACATTCCATTGTAGACTTTATTTTCCCTTTTCTGAGCTTGGTTAGAGCTGGAACTGTGTGTGTGTGTGGACTTCCCCTTCTTTGTGTTGGGATTTTGCCTGGCTTGAACTTGTACATTTTGAATGCTGTCAACCAGAAGTGGATGACCCCAAAGAAACCATGTCTGATACATAGCACACCACATGGGCTGATACACATACGATTGGTATAAAGACATGGGACGTGTTCCGGACACAGAACACATTGGAAACTAGAAATCTGTAGCAGGAGACTGGCAAAGGCTCAAGGACCTAACCCTTCCACCTCCCATTCCTCCCAAGGTTGATCACCTGCACGGTGTGCTCAATGGCATTAGGGAAGTTCTTCAGTGTGCAGATGGGGATGGATTTCTCAGGTGGGTCCTGGCTTGAGCTGTAAGATTCTGTCAAGAAGGGAACAACCACCTGCACGTTGCCCTTGGTGCCCAGCGTGCCTGATTCCAGCAGAGGCTTACGATAGTAAACACAACGGCGGTCCACGTATAATCCTTCAGGGAGATGGGAAGAAATGGCAGATGAGTAGCACGCAAGCTTACATAAGACAGGAACACAGGTCAGCTTGGTCTACAGAGTGAGTTACAGGACAGCCGAGAGTACACAGAGAAACCCTGTCTCGAAAAACCAAGGCAAGACAGGAACACAAGAACCTCATACACTCTACCCTGATCTTGCCCTCCTCACTCAACTCCAAACTTATGAGCATCCACATTGTCTAGGGCATTGGTCACACCATCCAGTTGGAAGAAGTCATCATCATAGACGTGTTCTGTCTCTGGGCCTACTCAATTCTGGTGGCTGAATATCCTGATGTGTGGATTTATGTCACGCACTGCTGCAGCAGCAGTCTCAGACTTTAATTTCTGGGTGGGAATATGAAAAACAGAGCTGTTTCCCACATACTGATGCAACAAAGTCCGTAGAGATATCCCATGATTTATCTCATAAAGGCTCAAAGTCAACCAGGCTCAAACTGCCAATACCATATATAATATCTGGCTGGCCACAACAGATACTATAAAGGACATTAGAATGCTCTTTTAAGACAGCTACATTTCTATTATTCATAAAATTCTGTCCTCTTTTGCTTTAAGGATTATAATGGGCTGGAGGAATGGCTCAGTGATTAATAGCACTGACTATTCTGCCACAGGTCTTGAGGGTTCAAATTCTAGCAAACACATGGTCGCTCACAACCATCCTTAGTCGGATCCAATGCCCTCTTCCCAGTGTGTATGAAGACATTGACAGTGTACTCAAATATATAAAATAAATAAATCTTAAAAAAAAAGGGTTCTGAGACTCCGCCAAAAGTAGTCTGCACAGGTGAGACTGAGGACTACAGAAACTAACAGCTTCTGTGACAGGCCAAAGCAACACAGCTTCTGGGAAAGGTCCTGTTTTGGGCCTTCATCTTTGGCCAGGAGCAGGTCCAAACTGCCAGATATCTGTGCACCGTCCATGTAAGAGGAGAGGTTGCCTGCAGAGAGTGCTCTGACCACTGAAACTCAGAGGAGAGAACTAGTCTCCCAGGTCTGCTGGTAGAGGGTATCAGAATCACAAGAGAAACAATCTCTAAACAGAGACAACTATAACAACTAACTCCAGAGATTACCACATGGCAAAAGGTAAATGTAAGAATCTTACTAACAGAAACCAAGACCACTCACCATCATCAGAACCCAGCACTCCCAGTTCCCCAAGTCCAGGGCACCCCAACACACCCGAAAACCTAGACCTAGATTTAAAAGCATATCTCATGATGCTGGGAAGGACATCAAGAAGGACTTTAATAACTCACTTAAAGAAATACAGAAGAACACTGCTAAACATATAGAACACATTAAAGAAGAAGCACAAAAATCCCTTAAAGAATTGGAGGAGAACACAACCAAACAGGTGATGGAATTGAATAAAACCATCAAAGAACTAAAAAGGGAAGTAGACACAATAAAGAAAACCCAAAGTGAGGCAACGCTGGAACTAGAAACCCTAGGAAAGAAATCTGGAACCATAGATGCAAGCATCAGCAACAGAATACTAGAGATGGAAGAGAGAATCTCAGGTGCAGAAGATTCCATAGAGAACATCGGAACAACAATCAAAGAAAATACAAAATGCAAAAAGATCCTAACTCAAAACATCCAGGAAATCCAGGACACAATGAGAAGACCAAACCTACGGATAATAGGAGTTGATGAGAATGAAGATTTTCAACTTAAAGGGCCAGCAAATATCTTCAACAAAAGTATAGAAGAAAACTTCCCAAATCTAAAGAAAGAGATGCCCATGATCATACAAGAAGCCTACAGAACTCCAAATAGACTGGACCAGAAAAGAAATTCCTCCCAACACATAATAATCAGAACAACAAATGCACTAAATATAGAATATTAAAAGCAGTAAGGGAAAAAAGGTCAAGTAACATATAAAGGCAGGCCTATCAGAATTACACCAGACTTTTCACCAGAGACTATGAAAGCCAGAAGAGCCTGGACAGATGTTATACAGACACTAAGAGAACACAAATTCCAGCCCAGGCTACTATACCAAGCCAAACTCTCAATTACCATAGATGGAGAGACCAAAGTAATCCACAACAAAACCAAATTCACACATTATCTTTCCATGAATCCAGCCCTTCAAAGGATAATAACAAAATAAAACCAATACAAGGACAGACACCACGACCTAGAAAAAACAAGAAGGTAATCCCTCAACAAACCTAAAAGAAGACAGCCACAAGAACAGAATGCCAACTTCAACAACAAAAATAATAGGAAGCAACAATTACTTTTCCTTAATATCTCTTAATATCAATGGAGTCAACTACCCAATCAAAAGACATAGACTAACAGACTGGCTACACAAACAGGACCCAACATTTTGCTGCTTACAGGAAACTCATCTCAGAGAAAAAGATAGACACTACCTCAGAATGAAAGGCTGGAAAACAATTATCCAAGCAAATGGTATGAAGAAACAAGATGTAGTAGCCATTCTAAGATCTAATAAAATCGATGTCCAAACCAAAGTCATCAAAAAACAAAACAAAACAAAACAAAAAAAACAAAAAAACAAGGAGGGGCACTTCATACTCATCAAAGGTAAAATCCTCCAAGAGGAACTATCAATTCTGAATATATGTGCTCCAAATACAAGGGCAGCCACATTCATGAAAGAAACGTTTGTAAAGCTCAAAGCACACATTGCACCTCACACAATAATAGTGGGAGACTTCAACATACCACTTTCACCAATGGACAGATTATGGAAACAGAAACTAAACAGGGACACAGTGAAACTAACAGAAGTGATGAAACAAATGGACTTAACAGATATCTACAGAACATTTTATCCTAAAACAAAAGGATATACCTTCTTCTCAGCACCTCATGGTACCTTCTCCAAAATTGACCACATAATTGATCACAAAACAAGCCTCTGCATATACAAAAATATTGAAATTGTCCCATGCATCCTATCAGATCACCATGGACTAAGGCTGATCTTCAATAACAAAATAAAAAATAGAAAGCCAACATTCATGTGGAAACTGAACAACACTCTTCTCAATGATATCTTGGTCAAGGAAGGAATAAAGAAAGAAATTAAAAACTTTTTGGAGTTTAATGAAAATGAAGCCACAACACCCAAACTTATGGGACACAATGAAAGCATTTCTAAGAGGGAAACTCATAGCTTCTAGTGCCTCCAAAAAGAAACTAGAGAGAACACACATTAGCTGCTTGACAACACACCTAAAAGCTCTAGAACAAAAGGAAGCAAATTCATCTAAGAGGAGTAGAAGGCAGGAAATAATCAAACTCAGGGCTGAAATCAACCAAGTGGAAACAAGAAGAACTATTCAAAGAATCAACCAATCGAGGAGCTGGTTCTTTGAGAAAATCAACAAGGTAGATAAACCCTTAGCCAGACTCAATAGAGGGCACAGGGAAAGCATCCTAATTAACAAAATCAGAAATGAAAAGGGAGACATAAAAACAGATACTGAAGGAATCCAAAACACCATCAGATCCTTCTACAAAAGGCTATACTCAACAAAACTGGAGAACCTGGATGAAATGGACAAGTTTCTGACAGATACCAGGTACCAAAGTTAAATCAAGATCAGGTTAATGATCTAAACAATCCTATATCTCCTAAAGAAATAGAAGCAGTCATTAAAAACAAAACAAAACAAAACAAAATGAAGCCCAGGATCAGATGGGTTTAGTGCAGAGTTCTATCAGACCTTCAAAGATTTAATCCCAATTCTTCACATACTATTCCACAAAATAGAAACAGAAGGGTTTCTACCCAACTCATTCTATGAAGCTAATTTACTCTGATATCTAAACCACAAAAAGACCCAACAAAGATAGAGAACTTCAAACCAATTTCCCTTATGAATATCGATGCAAAAATCCTCAATAAAGTTCTGGATAACTGAATCCAAAAACACATTAAAACAATCATCCATCCTGACCAAGTAGGTGTCATCCCAGGAATGCAGGGATGGTTCAATGCATGGAAATCCATCAACGTAATCCAGTATATAAACAAACTCAAAGACAAAAATCACATGATCATCTCGTTAGATGTGGAAAAAGCATTTGACAAAATCCAACACCCATTCATGATAAAAGTCTTGGAAAGATCAGGAATTCAAGGCCCATGCCTAACCATGATAAAAAGCAATCTACAGCAAACCAGTAGCCAACATCAAAGTAAATGGTGAGAAGCTGGAAGCAATCCCACTAAAATCAGGGACTAGACAAGGCTGTCCACTCTCTCCCTACCTATTCAACATTGTACTTGAAGTCCTAGCCTGAGCAATTAGACAACAAAAGGAGATCAAGGGGATACAAATTGGAAAGGAAGAAGTCAAAATATCACTTTTTTGCAGATGATATGATAGTACATATAAGTGACCCTAAAAATTCCACCAGAGAACTCCTAAACCTGATAAACAGCTTCGGTGAAGTAGCTGGATATAAAATTAACTCAATCAAGTCATTCGCCTTTCTGTACACAAAGGATAAACAGGCTGAGAAAGAAATTAGGGAAACAACACCCTTCTCAATAATCACCAATAATATAAAATACCTTGGCGTGACTCTAACTAAGGAAGTGAAAGATCTGTATGATAAGAAGTTCAAGTCTCTGAAGAAAGAAATTAAAGAAGATCTCAGAAGGTGGTGAGATTTCCCATGCTCATGGATTGGCTGGATCAATATAGTAAAAATGGCTATCTTGCCAAAAGCAATCTACAGATTCAATGCAATCCCAATCAAAATTCCAACTCAATTCTTCATCGAATTAGAAAGGACAATCGGCAGATTTATCTGGAATAACAAAAAACCTAGGATAGCAAAACTTCTCAAGGATAAAAGCACCTCTGGTGGAATCACCATGCCTGACCTAAAGCTATACTACAGAGCAATTGTGAGCAATTGTGATAGTACTGCGTAGTACTGCTATAGCGACAGACATGTAGACCAATGGAACAGAATTGAAGACCCAGAGATGAACCCACACACTTATGGTCACTTGATCTTTGAAAAGGGAGCTAAAACCATCCAGTGGAAAAAAGCATTTTCAACAAATGGTGTTGGCACTACTGGTGGTTATCATGTAGAAGAATGCGAATTGATCCATTCCTATCTCTGGATAAAAGACATTAGTTTATACTGGTGGTAGTGGTTAGACAGCAAGATTTAGGATCTGCTTTTGACGGAAAATAAAACTTGAGACCTGTGATTCATGTAATTTATGTCAAATAGCCCAAAGAGTAGGTTGTAAGCTTTGAAACCTGGGGCTGAGAACATATCAGAACAGGCCAGGACATGCCTGGGTAGGCCCATCGTTAAGACATTCCTGAGGCTGCTTGGCCACAAAGATAAAGAGAATTACATGTCCGGACTGGCCCGGCACCTCCCTATCTCCCACCCTTCTGACCTAAGTTAAATGTTATCTGCATGTATAGTCTGCTGATGTTTAAATGGACCAATCATGTGAAACCGAGTCAATTCCTCCCTGCTGATGTTTAAATGAACCAATTCCTCCCCGAGCCCCAGATCCTTTTCTATAAAAACCCATAGCTTTCAAGCCTCGTGGTCGAATCCACTGTCTCCTGCATGAGATATGTTTCGACCCGGAGCTCTGCCATTAAACTACCTCATGTATTTACACCAAGGCCATCCTTTCCGTGATTTTTGGATGCACGCTGAATTGGGAACCGAGTGGGGGTTTCCCCCACTAGGTTCTTTCACTTTCAAATTATTTGGTTTAAAGAGATCTAGACTGCTTTGAGAACATTTTAGTCTAAAATATTTTGGTTGTTGGTTTGCTTTTGAATCTCTGAAGGCAGTTTGGTTTCTGGCGATTTGGATTTTTTAAGTACTTTCTTTGCTTTTGGAAATTTAAAGGTATTTTGGTGTTGGCTTTGTTTTCGGTTTTTATTGTCTTTGAAATGTTTTGATTCATTATAGTTTGGCTCTTGTCTCCAAACACTCCTCCTCAAATGCATCATTCTGTGTTGTTCTGCAGTGTCTCTGTGACCTTGCCAGGGCTGTAGTTTGGGAATTTTATGAATGCCTGATAAAAAAGATCCTGAAGAGAAAGAAAAAACACTCATTCCCTCCAGATCCTTTTCTATAAAAACCCGTAGCTTTCAAGCCTCTCGGACGAGCCCCCAAATGAAAGACTCCCGAAAGAAATCACACGAGGAAGGAAGTTTATTGAAAGTGACCTACTGTGGTACTGAAGAGTGAAAAATTACTAAGCTGCCTGTGAGAACATGAACTCTTCACTGTCGGGCCCCAGTCTCCTGCTGGGTGACTGTGCCCGGAAATTTTTTCAGAAAAACTTTTCCTGGAACAGCCACAGAATGTTCCAATGTCCTCTGTGGAATGTTCCAATGCCCCGGGTGTGTAGCTTAATGTAGCACATGACCTAACTTTTGAGTAAATTTATAGTTTTGGACTTCCCCTATTTCCTCCCCAATCCTTCCCCTCTTTTGTGGTTTTTGCCTTTATAAGCCTGTAAAAAGTTTGGGTCGGGGTCGAAACTCCTCTACCCCTGCGTGGTATGAGTCTCAACCCTAGCATGCTGGCCTAAGCTCTCGTTCTGTCTCGCTTTCAATAAACTTCCTTCCTCGTGTGATTACAGCAAGTCCGACCTCAGTGTCTTACTGGGTGCGTGCTGTTCCCGAGACTTGAGTGAGGGGTCTCCCTTCGGGAGTCTTTCATTTGGGGGCTCGTCCGAGATCTGCGAGACCACCCAGGGGTCTTAGACCTACTTGGAGGTAAGGATTTGTGTCTGGTTTTAGTTCTGTGTCTGTGTTCGGTCTAAGAATCTGGTGCGATCGCAGTTTCAGTTTTGCGGACGCTCTTTTGAGGCCGCACTCCGGGAGGGAGAGATGAGTGGATAAGGATAGACGTGTCGACGTGTCCACTGTCTGTTCGCCCTGGGAGATACCCCAGGAGGACAGGGGGAGGACCAGGGGCGCCTGGTGGACCCCTGCAGGGAAAGTCAGGAAGTAGTTTTACTCCTTGATGATCTGAGTCAGCGACCTAGTTCTAGGCCGACTGACTCTTTTCAGTGTTTCTGGTCGACACAGAGTTGACACAGATTTTTGTTTCTTTTTGTTCTCTTTTTGGTGTCTGTTTTTGTGGTGTGTTTTGTCAATCTCAAAATGGGACAGACAGTGACGACCCCTTTGACGTTGACTCTTGACCATTGGACTGAAGTAAGAACTAGGGCCCATAATCTCTCTGTCGAAGTGAAGAAGGTGACCTTGGCAAACTTTTTGCTCTTCTGAGTGGCCAACCTTCAGTGTGGGATGGCCATGGGGGGGGGCCTTTAACCTACCTATTATCTTCACTGTCAAGCGAATTGTTTTTCAGGCCACAGGGGCACACCCTGATCAGGTCCCATACATTATCATGTCGCAGGACCTGGTCCAAATTCCGCCACCCTGGATGAGACCCTGGACATCGGGAGCCAAGGCGACGACCATGGCCGTGGCCTCAAAACCGAAGGCAACGCCTTCTGATCTACCAATGCCTGCTCCATCGGCTCCCCCGCAGATCTATCCTGAAATTGATGATGTCTCTCTCCTTGACCCTCATCAACCTCCTTACCCCCCACTGATTCCTCAAACCGTTCCTCCACAGCTGCCCACCCCAGCAGAACCCCGGGTGGCCTCTGAAACAGGGCCAGCAGCAGGGACTCGAAGCCGCAGGGGCTGTAGCCCAGAGGGATATGGATCAGGACCAGATTCTACCTTTGCCCTACTCTTACGGGCTTACGTGGGGGGACCCGCCCCTGCCCCAGGGGAATTGGTCCCACTGCAGTATTGGCCGTTTTTGTCAACTGATATGTACAACTGGAAGACTAATCACTCTTCTTTTTCAGAGAACCCCTCAGGCTTGACAGGGCTTCTTGAGTCCCTGATGTTTTCTCATCAGCCCACTTGGGATGATTGTCAGCAGCTTTTGCAGGTCCTCTTCACCACTGAAGAAAGAGAGAGGATCCACAAAAACCACAAAAGAGGGGGAGGATTGGGGAGGAAATAGGGGAAGTCCAAAACCATAAATTTACTCAAAAGTTAGGTCATTTGCTACATTAAGCAACATACATGGGGCATTGGAACATTCCACAGAGGACATTGGAACATTCTGTGGCTGTTCCGGGAAAAGTTTTTCTGAAAAAATTTCCGGGCACAGTCACCCAGCAGGACTGGGGCCCGACAGTGAAGAGTTCATGTTCTCACAGGCAGCTTAGTAATTTTTCACTCTTCAGTACCACAGTAGGTCACTTTCAATAAACTTCCTTCCTCGTGTGATTTCTTTCGGGAGTCTTTCATTTGGGGGCTCGTCCGAGAGGCTTGAAAGCTACGGGTTTTTATAGAAAAGGATCTGGAGGGAATGAGTGTTTTTTCTTTCTCTTCAGGATCTTTTTTATAAGGCATTCATAAAATTCCCAAACTACAGCCCTGGCAAGGTCACAGAGACACTGCAGAACAACACAGAATGATGCATTTGACGAGGATTATTTCCTTTTCCCCAGTGTACAGTTACCCTTGTAAAAGGCCGTAGGTCCCTGTGGGGAAGAGCTGGAGAAAGGGTAACAGCAAAACCTTTGGGTGTCTTATCAAGATCCTTCCTCAGCGGAACCTGGCCACCCCTTCATTCAAGGGGTTCTGGATCTGCAAACTGTCTCAAGTCTGGAAATTGATTCACTGGTCTAGATTGCTGTTTACCACGATCTAATGTAGCCTTTCTTTCATTTGGCTGTTTACCACGATCTAATGTAGCCTTTCTTTCATTTGTTTGAGAATTTTTCTGCTTATACAGATCAAACAAATATGCAGTAGGCTTCCTATATATTTCATTCCTGGAAACACCATGATTGGTTAGCCAGTACCAAAGGTCCAACCTAGTCATGCCATTATAAATTTCACCTCTCCTGTGCTGACCATTACTGGGTATGTTATTATAAACATTCTTTTGTCTACGCTGTCTCTTACACGCGTTCACGACCGGCCAGGAAGAACACAGCAAACCAGAATCTTCTACGGCAAAACTTTATTGCCTACATCTTCAGGAGCAAGAGTGCAAAACCCAAAACCAAAAGCGAAACCCCGTCCCTATTTAGGAGAGTTATCCTTCGCCTAGGACGTATCACTCCCTGATTGGCTGCAGCCCATGGCCGAGTTGTCGTCACGAGGAAGGCAGAGCACATGGAGTGGAGAACTACCTTTGGCACGTGCGCAGATTATTTGTTTACCACTTAGAACACAGCTGTCAGCGCCATCTTGTAACGGCGAATGTGGGGGCGGCTTCCCACAGCTGTCCATTATAATAACTAGAATCACCTTGTCTCCGGCGATTCAATGCTGCCACCTGGCCCTTGTTACCTCGGAATCCAACTAAACCCAGTGAATTTAATTCATCTAATTGAGCAGAAGCAGCCCAATTCCCAACAATTGTTCAGTCGCAGCTGTGAATGGAAGTCCAAGGATCTAGCAGTTACTCAGTCTCATGCAGCAAGTAGTCGAAGGAGCAAGAGCAAGAGCTAGACTCCCTTCTTCCAATGTCCTTATATTGTCTCCAGCAGAAGGTGTAGCCCAGATTAAAGGTGTGTTCCACCACACCTTTAATCCCAGATGAAAGGTGTAGCCCAGATTAAAGGTGTGTTCCTTAAACTCGGAGATTCAATCTTCTGGAATCCATAGCCACTATGGCTCAAGATCTTCAAACCAAGATCCAGATAAAGATCTCCAAGCCTCCAGATAAGGGTCACTGGTGAGCCTTCCAATTCCGGATTGTAGTTCATTCCAAATATTGTCAAGTTGACAACCAGGAATAGCCACTACAGGAGGCAACAGCTTTTAGGATTACACCCACTCCAGTTGTTCAGAATCCATATGAAGGTCAAGCTGCACATCTACATATGAATGGGGAGGCCTTGGACAAGCCTGTGTAAGTTCTTTGTTTGGTGGTTCAGACTCTGAGAGCCCCAATAGTCCAGAGTAGTTGACTCTGTAGGTCTTCCTGTGGAGTTCCTATTGCCTTCCAGACACACAATCTTTCCTCCTATTCTTCCCTAAGAAACCCCAACCTCTCTCTATCCATTGTTTGTCTGTGGATGTCTGTATCTGTCAGAGTCAGTTGCTGGCTTGAAAGCCTCTCAGAGGACACCATGCTCCTGTCTGCAAGCATAAGAGGGTATCATTACCAGTGCCAGGGATTGGTGCTTGCCCATAGAATGGGTCTCAAGTTGGGCTGGCTATTGGTTGTTGGCCATTCCCTCAGTTTCTCCTCCATTTCCCAGGTCTGTATTACTTGTAGACAGGATAAATTTTGAGTTGAAAGTTTTGTGTATGGGTTGGTATCTCTGTTTGCTCCACTGGAGTTTCTGCCAGGATACAGGAGGTGGTTTCTTCATGTTCCATATCTTTAGGTAGTGAAGATCTATAGGTCCATATCTTTAGGACCATCTCTTAGTGAAAGACCCCCGAAGGGAGACCCTCACTCAAGCCTCGGGACAGCCGTGGACCCAAGAAGACACTGAGACCGAACTCAAAATGTTGAAGGCAAGATTTAATAAAGCAACAGCATGAAAGCACATAGACCAGAGCTCTGGGGTCGAAACTCATACACCTAGTGGTGTAGAGGAGAATCGATGACCAGCCAAATTTTTCACAGGCTTATATAGGAAAACTCAAGGGGGGAGAGCGGGGTAGGGAAAGTACAAGTTTACATAACTAAGGGGTTCTGCCAAGGGACAAGGGGTTCTGTCAAGGGATTCTACGTAACTAAGGGGTCATGTCCTATTATTTGGCAATGTATCCGGTTCATTCTGAGGTTGTTCCAGGAGGCCCTTATCTCAAAAATGTTCTTGGAACAGTCTTTAGTTGGGAGGGTTCGAACTCTAGGGTGAGGAATGCATTCTGGGGTGAAGAGTTCAGGAGTGTTCTGGGAACACTCTCTAGATGGGAGGGGTCGGGCTCTGGGGTGAGGAAGAGTTCAGTAATTTTTTATTCTTCATTCCCCACTCCTTTTAGGAAATAGCTCTAATCTTAGAGCGAGTTTTCAACCTCCTGAAGGACCCGATATTGTTGCCTTAGTACCATAACCTGTACTGCATTTATCCTTTCTCTAATAAAAGCTACTAACTTATTAAGGATGCAGGGGCCAAAAGTAAGCAAAAGCATAAGAGTAATCAAAGGTCCTGCTATGGTGGAGAGGAGAGTGGTGAGCCAAGGGGACTTATTAAACCAGCTTTCGAACCATCCTTGTTGGCTTTCTCTTTCTCTTTTACGTATATCTAGGCGTTCTCTAAGTTTGGCCATAGAATCTTTGATTACTCCTGAATGGTCAACATAAAAACAACATTCTTCTTTTAGGGCAGCACAGAGTCCTCCTTCTTTAAGGAATAATAAGTCTAATCCCCTTCTATTCTGTAGCACCACTTCGGACAGGGAAGTTAAAGATTCTTCTAATTTGGTTATAGACTGTTCTATAGTTCTAAGATCAACATCCATAGCTGCACGTAGTTCTTCATAGTATTGGGGGGTCTTAATTAAGGCAGCGGTTCCTGTACCTACTCCAGCCGCTACTCCTAATCCTAATAGAACTGCCAAAGTTAAGGTAACGGGCTCTCTTCTCCAGCGGACCCGATGCTCAAATTTGTCTAAAAAGGAGCTATCATCATGATACAGGAGTCTAGGAATAAGCTGAACCAAAATGCAGAAATCTTTGGAACTATTAAAAACAGACATAGACACACAAGGAGTGAGACCGGTATTGCAAGCCCATACTGTGTCTAAGGGGGGCACTAGATACTGACCACTTTTGCTAGACTGGATGTTCTGGGTCTGATTACAGAGGTGCCCTTTATCCTGAGGTACCTGGCCCAAACAAAGCCCTCTTCCTGAGACTGCTGCTAGAGTCAACTTTCTGTTTTCTCCCCAAAGACATTGAGAATGATCTGAAGTAATATTATAAGTCCTGATCTGAGCTATTCCTTCATAATAAGGGGGGCTAGAGGTATAGCATAACCAGCATGATTGAGTCATATTAGGGTTGTTCTATTTAAAGCTAAAAAAGCTCCCTGGACTAGACTGACCAGACGGTTCTCTGTACCTAGGGGCGGTGGGGAAGCCAAGGTAGGCTTTATGAGGGGAGTATTAGTCCCTAGGGAGGGTACCACTGTGTTGGGCTGTGGAGTTGGTGGAGCTGGTACGGCTGGGACCTTTGGGGGAGCCGGTATGACTGGGGGGCCCTGTTCTATAAGGACCTTGTTGGGCCCAACGAGTGTCACCGCCGGGTCTCTCACTGTCAGCCTGATCGTGAAAATGAACCCAGGATCTCTTAGTGGAATGTATACTCGCCAACCCCACCTATTTCCTTTAAGCCAACTTAGACGGTGTTGTTTCCCTTTCTCGGTGAACTTTATAAGTAGGGGGTTGCAGTATTTACCTTTGCATGGTCCTGGGGGGCTGTTTTTAAAAGCGCACCCATTCTCTGGATATTTATAGGGGTTTCTTTCTCCTTGGTTTGACTTATCATAGCCACTTCCTCGTTTTACCATGATTAGGTCCCAGTCAGAGGAGGGCTTCCAGTAAGCTTCCCCTGTCGTTTCACATGTCCATTTACCACAAAAATAATCTGATGCCCCTCCACATTCTCGTTGAAGCCTTTTGCTCTGACCCTGACCAGGGCAAACATAAAATTGTGCAGCTCTAAGATTAGCTCGGTAAAACTGCCCCGAACACCCATATGTGTTCCCTATCCCGTTGGGGACACACCGCTCTTCAGGGGGTGGGTTACTAAGATCGGTATGATCGGGGAGGTCCCAATTGGGGGATCCTGCCGCTAACTTACAGATGTTAGGTGTGAGATCAGGCCACCAAGTCCAGAGGGGATGGACTGCAGTGGTTGCCCACACAATGTTTCCCTCCTCATTAAGCACTTCCCAAGACTGTTGAATTGGAACATGAGGGTTATGGTTCCCTAGGCTCAGGGTGGCGCCTGCGGCGCAAACGAAGCTTAAGAGGATTGTCAGTGGCTGCCACTGTCCAATTGTCTTCGTGGTTTTCTTCATCTTAACTGGCGGCCCTCTTGACGTGGGAGGCGTGGATCCAGGAGGCAATCCCGTCAACTTTTACCGCAGTAGGGGTTGTCAGTAACACCAAATAGGGTCCCTTCCACCGTGGTTCGAGGCTGCCGGTTCAATGCCGTCTGACCAAGACTTTGTCTCCAACTCGGAACCCATGGGGTACTGCGGTGGTCCCTGGGGTATAGGCTGCCTTCAGTTGGTCCCAAATTTGGGTCCTAATCACTTCTAGGGCCTTTAAATGAATAAGCAAAGAGGAGGGTAAGACAGGGTCAGAGTCGGAAACCAATGTTCCACCAGCTTCCATTAAAGGGGGAGGTCCTCCATACAGAACTTCAAAAGGAGTGAGCCCGAAATGTCCAGGGGTGTTTCGGGCTCGGAAGAGCACAAGAGGAAGGAGAGTCACCCAGTCTTTCCCGCCGGTCTCAATGGCTAATTTAGTCAAGGTCTCTTTTAAGGTCCTATTCATCCTCTCTACCTGTCCTGAGCTTTGAGGGCGATAAGCACAGTGTAATTTCCAATCGATGCCCAACTGAGTGGCCAAGCCCTGACTTACCTGGGCAACAAAGGCTGGTCCATTGTCGGACCCGATTACCTTAGGGATTCCAAATCTTGGCAGGATTTCTTCAAGGATCTTCTTGGCCACAATCTGGGCAGTCTCAGTTTTAGTGGGAAACGCCTCAACCCATCCTGAAAAAGTGTCTACAAATACTAACAGATACTTGTTACCATACATTCCAGGTTTAACTTCAGTAAAATCTACCTCCCAATACACTCCAGGACGGTCTCCCCGTTGTCTCTTTCCAGGTTCTTTGTAGGCTCTAGTCGCATTAGTGAATGCACATGGTTTGCAGGAGTCTATAATCTTTTGAGCCACTGACTTCAGGTTGGGGACTTGGTATCGGGAATTCTTAATTAGTCTCATCAGTTTTTCAACTCCCAGGTGGGTGAATTGGTGTAGTCCTTTCACAAATTTTATTCCTTCTTCGGGAGTCAATTCTATTTTCCCTTCAAAAAAGTATGGGAGGGGATCACTGGTCCACAATAGCTCTTTTATGTTATACCTCTCATCCTCAGGGCTTTTGGGCGGATCACCTTTTTCAGTTAAGATCATGGCCCCTTGAGCAACTTGTTTTGCCACTGAGTCTGCCATTCGGTTGCCCTTGGCCACCAAGTCTTCTCCTCTTTGGTGGCCGGGGCAGTGGATGATGGCTATCTTCTTAGGTGCATGTATGGCTTCCAACAGGGCCAGAATTTCTTCTTTGTTTTTAATGTCTTTACCAGCCAAGGTCAATAGCCCTCGCTGCCTGTAGATGGCCCCATGGATGTGTGCGGTAGCAAAAGCATAGCGGCTGTCAGTGTAAATGTTAACGATCTTACCTTTAGCCTCTCGGAGGGCTTGTATAAGCGCTATAAGTTCAGCCTTTTGTGCCGACGTTCCTTCAGGCAAAGCGCTTGCCCAAATTACCTTTTTCCCGTCCACCACCGCAGCTCCAGCCTTTCGCTTCCCCTCTATCAGGAAACTGCTGCCGTCCGTATACCAACTGGGAGCTCCAGGCCAGGGTTGGTCAGTCAGGTCTCTTCTGGTCCCAGTTTCTTCAGCGAGGATGTCTGTACATTGATGTACTTGGACGGAATCATTTGTTAGAGGGAGAAGGGTAGCTGGGTTGAGGATGGCAGGGGGCGCAAAGGTTACACACTCATTTAGCAGCAAGCTCTGATAGTGTCCTGTAGCTGGACCCACGAGTCCCTCCATGTGTAATCTTTGGTCAGTGGTTTAGTCCCTGTGTGCTCTGGTGTGGGGGTCTGGGGGTCATTTATTTGATATACTAGTTCTTCCTATGGGATTGCAATACCCTTCAGCTCCTTCAGTCAGTCCTTCCCCTAACTCTTCCATTGGGGTCCCCATGCTCAATCTGATGGTTATCTGCTAGCATCTGCATGTCTACTGGTCCAGCTCTGGCAGAGCCTCTTGGGACAGCTATACCAGCTTCCTGTCAGCAAGCACTTCTTGGCATCAGCAATAGTGTCTTTGTTTGGTGTCTGCAGAAGGGATGGATCCCTATGTGGGGCAGTCTCTGTATGGCCTTTCCTTCAGTCTCTGCTCCACTCTTTATGCATTTCCTTTAGACATTAACCATTCTTGGATAAAATTTTTGAGATAGACAGGTGGTACCATCCCTCAACCAATGCACTGGATATAACCTCTACTGGTTCTGTCATTCCTTTGTTGGGTATTTCTGCTAATGTCATCCCTGTTGGATCCTGAGAACCTCTCACTTCCCTGTGATCTGGAACTCTGTAGTGATTACCCCTGTCCCCCATCCCCCACTCAGTGCTACACACCTCCCTTGCATCCCTTCTTTCTGTCTCCTTCCACTCCAGCAGAGCTCCTTTGCTCGAACCACACTGACGACGATAGACCTGTGCTCTGCCCATGCTCAAAAGAAGTCCTCCTACTTTATCTAGGTAGCTGGTAATTTGTTGTATCCCCATGCTGTGTCAAGCAGTGTCCTCTCTCTCAACCTCTCTTTCCAGACTGAGTTTTTTCCTTCTCTGCTCCTTCTTCATTTTCTTCTTCTTTTTTTTTAAGATTTATTTACTATATATACACTGTAGCTGTCTTCAGACATGCCAGAAGAGGGCATCAGATCTCATTTTGGGTGGTTGAGAGCCACCATATGTTTGCTGAGATTTGAATTCAGGACCTTTGGAAGAGCAGTCAATGCTGTTATCTGATAAGCCATCCCGCCAGCCCCACTAGTTCGTTTCTACAGGCTTTCATTTTTCATCTGTGGACCAGAGTCAGAGTACTCCAATTAGTCTGGGTGTTAAGAGCTTTAGGGAGATCATTTTGGAATGTCACCTTGTCTGAGCTATTTTTTTACTTTTTTTTATACAAAAGCCCTAATTGAATCTTGAGTCCTCTGCCCAGAGACTCTTTGCTGTTGATTATAAATGGTTTTAAGACAGCATTTTATGTTGCCTAGGGTAACTTGAACTTAGGATCATTCTGTCTGTACACTTGTATGCTGGGATTACAAGAATGCAGTAGTGTGGCTTCTGTGGAGTTCATAAGAGAACTGATAGATTTTTTTCAGAGGGAGATTGGGTGAGCAGCACCATCTCTTTTCCAGGTAGCTCTTGGTAATTGCATTAGATTTGCCTTGGTGACATTGCCCAAGATGGTAGTGCAGCCTGTGGTGCCATGTTACCTCTCAGTGCTGGTCATCATCAGGAGCTTCTTGGGTAAAGTCATTAAAATAAAAGCATCACCCACAAAACACTGTCTATTCCATTATGTGTTGGCCAACTACCCTTAAATGTAGATTAGTCCTGGTTCTTCCTACTAGCCCCATACTCCCTTAAATAAGACTCAGACAGATGCAAAATATATTTACAGATATTTTGCCCGTGAAGCAAGGCTCTTCTCTGACTAGACCATAACTCAATATAACCCATTTATTTTGGTCTACATTCTGCCACAGGGCTGGGTTTACCTGTGTTCAGTTACCATGTCTGTCTGCCCAGGACGAATCTCCTGTGCCTGGCTCTATCCCAGTGTTCTTTCTGCCTCTTGCATGTCCCCCTTCTATTCTTTCCTTTCCTGTATAGTCCGTAGGCTTTTTAATTGACAGGTGTATACTGCTTCACTCTATGAGTTACTATGAGATTTGCTCAAGTGACTTAGAGGGCCTTGTCCTCCTGGTGTCCTCTATCCCCTCTGGCTCTTTCGCTCACTCTCTCTGCCCCCCTTTCCACAAGATGTCCTAAACTCAGAAGGCATGGATTTCAGGATGGCATCCCATTTAGGGATGGGCTTTCCAAAGTCCCTTCACCCTTTGCATGATGTCTGGCTGTGGTTCTCTATATTCCCATCTGCTGCAGGAGGACACTTCTCTGATGGTGGTTGAATAAGACACTGATCAACAACATAGAAGAGTATCAATCACCAGGAGTCATTTTGTCATTGTGGTATCTTTATTCTTTCTTCTGCCTTTTCTCAGACCGTTATTATTTGATTTTGCATTAGATTCCTGGAATATCGCAGGTTCTTGGTCACCCAAGCAGTATGGGGTATGGATCCATCCCGTGTTGAGAGTTTTTAAGTATTGGTTGATTACTCCCACAAGCTTTATACCACTGTTTTCCTAGTATGTATTGGAGGCAGAACTCCATTGCAGTTAAGAGATTTGTGGCTGGCTTGGTGTTTATTATTTTCTTTTGATAGCATGCAAAGCAACTTCCTGTACCAAAGACTCAGGAATCCTGTAGGGGTGAAGGTTTTGAGTAGGCATCTCCGTGTTCAGTGGGTTGTGTAGGTTGTTGTCTTCAGCTATGGGGTGTTGGTGTCAGTTTGTGGAGAGCAGCCTATAGTCTTTGCAACAGCCTTGGTTATTTGAGGATTCCCATGGGACCCCTTAGGGCTGTGACCCAATTACATGGAACCAATCCCAGTAAAGGAGGCTTCCTTTGTTGACAAAATCTGGGTAGTGGGAGGCACTATGTCTCCCTCATTAATTGGTGATATCATTAATTCTCATGTGCATGTGTTTTGTATGTGTATGCACACACTTGTGTTTGTGTGTATTATGTGTATGTGTGTGTACATGTGTGTATACTTGTGTGTATGTATGTAGTTTCTACTTTATTAAGTTTCTGCATACTCCACACATCGCCATGATTTTAACTGCCTCTCCCCTTATTCTTTTTTCAGTTTGTTTATCACACTTATTCCTTACACTAGACTAGCCTAGTGGACCTACATCCCTAGCCCAAAGTAGAGATGAAGCCTATTCAGTCATGGTGGACAAATGTTTAAAGTGCTGTTGGGTTAGGTTTGCAAGTATTTCACTGAGTATTTTTGCATTTGTGTTCATAAGGGAAATTGGCCTGTAATTATTTCTTTTCTTGGTCTTACATGTTTTTTGTTGTTGTTGTTTTGTTTTGGGTTTTTTGTTTGTTTGTTTGTTTGTTTTTGTTTTTTTATTTATTATTATTTTTTTTTAATCAGGGTAACTGTGTTCTCATGGAATAGTGTTCTATTTCCATTTTGTAGAGTAATTTTACAAGTATTGGAGTATTGGCATTAACTCTTCTGGAAGTCTGGTAAAATTCAGTGCTAAAGTTATCAGACTCTGGACTTTAATTGGCTGGGAGACTTTTAAAGACTGCTTCTATTCCACTAGAGGATATAGATATTTTTAAAATTGTTTACCAGACTTTGATTTAACTTTGGTCAGTGTTTCTTAGGGAGAAAATTATCCATTTCTTTTAGGCTTTGCATCCTGGTGTAGAGTACAGGTTTTAGGATTTTCTGTATTTCTTCTGTGTCCGTTGTCACAGCCCCCTTTTTTATTTTGACTTGTTTGTTTGTTTGTATACTCTTTCCCTGCCTTTTAGTTATGTTGTATAAGGATTTGTCAATCTTAATTGATTTTCTCAATAAGCCAACTGTTGTTTTATTGACTGTTTATCGTTTGCTCATTAGTTTCTGGTTTATTGATTTCAACCCTGAGTTTATTATTTCTTGATGTCTACTGCTCTTGGGTGTGAGTTCTTCATTTTGTTCTAGCGTTTATGAGAATTCTCTCATTCTTTCATGAAAGCACATTGTGCTATGAACTTTCCTCTTTGAATGACCTTCATTGTGTACTTTAAGATTTGGTTTGCTGTGTTTTCATTTTCATTCAGTTCTAGAAAGCATTTTATTTCTAGTTTCTGTCTTGACCCATTTTTTTATTCAGTAGGGAGTCAGGTTTTCTTGAGCTTGTGAGATTTCTATTGTTTGTGATGTTGATCTCCACAGTCATCAGAAAGGATGCAGGGTGTTATTTCAACTCTGTTATATCTGTTAAGACTTTGTATCTGAGCACATGATCAATTCTTTAAGAAAGATCCATAGGGGCTTAGAAGAAGGTATGTACCTTTGTGGTTGGGTGAAATGTTTTGTAAATACCTGTCAAGTCAAGATTGATGTACAACTTCAGTTGGCTCAACAATTTCTCTGTTTAGTTTTTGTGTGGATGACCTGTCCATTGCTGAGACTGGGGTATTGAAGAATCCCACTATTAGCGTGGGAGGGTCAGTGAGTGATTTACAAACTTTGATGCCCTTATGTTTGGAGCATAGAGGTTTAGACTTGAAATATCCTCTCCTTTGATTTTCTTTTGATGAGTATGTTCTGTCCTTTCCTGCCCCTTTTGATTAATCTTAGTTTGATATTAAAATGGCCAAACTAGCCTGTTCCTTGGGTCCATGTTTTTTTCTGTCTTTTTACCTTGAGGTGATTGATATCTATCCTTGATGTTTTCTGTACGTACTTCTTACATGCAACCCAAAGGTAGATAGATACTGTTTTCCCATCCATTCTGTTAGTGTTTTGTCTTTTATTTCAGGGTTTGAGACTCTTGATTTTGAGAGCTATCAATGGGCAGTGATTGTTGATTCATGTTACTTTGTTTGTGGTGGTAAGTATGTCAGAGGGTGTGTGTGGGGTCGTGCGCATGCACCCACACACAAGTGCACTGGTTCTGTCTGTCCATCCATCCGTCAATCCATCCATGTCCTTCCATTCTTTTGATGTGCTAGTCTGGATTTATTATATAGCCCCTGTGCTTTCTTTGGTGTAACTAATCTTAGGATGAAGTTTTCATTCTTGCACCTTTTTTGTGGCTGACATGGTAGAACAGATACTGCTTAACTTTATTTTGTTTTGTTTTTAAATCATGGAGTGTCTTAATTTATCTATCTATCAGTGATTGAAAGTTGTGCTGGGATCTTGGCTCCGGAACTCCGTAGAAAATTGTCTGCACAGACGAGAATGTGGACCACAGAAGCTAACAGCTTCTGGGACAGGCGAGAGCCACAGAGCTTCTGAGGCAGTGCCGTTTTTGGGCTTCAGACATCCGGCCACCTTCCTGGCCAGAGGACAGGGGTCCGCCTGGCTCGGGAGGCTAAGATTTTGACTCACGAGCAGCGGGAGCCACCTTGGTTCCCAGACTCGACAGAAAGTAGTCTGCACAGGTGAGAGTGTGGACTACTGAAATTAACAGATTCTGGGACAGGCCAAAGAAACACAGCTTCTGGGAAAGGTTCTGTTTTGGCCCTTCATCTTCAGCGAGGAGGAGCTCCAAACACCAGATAACTGTGCACCTTCCCTGTAAGACGTGAGCTTGCCTGCAGAGACTGCTCTGACCACTGAAACTCAGAGGAGAGAGCTAGTCTCCCAGGCCTACTGATAAAGGGTAACAAAATCACCAGAGGAACAATCTCTAAACAGAGGCAACTATAACAACTAACTCCAGGGATTACCAGATGGCGAAAGGTAAAAGTAAGAATCTTACTAACAGAAACCAAGACCACTCACCATCATCAGAACCCAGCACTCCAACTTCGCCCAGTCCAGGGCACTCCAACACACCCAAAAAGCTAGGCCCAGATTTAAAAGCATTACTCATGATGATGGTAGAGGACATAAAGAAGGACTTTAATAACTCACTTAAAGAAATACAGGAGAACACTGCTAAAGAGTTACAAGTCCTTAAAGAAAAACAGGAAAACACAACCAAACAGGTAGAAGTCCTTAAAGAAAAATAGGAAAACACATCCAAACAGGTGATGGAAATGAACAAAACCATACTAGACCTAAAAAGGGAAGTAGACACAATAAAGAAAACCCAAAGTGAGGCAACGCTGGAGATAGAAACCCTAGGAAAGAAATCTGGAACCATAGATGCAAGCATCAGCAACAGAATACAAGAGATGGAAGAGAGAATCTCAGGTGCGAAAGATTCCATAGAGAACATCAGCACAACAATCAAAGAAAATGGAAAATACAAAAAGATCCTAACTCAAAACAACTAAGAAATCCAGGACGCAATGAGAAGACCAAACCTACGGATAATAGGAGTGGATGAGAATGAAGATTTTCAACTCAAAGAACCAGCAAATATCTTCAACAAAATCATAGAAGAAAATTTCCCAAACCTAAAGAAAAAGATGCCCATGAACATACAAGAAACCTATAGAATTCCAAATAGACTGGACCAGAAAAGAAATTCCTCCTGACACATAATAATCAGAACAACAAATGCACTAAATAAAGATAGAATACTAAAAGCAGTAAGAGAAAAGGTCAAGCAACATATGAAGGCAAGCCTATCAGAATTACACCAGATTTTTCACCAGAGACTATGAAAGCCAGAAGAGCTTGGACAGATGTTATACAGACACTAAGAGAACACAAATTCCAGCCCAGGCTACTATACCTAGCCAAACTCTCAATTACCATAGATGGAGAAACCAAAGTATTCCATGACAAAACCAAATTCACAAATTATCTTTCCACGAATCCAGCCCTTCAATGGATAATAACAGAAAAAAACCAATACAACGACGGGAACCACACCCTAGAAAAAACAAGAAGGTAATCCCTCAACAAACCTAAAAGAAGACAGCCAGAAGAACAGAATGCCAACTTTAACAACAAAAATAATAGGAAGCAACGATTGCTTTTCTTTAATATCTCTTAATATCAATGGACTCAATTCCCCAATAAAACGACATAGACTAACAGACTGGCTACACTAACAGGACCCAACATTCTGCTGCTTATAGGAAACCCATCTCAGGGAAAAAGGCAGACACTACCTCAGAATCAAAGGCTGGAAAACAATTTTCCAAGCAAATGGTCTGAAGAAATAAGCCGGAGTAGCCATTCTAATATGTAATAAAATTGACTTCCAACCCAAAGTCATCAAAAAAGACAAGGAGGGACACTTCATACTCATCAAAGGTAAAATCCTCCAAGAGGAACTCTCAATTCTGAATATCTATGCTCCAAATGCAAGGGCAGCCACATTCATTAAAGACACTTTAGTAAAGCTCAAAGCACACATTGCACCTCACACAATAATAGTGGGAGACTTCAACACACCACTTTCATCAATGGACAGATCGTGGAAACAGAAAGTAAACAGGAACACAGTGAAACTAATTGAAGTTATGAAACAAATGTATCTAACAGATATCTACAGAACATTTTATCCAAAAACAAAAGGATATACCTTCTTCTCAGCACCTCACGGGACCTTCTCCAAAATTGACCATATAATTGGTCACAAAACAGGCCTCAACAGATACAAAAATATTGAAAATTCCCCATGCATCCTATCAGACCACCATGGACTAAGGCTGATCTTCAATAACAACATAAATAATGGAAAGCCAACATTCACGTGGAAACTGAACAACACTCTTCTCAATGATACCTTGGTCAAGAGAGATATAAAGAAAGAAATTAAAGACTTTTTAGAGTTTAATTAAAATGAAGCCACAACATACCCAAACTTATGGGACACAATGAAAGCATTTCTAAGAGGGAAACTCATAGCTCTGAGTGCCTCCAAAAAGAAACTAGAGAGAGCACACAGTAGCAACTTGACAACACAACTAAAAGCTCTAGAACAAAAGGGAGCAAATTTACCCAAGAGGAGTAGACCACAGGAAATAATCAAACTCAAGGGTGAAATCAACCAAGTGGAAACAAGAAAACTATTCAAAGAATCAACCAATCGAGGAGCTGGTTCTTTGAGAAAATCAACAAGATAGATAAACCCTTAGCTAGACTCACTAGAGGGCACAGCGACAGCATCCTAATTAACAAAATCAGAAATGAAAAGTGAGACCTAACCACAGATCCTGAAGAAATCCAAAACACCATCAGATCCTTCTACAAAAGGCTATATTCAACAAAACTGGAAAACCTGGACGAAATGGACAAATTTCTAGACAGATACCAGGTACCAAAATTAAATCAGGATCAAGTTAACGATTTAAACAGTCCCATAACCATCAAAATTCCAACTCAATTTTTCAACGAATTAGAAAGAGCAATCTGCAAATTCATCTGGAGTAACAAAAAACCTAGGATAGCAAAAACTCTTCTCAAGGATAAAAGAACCTCTGGTGGAATCACGATGCCTGACTTAAAGCTTTACTACAGAGCAATTGTGATAAAAACTGCATGGTACTAGTATAGTGACAGACAAGTAGACCAATGGAATAGAATTGAAGACCCAGAAGTGAACCCACACACCTATGGTCACTTGATCTTCGACAAAGGAGATAAAACCATACAGTGGAAGAAAGACAGCATTTTCAACACATGGTGCTGGCACAACTGGTGGTTATCATGTAGAAGAATGTGAATTGATCCATTCCTATCTCCTTGTACTAAGGTCAAATCTAAGTGGACCAAGGATCTCCACATAAAACCAGAGACACTGAAACTTATAGAGTGGGGAAAAGCCTTGAAGATATGGGCACAGGGGCAAAATTCCTGAATAGAACAGCAATGGCTTGTGCTGTAAGATCGAGAATTGACAAATGGGACCTCATGAAACTGCAAAGCTTCTGCAAGGTAAAAGACACCGTTAATAAGACAAAAAGGCCACCAACAGATTGGGAAAGGATCTTTACCTATCCTAAATCAGATAGGGGACTTATATCCAATATATATAAAGAACTCAAGAAGGTGGACTCCAGAAAATCAAATAACCCCATTAAAAAATGGGGCTTAGAGCTAAACAAAGAATTCTCAGCTGAGGAATACCACATGGCTGAGAAGCACCTGAAAAAATGCTCAGCATCCTTAATCATCAGAGAAATGCAAATCAAAACAACCCTGAGATTACATCTCACACCAGTCAGAATGGCTAAGATCAAAAATTCAGGTGACAGCAGATGCTGGCAAGGATGTGGAGAAAGAGGAACACTCCTCCATTGTTGGTGGGATTGCAAGCTTGTACAACCACTCTGGAAATCAGTCTGGTGGTTCCTCAGAAAATTGGACATAGTACTACCGGAGGATCCCGCAATACCTCTTCTGGGCATATATCCAGAAGATGCCCCAACTGGTAAGAAGGGTACATGCTCCACTATGTTTGTAGCAGCCTTATTTATAATAGCCAGAAGCTGGAAAGAACCCAGATGCCCCTCAACAGGGGAATGGATACAGAAAATGTGGTACATCTACACAATGAAGTACTACTCAGCTATTAAAAAGAATGAATTTATGAAATTCCTAGGCAAATGGTTGGACCTGAAGGGCATCATCCTGAGTGAGGTAACACAATCACAAAAGAACTCAAATGATATGTACTCACTGATAAGTGGATATTAGCTTAGAAACTTAGTATATCCAAGATATAAGAGACAATTTGCAAAACACATGAAATTGAAGAAGAATGAAGACCAAAGTGTGGACACTTTGCCCCGTCTTAGAATTGAAAACAATCACCCATGGAAGGAGTTACAGAGACAAAGTTTGGAGCTGAGACAAAAGGATGGACCATCTAGAGACTGCCATATCCAGGGATCCATCCCATGATCAGCTTCCAAACGCTGACACCATTGCATACACTAGCAAGATTTTCCTGAAAGGACCCAGATATAGCTGTCTCATGTGAGACTATGCCAGGGCCTAGCAAACACAGAAGTGGATGCTCACAGTTAGCTATTGGATGGATCACAGGGCTCCCAATGGAGGAGCTAGAGAAAGTACCCAAGGAGCTAAATGGATCTGCAACCCTATAGGTAGAACAACATTATGAACTAACCAGTACAGAGGAGCTCTTGACTCTAGCTGCATATGTATCAAAAGATGGCCTAGCCAGCCATCAGTGGAAAGAGAGGCCCATTGGACTTGCAAACTTTACATGCCCCAGTACAGGGGAACGCCAGGGCCAAAAAGGGGGAGTGGGTGGGTAGGGGAGTGGGGGTTGGTGGGTATGGGGGACTTTTGGGAAAGCATTGGAAATGTGAATGAGGAAAATACCTAATAAAAAATTTAAAAAAAAAAAAAAGGTGGCACGAGCTTTTGAACATTTTCTTATTCACATTATGGTTCTATTCAGCAATCAGTATGAGCAGTAATTTTGTAGCTAAATAAAGTAGCTACATTGTTTCATTTTAAAGAATACAACTTATCAGAAAGTGATACATGTCCAGAACTTCTCCAAAGAGTTTCCAAATCACAGAAAATGAGGGTTGTTCTTTTTCTGGAGACACTTGCTGCTTTACACTTTTAATTTTGTACTCTGTTCTAACTACTGATTATTATCATTTGTAAATTATCGAGTAGACCTACAGAATCACTATTAAAATGTTCTTTCCAGAATTAAAAAAAAAAAAAAAAGAATGAGATATATCAGGCCAGGCAGTGGTGGCGCACATCTGTAATCCCAGCACTTGGGAGGCAGAGAGGCAGGCAAATTTCTGAGTTCGAGGCCAGCCTGGTCTATAGAGTGACTTCCAGGACAGCCAGGACTGCACAGAGAAACCCTGTCTCGAAAAAACAAAACAAACAAACAAACAAACAAACAAAAACCATGAATTATATCTTAAAACAATTAATCTGTTTGTTGAATATTTCAGTTGAAAATATTAAAATCATGTTCTACAAAAAAAAAAACAAACAAACAAAAGACCCCAAGATTTTACCTATTACCACTAGAACTATATAGCAAGAAATGAGAATTTTAAAAATACCTAATCATACACATAGATAGGTGGGACCTCAGTGGTTAAAAGAACACTGGCTGTTCTCAAGGACACTGGTTCAGTTCCTAGCACACATATAGGAGCAGGCAACTCCCTGAATCTCCAGGTCCTGGGGATTTGCACTCTTCTTACACATGGTACACAGACACAGGCAAAACAACCAGAAACATAAAAAAAATCAATTTTAAAAGCTATAGAGTGAAGGGTCTCTAACTGGCCTGAACATGGCAAACATGGCTCTGGTACTTGATACAGCTTGAACTAGGTGAGCATAGTTCTGTCAGGTCTTACCTTTCTCCCCTATTCCCTCTGTCTTGCTAAAAGTCATTAGATTATGTCCCGAAAACAAGCCACAAGATCTATTGCCTTATTTAGCCACTTCTTCCTTCAAAGGCTGATATCAAGAGCCAACTCTCAAATTATTGAAGTCCAGCAATAAAAAGTTGCTTTGGCTCATCGAATTAACATACCCTGTTAAAATTAAACACCCCATCCTAACATGGGGTTTCCCGTTATACCTTTATACACTGCCATTTACCTATGTTACGTCTGTCTCCTCTTATACAGAAGTAATCCTTTGTCCTGCTCCCTTCTGGGACAAATACTCCTCCTCCCTTCCTTCCTTCCTCCTCCATCTTTTTCTCTTATTCCCTGCCTGTTGTTTCTCTGGGGTAAACTAATCTTTGGGCTGAGAACTTAATGCTGAGGACCCTGAGCTGTTACTTTCCCTATCATAGAGGAATGGAACAGGATAGAAGAACAAAATGCAGAAAATATATTAAGTGTACAACTGGGTGATAACAAGCCAGATCCTGTTTCAATCTGAGACAGTAGCTAGAAGCCTATTTAACATATCAAATTAGACCTGGCCTCCCAGCATCCCCCAGTCCCTACCCATTAATCAGTATGGCTGGCTTACCCCACCCTCTATTTTGAACTCTTTTGCCTAGGGGTTAGGCTTGCTCTTCTCCCAGAAGCTCACATATGAAATACACACACATGAAATAAACACAAACACACACATCAGGCATTTTGGTTACCCATTTTTTTTTTTTTGTATTTTTTGTGTCTTTGTCCTCTTGGCTGCTGTACTTGGTTCCTCTCCCACTCTTCCCCTTCTCTTTCTCCCACATGGCTCAGGGTCATGACTACTCTAAACTCTCCATATGGCTATGTGCTCCCTTTTATCTTCAATAAACTTTCTTGTTCACCATACCTAGGAGCAGTCGTGTACTTTCCTTTTTTATTTGTCTTTTCTTCATTCACCTGGTGTCCAAAACTGGGAGTGGCTCCACCCATCAAATTTGATTCTGGAGTCTACCTCTTGCTGCTTTTTCCCTCCACCTTATCTAATTCCATCTCTCCTCACCTACTCAGCAAGTGTCCTCTCTCCCTTTACACTCTTTTTGGCTGCCCACCACATAAGCACCTCTCATTCACCTGGCTATGGGCATATCCCTACTATATTCTTTGAGACTCATCACCTGGGCAATTCTACTTACTAAGACAATTGCACCTGTCCAGTTGTTTTCTCTACCTGCTCTGTCCTCTTTGTCTCTCGTGCTCTACTGGCTGTTATTACAAATGTCCCTGCTTTGTCTACTTTCCTTATGAAAGCCACACAGGTGTACCAGGAAGCTACCTCATACCCTATCAGGTTCCCATCATCTGTAAAGGGTGCTTTTCTTCTGTGCTTTGGGACATTTCTCCCTGACAAATCTTTCTGGGACCCAAAGATAGAAACAGAGAATTTATTCTTACAGCTTATCCTCTGTAACTTGAGAGGCAGAGGCAGGTGGATCTCTTAGTTCAAGGGCAGCCTGGTCTACAGAATGAGTGCTAGGACAGCCAAGTGTACACAGAGAAACCCAGTCTCCAAAAAGAAACAAACAAACAAGCAAACAAAATAAAACAAGACAATAACAACAATGACAAAATAAATGAAAACCCAAACAAAGTACAAGTTGTTCCTGATCTCTAACATGTATACTCTGCCTGGCATACACACACACACACACACACACACACACACACACGCACACGTACACTCACATGCACACGCACACAAGCATTCACACACACACACACAAATCTACTTTTCAAAAAATGATGTACTTTCTCCCCAGTAACTGTTGTCATTCCTTGATATCAAATACAATAAACACTTATTTACAGGAAAACAATCTTATTTTATTTCTGTATGGTACTCTCAAGTATACATTAACAATATTACTTCTTTTAAGCATTTTGTTGTATTTAATAATATGTACAAAGAAAAGATGGAATAGTTAACAGGCAATTTCAAATTCATTTCCTTTAAGACTTTGTATTTTTTATAAAGTTTTGGCTAGAACAAGTCTTCTAGCTTTGGTAATCATTAAAACAAATTTAAATAATACTGTTATAGTAAATATATAACACTTTACCAGTAAATATATTTACTTTACCAAACTTTTAATTACTTTTCAAAAATCTAATATACTAAAATATACTAAAATAAAACAATTAAGTGTAACTTTGAAAAATACAAAGTTTAAAAAGTGTTATTTTAAATTTATTTAAATTCTTATAATTAAGATTTTCACCCAAATGTATACTTTTCTGTTTCTTCAGCAAACAGCAAAATGAACAGATTCTTAGATATAAAGAACAGAGTTTTACAGAACACTACACTGAATAGGAACTAAATTCTGAAGAGGATAAACAAAGGTGTTAGAAAGTAGGGTTGGTTATAGTCTGGCCTTTGCTTAGCAATAACCAAATTCCTATGTAACTAAATAATTTTAGCAGTGAACTTAAATCTAGCATATTGCAGAGGATGTCAAGCATCAATTACTTAAGAGTTCTAATCCTATAAATTAAACAGCTAATAATAAGTATCATTGGCACAAAAATAAAAGCAGCAGCAAAAACAGAATATGAAGTACCATGAAAGCCAAAGGTGCTGCTTATCAAATAGAAAAGTTCTTCCCACATACCAGTAGCTTAGTAAAAGAATAAAAGAAATGTTTTCTTCAAAATTTATAATAGTCAAATCCAACGAGCTGGATTCATTTAATATGTATTACAAGAATGAATGCCTTTAAAATGTTACTTCTCAAAAATAAAATAACCATTTTTTTTATTTTCTAGTGAATACCAATATATATGCTACCAAAGGAAAAAAGCTAGGAAAAATAAGACTGGCTGAAATTGCCCATTCTATATTCTTAGAGAACTTACTAAGTTTGTAAAATGTCATAACTCCTTCTACATTTTCTGTCCATTAAAGACAAGATTCAAAGAAAAATAGTCTTGTGTTACAGCTTTCCAAAAAAATTTCAAGTAAAAGCTGAAATTGCATTAAAATATTCTATCTATAAAAAAGCTTTACCTTCTGTTTTTTAACTATTAAGGTCAAGAGAATACCATTATTTTTCCTCTTTCTAATTCTCCACCTGAGTTTTAGTTTTTCTGAATACCAAGTATACAAACGATATCATATATCTCTGGGTATTTTGAGGCTACTGTAAATTAAATAATCTCATTAAAATTTTGTTATTTTTAAGGAAGGGACAGATATACCTAAAATTTAAACTGCATTTTGATGCCAAACTTATAAAGTACTTTTTAGTAACAATGGACATCTACAAATCTGCAAAACTTAATCTACAGTAGTTCTTTTTACATAACATAACTTCAAGACAAACAACAAGTCATAACCAAACAAGAAAAAGCAAATATTTTCATTAAGATTTTCCAAAATTTGCTATATAGGAGGAAAAAATACTACAAGCCAAATAAAAATGATGACTAAACAAAAATGAAAACTAAGCCCAAACCCATTTAACATCTTATAATCAGCTGTGGTAGATACCCAAATAAGAGTTGCATTGTCAAAACTCTGAAAATATTAAGAAATTATTTCCCTATTTTCACAGTGAGACATATCAGAAAAACTTCTCATTTATGTTAGCAATATCTCTAATGTATATATTTTGTATCAATGCTACTTTTCATGTTACTTATATTACTTTTTTTTTAGAAAAATACCATCAAGATGAGTAAGGTATGACACCTAGGCTTCTGAGGCTAAAAACTCAACATAAAATCAGGGATTGTGTTGTTAAAATTTATTTCTCACACTTTGTCAGTCTGTAAAGGATATATTGAATACCCTATTTAATAAAACATAAAGTCAAATAGGCGCAATATCATCTTTATATTCACTTGACAAATTCATGATATTGGATGTGAACAAGGATGCCTGCTTTTAAAATGAATTTACTGTCTCAATGCCAATATCCCTATATGTTAGGATTATACACTTAGGGCAGGCCAACTTTATGATGTCGCATTATGTGTTGATTCTTTTCCGAGGGTCTCCGGAATCCTTTCTTGCAGAAGTCACAGCTGTGAGGATAGTCTTTCGTATGAATGGAGATAACGTGGCGCTTAAAACCTGAGGCATCTTTGGTGCTATATTCACAGTACTCACACTGATAGACTTTTCGGCTACTGTGGGTCTTCATATGCGTTTGAAGCTCACACTGTTGTTGAAATTCCTTTTTACATCTCTTACACTTGAATGGAACATTCTTTGTGTGAGCTGAGAGAATATGGTGACTAAGCAGAAATGGATCTGGACTATTAAAGTCACAGTGTCTACATTGGTGCATTTTTTTACTTTTATGGGTAGCCACATGCTTCTTGAGTTCTGAAGGCCTATGAAATCCTTTGCTGCACATGTCACATTTATGAGGATACGCCTTTGTGTGAACGGAAATTATGTGTCGCTTTAAATCACTTGAGTTTGAACTCTTATGGTTGCAATGTGAACATTGATGTGTTCTGCTTTCTTGGTGCAGAACGGCATGTTGCTGAGCCTCTTTGTTATCTGAGAAAGTCAGGAGACAGATGCCACACTTCAGTGGTATCTCTTTACTATGCTTAGATTTTATATGAGTTTTCAAGTTGGAAGAGTCTGCAGACTTGTACTCACAATACTGACATTCATAGGGCTTCTCTCCTGTGTGAACTCGTATGTGCTTTTTGAGTGCTGATGGGTGACGGAAACCTTTACCACATTCTCCACAAATGTGAGGAAATTTCTTCCTGTGGACCACCAAAAGGTGGTGATTCAATAATGTCTGTTCAGCTGTTTCATAGTCACAGAACTTACACTTACATGTTTTGTTGACTCCTTTTTCTGTATGCATTGTTTTGTGAGTACACAAAGTCCCAGCATGAGAAAGATTCTTCCTACAGTCATCACATTCAGTGGTCTTTTCTGTCTTAATGGTTAGCTTGTGGCTCTCCATGTGATTATGTAAGCTTATCTTCTTGTTGGTACTGTAATCACACTCAGTACAGTGATATTTTTTATTAGCAAGGTATTCAGGATGGTTTTTTGTATGTCTTTTCAAAAACCTTTTGGTCTTAAATTTTTTCCCACAAAACATGCAAGGATAGACACGTAAAGTTTGTCCATCAGGAGCAACAAATATTGCTAAAAAGGGAACAAAACAGGAAAAAATTAAACTACATTCTTTTTTGTTTATTCATTAAGTTTAAAGTACATTTTCTAAACTTTATCAGTTTTTAACATTCTTTTCACTGATTTCAACATATATAATGCAATCATAAGAAAAGAACCTGATTCACTATGATTGGATTAATTTCATTCCTTCCACTTTAAAAAAAAATCAATGAAGCTTTATCACATTAGAGGCCTGTAGAAAATAATTTTCAAATGAAGCTAAATACTTAATTAGGTTCACTATAACCTGAACCCTGAACTTTTAAGTAATCTCTGACATTCTCCAATAGTGCTTATAAAAATGGAATACACACAGCTATATTCTCCCTAAACACACATCTTAAAATCAATTCAAAGAAGAGTTACATCTTGTTAACAAAGTGCTCTCCTGTCTCTCCAAGATGTGCTTGTTTAAATGGTATGTTTAGAGGCCCATAATTTCAAGTATTGAGGAAAGAGGCAAGAAGATCACAAATTTATTGCCAGCTTGACCTGCAAAGGAAGAATATGTCTTCAAAACATAGAAAATAAAGAAAAGACTGATTGTTTTAGCTTCACACTAAGCAAACTAATAGTCAAGTATGAGGGCTAATACTTTGAAGAAGCTGGATTGCCACAAGTTTGAGATTAGTCTTGGCTAAAATGTGAGATCCCATTAAAAAATGATAACACATTTATGGCTATATTTTTTGTTTAAACAAAACAACCAGGGAGTTAAGTAATTTTTCCTTAATGTTTGATCTGCAGTCTGTTTGTTTTTTTACTAAAGCAAGCTATTCATGACTATCAGTAAATGAAAACATCATTATACCCAGGTCAACATGTAACAGCATTTCCTCATATAATTTTTACAGTCTACACAATAGAATTATTACTTCCTTACCTGACTGGTACTGTTTGGATTCAGGTCTTTTTTTCTTTTTTGATTTTTGTTTTGGTACTCTGTCAAGGCCACCAGACTCATCTTGGTTTAAGAGAGCACTGGCAGTGACATTCTGGTCTTCAATTTCATCAGAATTATTATCTAACAATGTACATCAAAAACATGATATAATGTTATGGGATAGGAAGTATTTATTGAGTACTACAACAATGAAAAGTAAGATCCGATTGATAATGTCAGAAACTTCTTTTTTAATGAAATGGAATTAAGAACATTTAATGAAATGGAATTAAGAACATTTAGTTGAAAATTACCTAACATGGTATTTTGGCAGTTTGCTAAAACTGTTAAGTTATAAGCCAATACAAAAGAAAGCAAATGCCAGGTAGAAAGTATGTGTAATTTTATTTAGGTAAAAGTTAAAGAAAAATTTGAACTATATATTCTCAGTTACATAGTTTAATCACTTACTGAATTTAAAATAAGATCTTAAGATCTCAGAAACCATTTCTTAGTAAATGGGTAAGAGGCTGGAAAGACAGCTTACTTAGGTGAGAAAGTACTTGTGTGAGGCTTTGGGTTTGAAACTGACACACATGTTTTTGGCTTTTTAAAATTTTAATTAGGTATTTTCTTCAATTACATTTCCAATGCTAACCCAAAAGTCCCCCATATACTCCCCCCGACTCCCTTACTCCCCACTCCCACTTCTTGGCCCTGGTGTTCCCCTGTACTGAGGCATATAAAGTTTGCAAGACCAATGGGCCTCTCTTCCCAATGATGGCCGACTAGGCTATCTTCTGATACATATGCAGCTAGAGACACAAGCTGGGGGTGGGGGGAGATATTGATTAGTTCATATTGTTGTTCCACCTATAGGGTTGCAGATCCCTTTAGCTCCTTGGGTACTTTTTCTAGCTACTCCACTGGGGGCCCTGTGATCCATCCAATAGCTGACTGTGAGCATCCATTTCTGTATTTGCTAGGCCCTGGCATAGCCTCAGAAGAGGCAGCTATATCAGGGTCCTTTGAAAAAAATGTTGCTAGTGTGTGCAATGGTGTCAGCGTTTGGAGGCTAATTATGGGATGGATCCCCGGGTATGGCGGTCTCTAGATGTCTCAGCTCCAAAGTTTGTCTCTGTAACTCCTTCCATGGATGTTTTGTTCCCAATTCTACAGGAGGGACAAACTGTCCACACTTTGGTCTTTGTTCTTCTTGAGTTTCATGTGTTTTGCAATTTGTATCTTATATCTTGGGTATTCTAAGTTTCTGGGCTAATATCCACTTATCAGTGAGCAAATTTGTATTTCAGAGGACTTGTGATAAAAACTGCATGGTACTGGTATAGCGACAGGCAAGTAGACCAATGGAATAGAATTGAAGACCCAGAAATGAACCCACACACCTATGGTCACTTGATCTTTGACAAGGGAGCTAAAACCATCCAGTGCAAAAAAGACAGCATTTTCAACATGTTTGTTAAAACATGGGACGTTTTAAACAGAGGCAAAGCATTCTAGACTGAGGTAAAGTTCTTGAAGCTCAGGAAGTACACAAAGCAAAAGCTTCAGGAAGTCCCTGAAACTGATTGTTCACACTGTGTCCCTTTTTTCTTAATCATATTTAATTAAGCAGTAGGAAAGGTAGAAAGAACTGTCAGATAGGCTAAGTGACCCTGAAGAAGTTCAGAACAGGTGTGCTACCTGGAAGTGAGAAATACTGCCTTCAACAGTCTTCAACTTGTCAAAATGCTTACACAGGTTTCCAGATTTCATTTGCCATGTTGAGATAGGTTCTAGCAAAGCAGTTTGCTGTCTTTGGATCATTCTGTTCCTGTAAGTAACCCAGGATTCCTAAAATAACTTCAATAAACTGAAGGGCACGCCAATTTGGATTTCAACTATATCCATATTTTGGTTTCTGTCATTGTTTCTTTATCTGAAATGACTAGACATGTCTTAACATCTGTCCAGAATTAATGCTACACAACTGGCTCTACATATATGAGCCCATCCATGCATCCACATTCATACACATCCTCATGTACTCCATACCTCCAACAAGAATAACTAAATAAGTATTAAATTTTCACGCTGTTACTTACCATAAGCTGCTGTCCATGCAATAGGTAGGAAAGCTGCTTTTATTTCACTGACATCCATCTGTTGCTCATGCTCAGGAGTATCTGCAGCTGTGCCACCAGCATCTTCATCTCCTACAATTACTTCTATAGAAAACTCATTTACTTTAGCCACATCTATATACAAATTATCTTTTTTGTGTGACTGTTTAGTATAATCTCAGCAAAAAGTAAATTACTTCCATAAAAATTATAGTAATCAATGAAAATGGAGTACATTCCACTTTTTATATTCAATAATGTATTTTTATTTGCAATTTCAAGCAAAAGTCTTACATAATAATCCTCGACTACTCTGAAATTCAATTTATCACAAAATTTCCCTATTTCAGCCTTGCAAGTACTAGGATTACAAGTATATGCCATCATGTCTTGGTTTCTATTTATTTCTTTATTTTTTAATTTTAATTTTTTTGTTTGTTTGTCTTTTTGAGACAGGGTTTCTCTGTGTAGCCTTGTTTGTCCTGAAACTCACTCTGTAGACCAGGCTGGCCTTGAATTCAGAAATCCACCTTCCTCTGCCTCCCAAGTGCTGGGATCAAACGTGTGCGCCACCATGCCTGGCTACTTGTTTATTTTTCTAAAGCAACAATTTAAACACAATTTAAGAACTTCAAGTCTCAAAAGGAAAAATCTGATGAAGACCTCAGAAGATAAAACGGTCTCCCATGCTCATAGATCTGCAGGATTGGCATAGTAAAAATGGCCATCTTACCAAGAATAACCTACAGATTCAATACAATCCTCACCAAAACTCCAACTCAATTCTTCACAGAGATAGAAAGAGCAGTTCTCAAATTCATCTGGAATAACAAAAACCCAGGATAGCAACAAATATTCTCAACAATAAGAGAACTTCTGGGAAATTACCATCCCTGGTTTCAAGCTGTACTACAGAGCAATATGATAAAAACACCATGGTATTGGTACAGAGACAGACAGGTCAATCAATGGAATAGAATTGAACCCACACTCCTATGATCACACAAAGGAGCTAAAACCATCTAATGGAGAAAAGTAAAAAAACCAAACCAAAACAAAACAAAAACATCATACTCAACAAATGGTGATGGCTCATAGAAGAATGCAAATTGTCCTATTCTTATCTCCTTGTACAAAGCTCATGTGCAAGTGGATCAAGGACCTCCACATAAACCAGACACACTGAAACTAATAGAAGAGAAAGTGAGAAAGAGTCTTGAATACATGGGCACAGGGGAAAATTTCCTGAACACCAATGGCTTATGCTTTCAAATCAACAATAGACAAAAGAGATCTCATAAAATTGCAAAGCTTCTATAAGTCCACAGACACTGTCAATAGGACAAAATGGCAACCAACAGATTGAGAAAAGATCTTTGCCAATCTGATAGAGGGCTAACATCCAATATATACCAAGAACTCAAAAAGTTAGACTCCAGAGAACCAAATAATCCTATTTAAAAATGGGGTACAGAGCTAAACAGAGAATTCTAAACTGAGGAAACTTGAATGGCAGAGAAGCACCTACCAGAAGCACCTTCAACATCCTTAGTCATCAGGGAAATGCAAATCAAAATCACCCTAAGATTCCACCTCACACCAGTCAGAATGGCTAAGATCAAAAACTCAGGTGACAGCAGATGCTGGTGAGAATGTAGAGAAAGGCAACACTCTTCCATTGCTGGTGGGATTGCAAACTGGTACAACCACTTTGGAAATCAGTATGGCAGTAACTCAGAAAACCAGACACAGTATTACTCAAGGACCCAGCTATACTACTCCTAGGCATATACCCAAAAGATGCCCCAACATATAACAAGGATACATGCTCCACTATATTCATAGCAGCCATATTCATAATAGCCAAAAGCTGGAAGGAACTAGATGTTCTTCAATAGATGAATGGAAACAGAAAATATGGTACATTTGCACAATGAAGCACTACTCAGCTATTAAATAAAAACAATGACTTCATGAAATTCACAGGAAAATGGATGGAACTAGAACATATCATCCTGAGTGAGGTAACCCAGTCACAAAAGAACACACACTGTATGCACTCACTGATAAGTGTATGTTAGGCCCAAAGCTCAGAATACCCACAATACAACGCACAGACTACAAGAAACTCAAAAAGAAGGAAAACCAAAGTATGAATGTTTCATTCCTACTTTGAAGGGGGAACAAAATGATCATAGGAGGTAGATACCTGGGAGGGAGAAAGGAGGGGGAGGTGAAAAGGTGGGGTCAGGATTAGGTGTGGGAGAAGATGAGGGAGAAGTATAGAGGGTCAGAATATTGAACAGAGGGGGATGTGGAATTAGGGGTAGCCACTAGAAAATCCCAGATGCCAGGAAAACAAGAGGCTTCCAGGACCCAACAGGGATGACCTTATCTGAAATACCCAGCAAAGTGGAGAGAGAGCCTGTTTGAGATCATATCCAGAGATTAGGCATGGCCCCACAGTTGAGAGATGGGGTCAACCAGTCATCTCAAAAATATTAATCTAGACTTGCTCCTTTCTAAAGGAAATGAATCGAATGGAGCAGAGACTGAAGAAAAGGCCATCCAAAGACTGCTCCACCTAGGAATCCATACCATCTGCAGACACCAAACCCAGACACTATTGGTGATGCCAAGAAGCACTTGCTGATAGGAACCTGGTATAGTTGTCTAACTACTGGGGGACCCCAGTGGAGGAGTTAGTGGAATGACTAAAGGAGCTGAAGGAGCTTGCAACCCCAAGGAAAACAACAGTATCAACTAACTGGACCCCTCAGAATTTCCAGGGACTAAATCACCAATGGAAGAGAACACATGGAGGGACCAAGGGCTCCAGCTGCATATGTAGCAGAGGATGGCCTTATCTGGCATTAACAGGAGGGAGGCCCCTTGGTCCTGTAGAGGTTCAAAGCCTCAGCACTGGGAAATGCTAGGATAGTGAGACTAGAGTGGGATGATGGAGAGCACCCAGAAGCAAGGGAGAGGGAGGATTCAACAGTGGGTTTTTGGAGGGGAAACAAAGAAGGGGGATAAGATTTCAAATGTAAATAAATAAAATAACCAAGTTTTTATATATATACACATACACACACACACATACACACTTAATTACTAAGTTTAAAATTCAAACAAAAGTTAAGTACACATTCTTTCTTGAAGAAAATATTAACATCCTTTGTGATATGGTAGCATAATAATCTCTATGCAGGTCTGCTGTTATACTGCTTGCTTTAAAAAGAATTAGATTTTATAGAAACAAAATCTTCTCCATTCAAAGTAAGCCATGTACTTACCAGTATCTTCTTCTTCCTTTTGAGAATCACTGGCTGACATATAAATGTTGACTCTGGGAACACGAATGCTAGTGCTCTGATCTGTGACTTCAGCTTCATTGCCATTTTTGGTCTCACTCTCTACTGCGTGTATAGTTTCTCCTAAAAGAAAACAAACTATATTGCTGGGCTAATATCCACTTATCAGTGAGTACATATCATGTGAGTTCTTTTATGATTGGGTTACTCACTCAGGATGATACCCTCCAGGTCCATCCATTTGCCTAGGAATTTCATAAATTCATTCTTTTTAATAGCTGAGTAGTACTCCATTGTGTAAATGTACCACATTTTCTGTATCCATTCCTCTGTTGAGGGGCATCTGGGTTTTTTCCAGCTTCTGGCTATTATAAACACGGCTGCTGTGAACATAGTGGAGCATGTGTCCTTATTACCCATTGGAACATCTTCTAGATGCCCAGGAGAGGTATTGCAAGATCCTCCAGTATTACTATGTCCAATTTTTGGAGGAACCGCCAGACTGATTTCCAGAGTGGTTGTACAACTTGCAATCCCACCAACAATGGAGGAGTGTTCCTCTTTCTCCACATCCTCACCAGCATCTGCTGTCACCTGAATTTTTGATCTTAGCCATTCTAACTGGTGTGAAGTAGAATCTCACGTTGTTTTGATTTGCATTTTCCTGATGATTAAGGATGCTGAGCATTTTTTCAGGTGCTTCTCAGCCATTCGGTATTCCTCAGAATGAACTCACATGATATGTACTCACTGATAAGTGGATATTAGTCCAGAAACTTAGAATAGCCAAGATACAAGTTGCAAAACACATTAAACTCAAGAAGAATGAAGACCAAAGTGTGGTCACTTTGCCCCTTCTTGGAATTGGGAACAAAACACCCATGGAAGAAGTTACAGAGACAAAGTTTGGAGCTGAGACTAAAGGATGGGCCATCTAGAGACTGCCATACCCGGGGATCCATCCCATAATCAGCCTCCAAACACTGACACTATTGCATATGCCAGCAAGATTTTGCTGAAAGGACCCTGATATAGCTGTCTCTTGTGAGGCTATGCCGGGGCCTATCAAACACAGAAGTGGATGCTCACAGTCAGCTATTAGATGGATCACAGGGATCCCGAATGGAGGAGCTAGAGAAAGTACCCAAGGAGCTAAAGGGGTCTGCAACCCTATAGGTGGAACAACATTATGAACTAACCAGTACCCACAGAGTTTGTGTCCCTAGCTGCATATGTATCAGAAGATAGCCTAGTTGGCCATCATTGGGAAGAGAGGCCCCTTGGTCTTGCAAACTTTATATGCCTCGGTACAGGGGAACACCAGGGCCAAGAAGTGGCAGTGGGTACATAGAGGAGTGAGGGGGAGGGTTATGGGGACTTTTGGAATAGCATTTGAAATATAACTGAAGAAAATACCTAATTAAAAAAAGAAAACAATATATGAAAATTAATTTGGGACTTGACTTATTTAATGTACTAGGTTTACCTTTTATACTATCAGCATATTATATTACAAACGTTCAAAGAAGCTTTCCAAATTTCCAAATTAAACAGCTATTAAAAATCTATGTAATATCAGCATGTGTCTGATGGCACATGCTTTAATTCCAATACTCTGGAGGCTGAGGTAAGCATATTACTCTGAGTTTGAAGCCAAGCTGGTTCATATACATAAGGTGAGTTCCAGTTCCACCAGGGTTACATGTGAGACCCTGCCTCAAAAACATACACACGCTGGGTGTGGTGGCACACGCCTTTAATCCCAGCACTTGGGAGGCAGAGGCAGGCGGATTTCTGAGTTCAAGGCCAGTCTGGTGAGTTCCAGGACAGCCAGCCAGGGCTACACAGAGAAACCCTGTCTCAAAAAAACCAAAACCAAAAACCAAAAACCAAAACAAAAAACATACACACACACACACACACACACACACACACACAAAGAAACAATCACAAAGAATAATGTAGAAAAATATAAATATTTATACACATTTAAAAATTATATTTATGAAATATATAAATAGCATATATAGTTATAACAAACATATATTTATTTAAAATTAAAAGTTTCCTTACCTAATTCATCCACTTCTGAGTCAGCTTTAAGAATGCACACCTTGATAACTTCTGGAGATGCTTCATCCAATTTAGAAGAATCAGTTCCTGACTCTGCATTCATGGTAACTTCAGAGGAACCTTCAAGATCTGCTTTGCTAGGTTCATCCACTAAATAGGAAATGTATTATAAACCTTTACATTAGATATAAAACAAAATAGGGCTTTGTTTTTCTTTTTTTGAAACAGAGATGAGGAGGGGCTGGCTGGATTGCTCAATACTTGATTTAAGATTTGCTCTGGAGTCTGAAGCCTTGGAGTTTGATTCTCAGAACCAGTAACAGGAGTGACTTCTAAAAGTTGACTTCTCTTCTGTAATCTTTTCCCTCTTCTCAAATACACACTATACACACACTATTATGTAAGTTTCCAAAAGAAAAAAAAAATCCTTTTTTACCTGAGGCAAGAGATCTAGTTAAGAACACTTGCTGTTCTTGTACAAGACCAAGGCTCCCAAATACCCACATAGGCAACTCACAACCACCACTATCTTCATTCCAGGGGATGCCTTCTTCTAGCTTCATGGGCAATGCACACTGTGGTATGTACACACACACACACACACACACACACACACACACACACACACACACACACGTACGTATACTCTGTCTCTCTGTCTCTGTCTCTCTTTGTCTCTCTCTGTCTTTCTCTTTGTCTGTCTGTCTCTGTCTCTGTCTCTGAAATAGAAGCTGGCAAAATACTGAAATACATAAAGGAAACTACATAAGTAAACAAATTTTAAAAAGAAGTTTCTTCTTAGAAATATAGTCTCAATAGTGACAAATAAAATTGGATGATTTCTGGCAAATACTAGATGCAAAACACCTTTTCCATTTTTCAGGACTCTACTGTAATTTAATTACCTTAGTAGGTAAGAACTGCATCATTAGACTATGTTAAGTATAGAAGTAATAAAATATTAAGAGAAAAATGATTTAGAACAATCTAAACTCATCTAGTTCCAAAAAATATGAAGAGTAATGAAAAAGCATATTTTTTTCATTTACTCATCTATAAATAAAAGTACCAACATGGTAAAGCCAGCAAACATCTCTTTAATATAATATTTTCTTAGCTCTACCTAATATTTATTTTTGAATACAATTTAATTACATGTATTTCTATGAAAATTTTAGTTGAGAAATGTGTCTCAGAAGAGTGCTTGCCTAACATGAACAACGCCTTGGGCTTCATCCTTAGCAGTGCATTAATTTTGCTAGTGATTCTATAACTGCAATGCCAACACAGGCCAGTGGAGGCAAAAGGAGTAATAATCAGGAGCCATTGCTACAAAATGAGTTTGCGACCAGCCTGGACTAAAACTGACTATAAACAAACAAATGACATCTTTTAAAAAAAAAAAAATCAAAGTATCATTATTAGAAAAGTACCATGCAGTGTCAAGAGAAAATGTGTTAAGTTCAGCACAGTAAATATCACTTAAGTGCAAGTATGGTAAGAGAAAAGTTTTAAATGCTTAGTCCATATTTTCCGTGGTTTATATACTCCACCTCCTTCAAAAAATTTTTAAAAGCTTATTTTATGGGTACGAATATTTTGTTTGCATGCATATATTTACACCTACAGAAATCAGAAGACGATACTGAAACCCCTGAGCAGAAGTTATGGGTGGTTGTGAGTTATCATGTGAATTGAACTTATGTACTCTGTAAGAACAAGTGCTTCTAAACATTAAGCTATTTCTCCAACCCCTTCATACCTTCATTTTCCTGTCCTCCCACTGCTCTGCTCCTTTCTTTCTAGCTATCTTTCTTCTTTAAAATCACCTATCATATCATCCTCTCTAAAATTCTTTCTCTAATTTCCCATTTAAGACATTGTTTTGTCTTCTGTAGCTCAGTTTCTAGTTTTTGGTTTCTTGAGAAAGTGTTTTTCTTTGTAGCCCTGGCTGTCTTGGAACTCACTCGGTAGACCAGGCTAGTCTCGAACTCAGAAATCCGCCTGCCTCTGCCTCCCAAGTTCTGGGATTAAAGTCGTGAGCCTTCACTGCCTGGCCAGTTTCTAGTTTTATAATCTACTTTCCAACTCTAACTCTCTCTCTCCTGTATGTATGTATATTTGGTATACACATACACATTCACAGAGACAAAATATATGTTGCATATACTATATATAATATACAAGATATTATATAACATATAACATACACACATATATGTATTTACATGTGAAAGAAAATATGATGATCTGGCCATACACTTCTGGTCACTTTGGACACAGTACACAGACATATATGCAGGCAAAACACCTAACTATATATACTAATGATTTAAAAAATTGACAAGTTCTTTAAAAAAAAAGAACAAAATTTCAGTGCTGATAATAGGATCCAGGCCTTGTTTTTAGTAGATAAGGACTCTAATACTTATCTATATCTAGCCCTATCTTTGACTTGGCTGAAACAACAAACTTTGCTGAGATGTTTTATCTTATTTAAAAAAAAACTTTAAAATAACTATATGCTTCTAAGCTGCTGAAAGAAACAATATGCCCTATGTATTTTCATGTAAGTAAAAAAATGCAGAAATGTTAAAAATGTTATTTTCAAATAAAATTTGTAATTATCTGCAATAATAAAACACACATATATTTATAGAGATCATTCTATGAGCTTGAAAATCTTATCAACTTCCCAATGCACTGCTTTCATTCTTGCAAACCCAGAAACCAGATTCACACGCCTACCTGCTTACTAAAAATTTTATTTTACTACTATGAAGGATGGTTTTATGCCAACTTGAGACAAACTGAAATCATCGGAAAGGGGGAACTTTTTAAATAAAATAGATAAGACATGAGAAGGCCTACTCCATTGTGAGTGGGGCCATCTCTGTGCTGGTAGTCCTGGGCCCTTTAAGAAAGCATGCTGAGCCAAGTATGGGGAGCAAGCCAGTATGCAGTACCCCTCTATGGCCTCTGCATCAGCTTCTGCCTCCAGGTTCCTGGCTTGTTGGAGTTCCTGTTCTGATTTCTTTCAGTGATTAAAAAAGTGTTAAGTCTAAGCCAAGTAAATCCTTTCCTCTTCCTTTGCTTCTGGTCATGGCGTTGTGTCACAGAAATAGTAACCCTAAACAAATACCTAATATTATACACTATTAGGTATAATTTTTGGCCAAAAACAATAATACAAATATAAATGGCCTCATATTCTTGAACTTTACTGGCCATCTAGTCTAGCAGAATTGATAATCTTCAGGTACACTGAGAGATCTCAGAAGATAAAGGGAGAATGATCAAGAAGAAAAATTTCTGGCTTCCACATTCACGATAACCAGTGCTTGTAAAACTGAATATTCATACACCAACAAGTAAGCATATTCACATACAAAATGAACTGAAAAACATCTGCTTAATAATTCAGGCATTGTTGCATATACTTGAAACCCTAGTACTTATCAGTGTCCAATAAGAGAATCACATATTCAAGTTCAGCATAAGACCCTGTCTAAAACAAAATAAAACAGTAAAAACAAAAACATACTTTTGATAACCATGTGGCTCAAGACTTACAAGACATCATCAGATAATCCTCACAGTTGATTTTGTCATTATCTTGCTGCTCCAGAGGCATCCCACTGGAATCTAAGACTGCTTCAGAAACACAATCTGCTACCAGTATATCTGAAGTGTCAGCTGTTATAGGATCAGTGATGACTTCTGTTTCTACAAGGCTATCATGAATCACTTGTTCAAAATGTCCTACATCAGACACATGTATAGCTTCACTCATCAAGACATGTTCAGGCATAGTCAATGAGGTTGACGTAATACCAGATGTTAAAATGTCTGGAATTAAGAACTGTGCTAAAGACACTTCTTCTGCTGTACCTAAATTGAGAACTTGCTCAGGAATAATGACATTGTCAGATATATCTGTTTCTTCTAAAATATGTGAACAGTGAACATCTTCAATAAGAACATTTTCAATAACATCTTGAATTATAACTGAGCCTGGATTATCAGGAACAAAATTATGCACAGTTACATCTGAATTAGCTAAAAAAACAGTTTCTTGTACTTCCACAACAATCTGGTCACTATCCATGTGTACTGCATCAGCTCCTTAAAAGATAAAAAGAATTTCAAGGTAAGTACATGTATCTCAAATAAAGTAAATGCTTTTAAATTTCTATAAGAAAAGCAGACTATTACCACACACACACACACACACACACACACACACAATGAGTGTCTACTTTTAGGTTATGTAACAAAAATTAACTAACAAAACTTAAAAAGAAAAACCTTAGCTTTGGGATAGTCATAGGAAAAATATTTAGGAAAGAATTTTAATGTATCAGCATATATTTCTTATTGTGTTAAAATCTTAAATGAAATCTTAAGTGAAAATCTTAAATAAAACAAGCAAGCAATGCAATTTAGAAACATTTCTCATATTACAATTCCCTTTACCATATTTTATCACTCTAAGAACACTTATTGTTTACTCTGACTTGTTCTTATTCAGTAACTTACTTATATCCTTGTCAGTGATAGCAGCCAACAAAAATATCATCCTTAGTGAAACTAAAATAAAACACTCATGGCATAAATGAAAAGTATACTGGTAAAGGTACACAGTTAATGACAAAAGACAATTGACTGAAAAAGGTATCTGACTGGAGAGTAAAAATGAATGAAACTTCAGTTGCCTTTTAAGAAATTTGATGTTAAGGACTGCAGAAGTGGGACCTAGACTAAATAACAAGTATGCAGCTCCCCTTCAGCTCTTCCTTTCAAGACCCAATTTTCCAAATTTCACTGAAGTTTCTCAGAATATTAAATACCAATCTACATTGAGGGTACAGTTAAGAAATGAAGTAAAAAGGGTGAATCCTTGAAAACCCATTGAGATGAAATGATTTAATTGTATCACAAACCTGGCACATTATATGGTATTCAACAAATTTTATTCAGATTAAAAGCCACAAAATGGGATCCACACAAATCAGGAGCCTTCTTTTATAAAAATTATAAGTGGACTGAGGAAGAAATTAGGGAAAAAACACCCTTCACAATAGCCACAAATAATATAAGATATCTTAGTGTAACTCTAACCAAGTAAACAAAAATGATCAGTATAAGAACTTCAAGCCCCTGAAGAAAAATCAAAGAAGTCCTCAGAATGTAAAAACTGGCCTGGATGTCTCAGACTGGAGCAAGTCTCTTTGGAGGCAGATAGTGCTTTGTGACGTGGGTTGGAGTAGGCTTCTGGGAGGCAGTCAGTCCTGACTCTGGTTAGGACATGCCTCCTGTGTCCCTGGTTAGGGTAGACTTCCTGGGAGACAAGCAGGTTTTGGGATTGGTGTTGGAGGCAGGCATGTTGCTTTGCCATGGTGAAGGTGGAGGGACAGACCAGAAGGAGGCTCAAGCAGAGCAGAATAGGTCCCACATCTACTGTGCTCTGTGTGTGGGGGGGGAAGGTCTCAGCTGGCAGGGGTATTTGTGTGGGGGTCTCAGCTGTGTCCCTGGTTAGAGCAGACCTCTTGGGAAACAGGCAGGCTGTGAGGTTGCGGGGGTGAGGAGGCAGGCATACCAAAAAATGGATACTCATTTTATATGTGTGTGTGGAAAGATCTCCCATGTTCATGGGTTAACACAGTGAAAATGGCCATCTTACCAAAAACAATCTACAGATTCAATGCAATCTCCATCAAAATCCCAATACATTTTTTAACAGACCATGAAGGAGCAATTCTCAACTTCATATGTAAAACAAAACAAAGATAGCTAAAACAATTTTCGACAATGAAAGAAATTCTGGGGGAATCACCATCCCATACTTCAAGGTCTACTACAAAGCAATGGTGATAAAAAAAAAAAAAAAGCCCATGTGGTATTGGTACAGAGAGAGACAGGTCGATCAATGGAATAGAATTAAAGACGCAGAAACAAACTCACACCTAAGGAGACTGATCTTTGACAAAGAGGCCAAAAACATACAGGGGTTGGGGGGAGGAAGGAGTAGGGCATAGTAAAAGGTGCTGGTCTAACGGCATGTAGACAAATGCAAATTCATCCATTTTTATCACCTTGCACAAAGCTAAGTCTGAGTGGATGAAAGACCTCCACATAAAACCAGAAAAACTAAATCTAGTAGCAGAGAAAGTGGAAAAGAAGCTCAAACTTATTGGTACAGGGAAATTTTCCTGAAGAGAACATTATTAGATCAGGCTCTAAGATCAAGAATTGACAAATGGGACCTCATAAAAACTGAAAAGCTGAGCCGGGCATGGTGGCGCATGCCTTTAATCCCAGCACTCAGGAGGCAGAGGCAGGCGGATTTCTGAGTTCGAGGCCAGCCTGGTCTACAAAGTGAGTGCCAGGACAGCCAGGGCTATACAGAGAAACCCTGTCTCGAAAAACCAAAAAAAAAAAAAAAAAAAAAAAAAAAAACCTGAAAAGCTTTTGTAAGGCAGAGGACACTGCCAATTTGCATTCTACAGACTGGGAAAAGATCTTCACTAATTTCACATCTAATAGAGGCCTAATATTCAAAATATATAAAGAACTCAAGAAATTAGACTCTAAAAGTTCAAATAATCCAACTTAAAAATAGGTAAGAGAAAATCTAAAATGACAGAGAAGCACTTAAAGAAATGCTCAACATCCTTAGTTAACAAGAAAATACAAATCAAATCTCTTCAAGATCAAAAACTCAAGTGACAGCACATGCTGTTGAGAATGTACAGAGAGAGGAGCACTTTTCCAATGCTGGTGGGATTACAAATTTGTACAACCACTCTGGAAATCAATCTGGCAGTTTCCCAGAAAGTTGGAAATAGCTCTACCTGAAGACCTACTTATACCACTTCTGGATATATACCCAAAAGATGCTCCACCATATCACAAGGACACATGTTCCACTATGTTCATAGCATCCTTATTCATAATACCCAGAAGCTGAAAAGACGTCCCTCAACCGATGAATGGATACAGAAAATGTAGTTCATTCACACAATCAAATACTAATCAGCTATTAAAAACGGGGGCATCATGAATTTTGCAGGCAAATAGGCAGAACTAGAAAATATCATCCCGAGTGAGGGAACCCAGAACCAAAAGAACATGCATGGTATCTACTCACTGATAAGTGGGTATTAGCCAAAAAGTTCAGAACACCCATGATACAACTCACAGACTATAGGAACCTTAACAAGAAGGCAGACCCAACTGTGGATATTTCAAACCCACTCAAGAAAAGGGAATAAAATAATCACCAGAGGCAGAGGGAGGGAAGGACTTGGGTGGGAGAAGGGGGAGCAGGAAAAGGGGGATGGGCAGAATGAGGTATGACATGAGACAAAAGAGAAGCTCAGTGGGCCAGGAGAATAAGTGGAAATAAGGAGCAGTATAGGATGGGAGCAGGAGGAACCTCTAGTATGTCCCAGAGAAGAGAGAAGCTTCCAGGACTCAATGGGAATGACAATTCCTGAAATGCTCAGAAGTAAAGAGATGGGTCTGAAGAGACCACATCCAGCAGATAGAGCGGTCGCCAGTTGAGGAATGGGGCCTGGCCACTCACCCATCTTCAAACTACATACAGGAACCAGGTAAAACAACTCAAATTTAAAGATCAGGTTGTATGCTTAAGTTTGCAATCTTGGACATTTAACCTTTGAACTTCAGTTTCCTTTTTCAATGAGGATAGTAGTAACTGACATGCATGTCATAGGAGTGTGATGATGTTCAAATGTGAATGTATGAAAGGCATCCTGAAAAACTGTAAGGAGAATTTTTATTATTATAATGACGGTAAAGAAAACATAGGCCCTATTATAGAGAAATAGCAGTATTAATTATCTCTACTCAAATGTCCTCCAATCTGCTACTTAGCCCAAGTTCTAAGATTACTTATGGTAAAACAAAAAACACTAATAGTTCTAAGTTTTCCCTTCAAAGAATCTATCTCCATTTTTGTAGTATTAATTGTATTTCAGTATGTTCTAAAGAATTAATTATAATTTTACATTAGCTATCACAAACTAAAACCACCAAAATGAGAATCAAAGGACCATGACAAATTAAGACACATAGAAAATAAAGAAAGGTTAATAAAATTAAATTCATAAAATCATTACAAACTTACTTTACCTACAAGAATTCTTAAGTATTTTCTTATAAAGCATTTCATTATATTGCAAATGTAACAAGAGTAGTAATTGGAAACCCCACTGCTAGAACTTCATAAGTAATTTTTCATATGCAATTTTGGGACTGAGGATCAACTATATTCCTGATGCTATCTCTTTTATAGGGGTGCATATGCATGAAAAGGTTGCAAAATTAATATGGGATAAACACAAAAGGACTTTAAAAATATCTAAACTATGGAAGGGAATAGTAGGAGAATGACAAAATCATGATACATGATCTAAGATTAAGACTGTGTAAAAGATTTTGTTATTGTACATCCATAATGAGGTAAGTACTGAGCTATTTGTTGACAATGAAATGAGGAAATTTAGTATGGTAAGCAAACCTCCTCTACTATCTGTATCATCCAACACAATCCATTCCACATTGCAAATATGTCCACAATATAAAAATTACTACAGCCTGTGATTGTGAGAAGTTATGGCTTATCCTGCAAGAAATTTTTCAATGTAATTTCAATATTATGAATTTAAGCTGATTAGCCTAGATATGATGGGTATGTTCCGTCTCACAAGATGAACCTCAAAGTACAAACTTTCCACAGCTAATTTTAAAAAGATAATGCAAAAATCATAAAGATATTAATTTGATACTACATGAAAGAATAGGCTATGGAAATAACTCACTCAATAAGTACTTGTTGTAAACATTAAGACCTTAGTTTGATCTCTAGCTCCTATGTAAAATCCTGTACGTGGTATATCTGTAAACTTTTTTGTTTCATATTACTTTGGGTATTTATTTTATCTTACTGGATTTTTGCTCATACATCATGATTTCCAATTTTGTGCTTTAATGAGTTTTGTGTATGTGTGTCTCTGAGTGTGTATGTATGTTTCTTCTTTTTGATTTCTTTAAAAGCCTGGTTTGTTTAGTGGTTTTGTTTGCCTATCTGTTCTCCAAAGAGGGAGAAAGAAATCATGAAGTTAAAGAGATGGGAAGAATATGAGGAAGGGGAAACCATCATCATAATTTATTTTATTATATATTAAGATAGTTTAATAAGAATAAAATAAGATACTGTGTATGGTAGATCGTGCCTGTGTGTAGTAGACCATCTACTGCTAGAAAGATACAGGAAGGAGGATCTCTTGGCTCAATAGCTAATTAATTTAGCTAAAAAGTGGGCCTCAGGCTCAGTAAGAAACTCTAAAAAAAAATTAAGGTGGATGGTTCCTGAGGAATGACATCCAGTGTCAACTTTGGTTTCCATACACCATACAGTGATATAGAGGAAGAAAGCAGATGTCCTATCACATTCATCTAAGATGATTTGTTTTGAGCAAAACCAGAATGTGATTATAAACAATTTCGCCTGAAACTTCATGAACATAAAAAGGTCAGTTAGTCTCTTTAATGAAGCTAATGTTATATTGAGATACCTCAACAAACCATGGTATTTATGAGAAAATTAAGAACACTATCTTTCGGTGCCTCAGGCCCCGGCAGGAGCCTCCTTGGCTCTGGGACTCCGCGGAGGGCAGGCTGCATGGGTGACAGTGTGGAATACAGAGGCCAGCCGTTTCTGGGACAGGCGAGACCCACAGAGCTACTGAGGCGGCGCCATCTTCGCCTCCAGACAACCGGCCACCTTCCTGGCCAAAGCAACACAGCTTCTGGGAAAGATCCTGTTTCGGGCCTTCATCTTCAGCGAGGAGGAGGTCCAAACACCAGATAACTGTGCACCTTCCCTGAAAGAGGAGAGCTTGCCTGCAGAGACTGCTCTGACCACTGAAACTCAGAGGAGAGAGCTAGTCTCCCATGTCTGCTGATAGAGGGTAACAAAATCAACAGAGGAACAATCTCTAAACAAAGACAACTATAACAACTAACTCCAGAGATTGCCAGATGGCGAAAGGTAAACATAAGAATCCTACTAACAGAAACCAGGACCACTCACCATCATCAGAACACAGAACGCCCACTTCGCCCAGTCCAGGGCACCCTAACACACCTGAAAAGGTAGACCTGGATTTAAAAGCATATCTCATGACGATGGTAGAGGACATAAAGAAGGAATTTAATAACTCACTTAAAGAAATACAGGAGAACACTGCTAAAGAGTTACAAGTCCTTAAAGAAAAACAGGAAAACACAACCAAACAGGTAGAAGTCCTTATAGAAAAACAGGAAAACACATCCAAACAGGTGATGGAAATGAACATATCATACGAGACCTAAAAAGGGAAATAGACACAATAAAGAAAACCCAAAGTGAGGCAACGCTGGAGATAGAAACCCTAGGAAAGAAATCTGGAACAATAGATGCCAGCATCAGCAACAGAATACAAGAGATGGAAGAGAGAATCTCAGGGGCAGAAGATTCCATAGAGAACATCGGAACAACAATCAAAGAAAATACAAAATGCAAAAGGATCCTAACTCAAAACATCCAGGAAATCCAGGACGCAATGAGAAGACCAAACCTACGGATAATAGGAGTGGATAAGAATGAAGATTTTCAACTCAAAGGACCAGCAAACATCTTCAACAAAATTATTGAAGAAAACTTCCCAAATATAAAGAAAGAGATGCCCATGAACATAAAAGAAGCCTACAGAACTCCAAATAGACTGGACCAGAAAAGAAATTCCTCCCAACACATAATAATCAGAACATCAAATGCACTAAATAAAGATAGAATACTAAAAGCAGTAAGGGAAAAAGGTCAAGTAACATATAAAGGAAGGCCTATCAGAATTACACCAGATTTTTCACCAGAGACTATGAAAGCCAGAAGAGCCTGGACAGATGTTATACAGACACTAAGAGAACACAAATTCCAGCCCAGGCTACTATACCCAGCCAAACTCTCAATTACCATAGATGGAGAAACCAAAGTATTCCACGACAAAACTAAATTCACCCATTATCTCTCCATGAATTCAGCCCTTCAAAGGATAATAACAGAAAAAAACCAATACAAGGACGGGAACCACACCCTAGAAAAAACAAGAAGATAATCCCTCAACAAACCTAAAAGAAGACAGCCACAAGAACAGAATGCCAACTTTAACAACAAAAATAACAGGAAGCAACAATTACTTTTCCTTACTATCTCTTAATATCAATGGTCTCAACTCCCCAATAAAAAGACATGGACTAACAAACTGGCTACACAAACAAGACCAAACATTTTGCTGCTTACAGGAAACTCATCTCAGAGAAAAAGATAGACACTACCTCAGAATGAAAGGCTGGAAAACAATTTTCCAAGCAAATGGTATGAAGAAACAAGCTGGAGTAGCCATTCTAATATCTGATAAGATTGACATCCAACCCAAAGTCATCAAAAAAGACAAGGAGGGGCACTTCATAATCATCAAAGGTAAAATCCTCCAAGAGGAACTATCAATTCTGAATATCTATGCTCCAAATACAAGGGCAGCAACATTCATTAAAGACACTTTAGTAAAGATCAAAGCACACATTGCACCTCACACAATAATAGTGGGAGACTTCAACACACCACTTTCACCAATGGACAGATCATGGAAACAGAAACTAAACAGAGACACAGTGAAACTAACAGAAGTGATGAAACAAATGGACTTAACAGATATCTACAGAACATTTTATCCTAAAACAAAAGGATATACCTTCTTCTCAGCACCTCATGGTACCTTCTCCAAAACTGACCACATAATTGGTCACAAAACAAGCCTCAACATATACAAAAATATTGAAATTGTCCCATGCATCCTATCAGATCACCATGGACTAAGGCTGATCTTCAATAACAAAATAAATAATAGAAAGCCAACATTCACGTGGAAACTGAACAACACTCTTCTCAATGATACCTTGGTCAAGGAAGGAATAAAGAAAGAAATTAAGGACTTTTTGGAGTTTAATGAAAATGAAGCCACAATATACCTAAACTTATGGGACACAATGAAAGCATTTCTAAGAGGAAAACTCATAGCTCTGAGTGCCTCCAAAAAGAAACTAGAGAGAGCACACATTAGAAGCTTGACAACACACCTAAAAGGTCTAGAAGAAAAGGAAGCAAATTCACCCAAGAGGAGTAGAAGGCAGGAAATAATCAAACTCAAGGGTGAAATCCACCAAGTGGAAACAAGAAGAACTATTCGAAGAATTAACCAAATGAGGAGTTGGTTCTTTGAGAAAATCTACAAGATAGATAAACACTTAGCTAGACTCACTAGAGGGCACAGGGACAAAATCCTAATTAACAAAATCAGAAATGAAAAGGGAGACATAACAACAGATCCTGAAGAAATCCAAAACACCATCAGATCCTTCTACAAAAGGCTATACGCAACAAAAGTGGAAAACCTGGACGAAATGAACAAATTTCTGGACAGATACAAGGTACCAAAGTTGAATCAGGATCAAGTTGACCATCTAAACATTCCCATATCCCCTAAAGAAATAGAAGCAGTTATTAATAGTCTCCCAGCCAAAAAAAGCCCAGGACCAGATGGGTTTAGTGCAGAGTTCTATCAGACCTTCAAAGAAGACCTAATTCCAGTTCTTCACAAACTATTCCACAAAATAGAAACGGAAGGTACTCTACCCAACTCATTCTATAAAGCCACAATTACTCAGATACCTAAACCACAAAAAGACCCAACAAAGATAGAGAACTTCAGACCAATTTCCCTTATGAATATCAATGCAAAAATCCTCAATAAAGTTCTTGCTAACCGAATCCAAGAACACATCAAAACAATCATCCATCCTGACCAAGTAGGTTTCATCCCAGGGATGCAGGGATGGTTTAATATTGACAAAAACCACATGATCATCTCGTTAGATGCTGAGAAAGCATCTGACAAAATCCAACACCCATTCATGATAAAAGTCTTGGAAAGATCAGGAATTCAAGGCCCATACCTAAACATGATAAAAGCAATCTACAGCAAACCAGTAGCCAACATCAAAGTAAATGGTGAGAAGCTGGAAGCAATCCCACTAAAATCAGGGACTAGACAAGGCTGTCCACTCTCACCCTACCTATTCAACATTGTACTTGAAGTCCTAGCCAGAGCAATTAGACAACAAAAGGAGATCAAGGGGATAGAAATTGGAAAGGAAGAAGTCAAAATACCACTTTTTGCAGATGATATGATAGTATATATAAGTGACCCTAAAAATTCCACCAGAGAACTCCTAAACCTGATAAACAGCTTCAATGAAGTAGCTGGATATAAAATTAACTCACACAAGTTAATGGCCTTTCTGTATACAAAGGATAAACAGGCTGAGAAAGAAATTAGGGAAACAACACCCTTCTCAATAGTCACAAATAATATAAAATACCTTGGCGTGACTCTAACTAAGGAAGTGAAAGATCTGTATGATAAGAACTTCAAGTCTCTAAAGAAAGAAATTAAAGAAGATCTCAAAAGATGGAAAGATCTCCCATGCTCATGGATTGGCAGGATCAACATTGTAAAAATGGCTATCTTGCCAAAAGCAATCTACAGATTCAATGAAATCCCCATCAAAATTTCAACTCAATTCTTCATCGAATTAGAAAGGGCAATCGGCAGATTCATCTGGAATAACAAAAAACCCAGGATAGCAAAAACTCTTCTCAAGGATAAAAGAACCTCTGGTGGAATCACCATGCCGGACCTAAAACTGTACTACAGAGCAATTGTGATCAAAACTACATGGTACTGGTATAGTGACAGACAAGTAGACCAATGGAACAGAATTGAAGACCCAGAGATAAACCCACACACCTATGGTCACTTGATCTTTGACAAGTGAGCTAAAACCATCCAGTGGAAAAAAGACAGCATTTTCAAAAATGGTGCTGGCACAACTGGCGGTTATCATGTAGAAGAATACTAATTGATCCATTTCTATCTCCTTGTACTAAGGTCAAATCTAAGTGGATCAAGGAACTCCACATAAAACCAGAGACAATGAAACTTATAGAGGAGAAAGTAGGGAAAAGCCTCGAAGATATGGGTACAGGGGAAAAATTCCTGAATAGAACAGCAATGGCTTGTGCTGTAAGATCAAGAATCGATAAATGGGACCTCATAAACTTGCAAAGCTTCTGCAAAGCAAAAGACACCGTCAATAAGACAAAAAGGCCACCAACAGATTGGGAAAGGATCTTTACCTATCCCAACTCGGATAGGGGACTAATATCCAATATATATAAAGAACTCAAGAAGGTGGACTCCTGAAAATCAAATAACCCCATTAAAAAATGGGGCTCAGAGCTGAACAAAGAATTCTCACCTGAGGAATACCGAACGGCAGAGAAACACCTGAAAAAATGTTCAGCATCCTTAATCATCAGGGAAATGCAAATCAAAACAACCCTGAGATTCCACTTCACTCCAGGCAGAATGGCTAAGATCAAAAATTCAGGTGACAGCAGATGCTGGCGAGGATGTGGAGAAAGAGGAACACTCCTCCATTGTTGGTGGGATTGCAAGCTTGTACAACCACTCTGGAAATCAGTCTGGCGGTTCCTCAGAAAATTGGACATAGTACTACCGGAGGATCCCGCAATACCTCTCCTGGGCATATATCCAGAAGATGTCCCAACCAGTAAGAAGAACACATGCTCCACTATGTTCATAGCAGCCTTGTTTATAATAGCCAGAAGCTGGAAAGAACCCAGATGCCCCTCAACAGAGGAATGGATACAGAAAATGTGGTACATTTACACAATGGAATACTACTCAGCTATTTAAAAAAATGAATTTATGAAATTCCTAGGCAAGTGGATGGACCTGGAGGGTATCATCCTGAGTGAAGTAACCCAATCACAAAGGAACTCGCACAATATGTACTCACTGATAATTGGATAATAGCCCAGAAACTTAGGATACCCAAGATATAAGATACAACTTGCCAAACACATGAAATTCAAGAAGAACGAAGACCAAAGTGTGGACACTTTACCCTTTCTTAGAAATGGGAACAAAACACCCATGGAAGGAGTTACAGAGACAAAATTTGGAGCTGTGACGAAAGGATGGACCATGTAGTGACTGCCATATGCAGGGATCCATCCCATAATCAGCTTCCAAATGCTGACACCATTGTATACACTAGCAAGATTTCGCTGAAAGGACCCAGTTATAGCTCTCTCTTGTGAGACTATGCCGGGGCCTAGCAAACACAGAAGTGGATGATCACAGTCAGCTATTGGATGGGTCACATGGCCCCTAATGGAGGAGCTAGAGAAATTACCCAAGGAGCTATAGGGAACTGCAACCCTATAGGTGGAACAACAATATGAACTAACCAGTACCCGGGAGCTCTTGTCTTTAGCTGCATATGTATCAAAAGATGGCCTAGTCGGCCATCACTGCAAAGAGAGGCCCATTGGACTTGCAAACTTTATATGCCCCAATACAGGGGAACACCAGGGCCAAAAAGGGGGAGTAGGTGGGTAGGGAATTGGGGGGGTGGGTATGGGGGACCTTTGGAATAGCATTGAAAATGTAAATAAGGAAAATACCTAATAAAAAAAAAGAACACTATCTTTCAACTACTTTAGTAGAAATAAAAAACTGAAATAGATTTGAAAAAGCTTTGTAGATAAGCCTCCTGGATTATACATAATAAATAACATGTAATAAATGACACAAAATTGTTGAGAAACTTATGACAAAAATGGAGTTAGTATGGTCTAAAAAGGACAACGAAAGTATTAAGTCTTAAAGACATGGAGAGAATGTTAAAACTGTTCAGCTTAGACTTCACTGTAAATGGTGAAGATAAGATTGTCAAGCCTTCCAGATAAATTTGCTCAGTTAGGGAAGCTCTATAAGGAAAGCTGGCTCTAGTTACAGTCCCTCTTAAATTGAACTCATACCATGAAGCTAAATGAAAGCTATATGGGGGGCAGTGAGTAATAAAATTGCAAAGGAAAGGTTGCTAATCACATAGATTCTTAGGACCAGAAGAGTAACCTGCAGAAGTCCAAAGAACTACCAAGAAAGAATTTACAAATCTTCCCTTGCTATGTCACAGAATTCCAGAGAACAAAGAGGTTGCAAAGCCTGGAGGCGAGAACTGGCTTTTCCCAACCCCATTATAATATGTAGTCTGCTAGTGCCAGAGAGAGCTGAGAACTTCCTTATTTCAATTCAGGGCAGATGAATTCAGGAAATTCATTCTCTAAACATTCTTTTTATTTCTCTTTTACTATTACTCAATCTCTACTATTGCACATGTGTCTCATAAAAGTTTTGCTTTTGTTTATATATGGCTTAATTAAGTTTTAAGATTTCTGTGTATGATTCTTCATATACTCCTACCTTCTGCTATCTTGTACTATACATTTCACAGTTCACTTCCACTTGTTTCTCTTTTATTACTCCTTTTAATTATATTCTTTAATTACAACCTTTAGTAGTATTAATAGTCTCTAAAATGAGTGTACCTTAACAGCATCTCAACTTTCCGCTTGAAGCTACTTAATACCCACCTCGATTTTTTTAAAGTTGATTAATGTTTATTCCTGTCCTACATTATTTCCCATCCCTAATTCATTAACTAAAATTGAAGTGCTCCAAGCTGTCTTTTATTATTTTTTCTCCAAGAGTTATTAAAATCAAAGGGATAACTATAGATAATTGTCTACCATAACATTGCAAAATGGTAAGTAACATCTAGCAGCCACTGGTGTTTTGTGATTAATATTCTAATTCTGGATAATACAGCACACATTTGAGCTCTTGGTCTGAGGGAAAGTTTTCTGAAACTTCAACGTACTTCAACGTACGTACTTCAACTCTGCAATCAATATCTATTCCCCATATCCACAATGCAATTACTTCAACTGAAAAAAAGTCATAAAAACAAATTTAAAAACCAAAGCAATCTAACTCTTCTAAAATTACCAATTCTACAGTTATAGATTATTTTTAGTTATTTAAAATCTCAAGATAGTCAATTCAAAACATTAGCATGTGCAACAAAGAAGCTCCTCATTGAGAATACAAATAGCTGAGTGAAATACAGAAGATGATGGTAAGATATGACAGAGTAACTCAATAAAGAGGAATAATAAAAATCAACCAGAAATACTTAGGAATAAATTTAGTGGTCAAATTAAAAGCTGGGTAAACCCTTCCGCTCGACTCGAGACTCGAGCCCCAGGCTACCTTGCCAGCAGAGTCTTGCCCAACACCCGCAAGGGCCCACACGGGACTCCCCACGGGACCCTAAGACCTCTGGTGAGTGGAACACAGCGCCTGCCCCAATCCAATCGCGCGGAACTTGAGACTGCGGTACATAGGGAAGCAGGCTACCCGGGCCTGATCTGGGGCACAAGTCCCTTCCGCTCGACTCGAGACTCGAGCCCCGGGCTACCTTGCCAGCAGAGTCTTGCCCAACACCCGCAAGGGCCCACACTGGACTCCCCACGGGACCCTAAGACCTCTGGTGAGTGGAACACAGCGCCTGCCCCAATCCAATCGCGCGGAACTTGAGACTGCGGTACATAGGGAAGCAGGCTACCCGGGCTTGATCTGGGGCACAAACCCCTTCCACTCCACTCGAGCCCCGGGCTACCTTGCCAGCTGAGTCGCCTGACACCCGCAAGGGCCCACACAGGATTCCACACGTGATCCTAAGACCTCTAGTGAGTGGAACACAACTTCTGCCAGGAGTCTGGTTCGAACACCAGATATCTGGGTACCTGCCTTGCAAGAAGAGAGCTTGCCTGCAGAGAATACTCTGCCCACTGAAACTAAGGAGAGTGCTACCCTCAAGGTCTGCTCATAGAGGCTAACAGAGTCACCTGAAGAACAAGCTCTTAACAGTGACAACTAAAACAGCTAGCTTCAGAGATTACCAGATGGCGAAAGGTAAACGTAGGAATCCTACTAACAGAAATCAAGACCACTCACCATCATCAGAACGCAGCACTCCCAAACCACCTAGTCCTGGGCACCCCAACACAACCGAAAATCTAGACCCAGATTTAAAAACATTTCTCATGATGATGATAGAGGACATCAAGAAGGACTTTCATAAGTCACTTAAAGAATTACAGGAGAGCACTGCTAAAGAGTTACAGGCCCTTAAAGAAAAGCAGGAAAACACAGCCAAACAGGTAGAAATCATTAAAGAAAAACAGGAAAACACATCCAAACAGGTGATGGAAATGAACAAAACCATACTAGAACTAAAAGGGGAAGTAGACACAATAAAGAAAACCCAAAGCGAGGCAACGCTGGAGATAGAAACCCTAGGAAAGAGATCTGGAACCATAGATGCGAGCATCAGCAACAGAATACAAGAAATGGAAGAGAGAATCTCAGGTGCAGAAGATTGCATAGAGAACATCGACACAACAGTCAAAGAAAATACAAAATGCAAAAGGATCCTAACTCAAAACATCCAGGTAATCCAGGACACAATGAGAAGACCAAACCTACGGATAATAGGAATTGATGAGAATGAAGATTTTCAACTTAAAGGGCCAGCTAATATCTTCAACAAAATAATAGAAGAAAACTTCCCAAACATAAAAAAAGAGATGCCCATGATCATACAAGAAGCCTACAGAACTCCAAATAGACTGGACCAGAAAAGAAATTCCTCCCGACACATAATAATCAGAACAACAAATGCACTAAATAAAGATAGAATATTAAAAGCAGTAAGGGAGAAAGGTCAAGTAACATATAAAGGAAGGCCTATCAGAATTACACCAGACTTTTCACCAGAGACTATGAAAGCCAGAAGAGCCTGGACAGATGTTATACAGACACTAAGAGAACACAAATGCCAGCCCAGGCTACTATACCCAGCCAAACTCTCAATTACCATAGATGGAGAAACCAAAGTATTCCACGACAAAACCAAATTCACAAAATATCTTTCCACGAATCCAGCCCTTCAAAAGATAATAACAGAAAAGAAGCAATACAAGGACGGAAATCACGCCCTAGAACAACCAAGAAAGTAATCATTCAACAAACCAAAAAGAAGACAGCCACAAGAACAGAATGCCAACTCTAACAACAAAAATAAAAGGAAGCAACAATTACTTTTCCTTAATATCTCTTAATATCAATGGACTCAATTCCCCAATAAAAAGACATAGACTAACAGACTGGCTACACAAACAGGACCCAACATTCTGCTGCTTACAGGAAACCCATCTCAGGAAAAAAGACAGACACTACCTCAGAGTGAAAGGCTGGAAAACAATTTTCCAAGCAAATGGACTGAAGAAACAAGCTGGAGTAGCCATTTTAATATCGGATAAAATCGACTTCCAACCCAAAGTTATCAAAAAAGACAAGGAGGGACACTTCATACTCATCAAAGGTAAAATCCTCCAAGAGGAACTCTCAATTCTGAATATCTACGCACCAAATGCAAGGGCAGCCACATTCATTAGAGACACTTTAGTAAAGCTCAAAGCATACATTGCACCTCACACAATAATAGTGGGAGACTTCAACACACCACTTTCTTCAAAGGACAGATCGTGGAAACAGAAACTAAACAGGGACACAGTGAAACTAACAGAAGTTATGAAACAAATGGACCTGACAGATATCTACAGAACATTTTATCCTAAAACAAAAGGATATACCTTCTTCTCAGCACCTCACGGGACCTTCTCCAAAATTGACCATATAATTGGTCACAAAACAGGCCTCAACAGATTCAAAAATATTGAAATTGTCCCATGTATCCTATCAGATCACCATGCACTAAGGCTGATCTTCAATAACAAAAAAAATAACAGAAAGCCAACACTCACGTGGAAACTGAACAACACTATTCTCAATGATACCTTGGTCAAGGAAGGAATAAAGAAAGAAATTAAAGACTTTTTAGAGTTTAATGAAAATGAAGCCACAATGTACCCAAACCTATGGGACACAATGAAAGCATTTCTAAGAGGGAAACTCATAGCTCTGAGTGCCTCCAAGAAGAAACGGGAGACAGCACATACTAGCAGCTTGACAACACATCTAAAAGCCCTAGAAAAAAAGGAAGCAAATTCACCCAAGAGGAGTAGACGGCAGGAAATAATCAAACTCAGGGCTGAAATCAACCAAGTGGAAACAAGAAGAACTATTCAAAGAATTAACCAAACGAGGAGTTGGTTCTTTGAGAAAATCAACAAGATAGATAAAGCCTTAGCTAGACTCACTAAAGGGCACAGAGACAAAATCCTAATTAACAAAATCAGAACTGAAAAGGGAGACATAACAACAGATCCTGAAGAAATCCAAAACACCATCAGATCCTTCTACAAAAGGCTATACTCAACAAAACTGGAAAACCTGGATGAAATGGACAAATTTCTGGACAGATACCAGGTACCAAAGTTGAATCAGGATCAAGTTGACCATCTAAACAGTCCCATATCACCTAAAGAAATAGAAGCAGTTATTAATAGTCTCCCAACCAAAAAAAGCCCAGGACCAGATGGGTTTAGTGCAGAGTTCTATCAGACCTTCAAAGAAGATCTAATTCCAATTCTGCACAAACTATTTCACAAAATAGAAGTAGAAGGTACTCTACCCAACTCATTTTATGAAGCCACTATTACTCTGATACCTAAACCACAGAAAGATCCAACAAAGATAGAGAACTTCAGACCAATTTCTCTTATGAATATCGATGCAAAAATCCTCAATAAAATTCTCGCTAACCGAATCCAAGAACACATTAAAGCAATCATCCATCCTGACCAAGTAGGTTTTATTCCAGGGATGCAGGGATGGTTTAATATACGAAAATCCATCAATGTAATCCATTATATAAACAAACTCAAAGACAAAAATCACATGATCATCTCGTTAGATGCAGAAAAAGCATTTGACAAGATCCAACACCCATTCATGATAAAAGTTTTGGAAAGATCAGGAATTCAAGGCCCATACCTAAACATGATAAAAGCAATCTACAGCAAACCAGTAGCCAACATCAAAGTAAATGGAGAGAAACTGGAAGCAATCCCACTAAAATCAGGGACTAGACAAGGCTGCCCACTTTCTCCCTACCTTTTCAACATAGTACTTGAAGTATTAGCCAGAGCAATTCAACAACAAAAGGAGATCAAGGGGATACAAATTGGAAAAGAGGAAGTCAAAATATCACTTTTTGCAGATGATATGATAGTATATATAAGTGACCCTAAAAATTCTACCAGAGAACTCCTAAACCTGATAAACAGCTTCGGTGAAGTAGCTGGATATAAAATAAACTCAAACAAGTCAATGGCCTTTCTCTATACAAAGAATAAACAGGCTGAGAAAGAAATTAGGGAAACAACACCCTTCTCAATAGTCACAAATAATATAAAATATCTTGGCGTGACTCTAACTAAGGAAGTGAAAGATCTGTATGATAAAAACTTCAAATCTCTGAAGAAAGAAATTAAGGAAGATCTCAGAAGATGGAAAGATCTCCCATGCTCATGGATTGGCAGGATCAACATTGTAAAAATGGCTATCTTGCCAAAAGCAATCTACAGATTCAATGCAATCCCCATCAAAATTCCAACTCAATTCTTCAACGAATTGGAAGGAGCAATTTGCAAATTTGTCTGGAATAACAAAAAACCTAGGATAGCAAAAAGTCTTCTCAAGGATAAAAGAACTTCTGGCGGAATCACCATGCCAGACCTAAAGCTTTACTACAGAGCAATTGTGATAAAAACTGCATGGTACTGGTATAGAGACAGACAAGTAGACCAATGGAATAGAATTGAAGACCCAGAAATGAACCCACACACCTATGGTCACTTGATCTTCGACAAGGGAGCTAAAACCATCCAGTGGAAGAAAGACAGCATTTTCAACAATTGGTGCTGGCACAACTGGTTGTTATCGTGTAGAAGAATGCGAATCGATCCATACTTATCTCCTTGTACTAAGGTCAAATCTAAGTGGATCAAGGATCTTTACATAAAACCAGAGACACTGAAACTTATAGAGGAGAAAGTGGGGAAAAGCCTTGAAGATATGGGCACAGGGGAAAAATTCCTGAACAGAACAGCAATGGCTTGTGCTGTAAGATCGAGAATTGACAAATGGGACCTAATGAAACTCCAAAGTTTCTGCAAGGCAAAAGACACCGTCAATAAGACAAAAAGACCACCAACAGATTGGGAAAGGATCTTTACCTATCCTAAATCAGATAGGGGACTAATATCCAACATATATAAAGAACTCAAGAAGGTGGACTTCAGAAAATCAAATAACCCCATTAAAAAATGGGGCTCAGAACTGAACAAAGAATTCTCACCTGAGGAATACCGAATGGCAGAGAAGCACTTGAAAAAATGTTCAACATCCTTAATCATCAGGGAAATGCAAATCAAAACAACCCTGAGATTCCACCTCACACCAGTCAGAATGGCTAAGATCAAAAATTCAGGTGACAGCAGATGCTGGCGTGGATGTGGAGAAAGAGGAACACTCCTCCATTGTTGGTGGGAGTGCAGGCTTGTACAACCACTCTGGAAATCAGTCTGGCGGTTCCTCAGAAAATTGGACATAGTACTACCGGAGGATCCAGCAATACCTCTCCTGGGCATATATCCAGAAGATGCCCCAATAGGTAAGAAGGACACATGCTCCACTATGTTCATAGCAGCCTTATTTATAATAGCCAGAAGCTGGAAAGAACCTAGATGCCCCTCAACAGAGGAATGGATACAGAAAATGTGGTACATCTACACAATGGAGTACTACTCAGCTATTAAAAAGAATGAATTTATGAAATTCCTAGCCAAATGGATGGACCTGGAGGGCATCATCCTGAGTGAGGTAACACATTCACAAAGAAACTCACACAATATGTATTCACTGATAAGTGGATATTAGCCCCAAACCTAGGATACCCAAGATATAAGATATAATTTGCTAAACACATGAAACTCAAGAAGAATGAAGACTGAAGTGTGGACACTATGCCCCTCCTTAGATTTGGGAACAAAACACCCATGGAAGGAGTTACAGAGACAAAGTTTGGAGCTGAGATGAAAGGATGGACCATGTAGAGACTGCCATATCCAGGGATCCACCCCATAATCAGCATCCAAACGCTGACACCATTGCATACACTAGCAAGATTTTATTGAAAGGACCCAGATGTAGCTGTCTCTTGTGAGACTATGCCGGGGCCTAGCAAACACAGAAGTGGATGCTCACAGTCAGCTAATGGATGGATCATAGGGCTCCCAATGGAGGAGCTAGAGAAAGTAGCCAAGGAGCTAAAGGGATCTGCAACCCTATAGGTGGATCAACATTATGAACTAACCAGTACCCCGGAGCTCTTGACTCTAGCTGCATATATATCAAAAGATGGCCTAGTCGGCCATCACTGGAAAGAGAGGCCCATTGGACTTGCAAACTTTATATGCCCCAGTACAGGGGAACACCAGGGCCAAAAAGGGGGAGTGGGTGGGCAGGGGAGTGGGGGTGGGTGGATATGGGGGACTTTTGGTATAGCATTGGAAATGTAAATGAGTTAAATACCTAATAAAAAATGGAAAAAAAAAAAAAAAAAAGCTGGGTAAAGAGCCTCACCAAAAGAATGGAATAAGGAGGGACTACTAAATGGTTTTTCCAAAGTGTTTATATTAACACTATATTTGTGTGTGTGTTAATACAAATGTTTATTTAATACATAGTTATATATTTAATACATATATTATATTAATATATAATGTTTATTTAATACATATTTATAAAATATGCATATAATGTATACATATGGATTTTCCTTCTTTACATATATTATATATAGAATATATAATGAAAAAAGAAGCTTGGCTAATGTAATTAAGATACAGACCTAAAATAGAATTTTGAATTACTTATTTGATCCAATCTAATCAGATTAGTTCTTCGAATTGTATCTACCAAAATATTGATGGTAGGGTGGAGAATTAGAAGCATGAGACAAGGCCCACTTCCTTTCCAAAGCATGTAACAGAATGAGGGCTTCCTCTAGAAACCACCAACTGGATGTTAAATTGGAAAGAAATAGGACTTGTTTCATAATCAAGAACTATAAATGATCAATATCTGTTCTTCCTACTTCTTTATCTCTCAAGTTTCTCGGGAAGAATGTTGATACATTGTTTAAACTGTGTTAAACTACCGTTAAATTATTTGCCAACTACAACTGAAATTTGTATTTTCAACTTGAAGAATTCTTCAATAAATTTCCTTTGTAGGATAGCAAATTGTAGAATTTTATCACTGCAACAAAATAAAGCACCCAAAATCAGAACTAGTAGGATTGAGTTGTATAACTTGGACATATCAGAGTAAATGAAACTGAACCAGTTAGATTGACTAGCAGAGAAAAGCATCAGATACCAAGCTTGATTACCTGGGATCCATGAGACCCACTTGGTAGAAGCAGACAATCCTGCTTCTTCTTTTCGCTCTACCACACATGCCATGGCATACCCATAGTAAGTAAAGAAAATTAATGAAAAAACAGAATAACTAAAATCAGCAGTAAGACTTGGATACTGATATCAGTGTAACTGATAGAATTAGCAATAAAATTTGGCCAGACAAGTTTGTATGAAATGATATGAAATCTGACAAACATTTTGTTGAAATAACTCTAAATCTAGTAGGTAAGAATGAGAATAATCAAGAAATATTATACCTATTCCATCAAAGAATGACTTTTCTTCTTCTGGGGTCAATTCAATTTCATCTTCATCCATGGCCTTCAGTTCTTACTAAGTCAGCTCCTAAACCAGGGAACAACAAATACTGATTTATATTAAATATTAAAATGTCATATTTGCATCTCTGAGGCACTCATTTCCAATAACCTATCAATTTCAATAAAAAGGAATACATAGAAAACACTATAATTAAAAGTGAAGCTAAATTACTCTTTATGGTTTTGCTGTTTCAACATTCCAGGAAGTAAGTTCTGAGATTTTTTTCACTTCAAAATTAAGTAAACTTCAAATTTTACCAGAAACTAATATTACATTTTCCAGAATAAGTTATACAAACATCTCCTAGACAGAGGGAAGTTCCTCTTGTCTACTTTTAGCAACTCAGTCTTAAACCCACTTTGTATATTCCCAGGAAACTTTGGAAAGATGTTATTACAACTACAAATTTACAATAGTTTTCATTTAATCTTGTTAAATTATAAATTCAATTATAAATTTCATATTATAAAATGGTAAAATTCAAAATTCCTAAATAATTAAGATACGCGTATACAAATGATACATCCTAATTGACCTTCTAATTACAGAAAAAGTTTGTTTGTAAGAGATTCTGGTTTTGCTTTAATTACCTGGGCCATAAATGAACTGATAGCAGGTATAATAAATATAAATTCATGTCTGAAACAGAAAGATAAGAAAGTCCTAGTAACACCTATTAACATAAGAGTCACTTTAATGTTTTAAGTAAACTTCTAAATTTGGTTTAGACTTGTATGAGAAATAGCCAGTTTACCTAATCAAAAATTAAACACATTTTTTAAAATATTTTGTTTTAATATAAAGTAGATGTCTTTATTTTTATGCAAATACATTAACTTTCTTATATTTACCCCATATTAAGCTTAAATTGTTTTATTTCTATATGTCTTACATACGCATAAGTACCAAAGTATTAATGTTCAGGTTAGAGGACAACTTGTAAAAGGTGGTTCTCAATTTCTGTCATGTTAGTGCCAGGAACTGAACTCAGGTTGTCATGGTTGGTATCAAGGGAATTTATAGAATGAGCCACTGTATCTTATAAAAACCTTTAATAATATATTAGATTCAGGTCTTTGTTGTTGTTGTTTGGTTTTATGGGATAGTGTTTTATAAATCTAAGGCTATCCTCCTATTAGTTACGTAGTGACCAATTACTTTGATTTTCTCATCCTCTGGTATTGAATTCTGTGGTACAGGAATTTTCAGGCATAAGTCATTACTCCCAGGGCCTTATGGCTGCTAGGTAAGCACTTTACCAAATAAACTGCATCACAGTTCAAATGTATGTTTCTGTTTAAAACTGAAAGCACAATAATCTTTGTGTCTGAACTACCAATCCTTCCAGAAGACCTTGTTTTTAAAACTAGGACTAATTTTTAGAGATATCAAACACTGTTATTACACTTTTGTTACACATAAAATGTTCTTTGCCTAACTTACCTAGAACCAGATTTTGTTTTTCCTTTTAAGACAGGGTCTCTCTGCAGAGCCCTGACTGTCTTGGAAGTTGCTCTGTAGATAAGGCTGGCCTTGAACTCACAGAGTTCTATCTGCCTCTGCCTCCTGAGTGCTGGGATTAAAGACATACACCACTACCATCTAGCTTTAGAGACAGATATTTAATATTTCTAGAGACTGTAGCACAAAGTCTGAAAAAAAATCAAACTATAAAGACTCAGATTTATTTACCTACTTTTTCTCATTCATTCTGTTCTCTAAAAACCTAAGAGACTTGAACTATCCTCTCCTTTATAGTGCCTCATGACTATCCCTTGTACTTTCTCATAAGATCTTATCTAAAATACTTTGTACTTATTTGGGGGAGGAGATTTTATACTATTCTCCATGATAATTATTTCTACCATGGAACTTGTCAATTCCATATATAGTATAATGTAAAATACATGTAAAAATGAGAGAATTTTCTAAAACAAAATTTAAAGAATGACAATTTTTCATTTAAAATGTATAATAGTACCCTGAATAAGTTAATTCAGCCTCAGACTCATAGTTCCAAGAACTGTATTTTGTTGCCTTCTACTCTTCAGAGAAACAGAAAAGAAGATAAAAGAAAAAAATGCAGGTATCAAGGAGCGGCAATAAAAGAAAAGGAGAGGGACTAATAAGATTGTTCAGGGTATAAGACTGCTATTCCAAGTATGAAGACTCAAATTTGATCCCAAGACCTACATGATAAAAGGAGAGCTGACTCCTGTATGTTACCCTTTGACCTTCACATGTGTATTTAAAAAGGCATGCACACACTCGTATGCAACACATGTGTTTGTATGAACATTTTCATACAAATAAATGTCAAAATAAATAAGGTGGATTGAAAAAGGATCAGTAAAAAGAACACATACTGCTTTTGCAAAGGACCTGACTTAAGTTCCTAGTATGCAAACTGCCTACTAATTTTATTTCTAAGGGATCTGATTCCACCTCTGGCTTCTGCAGAAATATGCACTTATGTGCAAATGCTCTTCAATAACAGATAATTAAAAATAACATAAATCTTTTAAAAATTGAAATATGATGTCTCTCTAAATTCACAATTCTTTTTCTAATAAATCATCTGCATTATCATACGGCATTAGTTCCCATCCCTCAACATGTTTTTTCCTCCTCTACACAAACAATAAAAACTGCTAATAAAAATTTTCTTACTTCTGAGTTTCCACAGCAACTAACCATGTTTTAGTTTATTTAATAGAACTCTCCTTGGTTACAGATGTTGAAAATTGTAAAAGCCTTTCTGAAAATACTTTTTACCTTCATAAATTAAACTTTTCCCAGATACTGCAACCATGTAAATACACTTTGATATCATTTAAAAGTATATGTTTGGAAATGGAGTGACAGTTTGTGGTTAAGAGCCTGTATTGTACTTTCTTTTTTTTTTAATTATACTATTTTCGTTATTTTTATTTTTATTAATTAATTTATTTTTTACACTCCATACTTTATTCCCGCCCCCGCCCCATCCACCCTCCAACTGTTCCACATCCCATACCTCCTCCCCACCCCCACTGTCTCCACCCCCCTACCCCACCTGACCCCTAAACTCCCTGGGGCCTCCAGTCTCTTGAGGGTTAGGTACATCATCTCTGAATTGTCACGCTCTCCATTAAGAGTCAGCTTGACAGGAGAAAGTTTGGAAGCTTTCTCGTGAGGAAAAGAGTTTCAAGGAAAACTCCTTCCTGGAGTCTGGCCATCCCCCTAACCCATAAAATTAATTTTCCACTCCCACATTAGTCTAGTGTATGGATCCACGTGCCCTCTATTAAGCATTACCCTATAATAAGTGCCTTTTAAATTGAATTCTGACATAGCTAAAGCCTCTCCCAGTGTTCCAAAATCCCAGATTACAGCAAGGAGTTTAACCTATTCAGTAACTAATTAAGCACTACAAAAAAAAAAAAAAAAGCCATTAACTCAGTTGTCTGCAGAAAGAGCCTGGAAATCTCACGGAGCTAGAAATCTTTACTACAGGCTACATTCCATGCCAAGAGCAAGTTGATATACTATCCTGATATAGGGGGAATTCTCCAGACAAGATAAGATTTTACAAGGCCTAGGAATGTAGGGGTCCGTGACACTACATTATTCTTGAGGCCTGTCAAGAGTTAAAACCCCCTGGTGCTATTAACACTAAAGTGTGAAACTCTTGCCTGGCACTAGACTGATCCTAGGCAGGGCTGCTAATCTCTATTGTAAACATTTATCTAGTTCCTGCTAACTTCATTCTCTTGATTCTGGTAAATTTCAGTGTACCTTGTCTGGTGTGACATATAGCCCCTGGAATTCTGTATTATAAAAAGTCCGAGGCTCGACCTGACATTACATTCAGATTCAACACCTCTCTCTTGTGTGCGTCTATTTGTCAATTCCTACACTTTGCCCATCTGCTCGAGAGAACCCATTCCACGCAGACACAGGGGCTCAGAGGGTCTGCGGCACTGAATGAACACAGACTCAGCAGTCCTCTGCTGTATGTGTGTTGGGGGACCGCATATCAGCTGGTGTACTCTGTCTGTTTGGTGGTCCAGTGTCTGAGAGATCTCAGGGGTCCAGATTAATTGAGATTGCTGGTTCTCCTACAGGGTAGTCCTTTTGCTCAGTTTCTTTCAGTCTTCCCTAATTCAACCACAGGGGTCAGCTGCTACTGTCCATTGGTTGGGTGCAAATATCTGCATCTGTTTCTTTTCAACAAGCAGTTGAAAGAGTTATCATGCTAGGTCACTTTTTGTGAGCGCTCCATAGCCTCAGTAATAGTGTCAGGCCTTGGGACATAACCTTGAGCTGAATCCCTCTTTGGGCCTGTCACTGGACCTTCTTTTCCTCAAGCTCCTATCCATCTCCATCACTGTAATTCTTTCAAACAGGAACAATTATGGGTCAGAGTTGTGACTGACTGTAGGGTGGCAACTTTATCCCTCATTTGATGCCCTGTCTTCCTGCTGGAGGTAGGCTGTATAAGTTCCCTCTCTCTACTCTTGGGCATTTCATCTAAGGTTCCTCCCTTTGAGTCCTGAGAGTCTCTCACTTTCCAGGTCTCTGGTGCATTCTGGAGGGTCTTCCCCAATCTTCTATCTCCCGAGGTTGCCTATTTCCATTCTTTTGCTAGCCCTCAGGGCTTCAGTACTTTTCCCTCACCCAATACCAGATTAGGTTCCCCTTGTACCTTCTACTCCCCCGTCCATTTTCCCTCTCAGGTCCCTCCCTCCTTCCCCACTTGTGATTGCTTTCTTCTCTCTCCCAAGTGGAACTGAGGTGTCCTCACTTGGACACTTCAGCTTTGTTGAACTTTTTGAGTTCTGTGGACTGTATCTTGGGTATTCTGAGCTTTTTTTTTTTTTTTTTTTTTTTTTGGCTAATATCCACTAATTAGTGAGAACATACCATGCATGTCGTTTTGGGTCTGAGTTACCTCACTCAGGATAATATTTTCTAGTTCCATCCATTTGCCTGCAAAGCTCATGATGTTCTCATTCTTTTTTTTTTTAATTAGGTATTTTCCTCGTTTACATTTCCAATGCTATCCCAAAAGTCCCCCATACCCACCCCCACAATCCCCTACCCACCCACTCCCCCTTTTTGGCCCTGGCGTTCCCCTGTACTGGGGCATATAAAGTTTGCGTGTCCAATGAGCCTCTCTTTGCAGTGATGGCCGACTAGGCCATCTTTTGATAACATATGCAGATAGAGACAAGAGCTCAGGGGTACTGGTTAGTTCATATTGTTGTTCCACCTATAGGGTTGCAGATCCCTTTAGCTCCTTGGGTACTTTCTCTAGCTCCTCCATTAGGGGCCATGTGACCCATCCAATAGCTGACTGTGATCATCCACTTCTGTGTTTTTAGGCCCCAGCATAGTCTCACAAGAGACAGCTATATCTGGGTCCTTACAGCAAATTCTTGCTAGTGTATGCAATGGTGTCAGCGTTTGGAAGCTGATTATGGGATGGATCCCTGGATATGGCAATCACTAGATGGTCCATCATTTCGTCACAGCTCCAAATTTTGTCTCTGTAACTCCTTCCATGGGTGTTTTGTTCCCATTTCTAAGAAGGGGCAAAGTGTCCACACTTTGGTCTTCCTTCTTCTTGAGTTTCATGCATTTAGCAAATTGTATCTTATATCTTGGGTATCCTAAGTTTCTGGGCTAATATGCACTTATCAGTGAGTACATATTGTATGGGGCTCAGAGCTGAACAAAGAATTCTCACCTAAGGAATAACGAATGGCAGAGAAGCACCTGAAAACATGTTCAACATCCTTAATCATCAGGGAAATGCAAATCAAAACAACCCTGAGATTCCACTTCACTCCAGTCAGAATGGCTAAGATCAAAAATTCAGGTGACAGCAGATGCTGGCGAGGATGTGGAGAAAGAGGAACACTCCTCCATTGTTGGTGGGATTGCAAGCTTGTACAACCACTCTGGAAATCAGTCTGGCGGTTCCTCAGAAAATTGGACATAGTACTACCGGAGGATCCAGCAATACCTCTCCTGGGCATATATCCAGAAGATGCCCCAATAGGTAAGAAGGACACATGCTCCACTATGTTCATAGCAGCCTTATTTATAATAGCCAGAAGCTGGAAAGAACCCAGATGCCCCTCAACAGAGGAATGGATACAGAAAATGTGGTACATTTACACAATGGAGTACTACTCAGCTATTAAAAAGAATGAATTTATGAAATTCCTAGGCAAATGGATGGACCTGGAGAACATCATCCTGAGTGAGGTAACCCAATCACAAAGGAACTCACACAATATGTATTGTACTTTCAAAGGATTCCAGTTTGGTTCCCAGAAACTATGTCATGAGTTCATAGCTATCTGTTACTTCAGCTTCAAAGCATCTAGCACCATCTTATAGGCTCCTTGAGCATCTTCACACATGTGAAAATATTTATAATAAGAGATATGTGCATGCAAAATTAAGTAATAAACCTTTAAAAACAAACAAACCTATATAATTAACTTGTTAATTTATTATATACTCAGTAGATGTTTAACCTGCCTTGGATTTCCCATGCAACCAACTTTTCTAATTAGGTAAATGCATAGCATTAATTTTAAACTATCTACTCTTCAATGACTCATTTTAATATATGTGTTTGTGGTAGTCATTTGTTGGAGACAGCCAAACAGCTGTAATCAATTTTAAAACAAAACAAATTTCCCATAAATGCTGGAAGGGCCATGGATATGGTTTAATAATATCTGTTTTAAAATTTTGTGCACTAGTCTCAATCTCTAACTTCTCTTGAAAGACTCTGTATAGATTTCTGTAAATAGTATACCCATCCTTTTCCCACACCATGCCTTCTGTGCTGTTCAATAAATAGACCAAAGGGTCACACATATACACAACAGATTACAGATGAGGTTACAAACCACAATTTATAGACAGAAGAGAAACACACAGAGAAATAAGAGATTTCAAATTTGGGGTTGCTCTGGGTCTCAACTATTTGAACAAAGCTCATTTTTCATTTCTTAACATGACATCAACACAAATGGTCCTCAGGAAAATAGAACAAAATTAACAGAACAAAATTACCTGTAATTTATATAAGAAAGGGGTTTTAAAATATTGATTTTATTCATTTTCCAGAAAAAAATATGGTTTTTGCTATCCAATTCCTTCAAATAAAAAGTTCTGGGTTATAATATTAAGATTTGTTGCAGCTAGCAGAATGGCTCAGTTATTAAGAACATGTACTGCTCTTGAAAGTGAGCCACTTATTAGGAGTCTCAGAAGCACCTGTATGATGATTTGGACTGCAAGATACACATGTACACATATAGAAAAATTATGTGAAATCTTTAAATATATTTTGTCAACAACATGAAAACTCCAAATTACTGGTATTTCCTTTACTTTGTCTTTTAAGATGTTACTCATACAACAACAAACCAAATTTATCTTCTCAGTTTGCTCAACTTACTTAACTAAAAATAATGTTAATTTCAGATAACTAATGTACCAAGTGTCACTGAGTTCTTTAAGGGACTTAAAAGTAGAGTAGGGAATGTTGTTATACTCCTGTAATACAAACACTTAGAATGGGGCAGAAGAGAGATATAGTTGCTGAAAAAATATTGATACATAGCAACTTCAAGGTCAAACTCAATTACTCAAGGAGATCCTATTTCCATTAACAACAACAACAACAACAAATCACCAGCTACATGAACATGATCACAAAGTCCTAATATCGCCAATAGGATGCTAAAGATTTCACTTGAATAAAAGCTAGCTTTTCCTCCATCTCTACTACTTGAGTTGGCAAATTGTATTAAGTCCTTCTTTACAATTTCTCTTTTGTTTTATTATCATCAGCACCATTTGCTTTCCATTTCTCTAGAGAGAAAATCATCTCTCAAAATTATCCTTTTCAATGACATCCTCAAGTAATTAAGGATCCTATGAACGGTATAAACAAGATATCTTTACACTTTATAGGCAGATTAGTCCTTCAAAATCATAGAAAGGAATCTACTGTTCAGAAATTTCAGCATTTCTTAACTTTTTATTCTAAGTATATTATTATTCCAACAAGATAGTGTACTTCCTTCCCACTCTACTTTGGCACAGACTTGGTAGATGATGACTGTAAAGAGAAGTTTGGCATACATATTTGTCATTACTGTGTCTATAACTACAGGAAGGTTCTGCAGGTATCTGTAACCAAGACATGTATCATCAGCAACTTATTGATGGAACTAGATAAATGAAGTTTCAGATTAATATTTATTCATTAGTAAGTGCCCAGATAGTTTAATACTTACTCATTTAATAAAACACAGAAAGATGAACTTCAGAAGGAGACCAATTACTAATACAAGATTTTATTCAGCAAAAAAACGATCTGAAAACTTTAAACCCAGAAGTCAGCTAAAATTTTACTTTATTTGCATACATGCTAATACACATGCTAGTGTGTGAAATTATTGCTATATTATTTTTAAAGGCGCAAGCAAGAGTGAATTTGATTAGTTACTTTATTTGCTTTTTCAACAGAAACAGGAACTAGAAATGTAGACTACCAGAAGATATACTTACAGAACAGAATGATGTCAGGAACATATTATAACATTATTCAGATAATCTAAAAATAAGATAAAAGACTGCTTAATTTTTCTGAAAAATTATAAGGGGAAAAATAAGGTCACTTAATGTAGCTTAGTTGAAAAATATCTAACTAGTATATGCATAAGATTCATGGATCCATCTCTATTTCTACAAGTTAGAAGTTATAGTACAAAATTTTAGATTGTTTATGTAGTAGTTGAATTCTACTACAGAACACACTTGTACATGTTTTACACATTGACATCCATGTTACTGTTCAATACATAAAAGTTTAACTTGCTGAGAATTTAATGAAGATTAAGAAACAGAAATTAGGAGACTTAGCAGGAATTTAGCAGAGTTTAGGGAACTTAACAGAAATTAGATAAAACTGAACTCACTGATCTAGTGAATTCCTTATTCTTTTTTAAGTAAGCTTCCCTATGGTGTGTAAACTGGCTTTAGACTTCAGCAAATCCTTATAGACATGCTGCCATTTTTAAGAAAGACAAAAATTTATAACAGTAAGTTCTATTTTTGTATAGATCAAGACAGTTTAAAACTAAAGTGAGGGTAGATAAAAGTTTTAATAGTGGGGTTCCTTCTTGAAATAAAGAGTTGATTGGTATGAGGGCTTCTGTGTTACCAGAAATTACCTATATAATTTTTGCTATTAATATTAAAGTTCCTGAGATTGAGTCCTCATTTTTCATACAAAAGAATTAAGATAAGCTCTATTGCAATTAAGTGTCGCCTCTATGGTTTGTTATCAAATCAATGCTGATTACTGTAGCTACATCATTATTCAGATAATCTAAAAATAAGATAAAAAGACTGCTTAATTTTTCTGAAAAAGTATAAGGGGAAAAATAAGGTCACTTAATATAGCTTAGTTGAAAAATATCTGACTCGTATATGCATAAGATTCATGGATCCATCTCTACTACTACACGTTAGAAGTAAAAATATTACAGGAAAACCACAAAAATAGTTAAGTAAACAGTTAATTAAAATAATTAAGTGAAATTATTGTACAGCCAGGATTGGAGAAATGGCTCAGCTGCTAAAACCTAGACTCATGACTGTAGAGCCAAAGAACAATGGTTTTTTTTTTTTTGTTTAGTTGGCTTTTTTCGTAGAAACACAAGGTCATACTATGTCTAGTTGGCCTGGAACTTGGTAGGAGATTAAAGCTGGCTCAAACTCACAAAAATCTGCCTGCCTTTACCTCCCAAGTGCTAAGATCAAAGCTGTGAAACACCAAATTCTGCCCAAAACAGCTTAAAACACAGATTGGTTTGCTATGATATTCCCTTTTTAACTGTCACCAATCTTACTAAAAAAGGAATATATCTAATCTGATTTTCTGTGACATTTAAATGGTTTGTATATATTTGAAATAAAACTTATCTATTTTGAACCTATTGGTATAGTTACTTATGTCTGATATATTTACAATTTTTGAAAGAATACAAATGGAGGTTAATGCAACCTCTATTACTAGGGATATGATCTTTTCACAATATTTATTATTAAATTTATTATTTACTATTCTTTTAGATATGTCCACTCATGGTTTTATGATAAGATTTTGGGAATTTTCCAGGAATTTATTTAGATTTATTTCTAAGTACTGGGTGTTTTATTTCTAAAGTCTTAAAAAAAAAAGAAGAAGAAGAGTATTCATCTTGTGGCTATATTTCAAGGTATGCTTTCACCTTAAAAAAAAAAAAACAAAGAGCTACAGTTCCTTTTGTGCTACTCTAATATTCCACTTGATACAAGGACTTCCCACTCCATCATCTAGGGTCTAGTCTGGTGATTACCACAACCTCATTTTTTTCTGAAACCTATCAGATATAGGTTCAGTTCCATTACAGTACCCCTGCAAGTTCGCCACATTCATCCTGCAGCAGGCAACCTCTAAGTTTCCATGGGGTCCTACATCCCTTTCTCTAGCCCAGACTGACTATACTCACTAATGCCAGGCCCTATTATTCTATCAAGATGTGCCCTATCTGCAACCACCCATAGGTTCCTTCTGGACCTAATCCACCATCCCACTCTATATCTAAACCTCCCATATCCTCCTCCAATGTCTATTTTGAGGAACACACCTGACCTCTCCATCTATAACATTTTTACCCATAATCAACCATATTTAGCTGGCATCCTCTGACCAGTCCACCAACATAACCTGACATTGCCTGCATGGACTGGTAAGGAGCTCAAGACTTGGGCCAGGATTCTCCATAACAATTCTCTTAACCAGAGGACTCTCCACATTTATTTGCAACCAAACAGATCTACCCGCACACATGAAGCCCAGTCTCCTTTGTGCACTTGACTTTAACACCCAAATCATTTCAAACCTGCTCAATATAGTCATCATTATTATGTGCCTACAAATTTGTCTCTGTCTATAACAAACTCAGAATGAACAAAGGAAATCACATGCCCAGATCCCATTACAAGAATTCAAACAATATGAAAATTCAAGCCAATACTTTTCTCCAAATTTTGTAAGTTCTGTAAAAATGTTTCACAGTAATAATTACCTAGATGAACCAAGAACTGAACTGAAAATAAAACATTTATAAACTTCACCAAAGAAATCAATAAGTTTATAGAAGACACAAGAAAACAGCTAAATGAAATTAAGGAGAAAGAGTTTAAGAAAAACAAATGTCTAAATGATGCTAAAGAAAAGACAAACATAATAATAAAGGAAATGATGAAGTCTAATAATTAAGTACAGAACTTAATGAGATGAAAACATTGAAAAACCTACTAGCTCTACTAGAAAATGCAATATCTACTTACAAATAGACTCAGACAGAAAACAGAATATCACATTACAAAGATAAAATATCTATATTGAATAAGAAAGAAACATAAAAATTAAAAAAAAACAGAAAGGGAACACATGAAATGTGAGACACCATGTAAAATGTAACCTTCAAATAATTGACACAGATGAGGGAGATGTATCTCAACTCAACACCACAGAGATCTTCAACAAGGCAATAAAGCTCTTCCAAAAAAGGAGAGACATACCCAAGCACACAAAAAAGCAAACTGTCAATCAAGATCAGATGGGAAAATACACAAATTATCATTTAAATACTAAGTATATTTAGCAAAAAAATGTATTGAAAGCTGCAAGAGGAAGAAAAAAAACTGTAAGATATATAAAGGGAAGTTGATCAGAATACCACCTGATTTTTCAACGGAAAATTTGAAAGCTAGAAGAGCCAAAACAAATGCATTTTTTTAATCCAAAAAGACAACCAGCATAGACTAACATATATAGTTAAATGATCTGCAATGACTGAAAGCTAAAGAAAAACTTTCCATGGCATAAACAACCTAAAAAATTCTATCAAACAAACAAAACCTAAAGAAAATACAAGCAGCATTACCCTGGGCTAAAGAAAGCTTGGAAGAGAAACTCTCAAAAGAAACAGGAAGCCATAATTTTTAAAACACAAAATACCAAATACACAAAAACAGCACCAAAAATCAACAACACAATGACTGTAATTAACACACGCATTTCAGTAACAACTTTAAATATGAATGGACTCAATTCTCTAATGAGAATAGGTAAAGAAACAAAATCTATCTACTATTGTCTCCAAGAATAAACGTCTTAGTTTTTTTAAAAGGCCTCATATTAGTTTTTAAAAACTGGACAAGAGTACTCCAATCAGAAAACACCAGGAAGCAAGCAAAATTCTCTATCTTAGTATTTGATGAAACAGGCTACAAACTAAAATTAATCAGAAGAAATAAAGAGGGATTTAATCAAGGAAACAGTTAAGCACGAAACAGTAATATCCCAAAGATATGAGTTAAACTCAAGGGTGACCAACTTCATTAAAAAATTATTATTATAATTAAAGGCATATATTAATATTAGCATCATCAACTTACTACTAACAGGTTATTTTATTTTAATATCCCTCTTGAAAGTCAGGTCATCTGAACAAAAAGAAATATAAAAATCAATTGATATCAATCAAATTGAATTTAAAAATATCTAAGATTATTTTACCCAAAGGCTAAAGACTACACATTCTACTCAGTATCACATAGAAGCTATTTTAAGCTTGATCATATTTTGAGGCTCAGGATAAATTTTCACCAATTCAGAATGGCTGAAATCACTTTGTATGCTACCCGGCCATAAAGCAATAAAATATAACACCGCTAGCAAAACATCTCTAATAAATTCACAAAACCTTGAAGACTAAACAATTCATTGCCTAATGATAAATGGGTCATAAAGAAAATCTAGAAAGAAACAAAATATTTCTGGACCTCATGAAAATATCACAGTGGATTCTGGAATACATTGAAATAATTTCTATAAGGAATTATGAGTCAATATTTAAAAAAATCAGACATCACACAAATAAACAGCTGATGACACAACTAAAAAGTTTTATAAGAACAAACTAAAACCAGTCACATGCAAGAAAGAATAAACCTGAGTGCAAAATTAACAAAATAGAAACAAAGAAAACAATATAAAGACTTGAGGAGTCTTCTGAAGCAAGCTAAGCTGCCCTATAAACAGTCTGCTTTTGCCTTCTGGACCTCCACTCACCTGCCACATCTCCTCCTACCTTCATCACACCTGTGGATCCTAAACCATACAAGTAAGCTTCCCTTACCCATTACACATCTTCCCTGCTCTCTGAGTCCTCTGGAGCAAGTCAAGCTGCCCTGAGCAGCCTGCTATCCCAGGGGGTTCCCCATTATCCCACCACCACCTATCTGCGAGTGCTCTCATGTGTGTGTGCGCGCTCGAACACACACACACACACACACACACACACACACACACACACACACAAACACCACAAACATCAAAATGACAGAACGTAACAATCACTGTTCATTAAATAGCTCTCAACATCAAATGACTCAATTCCTCAATACAAGGCACAGGCTAACAGAATAGATGTGAAAACAGGATCCATCATTCAGCTGCATACAAGAAACACAGCTCTACAATAAGGTTAGGCATTACCTCAGAATAACAGGTTAGAAAACAGTTTTCCAAGAAAACAGACCCAAGAAGCAAGCTGAAGTGGCCATTCTAATATCTAATATCTAATAAAATAGACTTTCAACCAAAAATAATCAAAACATACAAGGAAGGACATGTCATACTAAGGAAAAGTCTACCAAGATGATATCGTAACTTTGAACATGTATGCCCCAAACACAAGGGCACCCACATTTGTAAAAAGAAACAATTCTAAAGCTGAAATCACATATCAAACCTCACACATTAGTACTTCAACACCACATTCTCACTAATCAGCAGGTCACCCAAACAAAAACTAAACAGAGAAACAATGAAACTAATAGACATTATGATCCAAGGACCTAACAGACATGGACAGAGTATTTCACCAAACACAAAAGAATATACCTTCTGCTCGGCACCACATAGTTCCCACTCCAAAATAAACCATATATAGATCATCTCAAAGCAAGCCTCAAAAGCTACAAGAGAACTGAAATAACGCCTTGTATGTTATCAAACCACTATAGATTAAATCTGTAATTCAACAACCACAGAAACACCAGAAAGCTTACACATGCATGGGAATTGTTCAACTCTCTACTCAATCATCTCTGGGTCAAGGAAAAAAATAAAGAAATTAAAGACTTTCTAGAATTCAATGCAAATGAAGGCACAACACACCCAAACTTTATGGGACACAATGAAAGAAGTGTTAAGAGGAAAAATCATAGCACTCAACTGCCTCCACAAAGAAATTATAAGGTACTCGTGCAGCAATTTAAAAGTACACCTGAAAGCTCTAGAAAAAGAAAAATACAAAGAAACAAGTACACCAAAAAAGGCAGGAAATAAAATAAGGCCTGAAATCAATTACTTAGAAATGAAGAAAACAATACAAAGAATTAACATGAATTGACAAGAACTGGTTCTTTGAGAAAATCAACAAGATAGACAAACACTTAGCTAATTTGACCAAAAGACAAAAAGACATATATAAATTAACAAAATCAGACATAAAAGGGAGACATAAAAACAGACTATGACATCTGTGCCCCAGAGTTGACCTTGTGCCACACCTCTCCATACCCATGTCCTGCCAGGAAAGAGATGGTCTCCCAGGAGTGCTGACACACCTGTGACCCAGGAAGGACCACCACTTTTGCTCCAAGGGACCTATCTGGAGTGCTCAGGACACAAGAACCAAGGAGCAGCCTAGGACAGAATCCTTCCAGGAAGGGGATAACATCTGCAATGTAAATAAATAAAATATCCAATTTAAAAAACAGACAATGACGAAATTCAAAGAATCATTGTCTTACTTCAAAGGCCTGTATTCCACAAAACTGGAAAAGTTTTAATGAAATGGGTAATTTTGTAGGCAGAGACAGATAACCACTTACCAAATTTAAATCAAGATCAAGAGAACTATTTAAATATCCCTATAACTCCTAAAGAAATAGAAATAGTCATTTAAAGTCTCCCAACCAAAACAGCTCAGGGTCAGATGGTTTTAATGCAGAATTCTACCAAACTTTCAAAGAAGAGCTATTACCACAGAAGAAACATGACCAAACTCATTCTATAAAGCCACACTCACCCTGTTTCCTTAACTACACAAAGTCTCAACAGAGAAAGAGAACTTCAAACAGATCTCTCTTAGGAACAAACATTAATGCAAAATTACTCCATAAAATACTCTCAAATGGAATCCAAAACACATAAAAAATATCAAATAGGCTTCTTCACAGGGATACAGGGATGGTTTAATATATGAAAGTCGATCAACTTAATCTAGCACATAAACAAAGAAAAAAATGACATGATCATCTCATTAGATACCAAAAAAGCCTTTGACAAAATATAACACTCCTTCGCATTAAAAGTATAAGAGAGATCATGGATACAAGGCACATATGTAACACAGTAAAAAGCAATAAAAACATTATATACAGCAAGCCAACAGCCAACAAATTAAATTAAATGGAGAGAAACTTAAAGCAGCTCCACTAAAATCAGAAACAAGACAAGATTGTCCACTTTTTCACTATCTATCGAATACTTGAAGTCCTAGCTTGCTAGAGCAATAAGACAACTAAAGGAGATCAAGGGGAAACAAATTGGAAAGGAAGAGGTCAAAGTATTGATATTTGCAGATAATATGACAGAATAAATAAGCAACCCCAAATTTTTTTTCCATTTTTTATTAGGTATTTAGCTCATTTACATTTCCAATGCTATACCATAAGTACTCCATACCCACCGACCCCCACTCCCCTACCCACCTACTCCCCCTTTTTGGCCCTGGCGTTCCCCTATACTGGGGCATATACAGTTTGCAAGTCAATGGGCCTCTCTTTGCAGTGATGGCCGACTAGGCCATCTTTTGATACATATGCAGCTAGAGACAAGAGCTCCGGGGTACTGGTTAGTTCATAATGTTGTTCCACCTATAGGGTTGCAGATCCCTTTAGCTCCTTGGGTTCTTTCTCTAGCTCCTCCATTGGGAGCCCTGTGATCCATCCATTAGCTGACTGTGAGCATCCACGTCTGTGTTTGCTAGGCCCCGGCATAGTCTCACAAGAGACAGCTACATCTGGGTCCTTTCAATAAAATCTTGCTAGTGTATGCAATGGTGTCAGCGTTTGGATGCTGATTATGGGGTGGATCCCTGGATATGGCAGTCTCTACATGGTCCATCCTTTCATCTCAGCTCCAAACTTTGTCTCTGTAACTCCTTCCATGGGTGTTTTGTTCCCAATTCTAAGGAGGGGCATAGTGTCCACACTTCAGTCTTCATTCTTCTTGAGTTTCATGTTTTAGCAAATTGTATCTTATATCTTGGGAATCCTAGGTTTTGGGCTAATATCCACTTATCAGTGAGTACATATTGTGTGAGTTCCTTTGTGAATGTGTTACCTCACTCAGGATGATGCCCTCCAGGTCCATCCATTTGGCTAGGAATTTCATAAATTCATTCTTTTTAATAGCTGAGTAGTACTCCATTGTGTAAATGTACCACATTTTCTGTATCCATTCCTCTGTTGAGGGGCATCTGGGTTCTTTCCAGCTTCTGGCTATTATAAATAAGGCTGCTATGAACATAGTGGAGCATGTGTCCTTCTTACCAGTTGGGGCATCTTCTGGATATATGCCCAGGAGAGGTATTGCTGGATCCTCCGGTAGTACTATGTCCAATTTTCTGAGGAACCGCCAGACTGATTTCCAGAGTGGTTGTACAAGCCTGCAATCCCACCAACAATGGAGGAGTGTTCCTCTTTCTCCACATCCTTGCCAGCATCTGCTGTCACCTGAATTTTTGATCTTAGCCATTCTGACTGGTGTGAGGTGGAATCTCAGGGCAACCCCAAAATTTTTACCAGAGAATGCTATAGTTGATAAATACCCTTCAGCAAAGTGGCCGATATAAAATGAACTCAAAAAATTTAGTACCTGCTTTATACAAATGACAAATGGGCTAAGAAAAAAATTAGGGAAGCAGCACTCTTTACAATAGCCAAGAATAACATAAAATATCTTGGTGTAACTATAAGTAACCAAGTAAAAGATCTATATGACAAAAACTTCAAGTCCCTGAAGAAAAAAATAAATGAAGATATCAGAAGCAAAATGCTCATGGATAGATAGGGTTAGCATGGTGAAAATTGCCATCTCACAAAAAGCAATTTACAGATTTAATGCAATTCCCATCAAAATTCCAACACAATTTTTTACACACATTAAAAGAGCAATTCTCAACCAGGCAGTGGTGGAGCACTTCTTTAATCCCAGCACTTGGGAGGCAGAGGCAGGCAGATTTCTGAATTCGAGGCCATCCTGGTCTACAGAGTGAGTTCCAGGATAGCCAGGGCTACACAGAGAAACCCTGTCTTAAAAAACCAAAAACAAAACAAACAAAAAAAAAAGAGTAATTCCCAACTTTGTACAGAAATACAAAAAACCCAGGATATACAAAACAATCCTGAAGAAAAAAAGAACTTTGGAGGAATTGTGGAATTGTCATACCTGATCTCAAGCTGTACTACAAGGCAATAGTGGGGAAAAAAAAAAAAAAGCACAGTATTGATAGAGAAATAGTCACAGCCTGAGCATCTGTGGAAGACATCTTGGTTCCTGGACTCCACCAAGACTACTCTGCACAGGTGAGAGTGTGGACTACAGAAGCTAACAGCTTCTGGGACAAATCCTATTTCGGGCCTTCATTTTCTGCCAGGAGGCAAATCTGAACGCCAGATATCTGTGCACCTTCCCTGAAACAGGAGAGCCTGCCTGGGAGAGTGCTCTGACCACTGAAACTCAGGAGAAAGCTAGTCTCCCCAGTCTGCTGTTGAGAAAAACAGAATCACGAGAGGAACAAGGTCTAACCAGAGGCAACTATAACAACTGACTCCAGAGTTTACCAGATGGCAAAGGCAGACATAAGAATCTTACTAACAAAAGCCAAGACCACTCACCATCATCAGAACCCAGTACTCCCACCTCAGCCAGTCCAGGGTACACCAACATACCTGAAAACCTAGACCCCGATTCAAAGGCATATCTCATGATGATGGTAGAAGATGAAGAAGGTCTTTAATAACTCACTTAAAGAAATACAGGAATACACTGCTAAAGAGTTGCAAGTTCTTATAGGAAAACAAGGAAACACATCCAAGCAGATGACAGAAATGAACAAAACCGTACTAGACCTAAAAAGGGAAGTAGACACAATAAAGAAAACCCAAAGTGAAGCAACGCTGGAGATAGAAACCCTAGGAAAGAAATCTGGAACCATCGATGCGAGAATCAGGAACAGAATACAAGAGATGGAAGAGAGAATCTCAGGTGCAGAAGATTCCATAGAGAACATTATCACAACAATCAAAGAAAATATAAATTGCAAAAGGATCCTAGCTCAAAACATGCAGGAAATCCAGGACACAATGAGAAGACCAAACCTACCAATAATAGGAGTAGATGAGAATGAAGATTTTCAACTCAAAGGGCCAGAAAAAATCTTCAAAATTTATAGAAGAAAACTTTCCAAACTTAAAGAAAGAGATGCCCATGAACATATAAGAAGCCTACAGAACTCCTAATAGACTGGACCAGAAAAGAAATTCCTCCCGACACATAAGAATCACAACAACAAATGTACTAAATAAAGATAGAATACTAAAGGCAGTAAGGGGAAAGGGTCAAGTAACATATAAAGGCAAGCCTATCAGAATTACACCAGATTTTTAACCAGAGACTATGAAAGCCAGAAGAGCCTGGACAGATGTTATACAGACACTAAGAGAACACAAATGCCAGCCCAGGCTACTATACCCAGCCAAAATTTCAATTACTGTAGATGGAGAAACCAAAGTATTCCATGACGAAACCAAATTCACACATTATATTTCCACAAATCCAGCCCTTCAAAGGATAATAACAGAAAAAAAAAAAACCAATACAAGAACTGAAACCACGTCCTAGAAAAAGCAAAGAGGTAATCCCTCAACAAACCTAAAAGAAGACAGCCACAAGAACAGAATGCCAACTTTAACAACAAAAATAATAGGAAGCAACAATTACTTTTCCTTAATATCTCTTAATATCAATGGAATCAACTCCCCAATCAAAAGACATAGACTAACAGACTGGCTACACAAACAAGACCAAACATTTTGCTGCTTACAGGAAACTCATCTCAGAGAAAAAGATAGACACTACCTCAGAATGAAAGGCTGGAAAACAATTATCCAAGCAAATGGTATGAAGAACAAGCTGGAGTAGCCATTCTAATATCTAACAAAATCTACTTCCAACCCAAAGTTATCAAAAAAGACAAGGAGGGACACTTCATACTCATCAAAGGAAAAAATCTTCCAAGAGGAAGTCTCATTTCTGAATATCTGTGCTCCAAATGCAAGGGCAGCCACATTCATGAAAGAAACTTTAGTAAAGCTCAAAGCACACATTGCACCTCACACAATAATAGTGGGAGACTTCAACACACCACTTTCACCAATGGACAGATCATGGAAACAGAAACTAAACAGGGATACAGTGAAACTAACAGAAGTTATGAAACAAATGGATCTGACAGATATCTACATAACATTTTATCCTAAAACAAAAGGATATACCTTCTTCTCAGCACCTCATGGTACCTTCTCCAAAACTGACCACATAATTGGTCACAAAACAAGCCTCAACAGATACAAAAATATTGAAATTGCCCCATGCATCCTATTAGATCACCATGGACTAAGACTGATCTCCAATAACAAAATAAATAAAAGAAATCCAACATTCACGTGGAAACTGAACAACACTATTCTCAATGATACCTTGGTCAAGGAAGGAATAAAGAAAGAAATCAAGGAATTTTTAGTTTAATGATAATGAAGCCACAACATACCCAAACTTATGGGACACAATAAAAGCATTTCTAAGAGGAAAACTCATAGCTCTGAGTGCCTCCAAAAAGAAACTAGAGAGAGCACACAGTAGTAGCTTGACAACACACCTAAAAGCTCTAGAACAAAAGGAAGCAAATTCACCCAAGAGGAGTAGACGGCAGGAAATAAGCAAACTCAGGGGTAAAATCAACCAAGTGGAAACAAGAAGAACTATTCAAAGAATCAACCAAATGAGGAGCTGGTTCTTTGAGAAAATCTACAAGATAGATAAACTCTTAGCCAGACTCACTAGAAGGCACAGGGAAAGCATCCTAATTAACAAAATTAGAAATGAAAAGTGAGACCTAACTACAGATCCTGAAGAAATCCAAAACACCATCAGATCCTTCTACAAAAGGCTATACTCAACAAAACTGGAGAACCTGGATGAAATGGACAAGTTTCTAGACAGATACCAGGTACCAAAGTTAAATCAAGATCAGGTTAATGATCTAACCAGTCCTATATCCCCTAAAGAAATAGAAGCAGTCATTAATAGTTTCCCAAACAAAAAAGCCCAGGACTAGATGGGTTTAGTGCAGAGTTCTATCAGACCTTCAAAGAAGATCTAATCCCAGTTCTTCACAAACTATTCCACAAAATAGGAGCAGAAGGTACTCTACCCAACTCATTCTATGAAGCCACAATTACTCTGATACCTAAACCACAGAAAGACCCAACAAAGATAGAGAACTTCAGACCAATTTCCCTTATGAATATCGATGCAAAAATCCTCAGTAAAGTTCTCGCTAACTGAATCCAAGAACACATCAAACAATCATCCATCCTGACCAAGTAGGTTTTATTCCAGGGATGCAGGGATGGTTCAATACACTGAAATCCATCAATGTAATCCAGTATATAAACAAACTCAAAGACAAAAACCACATGATCATCTCATGAGATGCAGAGAAAGCATTTGACAAGATCCAACTCCATTCATGATAAAAGTCTTGGAAAGATCAGGAATTCAAGGCCCATGCCTAACCATGTTAAAAGCAATCTACAGCAAACCAATAGCCAACATCAAAGTAAATGGTGAGAAGCTGGAAGCAATCCCACTAAAATCAGGGACTAGACAAGGCTGTCCACTTTCTCCCTACCTATTAAACATTGTACTTGAAGTCCTAGCCAGAGCGATTAGACAACAAAAGGAGATCAAGTGGATACAAATTGGAAAGGAAGAAGTCAAAATATCACTTTTTGCAGATGATATGATAGTATATATAAGTGACCCTAAAAATTCCACCAGAGAACTCCTAAACCTGATAAACAGCTTCAATGAAGTAGCTGGATATAAAATTAACTCAAACAAGTCAATGGCCTTTCTGTACACAAAGCATAAACAGGCTGAGAAAGAAATTAGGGAAACAACACCCTTCTCAATAGTCACAAATAATATAAAATATCTCGGCGTGACTCTAACTAAGGAAGTGAAAGATCTGTATGATAAGAACTTCAAGTCTCTGAAGAAAGAAATTAAAGAAGATCTCAGAAGATGGAAAGATCTCCCATGCTCATGGATTGGCAGGATCAATATAGTAAAAATGGCTATCTTGCCAAAATCAATCTACAGATTCAATGCAATCCCCATCAAAATTCCAACTCATTCTTCAATGAATTAGAAAGGGCAATCGGCAGATTCATCTGGAATAACAAAAAACCCAGGATAGCAAAAACTCTTCTCAAGGATAAAAGCACCTCTGGTGGAATCACCATGCCTGACCTAAAGCTTTACTACAGAGCATTGTGATAAAAACTGCATGGTACTGGTATAGTGACAGACAAGTAGACCAATGGAACAGAATTGAAGACCCAGAGATGAACCCACACACCTATGGTCACTTCATCTTTCACAAGGGAGCTAAAACCATCCAGTTGAAAAAAGACAGCATTTTCAACAAATGGTGCTGGCACAACTGGCGGTTATCATGTAGAAGAATGCGAACTGACCCATTCCTATCTCCTTGTTCTAAGGCCAAATCTAAGTGGATTAAGGAACTCCACATAAAACCAGAGACAATGAAACTTATAGAGGAGAAAGTAGAAAAAAGCCTCGAAGATATGGGTACAGGGGAAAAGTTCCTGAATAGAACAGCAATGGCTTGTGCTTTAAGATCAGGAATCGATAAATGGGACCTCATAAACTTGCAAAGCTTCTGCAATGCAAAAGACACCGTCAACAAGACTAAAGACCACCAACAGATTGGGAAAGGATCTTTACCTACCCTAAATCAAATAGGGGACTAATATCCAATATATATAAAGAACTCAAGAAGGTGGACTCCAGAATATCAAATAACCCCACTAAAAAATGGGGCTCAGAGCTGAACAAAGAATTCTCACCTAAGGAATAACGAATGGCAGAGAAGCACCTGAAAAAATGTACAATATCCTTAATCATCAGGGAAATGCAAATCAAAACAACCCTGAGATTCCACTTCACTCCAGTCAGAATGGCTAAGATCAAAAATTCAGGTGACAGCAGATGCTGGCAAGGATGTGGAGAAAGAGGAACACTCCTCCACTGTTGGTGGGATTGCAAGCTTGTACAACCACTCTGGAAATCAGTCTGGCGGTTCCTCAGAAAATTGGACATATTACTACCGGAGGATCCCGCAATACCTCTCCTGGGCATATATCCAGAATATGTCCCAACTGTAAGAAGGACACATGCTCCACTATGTTCAAGCAGCCTTATTTATAATAGCCAGAAGCTGGAAAGAACCCAGATGCCCCTCAACAGAGGAATGGATACAGAAAATGTGGTACATATACACAATGGAGTACTACTCAGCTATTAAAAAGAATGAATTTATGAAATTCCTAGGCAAGTAGATGGACCTGGAGGACTTCATCCTGAGTGAGGTAACCCAATCACAAAGGAACTCGCATAATATGTACTCACTGATTAGTGGATATTAGCCCAGAAACTTAGGATACCCAAGATATAAGATACAATTTGTTAAACGCATGAAACTCAAGAAGAACGAAGACCAAAGTGTGGATACTTTTCCCCATCTTAGAATTGGGAACAAAACACCCATGGAAGGAGTTACAGAGACAATGTTTGGAGTTGTGATGAAAGGATGGACCATCTTGTGATTGCCATATCCAGGGATCCATCCCATGATCAGCTTTCAAACGCTGACACCATTGCATACACTAGCAAGATTTTGCTGAAAGGACCCAGATATAGCTCTCTCTTATGAGACTATGCTGGGGCCTAGCAAACACAGAAGTGGATGCTCACAGTCAGCTATTGGATGGATCATAGGGCCCCCAATGGAGGAGCTAGAGAAAGTACCCAAGGAGCTAAAGGGATCTGCGACCCTATAGGTGGAACAACATTATGAACTAACCAGTACCCCGGAGCTCTTGTCTCTAGCTGCATATGTATCAAAAGATGGCCTAGTCGGCCATCACTGTAAAGAGATGCCCATTGGCCTTGCAAACTTTATATGCCCCAGTACAGGGGAACACCAGGGCCAAAAAGTGGGAGTAGGTGGGTAGGGGAGTGGGGAGAGGATATTGGGGACCTTTGAGATAGCATTGGAAATGTAAATTAGGAAAATGCCAAAAATATATATATATATATATAAAATAAAAGAGGATATCGTGAAGTTTGAAGGGAAATGGATGGACCTAGAAAATATCATCCTGAGTAAGGTAACCCTACTCAAAAATACATACATGGTATGTACTTGCTGATTAGTAAAAGCTCAAAAGCTCAGAATACCCACAATACAAATGAATTCACCAACCATATGAAGCTTAATAAGAAGCAAGGCCAAAGTGTGAATGCTTCAATTCCACTTAGAAGGGGAAACAGAATAATTATGGGAGGCAGAGAGAGAGGAACCTGAGTGGGAGAGGAGTCTGGAGAGGAAAAGAGGGGATCAGGATTAAGGTATAGGAAGGGACAGGAGAGAAGTCCAAAGGCCAGGAGAATAAACAGAAATATGTAGCAGTGGGGTGTGGGGAACAGAAGGAAACCACTAGAAGGTCCCTGACCCCAGGGATGGGAGAGGCTCTCAGGACCCAGTGGGAATGACATCAGCCAAAAAGCCCAAGAGCAGGGAGACAGAACCTGAAGAGACCACCTTTAGTGGACAGACATGGCTCCAAGTTGAGGAATGGGGTCACCCACTAATCTCAAAACTTTTAACCCAGAATTTTTCCTATCTAAAGGAAATGCAGGGACAAATATAAAGATTGAAGGAAAGGCCACTCAGAGACTGCCCTACCTTGGGATCCATCCCATCTGCAGACACCAAACCTGACACTATTGCTGATGCCAAAATATACTTGCAGGCAGGAGCCTAGTATGGCTGTCCTCTGAGAGGCTCTGTCAACACCTGACTTAGACAAATGACTCACAGCCAAACATCGGACTGAGCACGTCAACACCAGTGGAAAAGTTAGGGGAAGGACTGAAGGAACTAAAAGGGAATTGCAACCCCATAGGAAGAACAACAATATCTACTGACTGGATCCCTCAGAGTTCCTAAGGACTAAATCACCAACCAAAGAATATATACAAGCCAGTCCATGGCTCCTGCTACATATGCAGCTCAGGATTGCCTTATCTGGGATCAGTAGGAAGGGAGGCACTTGTTTTTTTGGAGGTTTGATGCCACAGGGAAGAGGGAATCCTGGAGGGGTTAGGTGGGTGTTGGAGGGTGTTTTGGGGAGCACTTTCTTAGAGGCAAAGGGGAGGAGGACAGAATGTGGGGGTTCTTGGAGAGGAGATCAGGAAGGGGAATAACATTTGAAGTGTAAACAAAATAATTGATAAAAAATTGGGTACAGAACTAAACAGAGAATTCTTTTTTTTTAATGTTTTTATTAGGTATTTTCCTCATTTACATTTCCAATGCTATCCCAAAAGTCCCCCATACCCTCCCCCCTCCCACTCCCCTACCCACCTACTCCCACTTTTTGGCCCTAGTGTTCCCCTGTACTGGGCCATATAAAGTTTGCAAGTCCAATGGGCCTCTCTTTACAGTGATGGCCGACTAGGCCATCTTTTGATACATATGCAGCTAGAGTCAAGAGCTCCGGGGTACTGGTTAGTTCATAATGTTGTTCCACCTATAGGGTCGCAGATCCCTTTAGCTCCTTGGGTACTTTCTCTAGCTCCTCCATTGGGGGCCCTGTGATCCATCCAATAGCTGACTGTGAGCATACTTCTGTGTTTGCTAGGCCCCGGCATAGTCTCATAAGAGAGAGCTATATCTGGGTCCTTTCAGCAAAATCTTGCTAGTGTGTGCAATGGTGTCAGTGTTTGGAAGCTGATTATGTGATGGATCTTGAATAGCCAAGACACACTTAAAGAATTGTTCAAAAAAGTCCTTAATCATCAAGGAAATGCAAATCAAAACTCTGAGGTTCCATTTTACACTGATCACAATGGCTAAGATCAAAAACTCAAGTGACAACACATGATGGTGTTGTGGGATGTGGAGCAAGGGGAACACTCCTCTGGTTCTGGGGGCGGGGGGAGTGTAAAATGCAACAACCACTTTGAAAATCAATTCAGAAAGCTGGAGATAATTCTACCTCAAAACCCAGCTATACCACTCCTGGGCATATAAACAAAAGATGCTCCATCATCCCACAAAGAGACTTGCTCAATTATGTCCTCAGCAGCTTTATTTATAATAGCCAGAAACTGGAAATAGCCTAGCTGACCCTCAACTGAAGAATGGATACTATGGACAATATGGTACATCTATACAATGGAATACTATTCAGCTATTAAAAAACAAGACATCATGAATTTTGGTGACAAACGGAGGGCACTTGAGAATATCATCCTAAATTAGAAAAGTAACCCTGTCCCCAAAGGACATGTATGGTAGGTACTCACTTGTAAGTGGATACTAACCATAAAATACAGGAGTCTCCTGCTATACTCCAGACCCAAAGAAGCTAAACAAGAAGGCAGCCACTTCTAAGTGCTTGAATCTCACTGGGGGGGGGGGGGGGGGGATAAAACAGTCATAAGGGGCAGATGATGGGAGAGGGAGTAGGAAAGGGAATGGGGGTGTTCAGGATCAGGTGTGGAGAAGGACAGGAGAGATAGCTGGATAGCTGGATGTCCATGAGAATGAATGGAAACCTGCAACTGATGGCTGGGGGGGAGGGGGGGGTTGGGAAGGCGAGTCCCCAGGGAGGAGACAGAGACCTAGGATAAGGGAGGTACCAAGAAGCCACAGGGGTGACTCACTAAATTGGGGATATGGAACCTGAAGAGACCACCTGCTGTAGCAAGGCAGGAACCCCAGTGGATCAATAGAGATAGCAACCCATGCACAAAACTTTCAACCCAAAATTTATCCTGTCTATAATTAATGTGGGCACAGTAGAGAGAGCAGAGACTTAGGAATTGGATTTCAGGCCCTAAAGGGGATAGGAACTCCACAAGAAGACCAACAGAGTCAACTAAGCTGGGCCCTTGGCCTCTCAGAGTCTGAACTAATGAAAGAGCATACAAAGGTTGGACCTAACCCTCCCTGCACACATGTAGCAGATGTGCAGCTTGGTCTTCATGTGGGTTCTGAACAAATGAAGCTGAGGCTCTTCCAAAAGATGTTGCCTGTATGTGGGACATGTTCTTCTAGATGCTTTGTTTGGCTCAGGGGCAGAGGTTGTACCTAGTCTCACAGAGACTTGAAGTGCCAGTGCAAGGGACATTCAAGGAACATTCTTACTCTCAGAGAACAAGAGGAGGGAGAAGGGGGAATGATTTTAGGAATGGGTGACTGGGAGGGAGGTAGTGAGAAGGATGTAGAGTAAATTAAGTAAAGAGATATGATGATGATGATGATGATGATGACGACGACTACGACGACGATGATGACTTTAAAAGTCTAGTCCTTTCAGAAGATAAACAAGATTGATAGTTTGCCCAGCTGACAGAAGAAAGAAAAAAAGGGGGGGGGGACCCAAATACACCAAATTAGAAATAGAAGAGAGTGAGTACAAAAACATAAAGGAAACCAAAGAATTTAGAATGAAGAAATATTTTAAAACATTTAGTCTATTAAAGAGGAAAATGCCCCCTTCCCACCACGGCAGATCATTAGCTGGTCTGCCCTCTGAAGACCCCACAGTCTTCCGAGGATATCTACTGCACCCAGGGCAACAGACCCCACAGTCTGAAGCCCTTCCCCACCCCCAGAAATCTACACCCAGGGCTACAAGGCAGAGATCATCAGCGAGTCTGCCTCTCTGAAGAGCCGCATATGAAGACCTCCCAGGAATTCTGCTACAGCCAGGGTCACAGGTCTCACAGGAGACTTGCAGGAACCCATGGATGTAGCCTCCCCCAGCTTTGAGCAGGCTGGCTCAGACCTGCTCTGCCACTATCACCTAGCCCACCTAGGGTGGAGTCTTCCAATCTATATAGGTCTATTGTTCTGCCTGCTGCGGGTTTTCTCCATGATGCCTCTACCTGCTGAGAGGCTGAACCTGTCTTCCAGAGGTGATCCTGACTAAACAACAGCCTCAGGACAAAGCAAGGAGAGCCTGGCTTGGTGAGGGACGGGCCTTCCACTTTTTAAATTCAGATTCAAAAAGTAAACTTTGGACTTTGATCAGAAAACTTGGTCTTGGTCTTGGTCTTCTGTTGTCATCTCTCCCTTACAGCCCTAACCTCCCTCCTCTCAGGAACACAGTTCATGTAGCTGCAGGCCACTACACATGGACACAGGAGGCAGGCTCAAGACAGACACACTCTGGCCAGTTAACATCAGAGATAACCAGATGTTGAGGGGCAAGCACAAGACCATAAGCAACAGAAGCCACTATATTTTGGCATCGTCAGAACCCAGCTCTCCCACCACAGCAATCCCTACATATAGTAACACACCTGAAAATCAGGAAGCTGACCTAAAATTCTATCTTGTGAAGACAATAAAATCCTTCAAGGAGGACATAAATAACTTACCTATGTTTTCCTGTATTCTCATAGTACCCACAATCATAAAAGAAACTTTACTAATGCTCCAGATGCACAATGAAGCACACATAATAGTTGTGGGGGAGTTCAACACCCCACACTCACCAATGGACAGATCATGGAAACAGAAAATAAATAAAGACAGAGTAAAACTAACAGAAGTTATGGACCAAATGGACTTAACATATACAGAGCATTCACCCTAAAACAAAAGAATATACCTTCTTCTAAGTAGCTCATGGAACTGTCTCTAAAATTGATCATATAATTGGACACAAAGCAAGCCACAACAGATATAAAAAGATTGAAATAACACCATGACACCATGCATCCTATCAGATCACCACTGAATAAGGCTAGACTTCAATAACAACAACAACAACAAAACAAAAACAAAAACAAACAATAGAAAGCCCACATACCCTTGGAACTGAACAATACTCTACTCAATGATAACTTGGTCAGGGAAGAAGTAAAGAAACTAAAGACTTCCTGGAGTTCAATGAAAATGATGACACAGCATACCCAAACTTATGGGACACAATGAAAGCAGTGCTAAGAGAATATTCATATCTCTAAGTGCCTTGGTGAAGAAATTGGAAAGATCTTACACTACAACTTAACAGCACTCCTGAATGCTCTAGAAAAAAACAAAACAAAAAACAAAAAAGAAGAAAAAGAAGAAGCAAGCACATCCAAGAGGAGTAGACATCATTAATCAAACACAGGGCTGAAATTAACCAAATAGAAACAAAGAAAGAAACAAAGAATCAACAAAACCAAAAAGCTATTTTCCTTGAGAAAATCAACAAGATAGATAAACCACTAGGCAAACTAACTACAGGGCACAGAGACAATATCCACATTAACAAAATCAGAAGTGAAAAGAGAGACTTAACAGAAACTGAGGAAATTTAAAAAAAAAAAAAAAGCAAATCCTACTACAAAAGCTTATACTCAACAAAACTAGAAAATCTGGAAGAAATGGATAATTTTCTAGACAGATACAAAGTACCAAAGCTAAATTAGAGCAGGTAAACTATCTCAACAGGTCCATATCCCCTAACAAAATAGAAGCAGTCATTAAAAGCCTCCCAACCAAAAAAAGACCAGGGCCAGATGGCTTTAGTGCAGAATTTATTCAGCAAAGAGCTAATACCAACACGCCACAAACTATTCCATAAAATAGAAACAGAAGGAACATTACCTAATTCATTCTATGAAGCCATAATTACTCTGAAACCTAAACTATATAAAGACCCAACAAGGAAAGAGAACTCGAGACCAATTTCATTTATGAGTATCTATGGAAAAACATTCATTAAAATTCTCAAAAAAATGTACCCAAGAACATAGCAATACCATCGTTCACCATGACGAAGTAGGCTTTTTCCCAGGGATGCAAGGTTGGTTCAATATAAGAAAATCTATTAACATAATCCACTATATAAACAAACTCAAAGAAAAAAAGAAACACATGATCAATAGATGCTGAAAAAGCATTTGACAAAATACAATACCCCTTCATGTTAAAAGTATTGGAAAGATCAGTAATTCAAGGCCTATATCTAAACATAATAAAAGCAATATACAGCAAATCATTAGCCAACATCACACTTAATGGAGAGAAACTTGAAGCAATCCCACCAAAATCAGGGACTAGACAAAGCTGCCTATTCTCAGCCTATCTATTCAATATAGTACTCAAAGTTCTACCTAGAGCAGTAAGGCTGCAAAAGGAAATCAAGTGAATACAAATTGGCAAAGAATAAGTCAAGGTTTCACTACTTGCATATGATATAATCATACACCCTCAAAATTCTACCAGAGGAGTTCTATAGCTGATAACTTCAGCAAAGTGCCTGGATATAAAACTAACTCAAGCAAATCAGCAGCTTTCCTTTATACAAATTATAAACTGGCTAAGAAAGAAAATAGGGAAACAGCACCCTTCACAATCGTCACAAATAATATAAAATATCTTGGGCTAATTCTGACCAAACAAGTGATGGATCTGCAAGTCTCTGAAGAAAGAAATCAAAAAAGACCAGAAAATGGAGAAATCTCCCATGCTCATGGACTAATAGTATTAACAGAGTATAAGTTTTGGCCATTCTGCCAAAAGCAATCTACAGACTCAATGTAACCCCCATCAAAATTCCAACACAATTATTTCAAGACATGAAAGAGCAACTCTCAACTTCATATGGAAAAACAAAAACCCAGGATAGAAAAACAATTCTTGACAATAAAAGAATATCTGGGGGACTCACCACCCCTACCTCCACTGTTGTACTAGAGGGCAACAGTGATAAAAACTGCATAATATTGGTACAGAGACAGACAGGTGGATCGATGGAATAGAACTGAAGACCCATAAATGAACCTACAGACTTATGGACACTTGATCTTTGCAAAGAAGCCAAAAATATACAATGGAAAACAGAAACCATCTTCAATAAATGGTGGTCTAATTGGCACTCAGTATGTAGAAAAATGAAAATAGATCCATATTTCTCACTTTGCACAAAGTTCAAAACCAAGTGGACCTTAACATCAAACCAGATACACTGAATCTAATAGAAGAGAAAGTGGGAAGGAAAGAGCGTCAAACTCATGGCATAGGGGGTTGGAGGGAGGTGAGGAATTTCCTGAACAGAACTCTAATGGCTCAGGCAATTGATAAATGGGATTTCATGAAACTGAAAAGCTTCTTTAAGGCAAAGGATATAGTCAATAGGACAAATCGGCAACTTATAAATTGGGAAAAGATCTTCACTCTCCCCATGTTTGACAGAGGGCTAATATCAAAAATATATAAAGAACTCAAGAATCTAACCTCCAAAAAAACCAAACCTAATCAAAAAATAGGGTATAGTGCTAAACAGAGAATTCACAACAAGGAACTCAGATAGCTGAGAAGCACTTAAAGAAATGTTCAAAGTCTTTAGTCATCAGAGAAAGGCAAATCAAAATGACCCTGAGATTCCACTTTACACCAATCAAAATGGCTAAGATTAAAAACTCAGGTGACAGCACATGTTGGTGAGGATGCGGAAAAAGAGGAACACTCCTCCATTGCTGTTAGGATTTCAAACTAGTACAACCACTCTGGAAATCAATTTGGCAGTTCCTTAGAAAACTGAAAATATTTCTACCTGAAGACCCAGCTATACTACTCCTGGGCATATGCCCAAAAGATGCCCCACCATATCAAAGAGGCATGAACTCCACTGTGTTCCTGGCAACCTTATTTATAATAGCCAGAAGCTGGAAACAACCCAGATGTCCCAAGACAGAAAAATGGATACTGAAAATGTGTTTCATTTACACAATGGAGTACTACTCAGCTATTAAGAATGAGGACATCATGAATTTTACAAGTTAATGGATGGAACTAGAAAATATCATCCTAAGTGAGGTAACTCAGACCCCAAAGGACATGCCTGGTTATGTACTCACTGATTAAGTATCAGAAGGAACCATGCAAACTTTAAAAGGTCCTACACACCTAAGGTGCTTTGAACCACATCAGTAGCTATCATGACATGGTAATCCTGTGGAGACAATAGTGGAACAAATATCTTGTGGGAAATCAATAGTATTCTATTTGACCTTATGGCCTGGTCAACAGAGGAAATACTGATACTAAAAATCTAGTTATCTTCAAAGTGGTAGCAAAATAGTAGTTATTAGAGGAGTTCTCTGTTAATTTAAGCCAGCAAAATCTCTACAATGATCTATAAACTTTTGTCTTTATAACATAGAGAAGTATAGCTTTTACTTCTCATCAAAGGGATCTGCAATCGTATAGGTGGAACAACATTATGAACTAACCAGTACCCCGGAGCTCTTGACTCTAGCTGCATATGTATCAAAAGATGGCCTAGTCGGCCATCACTGGAAAGAGAGGCCCATTGGACACGCAAACTTTATATGCCCCAGTACAGGGGAACGCCAGGGCCAAAAAGGGGGAGTGGGTGGGTAGGGGAGTTGGGGTGGGTGGGTATGGGGGACTTTTGGTATAGCATTGGAAATGTAAATGAGCTAAATACCTAATAAAAATGGGAAAAAAATTAAATAAAATAAAAAAGAGTTTATTTTACAATAGAAGGATGTTACTACAGAAAACCAGAACCAATCAAAATGCAGTTATGGATTCTAATCCCAATGGACATATTTTCAAAACACTTTCAAGCCTGTTTTTGAAACACTGTGGGAGAGTCTAAGGGCTAGAGGATTGTGGGGAGTTGCAGGCTGTTTTCCAGTTGAGCTGAGGTCTGAACCCCAAAGGTCATAATTCACCTATATGACAGGGTAGGCATTCCCTTATGCTCCTGGAACTCCGGCCCCTGCCTAAGGTACCATCTCCCACAGCCCCCACAAATGAAGCATGGTCAGTAGTCACATAAGCAATGGCCAAGCTTCTGACCTTCAGGCTAAACTCCTCCTAGTTACCTAACAACAGTGAAGTAAAAAGGAGTACTCAGCCTCTATCTTACTCTCTTACTCTCACTTCTTTGTCCTCTTCCTCTCACTTCTCTCTCCTCTTCCCTTTCTCTTTGTCTTTACTTCTCCTCTCCTCTCCTCTCCTCTCCTCTCTTTTCTCTCTAGCCTTTCCTCTTCCTCTTCCTCTTCCTCTTCCACCCCTTTCTCCCTCTCCCCAACCCTCCCTTCTCTCTTTCCCCTGCATTTCTATAATAAAGCTCTTAAACCATAGAGAGTCTCTGCTTCTTCTAGATCTGCTGTGCCACTCCGGTCAGCGTTGGAAATTCCTTTCCTCATCTCCCTCTCCTATAACGACAGGGTGTCGCCTCAGGGTCCCCGGTTGGGGGCTGCCCCTTCTCTACTCCCCACCGAGTGGGTTAGAGGCTTGGATCTCCACCCAGAGCCATGTGGAAAGCGCCTGGCAGTCTCCCCACATCTGCCTGCCCAAAGCACAGGAACTCTGGCTGGACGTGGCATATTTCTCCTTCTCTTTCTCCCCCAGGGACTCCCCAGGGCCCACTTCACCCCCCTTTTATTTTGTTCCCTACAGAGGATCAGTTCTGAGTTTGCTCAGAAATTGTGTCTTCTGGTAACATAAGAAGCTACACCTATAATGTGTCACCAACATGACTGCCCAATCATGAGCCGAACAAGGATGACATCAATGGCCACGCCAAAGTGTCTGGGTATAAGGCATGAAGTCAAAACCAAACCCAAATAGCCACAGGAAACAGACAAAACCTAAGAGTGGGATAGGTCTTCCCCAGTGAAAAGAATTAGTTGTCCAGTGCCAAATAGTCAGCCTTGAACACCTACATACAAGGAACATTATACAGACTGAACTGGTTTTAAATACAGACACATAGACACACAGACACACACGTGCAATAACAATGAAAAATTAATTTGAAAGATAACAGGTGGGGTAAATGTGAGAGTTTGAAGACAGGAAAGAAGGAGAAATGTATATATAATATTAAAAAGAAAAAACAGCTGTCATTTATTTTCTATGTGGAAAATCTGTATTAATATGCATAAATTCTATCTTTCAATTTTCACCTAAGATATTACCAATTCAATTTTCAATTAAAGGTATTAAAGCTTTAAGGGCTAGTAAATATGATTAAGTACATGGATATAGTAAAATACCAAAAGTACATAAATTGATCTTCTTTTATACATTTAAACTAAGTAACATGTTTAACTCTCTTGTTTTAAATCCTACACAGTATCTTCTATTGATTTATTTTATACTGTGTAAATGTCCATTTAAGTCCTGGAAGTTTAAAGGTTGTAGAGGAAAGCAAAATGCTTATGAAAAATACTTTCATCGTATCAGAGGCAGGAAAGCCTCAACTTTGAGACCAGCTTGATTTACATAAAGATTTGGAGCCAGCAAATCCAAAAACAAATATAAACAACTAAGAAGGTCAAATAATTGTTAGTTTCTTTCTCATTATTAATTAATTAAACCTTGGCAATCAGGAGAGGTCTAAATATAACTGAATGGCTCTCCAAGTGAAAGTAAGTAACCAAACAGGTAATAGAGACTTGAAATATTTACTTGCTAATCATATCCAATTTCTGTAGCCACCTAATGAAAACAGGTTATCTCCTTTTTCTGCTTCATATGACCTCAACTACATAATGCTGGAGGATATTTTAAGTTGGACCAAAAGTAAGTAAGTAATAAAATTTAGATGTTGTTTAATCAAATATAGGTTGCTTAACTATAACTAACAATTACTAGGTTGTAAGGGAAATTTCCCTTTATCTTCCTAATTTTTGAAGCTAGTCCCAAATTTTGCTTTTCAAAAGAAGGACTTTAATTGGGGATATATAGAAAAGTAATGGTCTTGAAATATATTTTAAGAGTTTGTGTGTAGGCCATTATAAAAAAAATCACAAATCACTTCAAAACCAGTAAATGAGCATGTTTTAAAATAATCTAAACAAAAAGTGAAAAACAGCACCTGGAGAGATCACTCAGTCCTTAAGTGCTTGCCTTGAGTTTGAATCCTAGATCTACTATAAAATAATAACGGGCTACATGGCACACACTTGATACCAGAGCTGGAAAGGTGGGACTTAAATTAGCTAATCTGGTCTACTCGGAAAGACTATAAGAGATTCTGTCTCAAAAAGGAAGATAGATAAGCACCTATGAAACAACACCTGAGTTATACTCTATCACTCCATACATACAGACCATATCCATTTACATATTTCCATGCACATAAGCACCTGCATATGCATATACATACAAATCACCAATTAATACGATCAATGTCTAATGAACTACTCCATCAATAATTTCTCCCTTTTATTAAGGCCCTTCCAACCTGATTAAAAAAAAATAAACAAAAACAAAAACATAATTTAAACAACAAAAAACAAATTCCTTAGAAATCTTTTAAAGCTTACTCTTACCTTACATAAAAAGTATGCTTCCAATTTTATATTAACCTTGCATACTCATAATGGCTGTACTGGAACACCTTTTGCTTCTGTATTGTGCAACATGTAACCCTTCTGTTTAAATTTCTTCAGCTGCCAAGATATCAAGAAACTACTTCTACAGTCAACAAACAGAATAAATTAACAAGTGTCAACAAGTAACACATGTGTAACTTGCTTCTCGTTTGCCTTTTGCAATGTCCTCTTATAAACCATGGTCTTAATGACTTAAGAATTTTGTTTTACTTGAATATTTCATAAAGCATCACTACTTTAACCTTGCAACCTAAGAAGCCAAATTTTTTTAATTACAAATACCTATAAAATAAGCACTCACTCACATTATTTTTTTGAAACTTTGACACCTAGGTAATCCTTAAATTAAAGCATGAACTCTAAAAGTATTGAAGAAATAAAAGATTATATGATCAGTGAGACTTTAAGGTACAATAAAACATATTGTGTTTTCTACATTATTTTTCAACAATTAAAGAAACTTTCCAAAGTATCCCTGTATTTTCAACAATGATAAACTCTTACTGTTTCAAGTATGATACACTTATGCTGCTTTACTTTGTTATTTTAAAACCCTCTAAGAAAGATTACCACTTTAAAAGCAATATTCTTAGCAAAGAAGAAAAAAGAAAAAGAAAAGGAAAAAGGAAAGAAAGAGAGGGAGGGAAGGAGGGAGGGAGGGAGGGAGGGAGGGAGGAAGAAATTAACAGTAATAGCAATTTACTATCAGTTCCCATTATCACTCAACTTTGTCACACCTGCAATAGATCCAGAACTAGTTTTAGTCTGGACTATGAGAATAAAAACAAGTCTGCTGATATTAAGTCTTTCATAACTACATACTTTTCTGGTCTAAATTTATACAGTACTCCTACCTATAAATCAACTGTAGACAAACTAGATTGTTCTCAGAAGAGATTTCTGTGGTTAAAGTATTTCCTCCATTCCTCTGCCTACTTGGTAAAACCTTCCCATCCTTTAGTAACCTTATGAAAAGGCCATCCTATTTCAAAACCATTTCCTTGATGGGATATTTCTTTTCCGATGAAATTTCAGCACAGAACTTTCAGAAGACAGACACATGCTGAATCTTTTTTCATAGTGAACAAACACAGGATTCCTATTTTCCAGCAAAATATGTAAGTATGTAAAAGAAAAACAAATGCTTTGAGTAAAGACTTTTCAAATGAAAATAAACAGTTTAGTATTAAACCACATACATATGCATAACTTTGTTCTTAAAATGCATGTATTTCCCAAAGACTTCCTTAAAATAGTAAGAGTTTAAGCACACCTATTGAAAAATTGTTTCGAATAAATTGGAAAACTGGGTTTTACTCTCTCCCATCTCGTGCTTTCCTGTCTGGGTGTGTGCTTTTGTTTTACAGAACAAAAACAGCAACTTCTTTCCATAAAGTTCTACTTTTAGTGTTAGTAGCTACATATACCTAGTAGTAAACACACTGAATCAGTAAGACCATGCTACTGTAAAGTGACCAACTGACCCATTCACTTGTACAGTACCTGATGTACAATATCACTTGTTACAGCAAGCTCTACTACATGTAATCACAGCCTACACAGGGGTTTTCCCTCTTAACACGACATGAAAAATGGCTTTCTTTAACCTCAACTCTTTTCTTTATTTTTATTTATTTGTTTGTTTGTTTTTTTGGTTTTTCAAGACAGGGTTTCTCTGTATAGCCCTGGCTGTCCTGGAACTCACTCTGTAGACCAGACTGGCCTCGAACTCAGAAACCTGCCTGCCTCTGCTTCCCAAGTGCTGGGATTAAAGGCGTGCGCCACCGCCACCCCTCAACTCTTATCTCTGGCAACGGACGCCAAACAGCCGCCATCTTGCCTCGTGACCACGGATTTCCCACCCCCTAGGAGTCATACGGGGCCTGGGGTCTTTACCTCCTTCCTGGCAGCCTTCACCAGGCCTCAGTACCGCAGCATAACTGGGAAAGCGGGACCCCTCAACATCTACCGGACCTATCTTGCCCCAACACCTGAATATTTACTAAGCACGGTGATTGCGGCTGCGGCGCTGTTCCCTACGGCCTAACTGCGGCCCACTCCAGCTCACACAATTAAGAGGCCTAGTAGGGAATGACAATTTATGTACTACGCCATTGAGCCGGTCAAAAGTTCACACTAGACCCAATACTGTGACCACACTCAGAACTCACCAGACCAGTGTAGAGGGGTAGGCAATGACGACAAGTACTGCAGACTTCAGAGTACTGGGCCGGTCTCTGGCTAATGGAAGAAAGAGGGACTTAGAAGGTAACAAAAAGCAACACCACTCTCAAGAGTAGGAGCAGACAACCGACTGTTAACACTTAAAACTCACCTTACAGCCCAGAACGCCTGAAAACCCAGAACACCTGAAAATGAGTAACGACCGTTTGATGCTCACCAGTCTTTCCGTTCCCAGAATGCCTGAAATTGAGTAACGGCCGTTTGATGTTCACCAGTCTTTCTGTTCTCTCTACAGGCCCCACCCACCTACAGACCCCTGACACGCAGCACGCCACGCCCCACGCCACGCCCCCTCCTGCCCTCCCTTGCCTTATAGATTCTTTCCTCCCTGCATTGTGCGGCAACTTCAAATGCAGGGCAGGAGCAGGAGACTATTAAGCCCTTACTCTTAAATACCAGTGTACCAAAGGGTTCTGAGTTTTCTTCTGCTTCTGAAGGCATAAATTTATTACATGTATAATAATTTATTAATATACAAATATTCTGCCATATCACTTAACCACTGCTTGTTCAGTGACTATATGTAAATATTTATTAAATATATACATTATAAAAGCACGTATGTATATATTATATTGAAATAAATATATAAATATATACAGTATAGATATATTTAAGTAAATATATAACAAAATATATAAATATATACAGTAAAGATATAACAAAATAATAAAAATAATTATATAAAAGTTATATATATTAAAGGTAGTTAAGTGAAATGACAGAAGCAAAATGAGCTTCTGCTTAATATTTTAGAAAAACAATTACATAATAGGGAAACAGGACTTTTTTTTCCCTTTTTTCTTAGATATTTTCTGGTTTGTTTGTTTTTGTTTTTGTTATTGCTTTTATTTTTTATTAGACATTTCATTTATTTACATTTCAAATGCTATCTCGAAAGCTCCCTATACCCTCCCCCCACCCTGCTCACCCACCCACCCACTCCCACTTCCTGACCCAGGCATTCCCCTATACTGGGGCATAGAACCTTCACAGGATCAAGGGCCTCTTCTCCCATTGATTATGACTAGGACAGTCTCTGCTGCATGTGCGGCTGGAGTCATGAGTCCCACCATGTAGTTGTTGCTTTAGTCCCTGAGAGCTCTGTGGGTACTGGGTGGTTCATAATGTTGGCCTTGATCCATTTAGACTTGAACTTTGTACAAGGAGGTCAGAATGTATCAATTTGCATTCTTCTACATGCTGACCACCAGTTGAACCAGCACAATTTATTGAAAATTGAACCAGCACAATTTATTGAAAATGCTGTCTATTTTCCACTGGATGATTTTAGCTGCTTTGTCAAAGATCAAGTGACTATAGATGTGTGGGTTCATTTCTGGGTCTTCAATTCTATTCCATTACTTTCCTGCCTGTTTCTGTACCAGTACCATACAGTTTTTATCACAATTGCTCTGTAGTACAGCTTGAGGTCAGGGATGGTGATTCCACCAGAAGTTCTTCTATTGTTGAGAATAGTTTTCACTATCCTGGGGTTTAATAGTTTTCACTACCCTGGGGTTTTTGTTATTCCAAATAAATTTGCAAATTGCACTTTTTAACTCTATAAAGAACGGAGTTGGGTTTTGGTGGGGATTGCATTGAATCTGTAGATTGCTTTTGGCAAGATGGTCATTTTTACCGTATTAATCCTGCCAATCCACAAGAATTGGAGATCTTCCCATCTTTTGAAGTATTCTTCAATATCTTTCTTCAGAGACCTGAATTTCTTGTCATATAGATCTCTCACTTGCTTGGTTAGAGTCACACTAAGGTATTTTATATCATTTGTGATTATTGTGAAAGGTGTTGTTTCCCTAATTTCTTTCTCAACCTGTTTATCCTTTCAGTAGAGGAAAGCCACTGATTTGGTGGAGTTAATTTTATATCCAGCTACTTCACTGATGCTGTTTTTTAGATTTAGGAGTTCTATGGTGAAATTTTTAGGGTCACTTATATATACTATCATATCATCTGCAAATAGTGATATTGTTACTTCTTCCTTTCCAATTTGTATCCCCTTCACCTCTTTTTGTTGTCTAATTGCTCTGGCTAGGACTTCAAGTACTATATTAAATAAGTAGGAAGAAAGTGGGCAGCCTTGTCTAGCCCTTAATTTTAGTGGGATTGCTTCAAGTTTCTCTCCATTTAGTTTGATGTTGGCTACTGGTTTGCTGTGTATTGCTTTTACTATGTTTTGTTATGAGCCTTGAATTACTGATCTTACCAAGACTTTTATCATGAAGGTGTGTTGGATTTTGTCAAATGCTTTCTCGGCATCTAATGAAAGGATCATATGGTATTTTTCTTTGAATTTGTTTAAATAGTAGATTGTGTTGATGGATTTCCATATATTGAACCATCCCTGCATCCCTGAGATGAAGCCTAATATGGCTTCATAGAATAAATTGGGTAGTGTCCCTTCTGTTTATATTTTATGAAATAGTTTGAAGAGAATTGGTATTAGGTCTTCCTTGAAGGTCTGATAGAACCCTGCACTAAACCCATCTGGTCCTGTTTTTGCTTTTTCTTTTTGTTTTTTGTTTTTGTTTTTGTTTTTGTTTTTTGTTTTTGTTTTTGTTTTTTTTTTTGCTTTTTCTTTTGAGGGGAGACTTTTATTGACTGCTGCTACGTCTTTAGGGGTTATGGGACAGTTAAGATAGTTTAGCTGATCTTAATTTAACTTTGGTACCTGGTATCTATCTAGAAACTTGTCCATTTCATCCAGATTTTCCAGTTTTGTTGAGTATAGGCTTTTGTAGTATGACGACGATTTTTTGAATTTCCTCGGTTTCTTTTCATTTCTGATTTTATTAATTTGGATACTGTTTCTGTGCCCTAGTTAGTCTGGCTAAGGGTTTATCTATCTTGTTGATTTTCTCAAAGAACCAGCTCCTGGTTTTGTTGATTTTTTTTTTTTTTGTATAGTTCTTTTTGTTTCTACTTGGTTGATTCCAGCCCTGAGTTTGATTACTTCCTGCCTTCTAATCCTCTTGGGTGTGTTGGCTTCTTTTTGTTCTAGAGCTTTCAGGTGTGCTGTCAGGCTGCTAGTGTATGCTCTCCCCAGTTTGTTTTTGGAGGTACTTAGAGCTCTGAGTTTTCCTCTTACCACTGCTTTCACTATGTCCCATAAGTTTGGGTATGTTGTGGATTCATTTTCATTAAATTCAAGAAAGTCTTTAATTTCTTTCTTTCTTCCTTGAACCAAGTTATCATTGAGTAGAGCACTGTTCAGCTTCCATGTGTATATGGGCTTTCTGTTATTATTGTTGGTATTGAAGACCAGCCTTGGTCTGTGGTGATATGATAGGATGCATGGAACTTACCTGTAGTTTAATTTATATTTCCCTACAACTAAGGGTGTTGATTATTTACATATTTTTCAACCATTTGTTTTCCCTTTTGAAAATTCTTTTCAGACCTGCACCCCACTTAAAATTTTAAAAAAAAAAGCTTTTTATTGATTCTTTGTCAACTTCATATCATACACCCCAATCCCACTATTCATTTTCCTGTCTCTTTGTATTCACCATTCACCCTTGCAACCTCTCCTTCAAAGGAAAACAAACAAACAAACAAAAAAACCCAAAAACCAAAAACCAAAAAACAAACCACCAACAACAAAAAACAAAACAAAACAACAACAACAAAAACAGATCTGGTCCACACCTGCAATCTCAGATCTTCACTCCACTTCCTGGACCACAGCTCTTCTTGTGTCCCTGGAGACCTTCAGCAAACCTGGCAAACCAGACCAAAGTCATCAGGTACCACCAGTTCTACTGCATCCTTGGAGGGCTATGACCACCTGGCACAACTAGGTAAGGCACTGGTGGGCCCCATTTTCACCCTGGATTGGGCCTTGAGGACAAACCTGAGCCTAGCTGGAGTTTTGAGACTGGTCTCAGTCACTTTTGTGTCGGGGTGACTCAGCAAGATCTGTTTGACCCTGCCACTGTCCCCACCATTGCTAGTGTAGAGCCTTACCCTTGGCCCTGTCAGTCACTCCATACCCTCCATCACTCTTCCTCTTTTTCTACATCATCTTACCCCAACAAAAATCCCCCTCCCTATGTTCCGAATATATGTTCTGTGTTGCCCTGACTGTCCTGGAACTCACTCTGTAGACCAGGCTGGCCTCAAACTCAAAAATCTGCCTGCCTCTGCTTCCCAAGTGCTGGGATTAAAGGCATGTGCCACCACTGCCCAGCAGGATTATTTTTATTAACAGTATTTTGTTTCCACAGACACATTCTTGAATGCCTGACACTTTAACTGAGATCCCAATATCACAGGCTATGTATCAAGGAAACAAACTATAGTCATAATCAGCCAAGGAGTTAGTGGATGAGTGTCTTGAGGTCAAGTGGGAAGTAATGTTGCCTGAGTTGGAAGTCCAATAATTGCTGCTCTTGCTCTTCCTTCAGTTGCTGCACTTTAAACCCACAAAGCAAGATTAGAATAGATGATCGTTCCCACCCGTACTTCTTTCCTGCCAATCAGGAGAAATATTAATGATTTAAAAGAATAAAGGATTTGCTTGTTTTCTTGATTAGAAATTGAGATACATTCTGATAAATGAAACAAATAAATTGATAATCAATTTTACCCTTTATGTGTATTGCAGGATAAGTGTGTTTGTGGACTTAACTCTCCCATCAGGGATACAGCCCATGAGTGTTCATTACTTAACATTTCAGTGATTTTTTTTTTAAAGATAGGCATGTTTAGGAATGAAGATGTTATTGTCATGATTATGTCATAAATATGTATCCAGTTTGGGTGTTTCCTGATAGAAAATTTTAATTCTTATTTTTCTTATATGACTCTTGCTAGTTTAGTTTCACAGTGTTATTTTGAAGAGGTCAAGGCCATTTTGGAGGTACGTTAAGGTACACAGCTTGTTGAAGAATACGATACAAAGGTGCATTTGACCCACGGTTTTCAGAGTACATACATAGTATGAGACTACTGGGTTTAAGCATACTATGATGATATCTATTGTAACAGAGCTGTACAGTTACTAATGCTGTTCTGCCAATAAAAGGAGTGAAAAGAAGAAAAGAGATGTTAGGCATGAAAAGCTCTGCAATATATCCTGGCACTGCTGTCTATAACATTTAAGGGAATTCAGTAATTGTCAAGTCCCTTGATAATGACAGGTATGACAAACATATGGGCAGCAACAAGTATTCAAATTAAGTCACCAGTAATAAAATTCATCCAAATTAGGAGTTTTAGAACCATTCCTCTTATGTCAACTTAAGCATCAAGTCACAGGTCTCAGAATCTGTGAGTTGAAGTCTTTGTTGGGAACCATGAAAAAATAAATGAAATGAATATCTGTGTGGAAATGCTCACCAAACATTATACTGAACTTATGAGAGAGGGTTAAATGAGGTGTAGTGACAAACAGATTTACCCCTGGCACTCAAGAAGCAGAGTCTCTGTGACTCTAAGACTAGCATTATCTATATAATGAGATTTAGCACATCCAGGGACATATATCTAGTACTACATCTATCTCACTTTTAGAACCAAGGATAGTAATCTCAGAGAGGTGAGAAGGTCAGGAAGAAACTGCAGGTTATTCACTCCCATTTCATATCTTTCTGCTAAACTGTACCTGCTTTTAAAAGGCCTGCAGTTGATGTCAGCTTGTAAATCCCCTGAAGGCCCACCACTAGTCTCCACAGCATTTTGCTGGGCTTGTGACCCATTTCATGGGTCACCCAGAACCAACTGACCAAGTTGGTATGGAGAGTCAGGACTCAAACCCAATCACAAAAGAACACACATGGTATGTACTTACTGATAAGTGGATATTATCCCAGAAGCTCAAATACTCAAGATTCAACTCACAAGCCATGTGAAACTCAAGAAGAAGGAAGACCACAGTGTCTTCACTGTGATACATTCAGTCCTTCTTATAGGGTGGATCAAAATACCCATGGGAGGTGATAGAGAGACAAAATTTGGAGCAGGAGCTTGGCCACCATTACAAAAGATATTAGCCTCCATCCCTTAGGTCAATGAGACTTGACAACATTTTGTGGACATACCAATTGGAGTAGTGTATCTTGCAAACTCTTTAAACATTCTTTCAGTTCAGCTTCCTTTATTTTGCATTTGAATTCTTACACTCTATCTCTTTGAGGAATTATGAGAATTTCTCACAATTTTCTGCTTTTCCTGTACAGACACCACCCTTTGTCTGTAAGTTGAACAGGAGAAGGAACTAGAGGGGGACCGGAGATGGGAACAAGAAATGGTAAACCATTCTTTAAATTTTTGATAAATCTAAGAAAAGATCCTAAGAATTGTACTAGTCGTGATAGCAAATACCTCGATTACAAGCACTTGTCGGGGGGTGGGGGATTGGGAGTAGGGGGTGGTAGGAAGGTAGGGGGTAGGGCCAAGTAGATCTTTGTGAGTTTGAGGCTGGCCACATAGATAAAGTCCATTTGTCAAGTCTTAGCCCAACTGAGCCTAGTGAATAAGAACTTGTATCAATAACAAAAAAGTAAAATGTAAAATAAAGGCAAACAAAAATTTGTTTCTGAGAATTGGTTCACTCTTCTTGTTTGAGAGTCTGGGTGGTGTCCTGCATTTTGTGTATGAACTATAAGCTACAGGAAGCCAGTATGAATGGAACTCAATGTTACCCAATCCATACAAAGCAGGATAATACCAAGGAAAAGAGTTCTCATGTTTCCTCACTAGGGAGATAAAGACTACAAGAGGCCAGAGAACTATACATAAAGAGTATTGTGTGAACTATAATTGGGAAAGGAATGGTTTTTAAAGGCATGAAGATGACATTATAATTGTCTTTCCAAACAAGAACCTTCTGGGACTGAATTTGCCTTGTGGTCTTGTTCATACAACAATAAAATAGAAGTTATAGTGTCTAACTATGATCTGTTTTAGAAGTATGACATTTGTAAAGATTGATGATTGGATTTTAGAAGGCATCACTCTTGCTATGCTTAGTTCTAAGGATTCCTATTTAGCCATGTAGACCAAGTGAAGGGAATGGTGCAAAGGCAAAGCCACTCAAGGTTAAATCTTTCTACACTTTGTTAAAACTTGTCAGATTTCTATGTAGATTTATAACCAATTTTCAAATTGGGTTATTTGATTTTTTTTATATCTAGTTTCTTGAGTTCTTTATAGATTTTGAATATCAGCCTTCTGTCAGGCATTTTAGATATTAATCACCTATCATATATGTAGTTGGTTAAAATCTTTTCCCATTCTGTAGGCTGCTGCCTTGTCTAAATGATGTTCAAAAGCCTTATTGAAGCTTTTTAGTTTCTTGAGGTCCCAAGTATTGTTAAAGGACAAAATTCACAAATCTTAGTACATGTGGAATCATAGGAGCAGCATAGGTACCCTAAAGGAGTGAGGGTGCAAAGAAAAAAAAAAATGAAGCTAGAATTAATTCCCAAGTAGCCAACATGAAAGTACATAGTAATTGGTGTTTGTTTAGCATAAAAGTCCTACATTTTGTCCTTTGTATAGATCTTCATCTCTTGAATCCCATATATAAATCGTACAGCATTCCTTCACAAATACACTATTTAATGCATATTGAGTGTTCCATGCCATAGGGCAAGAGTTCTATACCAAACTTTTCTAACATCAAATATAAAAAATTTCCAAACTACTAAGGGAAAGAGAGATTGGACAACTATAAGAATGATAATTAGGAATACTAAGAAAAAAATTCTACATAATAGAAATCTGTTAATAGTGCCTGATCTTCGTGAATTTGAATTGAAGACCCAAACATAAAGCCACATACACATAAACACCTGACTTTTTCATAGCGAATACAGAAAAACAAACTGGGGTGGGGGGTGGGGGGGGGATAGTGAAGGGTCATGGTCAAACCAGATGGCTACATGTAGAAGAATCCAAATAGAGCCGCACTTATCCTGAAAAAATTCCAAATGACTCAGACTTTAAGTTAAATCAGATATACTGAACCTATTGGAAAAGAAAGTGGACAACAGCTTTGAACTCACTGGCACAGAAAAAGACATCCTGAAGAGAACACCATTAGCACATGGACTAAGATGTGTGAATTTTGTCCTTTAACAATACTTGGGACCTCAAGAAACTAAAAAGCTTCAATAAGGCTTTTGAACATCATTTAGACAAGGCAGCAGCCTACAGAATGGGAAAAGATATTAACCAACTACATATATGATAGGTGATTAATATCTAAAATGCCTGACAGAAGGCTGATATTCAAAATCTATAAAGAACTCAAGAAACTAGATATAAAAAAATCAAATAACCCAATTTGAAAATTGGTTATAAATCTACATAGAAATCTCAACAAAGGAAACCCAAATAACTGAGAAACACTTAAAAGAAATGTTCAACACCATGAGTCATCATAGAAATGCAAGTCAAAACTACTTTACGATGTCATCTTTGTAGCTGTCTAGCAGCATGGAGAACTGGGTTAACTGAAAGAAGGGCTGGAAATGAAAAGGACAGGGCTCCAGAGAAGGGTGAAGCCAAGACAAAAGTTCTGATCAAGGCTCAAAGTTTAATTCTGCAGTTCTAGCTTATAAAGGGAAAACCATAAAACCTATCCTTTGTTTGAACTGGATTATGTTCCAAAGCAAGTTCAGTGGGCAGTCTATTCTTCTAAGTTCCTATAGGAAATTCCAGGGGCAGCAAGGCGGAAGACTCCACCAAAGTCTTTAAGCTCACAAGTGGCAAGCACTCAAGGTCTGTTTAGCCTGCTTAAGGCTTGGATCTTACATGCATCACATGCATCTTACACACTTCAGAATGCCTAAGATAAGTAACACAAATAATAGCTCATAATGGTTAGGGCATGAGGCCAGGAGGCCAGGAGGACACTCTTACACTTCTGGTGGGAGTGCAAACTTTTATGGCCACTCTGGAAATCAATTTGGTGGTTTCTCAGGAAGTCAGGATCTATCTCCATCAACTACATTCATAGAAGCTTTATTCATAATACTCAGAAACTGAAAACAACCTAGATGCCCCTTAACTGAAGACGGATACAGAAAATGTGGTTCATTTGCACAATGGAATGCTACTCAGCTATTAAAACCAAGGACATAATGAACTTTGCAGGAAAATGGATGAAACTAGAAAATATCAACCTGAGTGAGAGAACTCAGACTTAAAAGGAAATGCATAGTATGTACTCACTGGTCAGTGGATTTTAGCTATTAAGTCAATGATAATGAATCTACAATTCATAGAACCACGGAGATCAGGTATATAGTAGGAGAATGGAGGAGTCAGATTTCATTAGGAAAGAGAAATAAAATAAATATTTAAAAATAAATCAAGTGGGGACTTGAACTGGAGGATCAAGTTGAAAGGAAGAAGGGAAAGAAGGATGAGGAATGGAACACTGTGAAAGAACTAAAATTAAGGGCAATTAAGGGGAGGTATGGAAACCTAAAACAGTAGAAGCTTCCAAAAATATGGATATATCCAAAAATATGGATATATGAAGGTGATCTAAGTGAAACTTCCTAAAAAATTTACATACACACACACACACACACACACACACACACACACACACAGACACACACACACACACACAGACACACACAGACACACACACACACAGACACACACACACACACACGATTTAATGAAATCACCAATTAATCAATTAATGAGGGAGACATAGTCCCCCCACTGGCCATCTCTTCTCAACAAAGGAAGCCTCCTTTACTGTGACTGGGTTCTATCTAATTGAGTTACAGCTCTAAGGAGTCCCATGAAAATCCTCAAATAACCAAGGCTGTTGCAAAGACTATAGACTGGGGGGAGGGGGGGCTGAAGAGATGGCTCAGTGGTTATGAGCACTGACTGCTCTTCTGAAGGTCCTGCATTCAAATCCCAGCAACCACATGGTGGCTCATAACCATCCGTAATGATATCTGACACCCTCTTCTGGAGTGTCTAAAGACAGCTACAGTGTACTTACATAAAATAATAAATAAATCTTTAAAAAAAAAAAAGACTATAGACTGCTCTCCACAAACTGACAGCAACCCCATAGCTGAAGACCATATCTACACAACTCACTGAACAGGCAGAAGTTGATCTGTGGGGTGGTGGGCTGTGCACAGATAGCCTGATCCCCAGCCGAGCAAAGGTCTGGAACCCTGGAGCCTTGCCAGGTTGTGATTTCCACCTGCACGGTTGGCCATGCATTCTGGGAACCTGGCTCCTGTCACGTGCCCACTACAGCCTCCCACCCCCCCACCCCACCCCCACCCCCACCCCCCTTTCAGAGAGGTATACATATATCACTAAGTAGCTGCACCAAGCCCTCCCACATGCAAATAAGGTTTCCCCAATCTCTCAGTTCGAGCCAATGAGAAGTACCTGCTGTCAAACCCTGAATATCCCCTAAACTGTATATAAGTCCTATCCAGGGAATAAAAGGTGTGAGAGAACTATTCCTTTGTCCAAGCCTTTTGACCTAAGAGCTGTAGCACCTGGGAGAGATGGGCTCTGCCTAAGCTCTCCCCTGAGGGCCTGCCACACTCCTCACTAGCTTGTTGGATCCTTCTTGGATCCTCATTGGCCCAGCCCTATCCAACTCAGTGCAGGGTGGGACAGACAGAGGTGGAGCCTACTGGTGTAGCAGACGCTTTCCTGCCAGCATTCCCTTCCCTTCACCAGAACCCTCACACCAGGCCTGGCCAGAGATTTCTGTAGAAAGCCTCTGATAGTACAATTCTTTCTCTTTTTTTTTTTTTTTTTTATTAGAAAAAGTTGGGGGGGGGGGGTCACTGATGTGACTGTGTCATTAATTGTGAAAATTTAGAGTGGAGTGGTATTATCAGAAAAAAATATATAGCCTAGAGAAGTAGCAGAACAAAGCCAGAGTAGTAAGAAGAGTTGAGGGTAAGAGTTGAGAAGTCGGGGGTGGTGAGATGGCTCAGCAGGTAAGAGCACCCGACTGTTCTTCCGAAGGTCCTGAGTTCAAATCCCAGCAACCACATGTTGGCTCACAACCATCCCTAACGAGATCTGACTCCCTCTTCTGGTGTGTCTGAAGACAGCTACAGTGTACTTACATATAATAAATAAATAAATAAATCTTTAAAAAAAAAAGTTGAGAAGTCAAGAGATTGAGTTGAGAAGGCAAAAGATTGTACATTCAGTCAGTTTCATGGGTACATGTACAATTTGAGGGTAATAACATCCATTTTTGAACAGCAATTAATTAATCTAGATAGACATTATGCTTTCCTCACTATCATATAACTTTACCCAAAGTACAACAGCCATTTGGCTTTAGCAAAGAGTCCATCTGTAGCTTGAAGGTCCCAAGTCTGTCTAATGTAGGGTTAATGCATGTCTCCGGAGCCTTCAGTCAGATGAAATTCGAGGATGGCAGCTTTGTCTGTAGGTCCCTGTAGATGGCACTGTCTCAGGTGGAGCTGTGGCAGCAGGTCCCGAGTGGAGACCTGTAGAACAATTATAACAAAGAAGCAGAACACCAGCAGAGGATATCTGCATAGTGTGGATAGCAAAAGTTGTGCTTGCAATGGTTGGCTTAGGAGCACATCCCAGTCCCTTTGGATGGCTAAGGAAGAAAATATTATGTTAATTGTGTAACTGGAGTAGGCAGTTAACAGTTCTTCTGTAAAAGAAAACCAGTTATTAATTAAGGATTGGACAACTTTTGAACCTTAAAGGAAATTTTAAACAAGTTGTTAAAATATGATGAATACTAGAGAGAAAAAAGAGCATTTAGAAAAAGAAGAGAGAAGATTTTTTGGTTAAAAGCACGATTCAGGTATTCCTGTAGGATGGCGCAGCTTCAATGCAGTTTTCGCGGGCTTATCTGGATGGGGGGGAGGGGTATCCTCTGTTTTGTTTTGAACTGGAGAGTGAAGGGTTAAGTGTGGGCCAGTGCAGAGAAGTGTCACTTAGCCACGCCCATGAAGTGGCTCTTTTGCTCCTCTCACTTGCCGGCCCCGCCCCAACTTGTTGGCCAGACCCAGCCCGCTGTCTTTGTTTATTTGTGTGCTGGCCCAGGACTCTACTGCTGAGGCGGGGGCCCCCAATCTCAGCGTGGTCCGCACTTTCCTGCGCAGCTGTGGCAGGAAGGGAGCTGGAGAATTCAGGGAAGAGGCAAAAGTTTTTGAACAGAAACTGCCCAACTGGTCAGACAAAGCCTAGAGAAAGGAATGTTTTGGTTTAAGTGGGAGCGTTCTCTGCCCACACAGCTGTAATCACTGCCCAGCTGGGCTTATCTGGAGCAAGTTAAGGCTACACAAGTCAGAAAGCCAACTCTCTTGTAGTTAAACCCGTAACAAAGAATGGGAAGGGGACCTCATGCCAGCCGCTATCTGGCCAAGGTTAAAGGAGAGAGCTAGAGGGGAGGGGCTACAGAGCTGGACAGGAACTTTGGAAAAAGAGAAAAGTAAAAGGCCAAGTTTTTTAACTCGATCACTCACGGTCTCAGGAAACTTGGAGATCTCCTATAGGTCTCTGTGCGAAGCATTCGTCAGCTGGTTCTATCTCATGAGGATGGCATAACCATCCCTCTGCAACCAGTTGTTGGGAACAAAATAAGGGGTGGGGGGAGGCTAGGGCCCTGGGGAAGAACTGAAGGAAAAAGATGCCCACACCCCGCCAGAGTTTCCCTATTCTCTGGTCAGTCTGGCGTGGGAGGGCTGCTATCTACCCTAGCCACTCAACCCTGGGTGGGCATTCCTCTATTCCACTCTTCACGGGGGTGGTCAAGGGGCAGCCCTGCCTGGGGACCCCCTCCCCCCCAGCTACTTTGCTAAAGCCACCAGGGTTGTGGGAAAGAGGGAAGAAGTTCCCAACACTGACCAGAGAGAAGTGAGAGAAGAGAGAGGTGAGAGGACAAAGAAATAAGAGCTAGGTGCAGGCTGAGCACCCTTTTTTATGGTCTTCACTGTTGCTAGGTAACTGGAGAGGAGTTTAGTCTGAAGGTCAGAAGCTTGGGCCATTGCTTACTGACCATGCTTCTCTTGGTGGGGGCTGTGGGAGGTGGTACCTTAGGCAGGGGCCAGAGTTCCAGGAGCATTGAGGGAAAGCCTACCATGTCATGTAAGTGAATTATGACCATCAGGGTTCAGACCTCAGCTCGTTTGGAGACCAGCCTGCAATTCCCTATAACCATGCTTAGAACTAAGCTTAGCTGGGTAGGATCTGGCCCCAAAGTTACCAATCCCTTGATCTGTTTATTTCCTTGAACACAGAATTTAGCTCCATTGCACTTCCTCATGTCCTTTTACTACTTAAACAACACAGTTTTTTCTTTCTAAGATTGCTACACTTCATCTTAACACTAAGACACAGCACAAAGTCTAGACTGAATTGCTCTGAGACCTCCTTTGCAATTAATATAAATCTCTTTAGCTTAGCATCAGGAAGACTGGACAAAGGCAAAATGCAGCAACATTCTTCACCAAAATATCACAAGAACAGTCAGTTTCTCAGCTACATACTAAAATTCTCCTCCTCAAGAGCCAAATTTCGACAGTTCAAATCACCCTCAGCAACAAACTCTTACATATTCCTAGTAGGACAGCCTAGTAAATATTCACTTAAAGCATTCCACTTCTTTCTAAATCCAAAGTCCTCAAATCCCCATTTTTCCAAACAAAAGCATGGTCAGACCTATCACAGTAAACTCCAGTCACTGGTACTGACTTCTTTTTAGGGTTTTACTGTGACACAATGAGCAAGGCAACTCTTTTTTTTTTTTTTTCTTGGTTTTTCAAGACAGGGTTTCTCTGTATAGCCCTGGCTGTCCTGGAACTTACTTTGTAGACCAGGCTGGCCTTGAACTCACAAATCCACCTGCCTCTACCTGTGCTGGGATTAAAGGTGTGTGCCAACATGCCCGGCTTGGCAACTCTTTTATTTTTAATTTTTTTATTATTACTTTTTTTTTACAGTCCAGTCATTGCTCCTCTCCCAGTTCCCCCTCCCACAGTTCCTCATCCCATTCCTCCTCTCCCCCATGTCTCCAAGAAGATGTCCTGCTCCTCCTCCCCCAAACCCCAGCCAGACCTCCCTACTCCCTGGGTCCTAAAACACTGAGAGCAGACTAGGCAATCCTCTGCTGTGTATGTTTTGGGGACCTCAGACCAGCTAGTGCATGCTGCCTGTCTGGTGCCTCAGTGACTGAGAGATCTCAGGGGTCCAGGTTAGTTGAGTCTGCTAGTCTTCCTATGGAGACACCTTCCTCCTCCAATTCTTCTAGCCTTTCCCTAATTTAACCACAGGAGTTTCTGACTTCAGTTCAATTGTTGGATATAAGTATCTGCTTCTGTCTCAGTCAGCTGCTTGTTGGGACTCACAGAGAACCTCATTTAATTGAGGCTGGCTTACATGTTCAGAGGTTTAGTCTATTGTCATCAAGGTGGGAGCATGGCAGCATCTAGCCAGGCATGGTGCAGGCAGAACTTAGAGTTCTACATCTTCATCTAAAGGCTGCTTTCAGAATATTGACATCCAGGCAGCTAGGGTAAGGGTCTTAAAGGTCACATCCACAATGACACACTTCTTCCAACAAAGCTAGACCTACCCCAAACAAGGTCATACCTTCTAATAGTCCCTGGGACAAGAATATTCAAACTACCAAAGGTGCCTTCTTAGCAGATATACATACAGAGACCCACAGCCAGACAAATTTAAGAGTGAGAAATCTTGGAGCACTCAGCTCTGGCTGTACTGTATCTTTCTACTAAATATTTCTCCTCAGAGTTCAGGGAATCCCTCAGAAGAGGAGAGGCAGAAGATTGTAAGAGTCAGTGGGGATAGAGGACATGAAGGAAACAAGGCCCTCTAAATCCACATAAGCAAAGTGCATATGAACTCATAGTCTGAAGCACCATGCACAGGGCTTTCATGGATCTGCACCATGTCACCTGTGTATACACTATGGCTTTTAGTTTAGTGCTTTTATGGAATTCTTTAGTATGCAAATGAGGGTGTTTCAGGTTCTTAGCTGTTGAGTCAATGATAGTCAAGTTATAATCCGTAGAATCACAGAGGTTAGCATGAAGTGAAAGACTAGGGGCTACAGATTGATCTTCTTGGTAAAAAGAAATAGAATAGATAGTGTTTTAGCTAGAACAGGAAGATTAAATGTGGAGGAAGATGGAAAAGGTGCATAACAAAGGAAATATGGGGAAAGATAGTTAAAAATCAAGGCTGGATCCATCCATTTGCCTGTGAATTTCAAGAACTCATTTTTTTTTATTGGATATTTTGTTTATTTACATTTCAAATGTTATCCCTTTATCCAGTTTCCCCTCCGGAAACCTATCTCATCCCCTCTTACCCTTGCTTTTATGAGGGTGCTTCCCCCTTCCACCTACCCACTCCCACCTCCCCACCCTCAAATCCCCCTACACTGAGGTATGGAAATTTCCCAGGACCAAGGGCCTCTCCTCCTATTGATGGCCATACTCTGTCTGCTACATATGTAGCTGGAGCCCTGGGTCTCTCCATAGGCTTCTTCGCTGGTGGTTTAAACCCTGGGAGCTCTGGAGTGTCTGCTTGGCTGATATTGTTGTTCTTCCTATGGAGTTACTAATCACTTCTGCTCTTTCAAACCTTTCTGTAACTCCTTCATTGGGGTCCCCGAGCTCATTGCAATGGTTGGCTTCTAGCATCTGCCTCTGTATTTGTCAAGCTCTGGTAGAGCCTCTCAGGAGATAGCTGTATCAGGCTCCTGTCAGCAAACACTTCTTGACATCAGCAATAGTGTCTGGGTTTGATGGCTGTATATGGAATGGATTCCCAGTCTCTGGATGGCCTTCCCTTCAGTCTCTGCTCCATTCTTTGTCCTTTCATTTTCTTTATACAAGAGCAATTCTGGGCTAAAAATTTGGAGATGAGTGGGTGGCCCCATCCCCCAATTGGAGGCCTTGCCTAACCTCTGGATATGGTCTCTACAAGTTCTCACTACCCTTTGTTGGGCATTTCAGCTAATCTCATCCCCATTGGATCCTGGGAGCCTCTTGCTTTCCTGGCTATTTGGAATTTGCTTAAGGAAACATTAGCAGATGACAAAAAGGCCTTAGGTGCCCAAGAGGTATCAGATTCACCTCCTCATGAGCAGACCCCATTACTACAATCTCACTCAGGATCTAGGAAAAATGTTTATTCCTCAACAGAAAAGTCTGAGAAAAGTAGTTCAGGAGAGAGTAGTGGTGAATCAGAAGAGGAAATATCAACCTCAGAGGAGGAATCTGACTCTGAAAAGAAAGTAACAAAATATCACAAACATAAGTGGTCCTTGAGGAATGAAAAAAATTAAAGTAGCTACTCTCCTGGTGAAAGAACAACTTCAAAAGGGCCATGTTAAGCCTTCCACTAGCACTTGGAGTACTCCAATTTTTGTTATTAAGAAAAATTCAGGTAAATGGAGACTCGTACAGGACCTTAGAAAAAGAAATGATATCATCATAGAAAGCATGGGAGCCCTTCTAACTGGGCTGTCATCACCTTCTGCCATTCCAAAAAAGTTAGTATTATTGTTATTGATCTTCAAGATTGCTTGCTCTCTCTCTCTCTCTCTCTCTCTCTCTCTCTCTCTCTCTCTCTCTCTCTCTCTCTCTCTCTCTCTTTCTTTTCCTTTTCTTTCTTTCTCTCTCTCGCTTCTTCCTTCCTTTCTTCCTTCCTTCCTTCCTTTCTTTCCTTCTTTCTTTCTTTCTTTCTTTCTCTCTTTCTTCCTTCCTCTCTTTCTTTCTTTCTTTCTCTCTTTTTTATTAGATATTTTCTTTATATACATTTCAAATGCTATCTCGAAAGTTCCCTATACCATCCCCCTGCCCTGATCCCCTACCCACTCACTCCCACTTCTTGGCCCTGACATTCCCCTGTATTGGGTGCAGCATATAAAGTCTGCAATACCAAGGGGCCTCTCTTCCCAGTGATGGCCGACTAGGCCATCAAGATTGCTTTTCTACCATAATGCTACATCCTTATGATTGTCAGCATTTTACCTTTGGTTTACCTTCACCCAACCTCCAAAGGCTATGCCAGAGGTACCAGTGGAAAGTGCTCCCCCAAGGTATGAAAAATAGTCCCACTCTTTGTCAGAAATTCGTGGATATTGCTATCCTGCAGGACCATAAAGTCTATTCTAACATTTATCTTGGTATATGGACAATATTCTACTTTCTTATAAAGATAGAGCATATTTACATGAGGCACTACAATTTTTGGTTGAGCAGTTAAACTCATATGGACTTCAAATGGTTCCAGAAAAGGTTCAGAGATAGCCCCATTCTCATACCTGGGTCCTGTTATTCAGACAGAACTTGTTTCTCCTCAGCCCATTCAGCTAAGGGTTGATCATCTAGAGACTTTAAATGACTTTCAAAAACTTCTTGGAGATATCAATTGGATTCATCCTTTCTCAAAAATAACTACTGGGAACCTGAAGCTTTTATTTGATATCCTCCATGGAGATGCTATTCCAAAATCATCACAAAACTAACCCCTGAGGCTAAAGCCTCACTAGCCCTTTTGGATCAAAAATTAATTCTCACAGACTTCTTTGTGTGGACTAGACTTGTCTTAGTCAGGGTTTCTATTCCTGCACAAACATCATGACCAAGAAAGGGTTAATTTATTTTACATTTCCACATTGCTGTTAATCCCTAAAGGAAGTCAGGACTGGAACACAAGCAGGTCAAAAAGCAGGAGCTGATGCAGAGGCCATGGAGTGGTGTTATTTACTGGCTTGCCTCCACTGGCTTGCTCAGCCTGCTCTCTTATAGAACCCAAGACTACCAGCCCAGAGATGGTCCCACCCACAAGGGGCCTTTCCTGCTTAATCACTAATTGAGAAAATGCCTTACAGCTTGATCTCATGGAGGCATTTCCCCAACTGAAGCTCCTTGCTCTGTGTTAACTCCAGCCTGTGTCAAGTTGACACAAAACTAGCCAGTACAATACTCAACCCTGGAGCCTGTCCTGCTTGCTACTGTACATACTCCTACAGCATGTTTATGGCAGTAGGGTATATTAGAATGGTTACATTTGCCAGTGGCACAAAAAGGAATAGTCATTGCTTATTCCTCCCTGGTAGCCAAATTATTAGGTAAAGGGAGAAAAGGGATAAAGAGAGATATGGTTACTCCTTATACTGCAGACCAACATAACATTTTCTTATGAATCTGAGCAATGGCAGATTGCACAATTAGGATATACAGGGACCTATTCTTATCACTTGCCTAATCACCCCTTATTATATTTCATTATAGGACATCAAATCATCTTTCCTCTCAGAACTGAGTCAACCTCCTTGCCTTCCCCAAGCAGCACTGGTGTTTACTGAAGGCTCAGCTTCAGGGCAGGCTGCTTTGATTATTGATAGCAACAAAGAATCTCTCCCTACCCAAGAAATTTCTGCTGAGCAAGTGCAATTAATAGCAATAATCATTGCTTTTAAAATACTTTAAACCAAGTCCTTTAACTTATATACAGACTCTCAGCATATTGTCAGATTATTTCCTTATATAAAGACAGCTCCACTGCCATCTAGCTACTCCACAATCTTAGCTCTACTTTCAAAACTACAGGTGTTAATTCAATCTAGAGAGTGTCCTCTTTTTTTTTTTTTTTTTTTTTTTTGGTAGGACATGTTAGAGTTTATACAATGCTTCCTGGTCCTATTCATGAGGGTAACTGTATGGTTCATTCTCTGAAAAAGGTTTTTGCTCTCTCAATGGAAGCAGTAGAGAGGATAGTTCTTAGCTCTGAAGCAAAAGATACTGTTTTAAAACAACTGGCCTTTGAGAGTGCTGCACCCACTTTTCTATCTCTTCTAAAGACAATTTAAAAAAATCTGGAAATGTATTTAAAGCATTGAGGTTGCTGCTTCATATTTTCAAAGTGTACCCATTACAACAACCTCACAAGGTTAGGGCACTATCCAAAATCATACTAATCAAGGACAGAAAACATTTAATAAATCAGACTTGGCTTGCAAAAGTTATTCAAATAAGAAGCCTGGACTTATTAGCAAACAATGTCCTGGTAAAGCAGGAGGTGCCATAAATTTTAATGCTCCTGGCCCCACTCAAAGCAAAAATCCAACAGGGTGCCATAGTTGTCTGAAGGAGTAAGGAATACCAAACTAACTTTCATAAAAATGGTACTACGCCTTATCTGGTGCTACTATAATCCTTAATAATACAGAAATTTTATCAAACCAGGGAAACTGTGAGGGACCTACCTCTGGCCCCTCAAACAATAGAGGTAATTCAACAGCCTCAGGTGACCAAGCCATTTATCAAAGAAAGACTCTCCAACAGCTGCAGGTAGCACAGGACTATACCTCTTCCACAAAATATTTACTCACGACTTTGACTCAAACAGCAGTTTATCTTAACTTTTAAGATCCCTGTGTTTGTGTGTGTGTGTGTGTGTGTGTGTTTGTGTGTGTGGTTTTTTTTTAAATGGATGGAACACAGGGGCCCCAATGGAGAACCTAGAGAAAGACCAAGGAGCTGAAGGGGTCTGCAACCCTATAGGTGGAACAACAATATGAACTAACTAGTACCCCCAGAGCTTGTGTCTTTAGCAGAAGATGGCCCAGTCAGCCATCATTGGGAAAAGAGGCCCCTTGGTCTTGCAAACTTTATATGCCCCAGTACAGGGGAAGGCCAGGGCCAAGAGGTGGGAGTGGGTGGGTAGGGGAGGAGGGAGGGGGAATAGGGGGACTTTCGGGGATAGCATTTGATATGTAAATGAGGAAAATATCTAATAAAAAAATGGGAAAAAAAAGATTGGGGGGGGGCCAGTTTCAAAACAGGCTTTCTCTCTATAACCCTGGCTGTCCTGGAACTCACTCTGTAGACCAGGCTGGCCTCAAACTCAGAAATCTGCCTGCCTCTGCCTTCCAAGTGCTGGGATTAAAGGCATGTGCCACCACTGTACAGACAACTTTTAAGATCTTAAAAGAAATTTTCCTTACATAAGAAATCTTTGCACAACCAATGGAGCTAATGACAATAACCATTTTCTTTTAAATATGAAGGACAATCCCCCTTTTTAAAACTGTGTAACTGTTTTACAGCTATTTTACAATTTTAGCCCCAACTTTCAGCATTACAAGTCTTGCTTCAATTTAGAAATTGTCTTTTCTCTATTGGACATGTTCAAGTTCATTCTATGCTTCCTGATCCTATAAATGGAGGGAAGGATTAACTTAATTTCTTAACAAAAGCTTGTTGCTTTTCCTAAGAAGGTAACTTAGCATGATCTTAACATTACAAATCACCATTGAGCTCAGAGAAACTGGTCCTGCATTCCTGCAGAGCTGTCAGTTAAGCTTGAGAATTATCCCCTGATTAGCCTATGTCCTTGTGATTTAAAACAGACAAATGTTACTTATGTCCTGTCTTTTGAAAGTTAGCCTTTACTCCGGTAGGTATGTACACTTAATTCTCATTGCTATTTATGTCTTTTCCTAACTTGGGAAAACTTTTACTGTATCAAAGTTGTATGATACAGTATTTGTTTCATTAGTCTATAATACCAAGGGCTTAAATTTCAGGCAATGTCCTTGCCTAAACTTAAAAAGCCCTTAAAAATTGGTGTTTGACTCTTAGTTTCTCACTGACATCAACTATAGTTTACAGGGACAGACTATTGTACAGTGAGCTCATCAGACCTTAAAAGATATAGACATCTAAATTACAAAATAAAATTATAATTAATCATCTCCTTATGATACTTTATAGAACAATAAATAAGTATATTTTTTCAACTTCCCTAGCCTCTATAAAATAAAGAAATACTAACTGAATAATAAAAAAGAATGGATGTTTTTCCGGGAGAAGCTCTGTTTATTTATTTATAGGACCCTGCAGATTGCCCGACCAGCTGACTGTGCCAGTCCTTCTCCATGGACAGAGACTTCTACACCTACTACTTCCTTCAAGCCTACTTCAGAGGGTGAACTAAAATTTTCCTATCTGAAATCTATCATCATTTGCAGACTCTCCACCATACCAGAGACCCCAGCTAAAGAAGACACTGAAGGCCTGGCAGTGGTGGCACACGCCTTTAATCCCAGCACTTGGGAGGCAAAGGCAGGCCGATTTCTGAGTTCAAGGCTAGCCTGGTCTACAGAGTGAGTTCCATACAGCCAGGGCTATAGAGAAAAAACTTGTCCCGAAAAAAACAAATAAATAAAAAAGCGTTTTCCAGCAGATTTTCCTGTGATTTCATATATCCTTTTCTGTGAGGAGCTAGATTGTCCCAGAGAACTGAGGCTCCCAACAGAGCATTAAAGCGCTGCCCTCCTCTTGCATATTCATTCCTGCTGGCTGAGTGCGTCATAAATGATTCATGATTGGCGTGGATCATGCTCCTCCCTTCCGCTTCCGACTGGGCCAGCGCCATCTTGTTTCTCGTGTGAGGAGAAGGACGCTCATTTTGTGGAAGGAGTTTCCCGAGAGAAACTGGCTGCTGGCCAGGGACTTGAAGGTGGAGGCTGCTCCGTTCTGGGACCGGATCCTCGAGGAAGAGGAGGTGCGAAGAGAGGGGCAGGGAGCGCACACAGGCACCAATATTGTTAACAATCTGGACCTCTGTGGTGGGGGCCTCGGGAGCCATTGGGCCGAATGAGCAGGGCTTGTTGGTACGGCGGCCCGGTGGAATAGTACAGAGAAAGGATTCGGATCAGATTAAGGGGCTCAGTTTGATGTCCTTGTCCTGGGTTCAGGGGCAACAGGCAGGTAGGCAGTGGTTTCTCATAGCTGTGTAGTCAGAATTGGGGAGCGAGGGGGTGGGGAGGAGAGGCGCGACCGAGGGCAGTGTTAGGCTGGGCCTCCAGTCTTGGGTGTCCAGTCTTTCTACCCAGGGACAACACCCCCTCCATGACCGAGTGTTTTATAAAGTGTTTTCCTCGATTTTTAGTAGGTCAGCCACATAGGCTCCTCTGAAAGCCTTTTGGTGTGCAGAAGTCATAGTACGTTGGTCAGCAGGGTCATATAGGAAGTGAGATATGGGATGTTATTAATTTGTGCAGTTAATAGAGTTAGTTAGGATAAAAAATAGAACAAAGGACAAATTCTATAATTGCTGTTTCGTTTATTTGTGGGTTTTCTTTGGGTTGTGTGTGTTTTGGGGTTTCTTGTTTGTTCTGTTTTGTTGGGCTATTATTTTCCTAGAAAAAGGCACTAGAATTTGAGACATAAACTTCAGAGTGATTCACCTGGGTTTGCCATCTTTATCATGGATTGCCTGTACCTCTTGTCCAGTGTAGACATAATGTTTGATATGAGATCTGTCTTGTGAGATGGATTTCAAGTCAGAGAACTAAGTGCCCACATGCCACCCTGAAAAGATGTCTTAGGGCCAGTCTGTAGACATTTTGTGTGAGTGCGCTTAGACTCATCTGCCATTGTGGTATAAACGCCACCTTCCCATGGTCCCTGGACTCTCTGAACAGATTAACTTTAGTTATCTGAAGAACTTCCCAAAGAACTGGACCAGAATTGTTGGAGTGCATAATCCATCTGCTGTAACTCTCCTGGTCTGCTTTGCCAGGGCCTCCATAGTTCTCATCCTTTCACTGGCCCTTCCCCTACCTCTAGCTTCAAAAAGCAGTGTATATAATGTGGGATTCTGTTTTATTGTTTAGAGATACCCAGTTTCAGTTTGGGTTCTAAGCAGTGTCTGTTCACTGATTCTTTTGGGTGTAAACGTTTAAACTTCTGATCTACCATGCTTTATAGCAGGCAGGTAAACTTTACCATCAGGATGAGCAAGAGTGAAACTGGGATCAGCCTGATACTGGAACTGGTGCTTGGACCCAGACTTCCGGAGTCTGACCCAGATCATCAGCCAAAGTTTAGCCATATTTAAGCACGGCATAATTTTAGAGGTGTGCATTCTAATAAGAATTCAGTCCCAAGTGCACAGCAAATTTAAGACATTGCTATTCTTTACAAAGAACACCCTGGCTTCTTTCACATGGTTGGGTATTATTGATTCAGAATAGGGCCAAATATTTCGAGCTTAGAGAGGTTGACAGAGGCAGACATGAGAATGAGTGAGCAAGCATATGTGAGAGAGAGAGAGTGTGTGTGTGTGTGTTTGTGTGTGTGTGCGCGTGCGCATGTGTGCATGCATGCATGCGTATGTTCGAGAGAGGGCGTGAGCATGTTACCATTGCGCTGAGATAGCATAGGAACCACTGAGACTGTTGATAAGTACAGTCAAGTCCCTCTTAAGAATGGGTTTTATGGCCTAGAAGCAATGTCCAGGATTTAGAGGGAAACGTTCTGGGATAAGCGAAACATAATTTCTGGGGGTTTTGGGTGGAGCCTGACTCATCAGACAGCAAAATGTCACCAGGGTGTAAACTACATTGATTCCCAGCATTCCAGGAGAAAGGAAGGTAAACATCTCTTTCCTTTGAAGGATGCCTGTGTGCTTGCTTAACTTTTCAGGCTTCTCTAGTGCTTATCTGTGTGCACAAGCACTTTTTTTTAATCCTCTGCACTGACCATTAAGAGCTGCATTAGTTTGATTATCCTTTCTGAAGAGAATGTTCCTGCCACAGAGCCTCAGCTGTGGTGCTCCCTATTTCTTCAGATGTCCAGCTCAGTCCTGTCCAAGAAACGCAAAGTGTCTGGACCTGACTCTAGTCTGGATTCTAGTTGGTCTCCTACCTATTCTGTGATGTTTGGCGTGCCCCCAGGGCCAACCAACGTGAGTATGACGTTTGTAAGGATGGAAACAATCAGTGGGGGTGGTAAAGTACTTTCCAAATGTCTTAGTCTCATTACTATTTTTTCTTCCCTGGAACTCTCTGCTCATCTTTAGGAAATGTCAAAAAATAAGGAAATGGACATAGATGAAAGCCTTTACTCCCGCCAGCTGTGAGTAGTACCCAGGACGGGAAATGGAGATTGAGAGAAGGCACAGAGTGGGGCAGACCCTAACCTAGAGTTCTTTGCTGACAGGTATGTACTCGGCCATGAGGCAATGAAGCATCTCCAGGCTTCCAGTGTACTGATATCAGGCCTGCAGGGTCTGGGTGTGGAAATTGCCAAGAATATCATCCTTGGTGGGGTCAAGGCTGTCACTCTCCATGATCAGGGCATTGCCCAGTGGGCTGATCTGTCTTCCCAGGTATTATCTCTTTTTGGCTTCTCCTTGCTTAGGTCCCAGCGTGTGCACTGCATGTGTTTCAGTGTTATCTTCCTACCCCCTTTTCATAGTTCTGCCTACGTGAGGAAGATATTGGTAAAAACCGAGCTGAGATATCCCAACCACGCCTTGCTGAACTCAACAGTTACGTTCCTGTGTTTGCCTACACTGGACCTCTAATTGAGGAGTTCCTTAGTGGTTTTCAGGTACCCTGGAGTATCCCCATGCCTCCTCTCTTATTCCAGGTTTGTTGCCATTTAGGTTGGCACCTTGTGTCAGATCTGGTTCTGGAAAACTAGGAGATGTAGGTAGCAGGTAGAGCTCCCCAGAGGGGCAGATTCTCTTATAGAAAGGTGTTGTGTTATAGTGAGACTGAATGGAGCACAGCACCTGCTTGTATAATATTTGTACACCTTGTATGAGTGAGTATAATGAGAGGAAACCCAGACTGGCTGGGCAGTCCACTCTTGATGGATAGAACCTGGCTGTAGGTAGCCAGCTGTCTATTTTTACCAGATAAATGAACTTAGCTGGTCTCCACACCTTGTTTGTCTAGCACTGCTGTTATTCCTGTAGTTGGTAGTGTTTTTTAAAAACTGTTCTCTGACCCTTGTTATACCTGATGCCCATTGAGACTTGTGTGTCCATGTGACAAAAGGCTATGCCAGCTGAGCCTGGGTGTTGGATTCTTCACCCTTCTCCCTCACTTCTGTCAGCTTTTTTATTCTCTCACTCCACCCCAAACCTGGGCCTATTATTCTTTACAGGTAGTGGTTCTTACCAACACTCCTTTGGAATATCAGCTGCAGGTGGGTGAATTCTGCCATAGCCACGGAATCAAGCTGGTAGTAGCAGACACTCGGGGCCTAGTTGGGTGAGTGCTTGCCTTTGTCTAACTTCTACCAAACATAGGCCAAGAGACTCCCAAGCCTTCATGTCCTCCTCCACCAACCAGTTTTGAAATGATTTTTCATTATTTTCCTGTGTGGTGTGAACGTCACCTGATCTGTCCCAGTACCTTGAGTGCTGGAAGGCCCTGTGCTTGGTCCAAAGCATCACTCCTTTTGCCTCCTTCCCTAGACAACTCTTCTGTGACTTTGGAGAGGAAATGATTCTCACTGATTCAAATGGAGAACAGCCACTCAGTGCCATGGTTTCAATGATCACTAAGGTAAGGAGGTGAGCCCCATATGTTCTCATGCAGCGGAGGTAGGCAGTAGTTGTTTTGTTTTGTTTTTTCCTTTCCTATTCCTGTTCTCTGACCCTCCTTTTTCTTTTTTTTTTTTTTTTTTTTCCTCTGCTGTCCTTCCTTTCCCACCTTTCCTTTGACTTGGGGACATATTTCCTATCTTTACCCATTCCCTCACATTTCTTTAAATTCTTTTCTTGTTCCCCCTTTTCCTTCCCTTCCCCTGTCCCCACCCAACAGTTGGACTTGGGATCTGTCACTAAATAACCTAGTCAGTAACCTATCAGTGAGGGAAATTAAACACTAGTTGCCTGCCCTTGAAATCTTGGGAAGTTTTCCTTTTCTTTTTTCTTTTTCTTTTTCTTTTCCTTTTCCTTTTTTTTTTTTTTTTTTTGTAATGGTGAGGTGTGTTTTGGTGTGTGTGTGTTTGTGTTTCAGACATTCTCTACAATGCAGCTAAGGCTAGGTTGATTACAGGGTAAACTTTCTGCCTCAGCTTCCAGGATGGTGGGACTATGCATGCCACACTGAGGGAGGCTTAACTCTTAATCTTCTTTTTTCTTTTTCCCCAACCAGGAGAATCCAGGGATTGTCACCTGCCTGGAGGACTCCCGGCATGGATTTGAAAGTGGTGACTTTATCTCTTTCACAGAAGTTCAGGGCATGAGTGAACTCAATGGCATTGGTCCCATAGAGATCAAAGTTCTGGGTAAGGGAAGCCTGGGGAAGGAGGGTGAGAAGTGATAGCACAGAACACAGGGAAGGTTGGCTGATAAGGGCTGCCTTAGAAGCCAAGAGGTCACTCTGGAACTTTTCACAGCAGACTGGGCTGGTCTCCAACTCGTCTTTGTCCTCTTGCCTGAATGCTGGGATTAAAGCCACCATGCCTTGATAGAACAGGGCCTTACTTGTGTCTCCCACCTCCAGTGCACCATCCCTTTCTGTGACGCTGGACTGATTCTCGAGTATTGTCAGGCACACCTCTTATTCCTTGGTTCATTCCCTTTTGACTTGCTCCCACCCTCTTCCCCCGTTTTTGGTTTTATTTTAGACAATTAGATTTTCTCTTTTAAGCTCTAAAAGGACAGAGTGACTAGGTCCTTTCTAGTGTGTGTGATGGGTAAGCTGGTTTCTGGTAGACTAATGTCTGGAAAGACGGCTCAGTTTGTAAGAACCCTTGCTCTGTAAGCTTTATGGCTGAGTTTAAATTTAGAATAACTATTCAAAATGCTGTTATGCAGTCAGGAAGGCAGCACATGGAGGTAACCACTACACTGGGGGTTGGAGGAAACAGATAAAGATGGATCCTGATGGGGGCTCACCTCAGTCGTATAAACTGCCTCATTGAGACAATGTATGAAGACAGTGTGGCAGTGATGGAAGAGTTTAGGAGGGGAGTCTACAGTAATTTAAAACACAGCAGTTTGTGTGTGCAGGCCAAAGACAGTGAGTCCCAGCAAAGGTGTGAGATAACAAAGCTTCTGTAGAGATGATATCCCTTAAATTAAGACAACCTGCAGAAAACTAAAGTGAGATGAGTGAGATCAGCCACAGTCAAAGTAGCATGATGTTTTGTAATCTGTTTGATAGAAGTGAGGTACTTGTGAGTCTTACATGTTTAATGCTGACTTCAGTTGTCTTAGCATGCTGAACTTTACTCCTAAATGATTTATCTAGATAACCCTGGTATCAACTCCTTTGTATTGTCCAGACTTGAATGAGTGTGATGCTGAGTACTCAAGGTGATGCCTGTTTGCTAGGAAGTCTTGCATGCATGAGCTGAAACTGATCAGTGATGAGAGGGGAATAAAGACTTTTTTTTTTAAATGTTTTGTAGCCCCTCTAGCCTTGGGCTCTGTCAATATAACCTATTTGAAAGAAAGGTGTCATTGTGGATGATAGCATGCACCTGTAATCCTGGCACTCAGGAGGTAGATGCAGGAAGATTAGAAGTTCAAGCCCAGCCTTAGTTATGGAGCAAGAGGCCAGCCTGGGCTATGTGAATCCCTGTCTCCAAGTCAACAAGCACATGAAAAAGAATTGCTTCTGTTTTCAACACGTACAGACTCTTTCTTCTCTATAGTCACTAAATATTAGTAACCTACTGAACATTAATATAGCAAGTCAGTTGGTAAACTTCTTGCTGTGCTCTCACAAATTCCTGCGTTTGATCCCCAGAAATGTAAGAAAAGTAAGAAAAGTTAGGTCCTATGGCTGGTATCTTTATGGAGCTTGTGTGTAATTCTTGGGAAATAGAGACAAGTAGATTTCTTTTTGTCTTGTGTATTTATTTATTTTTTTTGTCTGTGGTATCTATGTTTTGGGATATGTCTGAGAGTTGCAGACATTTGTGAGCTGCCCAGCATAGGTGCTGGGCCCTTAACCAAGTTCCTGCTTTCTGGGAGAGCAAGAAGCACTCACTCTCAGCTACTGAATCAGATCTTGGACAGAGGAGACATCTGTTCCCTCCCCCATTTTGTTTTTCTGCATTGAAACAGAAGCCAGATGTGGTGTCACCTTCCTACCACCCAGAGTCTGAAACTGTATGAGTGAGGCTGTGGCCATTTTGTTTGGTGTGGGTAGCCCTTGGCTAGCTTTGAACTCTGAATCCTCCTGAGTTGATTTCTGAAGGGCTGGGATGAGAGTTGTGTATTTGATGTGCCTTTGATGGATATGCTTTGGTTTGTTTTCTTTTTCTTTGTTTGTTTACTTTTTGGTTGGTTGCTTGCTTACTTGCTTGTCCCTCTCTGAGTAGAGCTTGTAATTGAAAAAAGATAATTTGTCTTAGGCTTGGACTTTGAGGTTTTTGTACTTGATCATGGGAGGGTGGCAAAGGCACAGATTAGACTGGCAGTCTTCTCCATCTTTTTCATCTTCCAGGTCCCTATACCTTTAGTATCTGTGATACCTCCAGCTTCTCTGAGTACATCCGTGGAGGCATTGTCAGTCAAGTGAAAGTACCTCGGAAGATCAATTTTGTGAGTAGGTGGTGAGGGGCTGTGAATAGAAGGACTCCTGCTTTTGAGATTTATAGGTTGTTCATATCTGGTCTCGCGATGCTCCATTATCCACAGAAACCCCTACTTGCCTCGCTGGCAGAGCCAGAGTTTGTGGTCACAGATTTTGCTAAGTGCTGTCATCCTGCTCAGCTCCACATTGGCTTCCAGGCCCTGCATCAGTTCTGTACTCAGCACAGCAGGCCTCCTCGGCCCCATAATGAGGTAAATGAGTGGGAAGCCAGCCAGGGACCTCTGATTTGTCTGTTTCCTGTACCTGTTCTTCCTCCAGTAGGGCCTGATAGGCTCTATCCCGGTTCCTTTTGTCCAACCAGGAGGATGCTGAGGAATTGGTGACCTTAGCCCAATCTGTGAATGCTCAAGCTTTGCCAGCAGTTCAGCAGGATTGCCTGGACATCGACCTTATCCGGAAGTTGGCCTATGTAGCAGCTGGGGACCTGGCACCCATGAATGCCTTTTTTGGTGGTTTGGCTGCCCAGGAGGTCATGAAGGTCAGCCCTAGTGGGAAAGGGTGTGGCTGGTGTGTGCTTCTGATGCCATCACTGTCTTTTAGTCCAGTTAGGCTCCTGCTACTGACAACCTTCTTTCCCCAGGCTTGTTCTGGAAAGTTTATGCCCATTAGGCAGTGGCTGTACTTTGATGCCCTTGAATGTCTCCCAGAGCACAGAGTGGCCTTCATGGAAGATAAGTGCCTGCCAGTAAGTCTGTGGGGACAGTGGGAAACTTTGGGAATGTCTTGAGGAAAGTGTCACTCTAACCTATCTGTACTCACTCACATAAATCCAGCACCAGAACCGTTATGATGGGCAAGTGGCTGTATTTGGATCAGACCTACAAGAGAAGCTTGGCAAGCAGAAATACTTCCTGGTGATTGACACTAATGGCCTCTGTTCACCCTTTCTGAAAGGATCTTTCTTTCCCTGATCCCTTTGGGGAGGTGTCTTTTGGTTTTTCATGTCCTCATCACATCACCTCTTCTGTTTTGTGGTGGGTTGAGGAAAGGCTTCAGGTATCTCTTTTTCTTTCCCTCCTCTCAGTCACCCATAGGAGTGTGCATCCCTGTGAACGGAATGTTTGTTACTACTCAGTCTTGTGTTCAGTTGGTGTTTTCTTTTGGGTGTAAAGTTAGCATATGCCATCCCTGTTCACTCTGACCAGATGGTTTACCAACTTCTAGGTAGGTGCAGGTGCCATTGGCTGTGAGCTGCTCAAGAACTTTGCCATGATTGGCCTCGGCTGTGGGGAGGATGGAGAAATCACAGTTACAGACATGGACACCATTGAGAAGTCAAACCTGAACAGGCAGTTTCTCTTCCGTCCCTGGGACATCACAGTGAGTAACATGGCATAGCTTTCTTTCTCCTATTTGATTCTTTCCTAAATGGCTTAGATGTTTGTCCCCTCCTCTCCACTCTCCTCACCTCCCATTCCCCTCTCCTCCCTTCCTTTTTTTTTCCCTTTACTTCCCTCCTTTTTTTTTTTCAGGCATTCAGGTGTGACGTCAATAGACATTTTTACCTGTCACAATTTTCTCATTTGCCTGGTTTTTCCTCCCCACCTAAGCTTGGATACTAGGGCATGCAGATGTGGCATTGTGAGATGGTTAATAGAGGCATAGCTGGGCATTCCCTACAGGTCAATGTTACCTTGATTGTCTTGTCATCTTTCCTTTGCTTCGTTTTTCAAGCATCCTAGACTCTAGATTTAGAAAACATAAGGTAACAAAAGAAATGTTCCTGGCTTCCTCTAATGTGAAGATTGGAGCAAGTGAGACGCTTCATGATTGCATTTTGGTGTCCTCCTCCTGTAACACTGAGTCTGTAAGACTCAATAATAACTTAAATGGTATGAAATACTGTTTGTCTTTCCTCTCCCAGATTACTCTATCAGTGGAAAGGACAAATTTCTTCCATACTTTTAGGAAGCCAGTTCAGGGTAGCTGGGAAGCTGTTTTCCAGATAACTAGAATCTGTTGACCAAAAAAAAAAAAAAAAGAGAGCTGCACATAGTGTATATGGACTAGTACTACTAGTACACTAGGATCCCACTCATTGATACATGTACTACACATTGTATATATGCTGTGTGTGCCTATATACACCTGTACTTGTGTGTACACATATTGCCTATATACACCTGTACTTGTGTGTACACACATATATATACAGGCACATAAACTCAGCTGTTGTAAGAAAGTATGTAACCTAAAACATATTCATAAAGATGTGAGTATGGTCTGAGTCCTCAGGGGTGTTCTGTACTGGAAGTATTTTTGATGGTAAATGCTTATAGGCTTAGCTCATCTGTTCTTGATGTAGTGTGTTAAGTGGCATAACACTTTCAAATACACTGCTTCAGATTCTAACATAGGAAGTTGTGGTGCTTATGACCTATACCCCCAAAAGCTCTTGGGAGACTCTTGTTTGACCATGTTGGGCTACTATTCCAGTATGTGGCATATGGTTAATGTTAGAATCTCAAATGTGTAAGAGAAGTAAAGAGGAACAGAGAAATAGCAATTGAAAAATATCAGGAGGGTACTTGTTTTCAGTGCTTATGAAGGCTTTCTCCTAGAGAAATGGATCTACCAGAAGTGAAAGTAGAACCAGAGGAGACTCAATCTGTCTGTGGTTTTATTCGGGTTACTCTGGATGTCATTAATTGAAAGTAGAGTAGTTGTTGGGATATTCTGACCTTGTTTCCTGTTTTAGCACTCAAAATATTATGTGTTGCCAAATTTCATTTATAATCCTTTGTTTTAAAGATTTACTTATTTTATATATTTGAGTACACTGTCAACACACTGGGAAGAGGGCATTAGATCCCACTACGGATGGTTGTGAGCCACCATGTGTTTGCTGGAACTTGACCCCTCAAGACCTCTGGCAGAACAGTCAGTGCTGTTAACTGCTGAGCCATCCCTCCAGCCCATTATAATCCTTAAAGCAAAAGAGGACAGAATTTTATGAATAATAGAAATGTAGCTGTCTTAAAAGAGCATTCTAATGTCCTTTATAGTATCTGTTGTGCTCAGCCAGATATTATATATGGTATTGGCAGTTCGAGCCTGGTTGACTTTGAGCCTTGTTCTGCCCTTTATGAGATAAATCGTGGGATATCTCTACAGACTTTGTTGCATCAGTATGTGGGAAACAGCTCTGTTTTTCATATTCCCACCCAGAAATTAAAGTCTGAGACTGCTGCTGCAGCAGTGCGTGACATAAATCCACACATCAGGATATTCAGCCACCAGAATCGAGTAGGCCCAGAGACAGAACACGTCTATGATGATGACTTCTTCCAAAAGCTGGATGGTGTGGCCAATGCCCTAGACAATGTGGATGCTCGTAAGTTTGGAGTTGAGTGAGGAGGGCAAGATCAGGGTAGAGTGTATGAGGTTCTTGTGTTCCTGTCTTGCCTTGGTTTTTCGAGACAGGGTTTCTCTGTGTACTCTCGGCTGTCCTGTAACTCACTCTGTAGACCAAGCTGACCTGTGTTCCTGTCTTATGTAAGCTTGCGTGCTACTCATCTGCCATTTCTTCCCATCTCCCTGAAGGATTATACGTGGACCGCCGTTGTGTTTACTATCGTAAGCCTCTGCTGGAATCAGGCACGCTGGGCACCAAGGGCAACGTGCAGGTGGTTGTTCCCTTCTTGACAGAATCTTACAGCTCAAGCCAGGACCCACCTGAGAAATCCATCCCCATCTGCACACTGAAGAACTTCCCTAATGCCATTGAGCACACCGTGCAGGTGATCAACCTTGGGAGGAATGGGAGGTGGAAGGGTTAGGTCCTTGAGCCTTTGCCAGTCTCCTGCTACAGATTTCTAGTTTCCAATGTGTTCTGTGTCCGGAACACATCCCATGTCTTTATACCAATCGTATGTGTATCAGCCCATGTGGTGTGCTATGTATCAGACATGGTTTCTTTGGGGTCATCCACTTCTGGTTGACAGCATTCAAAATGTACAAGTTCAAGCCAGGCAAAATCCCAACACAAAGAAGGGGAAGTCCACACACACACACAGTTCCAGCTCTAACCAAGCTCAGAAAAGGGAAAATAAAGTCTACAATGGAATGTTAATGGCATCTGTCAACCACATTCCAGGGTAGGCTCCATGCCTTGAAGAAGGTGGCCAGGTGGACCTCAGGTTTTTTCTTGTGCACTTCTGTTTTGGTATTACTTGTCTTGCCGGTGGGTGTTTATTTCTTTATTTCTTTGGGGTTTTACATGTTATAGTGTTTTTTTTTTTTTTTTTGAGAGATGGCACATGCATTAAGTGTCTGGGGAATTTAGGAGGTTCTGGGAGGGGTTGGAGGAAAGAATACAATCAAACTATATTGTATGGAAAATATTTTAAGTACAATAATTAACCATTACCTTCTAAATTTGAAAGAGTTAAAGAGAACATCAGTTGGTATGAACAGTGAGAATGATCCATAAATGGTGCTTTTTGCTACACAAATCAGCTATTGTTGTCTCTGCTGATTTTCTAAATTACCTGTAATGGTGAGTGCATTTTTGGTGTGTTAAACTCTTACCCAAAGTGTTAAGTTAAACACCTTGTTTTTCAGTATGGCTTCTGTCTGTATTGTCAAGTACATAATCGTGTGTGTCCTCTAGCTGGACAAAATGAATGCTGCACTGGAAACTAAACCCAGAGCCTAGTCCTGCTTGTGTTCTTCTAGTCCATCGGGGCCCAGGGAGTTTGGGGTGGTTGTTTTGTTTCTGTTTGCTCCTAGGCTCATAGTGTCAGTATTTTGAGGCCATGCCAAGGAGGTGAAGATCAGGAAGGAATAGACTAGAGAGTTCCAACTGAATTACCTTATCCTGTTTCTTGTTCGAGGTTATAAAATGTCTCTGAGTCTGCACAGCAGACAGAGAAGCGCAAAAGGTTTTAGAATGTGTTCTGTAACTTTGTAGGAGGAGACCTGTCAGGTCCTCAGATTCCTCATCTGCAAAATGTGCATTGAAGTAATTCCTACCAGCGAGATTTTGTAAAGCTGGATATGGACTGTTCATATGCTTTGGTAAAATTCTTAGCACTGGTTTTGTAGTTGGCAACATACTCAATCTTGAGGTATGCATGTGCTCATGCACTAACTTTGATGAGTGTAAATGCTAGTTACATCAGAGACTTAACAACCAGCTGGCTACAGGGGAGTTTTATTCCACTGCAATATTGGTCAAAAAAGCAGGCAAGTATGTGTGAGAGTTAGAATTTAGAACCTGTATGTCCAGTGTCTGTATACATGCCCCAGACCATTTCAGCAGTGACCTCCTAGTTCTCAGAAACCTTGGTGGGAGGAAACAGAACAACAACAACAACAGAGGAATTCCTGTTGAGACCTGGATACTGTTCTGCCCAGTACCAGAAGTAACCGACAATGGGTCATTGTTCTTTTAAGTGTGACTTCTTCCTTTCTGTCGCTCTTTCTTATAATCCAAACACATCACACCTGTATTGCCATGAACATTCCAGGTACTCACACATAGATACTTGGCTACAAAGCATGACCTCTAGTCTGGAACACATGGGTACCCTCATTGTACAGGTTAATGCAGTCTTCACCCAGAACAGTCTTTACTAAAGGGTTGTCTCACTAAGAACTTTTTTTGTGTGTTTGTTTGTTTGGCCTTTGCTGACATGCATTTGTTTGCTCTGTCTGTAGTGGGCTCGGGATGAGTTTGAAGGGCTCTTCAAGCAGTCAGCTGAAAATGTTAACCAATACCTCACGTAAGTAACAGACAAACCAACAGCCAACAGAAACCAATCAACAAAGGCGTCCTTCTCTGCTCGCTTCAATGCACATCCTCGGTAGATGCTTTGGATAATTAATGGTTGATTGAGCCTCATGCTGGTGGTAGATGATGATGATGATGATGATGGGAAGTGGTCAGCATTGACATTTTCCCTGGAGAAAGAAGGCTTGCCCAGAAACCTTACTTCTAGGCCTCTGAAGTAATCCAGGTCTTTGTATTGGATAGGGACCCCAAGTTCATGGAGCGGACACTGCAGCTAGCCGGCACCCAGCCTTTGGAAGTACTGGAGGCCATACACTGCAGCCTGGTCCTGCAGAGGCCACAGACTTGGGCCGACTGTGTGACTTGGGCCTACCAGCACTGGCACACCCAGTATTCTCACAACATCCAGCAGTTGCTGCACAACTTCCCTCCAGCACAGGTATTACATACTTTGTGGATGTATTTGGCTGAGCAGATTTCCAGGAAATTGGAATCTTACTGTCCTCTGTCTAGACATGGCTTCGTCCAGGCAGTCTAGCTGCCACAGGCACCACAAGGCAAGCTGTAGGCCAGTACTTGGTGCAAGCATTTGTGTTTTCCTTCTTCTGTCAGCCAGGCAAGTTTCTTAGTTTCCTTCCCAGCTGCACCTGTGGGCTGAGTCACAGCTGAGTTCCCTTTGAGGGCTGTAGTTGCAAGTGAGAAATTTTATAGTTAAGCATACAGTGATCCAAGTGGTTCAAGTCCCAGCTGTGTTTGACACTGGGTCCTGTCATGCCTAATGTCTTGGTAAGCCATATTTGTGAAGTAGGTATGATAATGGCTTATGGGCATTTAGAAAGGACTAACTTGCATTTCTTATTATTGACTCATATACATTGGTAAGTTGAACTTGCCGTGTGTTTGGCTCATTGTGAATTTCCCAAGAATGGTGAACCTAGGCTTCTTGGCCTGAGAGTGCTTCTCCCTCGGTGCTGTTCATATCTTTCTCTTAGCTTACGAGCTCTGGAGCACTTTTTTGGTCAGGACCAAAACGCTGTCCACATCCTCTCACCTTTGACATAAACAATGTAAGTGTCCTTGGGATCTCCCAGGTTGGTGTGTGGGGAGTGGGTCTCTCTACTCTTAACCTGTGGTTGTTAAGCTGACTTTCCTTTGCCATGCCATTCTTTCAGCCCCTGCATCTGGATTATGTGATGGCTGCTGCCAACCTGTTTGCTCAGACATACGGACTAGGAGGGTCCCAGGACTGTGCTGTGGTGGCCAAACTCCTGCAGTCTCTGCCAGTCCCCAAGTTTGCTCCCAAGTCTGGCATCAGGATCCATGTTTCTGAGCAGGAGCTGCAGAGTACCAGTGCCACCACCATTGGTGAGAATGCTTCACCATTCGTTCAGGGATCATCTGTGTTCTTTCCCACTCTGCCTTTCCTCTGGTGTTTGCCACTGGCCAGGATTTTCACTATATTTCTGAGATTTACCTAGTCTGTGCTTAAGGGTTGATAGGTGGACAAACAAAAGCTCTGTATCTCTTTTCTCTGCAATACGGATTTATGGAAATGGTTCATTCCCTTCCTTGTGTGATGACTTTATAGAATTCTCCTTCTTGTTTCTTCTTGATTTATTTACTTTCATGCAAAAAGAACCTGATTGCTCCCTGCCCTCTGGGTGTCTTGATGACTTTGCTGCTTTGTCTTCTTGGTAACAGGTCGCCTCTATTTTCCCTCTGTGTTCCTGTCCTCTCTGTATCTGCTTAAAGCACACCTCGATTTCTGCACTCCTGTGTCACATGCTCTGTTTTCTCTTCTGATATCGCTGAGGAATCTGTTCTCTTGTACAAATCTCCCAAGTTGATACAGTTCCTCAGTTTCCCTTTCAGAGTAGTTGTCTCCTCGTGAGTGATATTTGACCAACAATCTTCCTTTGAGACTTTCCCCTCCTTCATTCACTGTTCATAACAGAATGCCTCTCCCCTGTACCCTTGCTTGCCATTTCTTTCCATTAACTAGTTTCTATCTTCCTGTGAACCTAATCTAAATCACTTTGCCCAGCTCCATTGTCTTCCTCTTACAAAACTAAATTCCTATGCCCCTTGAACAACTTCTGCCACTCTCTACCACCTCACCATCCTTGAAAACCTTTGTCTACTTTTTTTGTTTTAATCTTTTTGACCACTAGCTGTATCATATTAGTGGAACCACAGGGAAGCAAACCCAAAGCAGAGTTTTCTTCCTGTGTCCCATTTATTTTATCTGCTTTATTTTGTGTAATGGTTGTACCTTAATATAGCCCTGTAATTTTCTCTCCTTTTTACAGCTTACTAGGCCTCTACATTTGTCTATTAACTTATTGGTGGGTAATTGAGTTCCTTCCATCTTTCATTGTGTGTGAATATGCTGCTTCCTTGTTGTAAGGTGTTCATCTTTGTTACTCAGGACCTCTAGGTCTTCATGTGTTTGTATTCCTCACCCCCCTATGTCCCTGTGCCCTTTGGGCAGGAAAGTGTTTTCTCTCTTTGACTCCCCTTCCCTTACACCTTCCAGGATACCTCTCCTTTTTGTTTTTTTTTTGTTTTGTTTTGTTTTGTTTTGTTTTGTTTTGTTTTTCAAGACATGATTTCTCTGTATAGCCTTGGCTGTCCTGGAACTCAGTCTGTAGACAAGGCTGGCCTCGAACTCAGAAATCCGACTGCCTCTGCCTCCCGAGTGCTGGGATCAAAGGTGAGCACCACCATGCCAGGCGCCTCTCCCTTTCAAATGCTTTTACATAAACTCCACTTCCCAGTCCAGATTTCACCTTGGGCAGTACAATGGGTTCACCAGAGACCATGGTGTCCTTTGCTTTCTGCAGATGACAGCCACCTGGAGGAACTCAAGACTGCACTTCCTACTCCAGACAAGCTGCTTGGATTCAAGATGTACCCCATTGACTTTGAGAAGGTATTTGGTGTGGGGAAGCTGGGGTGGTTAGGATGGCAGGCGCAGGTGCCTAGCATAGGCTTTTGTCAAGATTGTTGGCCTACAGTGGTCTCCTTCTGTTTAAAAGAGAAGTTTCTTTGATGAAGGGTGAGAGCTACACCTGTGGGCCTAAGAGTTGATACTTAGAATGTAGTTAGGAATTAGGCTGGCTTAATAAGGTGGGATTAAGCGCTTCTTCTCTAAAATCCATTCGTTCACCAGTCCTGGGACTTGGCTAGGTTCACCAGTCCTACACCAACAGGAGTTTGTTTCTTTTTCCTATTTAAAACAGTTTTTCCTATTTAAAACAGTTTTTAAATTTAAATATACCTTGAGCATATTCTTCTCCTTCCCCAAGTCCTTCTAGATCATCATCCCCTCCCTACCCACCATACTTTAAGTTCTTTCTCAAAATATAACAAAAATCTAGTACAACAGGACTTCCCAAAACTAAGAAAACAAAACAGCACCAGACTTAATTTTTTTTTGATATTATTTATTTACATTTCATGTGTTGTCCCCTTCCCAGTTTCCCCTCCACAAACCCTCACATCCCATCCCCTCTCTCCTCTACCTCTATGAGGGTGCTCACCCACTCATCCACTCCTGCCTCACCGCTCTAGCATCCCCCATGCTGGGGTATGGAGCCTCCACAGGACCAAGGGCCTTCCCTCCCATTGATGTCAGTCAAGGCCATCCTCTGCTACATATGTAGCTGGAGCCAGGAGTCCCTCCATTTGTAATCTTTGGTCAGTGGTTTAGTCCCTGTGTGCTCTGGTGTGGGGGTCTGGGGTGTCCAGTTATTTGATATACTAGTTCTTCCTATGGGGTTGCAATACCCTTCAGCTCCTTCAGTCCTTCCCCTAACTCTTCCATTGGGGTCCCATGTGCTCAGTCTGATGGTTGTCTGCTAGCATCTGCATATCTACTGGTCCAGCTCTGGCAGAACCTCTCAGGGGACAGCTATATACCACCTTTACTGTCAAAAAGCACTTCTTGGCATCAGCAATAGTGTCTGGGTTTGGTGTCTGCAGATGGGATGAATCCCTATGTGGGACAGTCTCTGGGTGGCCTTTCCTTTAGTTCTGCTCCACTCTTTATGCATTTCCTTTAGACAGGAACCATTCTTGGATAAAATTTTTGAAATAGATAGGTGGTACCATCCCTCAACCAATGCACTAGATATAGCCTCTACTGGTTCTGTCACCCCTTTGTTGGGTATGTCGGCTAATGTCATCCCTGTTGGGTCCTGGGAACCTCTCACTTCCCTGGGAACTGGAACTCTGTAGTGGCTACACCTGTTCCCCATCCCCCACTAAATGCTACACACCTCTCTTGCCTCCCTCCTTTCTGTCTCCTGCCACTCCAGCAGAGCTCCTTTGCTCACACCACACTGACCACAATAGACCTGTGCTCTGCCCGTGCTCAAAAGCAACCCTCCTATTTCATTTTGGGAGCAGGTAAATCACACCATGCTGTGTCAAGCAGTGTCCTCTCTCTCAACCTCTTTTTCCAGACAGTTTGATTTTTTTTCCTTCTCTGCTACTACTACTACTACTTTTTTTTTTTTTTTAGATTTATTTATTATTATACATACACTGTAGCTGTCTTCAGACATGCCAGAAGAGGGTGGTTGAGAGCCACCATATGATTTCTGGGATTTGAACTCAGGACCTTTGGAAGAGCAGTCAGTGCTCTTCCCTGCTGTGCCATCTCCCCCCACCCCCACCCCCCCTCCACACACACAGTTCTTTTCTAAAGGCTTTCAGTTTTACTCTGTGGATCAGACTCAGAGTACACTAATTATTCTGGGTGTTAAGAGCCTTAGGGAGGTAGCTACCTCACACAAGGAATGTCACCTTGCCTGAGCAATGTTTTGACTGTTTTTGTACAAAAGCCCTAATTGAAGCTTGAGTCCTCTGCCTAGAGACTCTTTGCTGTTGATTATAAATGTTTTTAAGACAGTGTTTTATGTTGCCTAGGGTGACTTGAACCTAGGGTCATTCTGTCTCTATGCTTGTATGCTGGGATTACAAGAATGCAATAGTGTGGCTTCTTTGGGCTTCATAAGAGGACTGATAGATTTTTTTTTCAGAGGGAAAATGGGTGAGCAGCACCATCTCTTTTCCAGGTAGGTCTTGGTAATTGCATTAGATTGGCCTTGGTGACATTGCCCAAGATGGTAGTGCAGCCTGTGGTGCTATGTTACCTCTCAGTGCTGGTCATCAAAAGGAGCTTCTTGGGTAAACTCATATCAAAATTAAAGCATCACCCCCACAAAAAACTGTCTACTCCATTATGTGTTGGCCAACTACCCTTAAATGTAGATTAGTCCTGGTTCTTACTACTAGCCCCATGCTCCCTTAAATAAGACTCAGATAGACACAAATATATTTACACATATTTTGGCCGTATAGCAAGGCTCTTCTCTGACTAGACCATAACTCAATATAACCCATTTATTTTGGTCTACATTCTGCCACAGGGCTGGGTTTACCTGTGTTCAGTTACCATGTCTGTCTGTCCAGGACGAATCTCCTGTGCCTGGCTCAATCCGTGTTCTTTCTGCCTCCCGCATGTCCCCCTTCTATTCTACCCTTTCCTGTATAGTCCATAGGTTTTTTTAATTGACAGGTGTATACTGCTTCACTCTCTGAGTTCCTATGAGCTTTGCTCAAGTGACTTTGAGGGCCTTGTCCTCATGGTGTTCTCCATCCCCTCTGGCTTTTACACTCACTCTCTCTGCCTCCTTTTCCACAAGATGTCCTGAACTCAGAAGGCATGGATTTCAGGATGGCATCCCATTTAGGGATGTGCTTTCCAAGGTCTCTTCACCCTTGGCATGATGTGTGGCTGTGGTTCTCTATATTCCCATCTGCTGCAGGAGGAAGTTTCTCTGATGGTGGTTGAATAAGGCACTGATCCCCAAACATAGAAGTGTATCAATCACCAGGAGTCATTTTGACATTGTGGTATCTGTTTTTCTTTCTTCTGTCTTTGCTCAGACCAGTATTATTTGATTTTACATTAGATCCCTGGAATACCACAGGTTCTTGGTCGCCCAAGCAGTATAGGGTATGGATCCATCCCGTGTTGAGAGTCTTAACTCAGATCAAGTATTGGTTGATTACTTCCACAAGCTTTATACCACTGTTTTCCTAGTATGCATTGAAGGCAGAACTCCATTGCAGATAAGAGATTTGTAGCTGGCTTGGTGTTTATTATTTTCTTTTGATAGCATGCAAAGCAACTTCCTGTACCAAAGACTCAGGAATCCTGTAGGGGTGAAGGTTTTGAGTAGGCATCTCCATGTTCAGTGGGTTGTGTAGGTTGTTGTCTTCAGCTATGAGGTGTTGGTGTCAGTTTGTGGAGAGCAGCCTATAGTCTTTGCAACAGCCTTGGTTATTTGAGGATTCCCATGGGACCCCTTAGGGCTGTGACCCAATTAGATGGAACCCAGCCCCAGTAAAGGAGGCTTTCTTTGTTGACAAGAGATGGTCAGTGGGGGCACTAGGTCTCCCTCATTAATTGGTGATTTCATTAAAACTCGTGTGCATGTGTTTTGCATGTGTGTGCACGCACTTGGGGTGTGTGTATGTGTGTGTGTGTATTTGTGTCTTATGTGTATGGGTGTGTACATGTGGGTGTACTTGATCACACAGGAGAGCTATCTTTTTAGGAAGTTTCTACTTTATTGGGTTTCTGCATACCTCTCACATCACCATAATTTTAACTGCCTCCCCACTTATTCCTTCTTCATTTTGTTTATCACACTTACTCCCTGCACTAGCCTAGCCTCGGGATGAAGCCTTCTAGATCATGGTGGACGAACTGTTTGAAGTGTTGTTGGATTAGGTTTGCAAGTATTTCACTGAGTATTTTTGCATCTGTGTTCATAAGGAAAATTGGCCTGTAATTCTCTTTCTTTCCTAGGTCTTACCTGTTTTTTTGTATGTTTGTTTGTTTCTTTTTCTTAATCATGGTAACTGTGTCCTCATGGAATAGTGTTCTGTTTCCATTTTGTAGAGTAATTTTACCAGTATTGCCATTAACTCTTCTGAAAGTCTGGTAAAATTAGTGCTAAAGTTATTGACTCTGGACTTTAATTGGCTAGGAGACTTTTAAAGACTGCTTCTATTCCACTAGAGGTTATAGATATCTTTAAAATTGTTTACTGAATTTTGATTTAACTTTGGTCAGTGTTTCTTAGGGAGAAAATTATCCATTTCTTTTAGGCTTCGCATCCTGGTATAGAGTAGAGGTTTTAGGATTCACTGTATTTCTTCTCTGTCTGTTGTCATGCCCCCTTTTTGTTTTTGACTTGTTTGTTTGTTTTGTTTCTTTGTTTGTCTGTTTAGATATTCTTTCTCTGCCTGGTAGTTAAGTTGTTTAAGGATTTTTCAATTTTAATTGATTTTCTCAATAAGCCAACTGTTGTTTTATAGACTGTTTATCATTTGATCATTAGTTTCTGGTTTATTGATTTCAACCCTGAGTTTATTATTTCTTGATGTCTACTGCTCTTGGATGCGATTTCTTCATTTTATTCTAGCATTTATGAGAACACTCTAGTTTTTTCACATTGTGCTATGAACTTTACTCTTTGAACGGCCTTCATTATGTCCCTTAAGTTTTGGTTTGCTGTGTTTTTATTTTCATTCAGTTCTAGGAAGTGTTTTATTTCTAGTTTCTGTCTTGACCCATTTTTTTATTCAGTAGGGAGTCAAGTTCTCTTGAGCTTCTGGGGTTTCTATTGTTTGTGTTGTTGATCTCCACACTGATCAGAAAGGATACAGGGTGTTATTTCAACTCTGTTATATCTGTTAAGACTTTGTATCTGAGCACATGTTCAGTTCTTTAAGAAAGATCCATAGGGGCTTAGAAGAAGGTATATACCTTTGTGTTTGGGTGAAATGTTTTGTACATACATGTTAAGTCTGTTTGATGTATAACTCCAGTTGTCTCCACCATTTCTCTGTTTAGTTTTTGTGTGGATGACCTGTCCATTGCTGAGACTGGGGTATTGAAAAATCCCACTATCAGTGTGGGAGGGTCAGTGATTTATAAATGTGGGTGCCCTTGTGTTTGGAGCATAGAGGTTTAGACTTGAAATGTCCTCTCCTTTGATTTTCTTTTGATGAGTATGTTCTGTCCTTTCCTGTCCTTTCTGATTAGTCTTAGTTTGATATTAAAATGGCCAAACTAGCCTGTTCCTTGGGTCCATATATTTTTCTGTCTTTTTACCCTGAGGTGATTGATATCTATCCTTGATGCAGCCCCAAGGTAGATAGATACTGTTTTCCCGTCCATTCTTTTAGTGTTTTGTCTTTTATTTCAGGGTTTGAGACTGTTGATTTTGAGAGCTATCAATGGGCAGTGATTGTTGATTCATGTTACTTTGTTGGTGGTGGCAAGTGTGTCAGATGCTGTGTGTGTGTGTCACACAGAGGTGTGCCGGTTCAGTCTGTCCGTCCGTCCGTCAATCCATCTGTGTCCTTCCCTTCTCTCAATGTGCTAGTCTGGGATTATTATAAACCCCTGTGCTTTCTTTGGTGTAACCAATCTCCTTAGGTTGAAGTTTTCTCTCTTGCACCTTTTTTATGGCTGAATTTGTAGAACAGATGCTGCTTAACTTTGTTATTTTGGTTTTTGTTTTTTGTTTTTTTATCATGGAATATCTTAATTTCTACATCTACCAGTGATTGAAAGTTGTGCTGGGTATTCTGGTATTCTGGGCTGGCATCTGTGGTGTCTTAGAGTCTGTAGAACATCATCTCTCCAGGCTTCTCTAAGTCAGGTGTAATTCTAATAGGTCTGCCTCTATTTGCTACTTGGTCCTTTTCACTTGCAGCTTTTAATAGTGTTTCTTTGTTGTGTATGTTTATTGGTGAGAGGACTTTCTCTTCTGGTCCAAATCTACTTGGTGTTCTGTATGCTTCTTGTACTTTGGTAGGCATTTATTTCTTTAAGGTTGAGAGTTTTTCTTCTGTGATTTTGTTGAAAATACTTCCTGAGCCTTTGCACTGGGATTTGCCTTTTTTCTCTATCACCATTGTTTTTAGGTTTGGTCTTTTCATGGTGCCTCGGATTTTCTTTGAGGTAGGACTTCATTTATTCCCTGGTATCTTTAGTACCTGAGAATCTCTCTTCCGTCTCCTATATCCTAATGGTGAAGCTTGCCTCTGTAGTTCCTGTCCAATTTCCTAGGCTTTTCATTACTGGTTGACCCTCCACTCCCCAGTTTGGGTTTTCTTTATTGAATCTGTTTTCGCTTTCAGTACTTGAACTGTTTTATTCATTTCCTTCCACTATTTTGTTGGAGTTTTTATTGATTACTGTAGGAGACTTGCTAAATTCCTCTTTAAGGACCTTTATCATGTCCATTAAAAGCTGTTTTTAAGTTTAAGTCTTTCTACTTGTGCTTCAGATACATTGGTTCTGAGTAGAGTATGGTGGCTGTATCTTACATGTAGGGAAATCTTCTGGGGCCCTGATAGGTATGGGGGACTGAGGTTTCCAGGTGAAATGTGTTTCTTAGTATCGGGACCTGAGACTTAGGAACTGGAATGGGCTTGGGGTTACCAGAGGGAGGGAAAACAGGATGTTTGACTAGGAGCTGATAAGTCATTGCCATGGTTATGGAGGCAGAGAGTTAGCAGAGACCACAGCAAGCAGGTCTACTAAAGAGCTTCCATGCTTCTGGTTTTCCAGGGGAGGCATGCTGAAATTAGGGGATGGAACAAAACAATTAGGGGAGTTAGGAGTGGAACATCTGTGGGATCTTTAGAGATAAAGTGTGGTGGGAATCTACCACAGGTAGTCTGGTCTAGAGCTAGGGATGAGGCTTGTGGATTTGATTTGAAGGTGCTGAGGGGCAGGGGGAGTGTGGGGAGCATGGGGGGTGGGGAGAGATCTAGTTAAATTTAGCCGGCCTGTTTTCTGGACCAGAATGGGCTGTAGTTTCCCAGAGAGGGCCTCCTATAGTTCAGATCTGGGACAAATCAAGGAATGTGTGGAGGGAGATTAGGAGGGAAAGATCTGTGGGGTCCACTAGAGATGACTGGGGAGGCTGCTATAGGTATTCTGCTTCAGAGCTGGGGATGATAGTAGATTAGACTTGGAGGATCAGAAGGAGAGTGAAGGTCTTCAGTTAGCCTACCTGCTTCTCTGAGTGGCTTGTGAGTTCCCAGAGTCCCAGTAGACACATAATAAGGGGGAAAGTGGGACTGGTATTATTGGAACCCACCCATACACAGAGAACTACAGGCAACTAAGGTAGTTAATTAGGCAGGAGAAATACGATTTTCCAGTATTGAGTCTCTTAATTGTTTGTTCATTACCAAGTTGTCATCCCTGAAATCATGGAGTACTAGTAGTGCTCACAGGCTGAGTAGGTTCTATTCAGGTGTTACGTTTAGCTGTTAAGCCAGATGAGGCCATGTTTTTTAAAGGGAAAGTAGGGATCAGAGTAGTCAGGAGGGATTTGAAGCAGGGAAGGTTAGAATTGTAATGATTATATTTGACTTAAACAACAACAACAAAATTGAAAACACCTGCATCCATTTACTCCATATGGTCATCGGAGTTAGCAGTACATAGTTGGGGGAGACACTGGTATCCTGAGTAGACATTCACTCTCTTAATTCTCCACTCCAAAAAAAAAAAAAAAAAACCAAAACAAAACAGGATGACGACAGCAACTTTCACATGGATTTCATTGTGGCAGCATCCAACCTCCGAGCAGAAAACTATGGCATTTCCCCAGCAGACCGGCATAAGGTAATAGGAGTCTGTGATGTACGACTGACCCTTGCCCAAACTGATTTTCCTTCATTTGGGCCTTCTGTAGACCCCTACTTCCTCCTATACAGTAATCCCTGGTGGTCACTGTCTTACAGAGCAAACTGATTGCAGGCAAGATCATCCCAGCCATTGCAACCACCACATCTGCTATAGTTGGCCTTGTGTGTCTGGAGCTGTACAAGGTGGTTCAGGGCCACCAACAACTGGAGTCTTATAAAAACAGTTTTATCAACTTGGCTCTGCCTTTGTTTAGCTTTTCTGCACCTCTGGCTCCAGAGTGTCATCAGGTATGGGACCTGCAAGAATAGGAAATGTTGATTTTACCATTCAGGGAAGCTGAGTACATCAATACAGTGTGTTTGTGTGTCCTTTGTGTGTGTCTGTGTGTCCGAGCATGTTTGCATGCCTGGGTGTGGGGGGGGGGGGGAGGGGCAGTGTGCTTCACAGCAGATAAGGTGTTACATCACTAAGATATATTTTGAATACCTGTGTTCATTCATCAAACGCATGGACAACATAATTGTAGTTCTGGCTCAGGTATTTCGAGAGTGTGAGATTCTGTGTCAACAAAGCAGGAAAAAAACAAAAACAAAACAAAAAAACAGGAAGGGTGCTGACATAAACAGTTCATGGAAAGCTAAGAGGGATGTTAAATGAGGGAAACCAGTGTCTTAGCAGTGCGCGTACGTGTCCTTTTCCTTACAAAGATTCAAGCTGCCTAATCATGGTTATGTAATGTTACAAGTGTGTTTTTGATTATTGAGCTATAGTTAATGCACTTGTAATATGTTAAGAACATTTGGGATAGTCCCCTCTTAGCACTTATCTTTGTCGTCTAGTACTATGATCAAGAGTGGACACTGTGGGATCGCTTTGATGTGCAAGGACTGCAACCTAGCGGTGAGGAGATGACCTTGAAGCAGTTTCTAGACTACTTTAAGGTAGGGCTCCTTCGTCTGTGAACTTCGCCTTTGTGGGGTCTTGCCCACTTGATTTAGCAGCAATGTCCATCTCACAGTCATCACTCCTGTCTCTTCTAACCTCTGCAGACAGAGCACAAGCTGGAAGTCATCATGCTGTCCCAGGGTGTGTCCATGCTCTATTCTGTCTTTATGCCAGCCAGCAAGCTCAAAGAACGGTTGGATCAGCCGTGAGTTAGCCTCTGGGCTGATGGGAGTGGAAGCCTTGGATGGGATTCTCAACAACCCAGTGTGGTTCCCCATTCTTTTTCTACAATCTGCTGCCACCTTTAATTCTATGTTTGTTTGCTTCCTTCTTAAGTCTCCTGCTCTTTGATTTCAGGATGACAGAGATTGTGAGCTGTGTGTCAAAGCAAAAACTGGGCCATCATGTGAAGTCACTTGTGTTTGAGCTGTGCTGCAACAGTGACAGTGGAGACGACATAGAGGTTCCTTATGTACGATACATCATCCGCTGATCTCTTACTGACTCCGTTCTTTCAGATCTCTCAGTCTATATCAAAACCTTTCTAGTTATGAGGAAACCTCAGTTTGAACCTCCTTGTTCCTAAGAACTTTTTAGTGCTGTTTTTACATTGTTAAGAACTGAAATTCATAATAATAAATTTTCAGCCTGTGAATAGTAGAGTGTCTTCCTCTCCTTTTAGGTGTGGGTGTGCTGCTGTCCCTAGGAAGAAATGGACACCTTATCCTAAACTGTAATTCTTTTTTTTTTTTCAAAAACAATTTTATTAGATATTTTCTTCATTTACATTTCAAATGCTATCCCCAAAGTCCCATATACCTTCCCCCCTGCTGTGCTCCCCAACCCACCCACTTCTGTTTCCTAGCTCTGGCATTCCACTGTACTGGGGCATATAATCTAGGCCATCCTCTGCTACATATGCAACTAGAGACACAAGCTCTGGGGGTACTGGTTAGTTCATACTGTTGTTCCTCCTATAGGGTTGCAGACCCCTTTAGCTCCTTGGGTATTTTCTCTAGCTCCTTCATTGGAGGGCATGTGTTCCATCCAATAGATGACTGTGAGCATTCACTTCTGTATTTGTCAGGCACTGGCATTGCCTCACAAGAGAGAGCTATATCAGGGTCCTGTCAGCAAAATCTTGCTGGCATATGCAATAGTGTCTGGGTTTGGTGGCTGTTTATGGGATGGATCCCCGGGTGGGGCAGTCTCTGGATGGTCCTTCCTTCCTTCTCAGCTCCGAACTTTGTCTCTGTAAACATTTCAACTGTAATTCTTAAAAGGTGACAAGAGTCCAGCTGCACAGAAGCAACATGGACATTATCCCGTATTCAGATACAATAGTGAAGATTAAACTTCAGCTGTTCTCATTGCTCTTGCTATTTCTGCTTAGGGAGAAATGACGAGAACCCTGTGGCAATAAGGCCATCATGAGGGGGTCGGCCCTTACATGATGTTAATACCCTTTCTTTTATCTTGCCACATGCCAGTCTTAGTGATGTTCAGCTGAAGAAGAGACTCCAGTCCTGGCTGGTCTGGGTTAGGATCCTGTGTCTTACTTCATCTTGTCTCCTGATTTGCCTTTTTTTTTCTTTTTCTGCCAGTTGCTCATCTGAGATAAGGGGATACAATGTTGTTACTAGAAAAAAGGGGCCCTAAAATTGGTTGCTGCTTAACACCACTTCAGTGTATTGTCATTATTATTGATATTATTAAATATGTTGATTTTGCCTAGGCTTTCATGTAATTGCCCTCCTTTACTTTGGACAGCTCTTTAAATTTAAGGTCATTAGGCCAACTGTGCTGTCTCTTGTCAACTGGCTTCCCACCTTTACATGTGCCTTGTTTTTCTGCTTGACTCAGAACTGTATGTTTCTTATTCTCTCTATGACTTTGGGGTTATTGAGTTGAAATGTCTAAAGTTTCCTAGTTGGACACTTTTGTGAAAGGTGTTCACTCCTGAGATGTTGTGATTTCAGGTACCTTGCTTCCTCATCTGGAGATTTGCATTCCTTTATTTTGTGCAGTCCTGACCTCCTGTTCATGAATGGTTGATGTTCATACTTACCTTGTAAGGTGTTACATAGAGTTACATTGATGTAAAAAGATAGCTCTGCTCAGTGCAGTTATGTGGCTGGCTGTTACTTTGTCTCGTGATGGACATAAAACAGGTGGAATGCTTGACATGCTATTAAAAGCATAGTCTTGGGGATCTAATGTAATTCTGAAGAAAATGCTTGTGTAAATTGTTTTTCCTTCCCTCAAACTCCCCCTCACCTCATAGCTTTTAAAACTGCTTCTGTGAGATAATAATATCACCATAATATTTCTGTAACTCTTTGCCTTTCTCCCTCTAAACCCTCTGATACTCTCCTCCTTGGTCTTTGAAATTCATGGCCGTTCTTTCAATACTCTTTGTTATGTACATACATGTATATACATATATATTTATAAATACATAAATACTTAATGCTCCCTCTGTCCAGTGTAACTTGTGTGTATGTCCTCAGGACAGCATATATAGGTTTGAATAAACAATTGGTGTGCTCTCCCTGGGGAGGCCTATTCTCCCATTCTCAGCATTCCTCAGTTGCCTGTAGTTCTTTGTCTAGGGTTATTTAAAGAACTTCCTTGTCCACATTAGTATGTTTATTGTTGTTCTCCTTGTTCAGCTCATGTTTAGGTGCTCAACATGGTGAGTTTGGAACATTACATGAGACACAGTCTCACAGCATGTGAGACTCCCTGATCCTCTCTGGCTCTTAAACTCTTCCTTTTCCCTCGTCCTGTGTTGGTTTTTTTTTTTGAGCTTAGGTACAGAAATTGTATTTCAAAATGTACCTGTTGGCACAGGGCTCCACCGCTTTCAGCATTTTGATTGGATATAGTTTTTTTGCAAAGGTCTCTATCCATTTGCAGGGAAGTTTCTTTGATGGAGGGTGAGCACTAAACATATCTATGGGTGTAGGTACAAACTCCTGGAATGTATTCAAGGATTATGCTGGTTTAGTAAACTTTTGGTTGTAGCTTAATCTCCAAGATCCATGACTTCATTGGCTTTGAGTAGGTAGTTGGGTTTCCAGTACCAACTGCTGTTTTAGTTATAGTGTGACCAGAAAAGACATTTTTGGGTCATGTGTATTTTCACCTTTAAATGTCTCCTGTATTTGCATATGCACACATTGCCCTGAATTCGGGGAGTTGGGGGCTGTGATTCCATTGAAATATTCAATTGAACAACAATATGAACTACTCAGTACCCCCAGAACTCATGTCTCTAGCTGCATATGTAGCAGATGGCCTAGTTGGCCATCATTGTGAAGAGAGGACCCTTGGTCTAGCAAACTTTATATGGCCCAGTACTGGGGAAAGCCAGGGCAAAGAAATGGGAGTGAGTGGGTAGGAGAGCAGGGTGCAGGGGAGGGTATAGGGGACTTTTGGGATAGCATTTGAAGTGTAAATGAAGAATATATCCAATTAAAAAAAAGAAAAAAAGAAATATTCAATTGAAATGAATCTGTTTATTCATTTATTTTTGTTCTCCTTTGCTTTAGCTTCTTGTTCTATATGTGCATTAAAAAAATAAGTTCATGTTTATTTCATACATGTATGCTGTATGTACATGAACGACCCAATACTACTCTTTGTTTCTACAACTTCCAGACTTCCCCCTCATTCTCACATACATGGCTTCATCTTTTTAATGAACTTGTTTCATTTATTTACATTCCAAATGTTGTTTCCTTCTCTGGTCTCCCCTCCCAGAGGCCCAGTAGGAGTCCTACAGTATTAGGTGGCAGTGGCCCTTTAAAATCAGACTCGACCAACTGCACCCCCATCCGAGGTGTTAATATGAGTCTGGCGGTGGAACAGAGGTTGAGCTCTGCACTCCCTCTTGTTGCTCTCCAGGGCTGTTCTGCTGCATTGGCATTCTCAGGTTGGGCCACCCTTTGGAAACTGCCCCATATATTTGAGGGCACTGGGGTCGGGGGCCCTGCCGTCTGTTTTTTTGGACAAGCCCTGCTGTGAGAAATAGGCATTGATATCTTTCACAGAGCGACACTCATTAGCCCAATGATTTCCTTTCTACAACTCAGCCCCACACTTCTCCCTGTCCTTAATACAGTTATGTACCTAACTTCCATACCGGAAGCATCCCCTTGACGAGGACCCCTTGCTCCTTGGCAAATTCAGATCCTTCCCTAATTTCTCCCAACTAGGCCCTGTAAGATGCCCTGACACAGGGAACCATGGAGCCACCTGATCAACAGCCTTTAGAAAGTTTTCTAATGTCTCCTTTTTCAGTTCTATTCCTTTTACTTTCAACAAATTCTATAATGCCTGGCAAACAGACTGCCCTGATGTTGTGTTACCCATAACTGTTTTATCTTAATCATCCCTAACTGGGAACCTTATTGTCTCTAACCAAGAACTTAAGAACTTGAATCGTCCCACTTACCTCAATAGTCCCTAAGCTGGGAACCTTATTGTCTCTAACCAAGAACTTGAATTGTCCCACTTACCTGGGAGCTTTCCAGCCGGCTACCCTGACCTCTTGAAGTTCTGGACCCGCAGCGCTCTCGAAAAGCAGAAGTCTCCTTACAGGTTCCACTACTTGTCACATCCACCCAGACCTGCTGGAAAGACACAACACCACGATGTCCTTCTTCAAGCAGGTTTATTCAGGAACACTTCACATTGCAATGCAGAAACAGGAATCTGCCAAACAACCCTAGGGCATGCCTTAAATATCCTAGACTCCTTCCAATCACCCCAGTCACATAGCGTTAGTCCATTGGTTCACAGCAAGTGATGACACCTCAGGTTAGTTGACGAGGCATGGCATCTGAGCAGTGCAGGTGGCTTGGATGTGACTAAGTCAGAGGTAAGGAGGAAGTCAGGTGCAGGTCATAAGACCTGGCAGCCGTCCCAGGCACCATCTTGGGGCGGCGGCCGCACCCACTCCTCACAAGCCTCCTAATTCCAGCATCTGAATGTTGCACTTTAATTAGGGTATCGTTAGGGCAAGCCCAAAAGCTAGACAGGCTCGGTCTGCCTGGTTCATATGGGACACTGGGCCCCTGTTTGAAACTAAATTACAAATGAGGAAGATAGGTTTCTGTTTCCTCTCTGGATTGTAGACAGTGTGAAAATTGTTTCTTTCCTGGCAGGATATGTATGTGGACCTGAGAATTGTGGCCTTGGAAGTACCAAGTAAATTGGGTTTCTGGTTACTAGGACCGTACATTTATGAATGCTGATAGGCTAGGGACACTTCCCTCACCTGAGTAACAACTCTTGCCTACCAAGGGCTATCACTGAATGTAATGCCGGTACTAGTCCTGTGTTTTCCTCTGGCTACACAGTGCCAGTCCTCCAGAACCAAGCACCTGGAGTTTTCCTTCTCCCACTAGAGGGTATCTCAGGACTCCCCTACTGCCTGCAGATACCTAAGGTGATATGAATCACCCAGAGCTTGGTCATGGCAGCTTTTTGCTTGCTGCCTGTTCCTTGGATAGCCTTTGCATCCTATAATTCTGCTCACAGGACCACCCCAAAAGAATATGCAATGGCTTAAGAGAATCAGCTATTTGGGAGCTTTTGGTCCTTCCAAGTTCTCTAATACTTTCCAATACTGTGTGTCTTTCTCGGGGATAGGAGGGAATTGGCCCTTTCTACCTCTTACCAGGCTACTAAGGCAAAGACACCATTTCTACAATTGGCATCCTGGTATATTAAATTGTACACTTACGCTGCAGCCCTGCTCCACCCCTACTTCCCTCATCTGGGTAACAGATGCTACCAAATGCTAAGGGAGTAGAGTTAGCAAATGGCATTCCAGTCCCAAGTCTGTATCTTTTCTCCAGCCACACCTTGCTAGTACCCAGATCCAAGCATCTGGCTTAGTAGACCCAGGTTCTTGGGAACTTTTGGTCCTCTAGCATTCTAAACAACTTTCAAATAATATGTCTCTATGTCAGGGATGGGAGAAGGAGCCCTTCGCATTTACCAAGGCCAACTTATTTACTGTATTGTCAGTGTCAAATCATATCACAACGGACAAGGGAATTGACAGAGGCCATCACCACCCACACTAAACCTTGAACCTTCAGGTAAAGAGCCCTATTCTGAGGCTCTTGTTTCCCTGAGCAGTCCAGCTGGCCACTGGCAGGTCTGACTCAAGGATCTTCAGAGCAAGATGCACAAACACAGACTAGGGCAACACAACACAACACACAAAGAACCCTGTATCAGCGGTACTCCTGTCTCAAACATTCTCTCAGATGGAATGGAGAAGACCAGGCCAAGGGAAACAGATCCAACCTTCCCAGGGAAATCCACAAACAGATTATGAAAAATAAAACCAGTAGCCACCCTCCCTGTCTCCTCCTCACTCTTATGACTGATTTCATAGGCTGTCCATAACTAAGCTGCTGCTACAGTGGGCACTCTTCTCCTACCAGTATATATTATGTGAAGACAGTGAACAACACTCTTCTAGGGGCTACTAGGGACCCTGAGTCTTTGCAAGCTGGACTTTGGCTAGCTTGTTTCTCCTGAGAATCCCCTGCATCTTAGCCTTTCAAGTTCCTGTCTTCTGTCCTTCCTAAATGCCTTGCTGCATGGTGGATAGAGTCAAAGAACATTTGCAAGGGGCACTTGGAAGCAAGCACCTTTCAGGATGATTCCTGGAACCTTTTTTGTAGCACAAAATGGAAGTGGTGAGGTCAAATAACACATTCAAATAAAAAAACCTCTCTAGGGGAAGGAAGTCCACCTCTGCTGTAAACACCCTTAGGCTAAGGAATTGGTACATGAGAGAAAGTCTGCGTGTATTCTCTTTTTCTCTTTCATTCTCTGCCTGCCCCCCCCTCACACACACACACACACACACACACACACACACACACACACACACACACACACACACGTTCAGAAGCTCACACAAAGCCACACAGACAGATCCAACTCACCCAGACAGCCTCAAAGTACATCAACCTAAGCACCTAATTACACAGCAAACTTATCAGGGACAATTGCATCCCAGTATCTCCGAATTCAGGTGCCCTGCTGCTTTTGTAGAAAACTCCTTCTACCTAAATGTTGTAAGTATGCACTCAGAATTGTAAAATACAAGTGTGGGTTGGAAAGAAAGCCCCCCGGAGAGCCAGGTCCTCTTATCTCTTAATCTGGGGAAATGTAGATAGGAATATCCAATAAAATATTCATTTTAAAGACCAGACTGCCCCAGTGCTAGGCAGCCAGCAGAAGGGGACAAGTATGCTGCCCATAGGTTATGAGGCCCATGGGGTGGAATTAGGCATGGTGACCTGCAGTGGGCCCCTGAAATTGTGGAGTCCTGCTAGGCCACTAAGGGTTTAGATCAGGTGCTGGTCAGAAAGATTGCATTAGGAGGTCTTCCATGCCATGCCTGATGGCCAGATCTTTGAGGTCCTCACAAATTCTGAGTGAAAGCAGGGTGCTACTCTGTATATGTGCCAGAATTGCAGAAGGGTTTTTTAACTGTTGGGAGAGCCCACTAGGCTTAGTGATTCAAAACAGGCCCTGAACTACAGAAAATCAGCTCTTCCTTGAATGAGCTTGCACAGAAGGAGGACCCTGATCCTAACTGATAAGAAAAGCCTCTGGCTTCACAGCCACTCAGGAAACTGCTGTCAAGAAGACCCTACACCCCTCAGAATACTAAACAAGAATCCTAGCATAGGAGACAGTAGAAGAGAGTGTGGAGACTGGAAATCTGTTCCAATGGAAGAGCTACAGGAGCCTGAAGTGGGGGGTAGGACCCTGCAGCAGAGTTGACCTCTGAGCTAATTGTCATACACTGAGCATTGCCCACCATTCCTCAAGGCAGCCATCCTGCAAACTCTGAAGCCCTTGGCATTAGATACCTCAGCAGCAACAAGTCACAACAATTGGGGGATTTGAAGCAGCCCTAGGGATGAGGCCTTACATGCTGATGGTGGAAGTCCAGGAGGTGATGGAGGTGGACACCCAAGTGCAGGAAGAGCAGAGGCAAGAAGAGGATGAGGCCAGAGACAAGGTTCAGGAAGGCCTGGGGGGACAGACTGGGAGTGATCCAGCAAAACAACATTCTCATGGAAGAACTGGAGTTACTGCAGTCCCAAATAGACTCAGTCAATACCAAACCCATCAGGTTCCATGAGAAAGTCAAGAGACATGTGGCTGAGAGGAACAGTCCCCACCTGGGAAGCAGACAGGCAGTGATCCAGGGCATCTAAGGCTTCAGGGTCACATCAATATCGTTAGGGATGTTCACACTTCAGGGAGAGCAAATGTGGAAGAAGAGACTGGGTAGGGCATCAGTAGAGTTGTAAGGTCACTGTGTATGGTTGGTCTATGATGTTGAATGAGTGAGCCCAGTGTACTTGGCATAAAGAGGAGTTTCTCTGCAATCTTGTATGGTCTTGGATATCTTACAAATACCTGCTTTTCTTGTGTCTCTGAGTGCAGGCATGCTTTTTTTTAGTGCATGCCAGCATGCACCCTTCTCTCTCTCCTCTCTCTCTGTCTCTCTGTCTGTCTCTGTCTCTCTCTGTGTGTCTGTCTCTGTGTGTGTATGTGTGTGTGCACATATACAACTGTGTGACTGTGATTACCTGTTGTGTGTGCAACAGAGAAAGCCAGCGTTAGTTAGGGTTTACTGCTGTGAACAGACACCATGACCAAGGCAACTCTTATAAGGGCAACATTTAATTGGGGCTGGCTTACAGGTTTTGAGGTCCAGCCCATTATCAGCAGGGTGGGAGCATGGCTGTATGTAGGCAAGCATGGAACAGGAGGAGCTGAGAGTTCTACACCTTCATCAGACATTGAACAGCACACTCTTCTGGGAGCTTCTAGGGGCCTTGTGCCTTTTCAAGTTGAACTTTGACTATCTTGTTTCTTCCAAGAGTTGTGTATCTTAGCCTCTCAAGCACCTGTCTTCTGTCCTTTCTAACTCCTCCCTGCTGGTGGATATGGTCCAGGGACACTAGCAATGGGCACAGGGAAGCACCTTTCAGGATGCTTGCAGGAAACTGTTTCTTGGCACAAACCAAAGTGCTGAAATCAGATACCACATCCAAATATACATCTTCTCGAGATAAAAATAAGTCCTTGTCTGCTGTAAATAACCAAAACTAGAGGAATTGGCACAGGAAAGAAAATAAACATATTTATACAAATACTCACTTAAAGACACACGAGAAAGAGAGAGAGGAGAGAGAGAGAGAGAGAGAGAGGGAGAGAGAGAGAGAGAGAGAGAGAGAGAATGAATGAATGAATGAATGAATGAATGAATGAATGAATGAATGAATGAATGAATGAATGAATGAATGTGGGGAGGTAGAGGAGTTTTCCCAGGAAGGAAAGTTTAAAGCTAAATCACCATTAGGCACTCTTGGAAATTTCCTGGGTAATAATTATTAACTTTTAAGGATTTGGGAAAATGAAGAACTCTAAAGAAAACTATCTCCAAACTGGTTTCTTTTGGGAACTTAACACAGTCCTAGGCAATGAAGGTTTAGACATGAAAAGGAAATACTCTTAATGGACCATCCTGGTCTTACTTTGGAGCCTGGCAAGATTGGAGAATTTCTTGGACCGGCTGCACTCCTGTTGCCTAGTTCCTGCCTGTGACCCTCATAACCAAATGTCCAGCACTTTTGTCCCCTCCCTCTGCTACGCTGGCTTCTGGAGAGCCTGGCCTTTAACCTGAATATTCTTATTAGCACTTCAGGGAATAAAACACCTGCTTCTGTACAGTTTACTGTAAGGAGCAGTGGTTCTTTGCAAAGCACACTTGTAGTTTACAATTCTGAGTGACCCTAGGTAAACATGTGTACCTGTGTTGTGAGGCTGTGTGTGTGTGTGTGTGTGTGTGTGTGTGTGTGTGTGTGTGTGTGTGTGTGTGTGTGTGTGTGTTTGTTACTGTGAAGGTTTGTTTATGTTTATTTTGTTCTATTTCTCCCAAAATGTTGGTTGTCCATGTTACCCAGGGAGAATGTGTTTTGGATCACTTTTGTTTACTGCTTTGAGGATATATATTCTCAACTTGTACCATGAGACCATCTTCTCCCAGTGGTGTCCAGATTATTCTGCATATTTATCCAAACAAATACTGGGCTTAGGACACTGGCATTAGAAGCTGAATCCACCATTTCTGCCTTCACTATTGATTTTACTCTGGGTTAAAAAAAGACAGGACCTCCATTCGACTTATTGTTCAGCTTGCAGACTTGTTTCCAAAGTCTTGGGATTTGTATTTGTATTTCTCGGGTAAAGTGAGACTTAGGTTTCTACTGTTCAGACTATTCTTCAAACCAAGGGACCACTAAGTCCTCCTGAGAACCTGGTGAAAAAAGAGGCTCTCCCAAACTGGCAGATGACAATGAGGTAAAACAAAACAAAACAAAACAAAACAAAACAAAACAAAACAAAACAAAACAAAACAAAACACCTAGTGTTTGTAACAATGTGATTATACTAAACTCTCATAGCAAAAGTTAAGCTTTGCTTGCTTGCAAAGGTCATGAAAGACATACATGAGATTCTCCCTGCAGCAGCTGGGGGTGCATTCCTCACTCCTGACCCAGAGGAGTGCAGGTATTGGGACTGATCATTAAAATTCTGTCCTGGTACATTTTGGCCTCTAAGAGGGCTTGGGTCTCTCCTCTGACACTACAACTCAGTGACCCATTCCTGATAATGATACTGGATGACCCATAATTTGTCCTTGTCGCCAATCAATACATTTCTTTCTGATGCAGATTGGCTTGTGTTTGTTGGGTTTTCCTTGGAGGCTGTTGTATATACACATCCTAGGGTGTTCTCCTGATGGTACCACAGTATAAGGTGGGAGGGAACAAGTGCCTTTTCTTCTCTTCAGGATCTTTTTTATCAGGCACTCATAAAATTCTCAAGGTTTTGTGGTGTGGTTGTATCCTTAATCCTCTGCTGGGAGTCTTTCCTAGCTACAGGAGGTGCCTCTTCAGGATCCATAACCAAACACAGTGCTAGGAGTCTCAGCTAGGATCACAAGCAGAGACTCCCTGGAGCCTCCCCCATCCCAGATCTCTGGTGCATCCAAGAAAAGTCCACCCACTCTGCTCCAATTTCCATTCACTTTCCTGGTCTTCTCTTCCCAGCTTTCCTTACATCTGATCACCCTCTCTGTTCTCTTCCCCATCCCCTCTACACCTTCTTCCAGGAACCTCCTACCAGTAATTCACCTATGATGACAATTTATTTCCATTTCTGACTAAGATTCAAATATCTTCCCTTATGCCTTTCCTGTTATTTAGCTTCTATGAGTCTGTAGATTGTAGCATGAATATCCTGTACTTTATGGTAAGTAAATACCATGCATGTCCTTTTGGGTCTTGCATACCTCAACCACAATATTTCCTAGTTCTAATGATTTGCCTGCAAATTTCAAGATATCCTTGCTTTTAATACCTGAGTACTGTTCCATTGTGTAACTTGACCACTTTATTTTCTTGTTTATGTATACACACACACACACACACACACACACACACACACACACACGCATGTGGATGCATGAAATCGCACGCATGGGTGGTGTGTGTGTGTGTGTGTGTATGTGTGTGTGTGTGTGTGTATTTTCCATTTGAGAACATCTAAGTTATTTCCAGTTTCTGTCTACTTTGAATAAAACTGCTATAAACATAGTGGAGCATGTAGACTCTTGTGGTATGGTGGGGCATCTTTTGGGTATATGTATTCCAAGACGTTTTCGCCGTGCTCCACATCCTCAACATCATGTGCTGTTCCCTTGAGTTGTTCATGTTAGCCATTGTCATGGCTGTAAGGTGGAATCCAAGAGTTGTTTTGATTTTCATGTCCCTGATGACTATCGACTTTGAACACCTCTTTAAGTGCTTCTTAGTCATTCGAGAGTCCCCTGTTGTAAATTCTCTGTTTAGCTCTATACCTCATAGTGTAATTGGATTATTTGATCTGTTCGTATCTAATTCTTGAGTTCTTTATGTTTTAGATATGACCCCTCTGACAGATGTGGGGTTGGTGAAGATTCTTTCCCAATCTGTAAGCTGTAGTTTTGTCCTTTCAGTGGTGTCCTTTTCCTTATAGAAGCTTTTCAGTTTCATGAGCTTTTCAGAACCGTTTATCAATTGTTGATCTTAGTGCCTGAGTTGTTGGTGTTCTGTTCAGAAAGTTGTTTCTTGTACCAATGTGTTCAAGGCTATTCCCTGCTTTCTCTTCTATCAGATTAAGTGTATCCAGTTTTATGTTGAGGTCTTTGGCCCAATTGGACTTTGTTGTTCTACCTATAGGGTTGTAGACCCCCACGAGAGCTCCTTGGGTACTTTCTCTAGCTCCTCCTTTGGGGACCCTGTGTTCCATCCAATACATGACAGTGAGCATCCACTTCTATGTTTGCCAGGCACTGGCATAACCTCATAAGAGACAGCTATATCAGGGTCATTTCATCAAAATCTTGCTGGAATATGCAATAGTGTCTGCATTTGGTGGCAGATTGTTCAATTGATCCCGGGTGGGACAGTCTCTGGAGGGTCCATCCTTTCATCTCAGCTCCAAACGTTGTCTCTGTAGCTCCTTGCATGGGTATTTTGTTCCCTGTTCTAAGGAAGAATGAGCTATCGACGTGTTTGTCTTCCTTCCTATTGATTTTCTTGTGTTTTGCACATTGTATCTTGGGTATTCTAAGTTTCTGAGCTAATATCCAATTATCAGTGAGTGCATATCATGTGAGTTCTTTTGTAATCCTCGCTCAGGATGATATCTTCTAGACTCACCCATTTGCCTAAGAATTTCATAAATGCATTGTTTTTAATAGCTTAGTAGTACTTCATTGTGTGAATGTATCACATTTTCTGTATCCATTCCTCTGTTGTGGGGCATATGGGTTCTTTCCAGCTTCTGGTTATTATAAATAAGGATGCTATGAACATAGTGGAGCATGTGTCCTTATTACCAGTTGGAACATCTTCTGGTTATATGCCCAGGAGCAATATGGCTGGATCTTCCGGTAGTACTATGTCCAATTTTCAGATGAACCACCAGACTGATTTCCAGAGTGGTTGTACAAGCTTCCAATCCCTCCAGCAATGGAGGAGTGTTCCTCTTTCTCCACATCCTCACCAGCAGCTGCTGTCACCTGAATTTTTGATCTTAGCCATTCTGACTGGTGTGAGGTGGTGGAATCTCAGGGCTGTTTTGATTTGCATTTCCCTGATGATTAAGGATGTTGAACATTTTTTCAGGTGCTTCTCAGCTCTTCAGTATTCCTCAGTTGAGAATTCTTTGTTTAGCTCTGTACCCCATAGTTCAATGGGGTTATTTGAATTTCTGGAGTCCAGCTTCTTGAGCTCTTTGTATATATTGGATATTAGTCCCCTGTCAGATTTAGGATTGGTAAAAATCCTTTCCAAATCTGTTGATGGCCCTTTTGTCTTATTGACAGTATCTTTTGCATTACAGAAGCTTTGCAATTTTATGAGGTCCCATGTGTTGATTCTTGATCTTACAGCACAAGCCATTGCTGTTCTGTTCAGGAATTTTTCTGCCATGGCCATACCTTCGAGGCTTTCCCCCACTTTCTCCTCTATAAATTTCAGTGTCTCTGGTTTTATGTGGCCCTCTTTGATCCACTTAGACTTGAGCTTTGTACAAGGAGATAAGAATGGATCAATTCGCATTTTTCTACATGATAACCGCCTGTTGTGCCAGCACCATTTGTTGAAAATGCAGTCTTTTTTTCCACTGGATAGTTTTAGCTCACTTGTCAAAGATCAAGTGACCATAAGGGTGTGGGTTCATTTCTGGGTCTTTCATTGATCTACCCATCTGTCTCTGTACCAGTACCATGCAGTTTTTATCACAATTGCTCTGTAGTACAGCTTAGGTCAGGCATGGTGATTCCACCAGAGATTCTTTTATTGTTGAGAATAGTTTTTACCATCCTAGGGTTTTTGTTATTCCAGATGAATTTGCAAATTACCCTTTCTAACTGTATGAAGAATTGAGTTGGAATCTTGATGGGGATTGCATTGAATCTGTAAATTGCTTTTGGCAGGATAGCCATTTTAACTATATTAATCCTGCCAGTCCATGAGCATGGGAGATCTTTCCATCTTCTGAGGTCTTCAATTTCTTTCTTCAGAGACTTGAAGTCCTTATCATACAGTTCTTTCACTTCCTTAGTTAGAGTCACACCAAGGTATTTTATATTGTTTGTGACTATAGTGCAGGGTGTTGTGACCCGTCCACCAGGTCCAGTTAATTGAGGGTCTCGAGGGGACCTTCTCCTAAGAACCAAATGGGGGGTAGAGAGAGATGAGAACCTTGTGTAAAGAATGACATGGAAACATTCTGAGTAACATCAAGGTGCCAATGTATTGAGCAAGGCCCAAGGCTTAAATGCACAAGCAAAAGGGGAAGTGCCTTTAAGCAGGAAGGATGGGGCAGTAGAATTGCACAAGCGAAAGGGGAAGTACAGGTACTTATCAGCAGGAGGGGTGGGGCAATAGAATTGCACATTCTTTAGGCAGGTTCACAGGGAAGCAGGAACTTGGCGGTATCAGGGTACATCTTGAGGTCAGGACATCCAGTGCTGACTTAGGGCTGGAACAATCTGTGGGGGGAGAGGCCCAATTCAGAGATCAGGACAATAGTGTTGTCTTAATAGCTCCCAACATCTCCCCTGTTTTAATATTTTTATAAAGGCATATTGTACAATAAATTTGTAGCCACGTTTTTAACAACCGCCTAAACGTCTGTTTGCTCACCGGGTGATTCTCTAAAACCACAAAGGACACAAGGACAAGTCATCTATGCGGCTTGAATTAATGGTTCCAGTCTGTTGGGTATAACCTGGGCTAGCCAAGGGATTTAGGAACGAAGCAATCTCCATGGGTAGAGGTAGAGGTCTGATCCCCAGTGTGCAACGATAGGGCCCATGTACGGATTGACTTTCAGGCCCACAGATTTTTACTCAGAGTAACCCTGACCTGCTCCTGTGCCGTTTTTCCTGGGGGAAGGACCCTAGGGCACTCAACCTTCATGCAATCAGACATGCCTCTCAGAGACTGTCTAACAGCTTCCAGACTAATCTCTGTGTAGTACTTAGTCTCACAACTCTCACGGGCGACGGCTTCAAGTTCCAACTTTTCGATGTGTCTAGCCTGGGATGACTGTTTAGTTTCCAATGTGGGGAGAATGTATATTACCATGTCGGAAGCACAGACTACAGCAGTCTATAAATGATTCGTGGCATGAGACTGATGGCCAAATTTAGGGGGAGGGGAATGATCTTACTTAAGCATTTTATGGAAATTGAGTCTCTCTCCCCGAGAAGAGGGTGGTGAAGTGGGATCCACGTCTGACTCTTCTCCAGTAACCTGCTTGTTATCGCCAACATCCAGCCGATGGTAATGAACTGAAACAAATGCACTTGAAAGAGATGAATCAATTTGAGATTTAACAAATCGGTTCAATTTCTGAAATGCCCAAGGACCAAAGGAAATCAATAATGGAAGTCCCAATAGGGGCCCCCAAAGGGAGGGCAACAAGGTCGAAAACCAGGGGGAGGTTGAAAACCAGTTTTGGTAGTCCACCTTCCCCCTAGGCCATTGTAAATACATGTGTATGGGTGTAACTCAGCTATCTATAGTTCTAAGTATCTGGTTCCTCTTTAGGTCTCAAACTTCCTTCTTCCTAGAAGATGATAAATTCCTGTGTAGGGCAGTGACCTAGCTTTTATTCAAATTGATAGTGTAATGCCAGAGGCAATTCTGAATGTCACCGATTAGGCAACATTCTTCCTGAATTCTAAGCCCATGGTGGAGATAGGAAGTTTCTTCATCTGTTTGTAAGTGGCTGCTCTCCAATTTGTCTTCTTTTGTGCACTCAACACAGCTTTCTGGTCACCACTGTCAGGGCACTCACAGGTCACAGGTCAGCCTGTCACATTGGAAGCTAGCATGCTCTTGTAACATTCTGTGGAAAAAGCAGAAACATTTCCCCTTTTCCCCATATTAAATATCTGAACAGGATCATGGCATGTGTCAATAAGTAGATTCTTTTTATCTGCCCTAGACATTATTATATCTAGTTTTTTTTAATTAAAATGTGATTTAAATAATGTGCACGGGGATACAATTTCCCCCTTCTTTGTTTTTAAAGAAGGTATAGTTTTTAAAGTTTTACAATACCTTGTCTTTGAGAATTATAAAATATCTCAGTAACATGTGTAACATTAAATTGTTGACAAAACATCTCCTGGAGGTTTTGAAAATAAAAATTTTGAAGCAAATAAATTTTTCTTAGATTTTCTGTAACTAAAATCCTAAATATTAAAAATATATTGTCTCTGAATCTTATGGAGCAATAACTACTCCCCAGAACTTTAAACTTCCCTTTAGAGGCATTAGCTAATAAAATACTTTTCACTTAGGAAACAATATATACTGGAAGATTTAAACTTTTTGCTTCTTGTATTGAAGCAGACAATAAAAATTTCTTACATATTGTAAAGCTATGTTAGCCATACCTACAGGCAAAATTATCTAGTGATCACCAGTTTACTGAAAGCAAAACTCTTTGAATTTAAGCATTATTTTAAACATCTGAATAGATCTGCAACAAAGCTAAAAAGAAATTCCCTTGAACACAGGGGAAAACTTTCTCAGGAACTGTTTGCAAAATAAAAGAAGGCCACAAGCTTCCCTGGGGCTGTCTTGGGCCCTGCATTAACTTAAACGTAAAATAATTTTTAATCTGAGCATCTTGGCCCTCTTGCAATAAGGACCGATTGTAGAGGAACAATTTAACTGTCTATGTCTAATTTTTGATACTCTTTCTTAAGATGATCTACAGTTAAAACGTTCTTCACAACTTTAGTGTTGTGAAAAAATTTGCCCGTATTGCAGTTTCCTGTCAGGCAGCAACTATAGTCAAACTGATTGTCTGAGGGTCTAATCTATGCACAAAGACAAACATATCTAGATAACTCTGTCCCAGTTTTGTATGAAGTGAGCTGTATTAGCGCTCTCATAAGACGATTACTCTTATAATTATCTTAATTACAATATACAGGTGAATTAAAGATCTTAAATTTGAAATCAAACTGCAAGCTGCAGTCAATGGAACACTGGCAGTTTTAACCATAATTTTTAAGTTTCCGTTGCAATATTAGAATATATCTATAACTTTTGGAAAGCAAGACCCAATTTTAAACAATTTATTCTCCTTAAAATCAATACTAGAAACATCACTATCACGTTATGAAGTTTGGCTGCCAATTCATGAATGCATGACAGTGCAAATTTTAATGTTCTATTAAAGAGACATTGTTTTAAAATCTTATCTCTATAAGTCTACTTTCTAGGATAAGAATTACATAAAATTTTATCTCAATTTAGAAGTATCTTTAGAGGACTAGTTTTCTGGGCTGGTTTATGCCAGGTGCAATCTGGCAACGAACTGTGCATAGGACTCTTGGGGCCCTTGTATAATCTTGGTTAGGGGCATAGTTAGCACCCCTGTAGCAGGGACAGCACGCCAAGCTCCCAGGGCCGCCTGTGCTGTCTGGGCGAGGATACCAGAGGAGAGCCCTAATTGTTTTATGTCTGCAGCGAAATTGCCTCTACTGCAGATTTTATCAGCAGTCCAGGAGGCTGTCTTACTAGTAGGATTCTTTCTATTATTTGCAGCCAAATTTTCTCCTCTGTCCACAAACTCTGACTTCCAAGTTAAATATTGGCCTCTAGTGAGGACAGACTGAACAACTTTATTCCATTCATCAAGTAGCCTTCTCCTGCTAAACCTTCTAATATAGATACTGTGAACTGGGCATCGATAATCCGGTGGCTTAGTTTCGCTTTTGCAAGACGGCGATCGGGAATTTTCTAAAAAAGTCTTCAGTAAGGGCTAGGAGGCGAGCACCTTCTCCACCCTCTTCTGCCTGTTTAAGGAGATCTCTGATAATTCCCCAACTGCTAAAAAAGGACTCCAGGGACATCTTCTCCTTGTTTTATCAAAGCATTAATATCTTTGCCTACTTTATTCCAAGTTAAAATGTGTATTTCAGAATCATTCAATACCAGCCATGGACATCTCTCGTCCACAAAACAAAAAAATTTTATTAAATACTTTTTTTTAAACTCTTATCCCTCTCTCCTAAAGAGAGACCCCTTCATCTCTGGACTAAAAACTGTCTCTTTGGACAGAACATTCCCCATGGTTAATGGGACAACAACTGAATGCCTAGGCTTACCTCTTGACGTCTGAGACACTCAGCGAAGTGGCGGGTAACTGCCCCACTGTCTGTGCAGTACCTCTTGAATCCATTTTCCGGAGAGTGGTCATACCTCGTGCCCTACGTCTGGCACCACTTGACCCATCTAGCAGGTCCAGTTATTTGAGGGTCTCAAGGGGACCTTCTCCTAAGAACCAAATGGGGGGTAGAGAGAGATGAGAACCTTGTGTAAAGAATGACATGGAAACATTCTGAGTAACATCAAGGTTCCAATGTATTGAGCAAGGCCCAAGGCTTAAATGCACAAGCAAAAGGGGAAGTACAGGTACTTATCAGCAGGAGGGGTGGGGCAATAGAATTGCACATTCTTTAGGCAGTTACACAGGGAAGCAGGAACTTGGTGGTATCAGGGTACATCTTGAGGTCAGGACATCCAGCGCTGACTTAGGGCTGGAACAATTTGTGGTTGTTCTCAGAGTGGTATGTCAGTGGCCTGCTTTTGACCCCCTTTTCTTCTCGGGGAGAGAGGCCCAATTCAGAGATCAGGACAATAGTGTTGTCTTAATAGCTCCCAACGGTGTTGTTTCCCTAATTTCTTTCTCATCCTGTTTATCCTTTGTGTAGAGAAAGGCCACTGATTTGTTTGAGTTAATTTTATTTCCAGCTACTGCACTGAAGCTGTTTATCAGGTTTAGGAGTTCTCTGCTGAAATTTTTTTTTAAAGATTTATTTATTTATTATATGTGTGTACACTGTAGCTGTCTTCAGATACTCCAGAAGAGGGCATCAGATCTTTGTTACGGATGGTTGTGAGCCACCATGTGGTTGCTGGGATTTGAACTCAGGACCTTTGGAAGAGCAATCGGTGCTCTTAACTGCTGAGCCATCTCACCAGCCCCCTCTGCTGAAATTTTTAAGATCACTTATATATACTATCATATCATCTGCACCTCACACAATAATAGTAGGAGACTTCAACACCCACTCTCACCAATGGAAAGATCCTGGAAACAGAAACTAAACAGAGACACATGGAAACTAACAGAAGTTATGAAACAAATGGATTTAACAGTTATCTACAGAACATTTTATCCTAAAACAAAAAGATATACCTTCTTCTCAGCACCTCATGGTACCTCCTCCAAAATTGACCATATCATTGGTCACAAAACAGGCCTCAACAGATACAAAAATATTGAAATTATCCCATGCATTGAATCAGATCACCACGGACTAAGACTGATCTTCAATAACAGCATAAATAATAGAAAGCCAACATTCACGTGGAAACTGAAAAACACTCTACTCAATGATACTTTGGTCAAGGAAGAAATAAAGAAAGATATTAAAGATGTTTTAGAGTTTAATGAAAATGAAACAACATACCCAAACTTATGGGACACTATGAAGGCAGTCCTAAGAGGAAATCTCATAGCCCTGAGTTGCTCCAAAAAGAAACTAGAGAGAGCATACACTAGCAGTCTGACCACACTCCTAGAAGCTCTAGAACAAAAGGAAGCAAATTCACCCAAGATGAGTAAACAGCAGGAAATAATCAAACTTAGAGCTGAAACCAACCAAGTGGAAACAAAAAGAACCATTCAAATAATCAACCAAATCAGGAGGTGGTTCTTTGAGAAAAATCAACAAGATAGATAAACCCTTAGCCAGACTAACTGGAGGGCCCAAGGACAGTATCCTAATTAACAAAATCAGAAATGAAAAGGGAGACATAACAACAGAACCTGAGGAAATCCAAAACATCATCAGATACTACTACAAAAGGCTATACTCAACAAAACTGGAAAACCTAAGTGAAATGGTCAATTTCCTAGACAGATAGCTGGTTTTTGGTTTTTTGAGACAGAGTTGCTCTGTGTAGCCTTGGCTGTCCTGGGACTCACTCTGTAGACCAGGCTAGCCTCAAACTCAGAAATCTGCCTGCCTCTGCCTCCCAAGTGCTGGGATTAAAGGCATGCACCACCAATGCCCGGCTCTTAGTTCGCTTCTAGTCGGGATGTTGAGCACCTACTTGTTGCTGTAAATAAATCTCCAACCCCAATAAGGCCATGTGAAGTCCCCCTTCTGAATTAAATTTAATAAGGCCACACTTAACTGAGGTGATCAAATAATCTTTTTATCTTTAGATGAGAGGGCATTACCATGGCTGGGGGGACATTGACCCGATTCCTCCCTTGGGTGCTGTCACAGACCCACACTTGTGGCTCTTGGTATCTTTTGTGGAGGTGAGGCAGAGCCTTTGAAAAATTATTAATTGTAACTGAAATTAGATACCAACCTCTTCCCAACCGGGTTTGTCTCTCGAGGAACTCAGAAATGATCTATATGGACCTTTCCCTGCAATACTTAGTTTGCATCCATGCTGGGCCCATACCAGATTCACATTTTTTTACGAACCAGCATGCACAATTCTGAGTTTTGTGCAGCTCCCATAGGAGAATTATTAACCTCAGACTCAGTAAGGCCTCTGCAAGTATGCCAATTGTAACACCACAATTTGTGGCTCTTAAGCTATAATAAGAGCTGGAGGTCACTCTTCTTCGTCCCTATTGTCTCCAAAGCCTAAGGAACCAAGGGGACTCTGCTTTAGCAGCAAGGGTGGAAAATTGGAGACGAGTCGCTGTTTCTGTCTCGGTGAGAGGAGGATCTTCTTCGTCTGAGTCTGATATCCAGCTGATGGTAGTGGATTGTAACCGTCTTACTTAAAGCAGCTTTAATCTGCTACTTAACAAAACTGGTTAATTTTCTAAAGGCCCAGGGGCCAAAAGACAAAAGCAGCAGAATACCAAGAAAGGTCCCAAAAGTGTGGGAAGCAAGGTAGTGACCCAAGGAGAAGTAGAAAAGCAATTTTTATACCGATATCCTTGTTTCTCTCTGCTGCATTTTCTCTCTTCTAGACTAGCTCTAACTTTATCTATACTATCTCGAACTAAGCCTGTCTTGTCAGAGTAAAAACAACACTCTTCTTTGAGGGCTGCACATAACCCTCCTTCTTTAAGGAACACTAAATCAAGACCTCGCCTGTTTTGTAATACTACTTCAGACAGAGAGACCAAGGAATCTTTAAAAATTTTTAAACCTCTCTGTAGCTCTTGAATATCTCTGTCCACAGCAAGGTGAAGCTGAGTATATTGTTGCTGGGAAGTGACTAGCGATACAATGCCTGTTCCTGTGCCTGCAACTCCCAAGCCTAGGATCACTGCTAAGGTTACTGCAGAAATAGGCTCTCTCTTATTACGGGGTAGATCTGTGTCACTCTTCCAGAACTGGAGGAGGTCTTCTGCATGGTGTACTGTCAGCTTCGGGAAAAGCTGAACTACAACACAATAATCTCTGTCATCTAAAAATGTCTGAGTAACTATATATGTAGTAAGTCCAGTAGAACATGCTAAATAAGTACCATTAGGTGCTCCTAGATATCTAGAGGTGGCTTCTACTATAATAGTCTGATTGCAAACCTCTAATAAGGCCTGGGGAGGAAGCATGGAAGGCCCCGAAAGGCATAAGCCTATGCCAGACACCTGATTTAAAGTGAGCCCATCATGGCTCTCGGGGTGCCATCCAAGATTACTGGAATCATTAATTGCAACGACTGATCCAAATGTTGCCACCCCTTCATAAAAGGGAGGTTGAGGAGAAAAACACACCCAGCATTTTTCATATTGAGTAGCATTAGCTGCGTGTATAGTAGCAATTGATGCATTTACTAAGGATAAAATTAATTCTGCGGAGGAGGGAGATCCAGCAGGAAAAGTAGGCTGGAATATAGTAGTCCCAGGTAGACCTGAGGTAGCAGTCTGTGGAATACTCGGCTTTTTAGGATATGAGGAATGTAAAAAGAGATTGGGGCCTATAGCAGCCGACCCTAAAGATGGGGTGTTTTTAAGTAACTGGATTCTGAAAGTTACTACGAAATCTTTTTTATTTCTATAGATACGTAAACCCCACTCAGCTCCTCGTGTATATTCCTAATTAAATTTTTTTCCCTGCATCAGTAAAGGAGATCTCTAAGGTGTTGCACCGTCCTTTGGAGGTCTGGTTGGAACTAGCACAGGCAGCATAATCTGGCCTGCTCCGGACCTTTATTAGGTCCCAATTAGAAGTGGGTTTTCAATAGGTGTCTCCCGTGGTCTCACATCCCCAGGAAGCAGAAAAATAATCACGGGCGGAACCACATTTATAATTAAGAGTGCTACTCCTGTGACTGGGGCTAGGACAAATATACATGCCCCATCTTTTTAAAATACTGGCAAGTGTTCTCCTACGACTTAAACTAGCACACCCAAGAGTGGTATAGGCAACTTGTCTAGGATCATCAATAGCTTGTTCTTGTGGCAGGAATTCTAAGTGAGTTCCCCAGTCATTATGACCTCCTAAGACTAATTTACAAAGATCAACTTTCAGGATGGGCCATGGGATAGAGCCTTCAATCTTGGAGGTGGCATTAGCTTTGTCACCTGCCTCGTTGATGATTAGTCAGGTGTAACTATAAAGTCGATAAGGGATTTTTTTTAACTTGGCCTACCACTGGCGATATGCTTCTCATCAGGCAAAGACACAGCCAAATCTTGATGATCAGAAGTGACTTCTTTCTTGGCGCTTTCATTTTTCTGTAAAGAAGCACATTTAGAAATTTCCTCAGGGTTTTTCTTCCCTGGGTAGTAATAAGGTTTAATTAGGCACTCAGGGAGCCATCTAGCATTCTGTGCTTTTGAATCGTAGATGCAAGCGTGTCCTTTGCCCCATATGAGGACTGGGTCTGGACCCTGCCGTTTGTTGGACAAGGGATCTCTCTACATAGCTTGTGCATAGTTATTAGCAGTAGAAGGATGCCAGAGGCGATCTGCAGCAGACTTGCCTGCATTGTCGTATGTAAGAAAGTTTAAAACAAATAATGAATGATTTAAAAGCATCTTGGAGTTACCAGACTGAGGATATAGAGTTCTCCCCCCAGACTGTAATTTGAAAAGCATGTTTTTAAGGGTTTGATGGGTTCTTTTTATAATACCTTGACCTTGGGGATTATAGGGAATCCCAGTAATGTGTTTGATGCCCATTTGAGCACAAAACTGTTTAAAGCTGGCACTAGTATATCCTGGGCCATTGTCTGTCTTGAGGATTTTAGGCTGTGGCACAGCCGCCAAGCAGGAGAGAACATGGCTGATAACATGTTTAGTGGCCTCTCCTGTTTGTAAAGATGTACAAATAAATCCACTAAAGGTATCAACAGAGACATGATTATATTTTAACTTTCTAAAGGGAGTGTAATGGGTAACATCCATCTGCCACAGTTCACCAGGAATTAGTCCTCTGGGGTTGACTCCCACATGTGGCTCTGGCAAAAGGGTCAGGCAGCCCTTACACTGTCAAACAGTTTGTCTAGCCTGTTCACAAGTGATGGAGAATTTAAGTCTCAAGGTATGCACATTAAGGTGATGTAAATTATGGGCCTGTTGGGCAGCAGCAAGAGGGGTAATAGACAAAGCTGAAGCTATTACCTGAGTGGCCTGATCAACTATATCGTTGCCTTCAGACAAAGGTCCAGGAAAGCCAGAATGAGCACGAATATGTTCAATAAAAAATGGAAAATTAAGAGCAAGAATAAGGCTCTGAAGTATAGCAAACACTGGAGATGCATTGGTAGAAGGGCGGATATAAGGAACAGTTTCTAAAAGAGGAACAGAGGCAGCCACATAGGCGCTGTCAGTATATAAATTGAAGGAAGCTTCAGGCAATAGTTCAAATACTTTAACAATAGCTGCCAATTCAACAAGCTGTGCTGAGGAGAAGTCTGTCATAAAACGTGAGACTTTTCCATTGATATTAAAAGCAGCCATACCTGAGGAAGACCCATCAGTAAAAACTAACATAGCCCCAGGAATCAGGTTTGACTTTGTTCTCTTAGGGAAAACCACAGGTGTCCTATGCAGAAACTGAACCAATTTATCAACGGGATAATGATTATCAATTACACCTTGAAAAGAGATACAATTAACTGCCCAATCATCATTATTCTTAAGTAACCACTGAACTTGAGAGGCATCATAGGGAGAACAATAACATCTGGATCTCTGTCAAAAAGCTTAAGAGCAGCTTCTCTGCCTAGGCGCAGAACATTAGCAACTAACTGAGGATATGTGGGCAGCTCTTTGGAGGGAGAAGCTGACACGTGGACCCAAAACAGAGGTTTGAGCTGCCACAGCAGACCTGTAGGTGAAAAGGGAGTAGGGAAGACAGGGAGCTGAAGTGGAAGCTCTGGGGAGAAATACCCGATATTTTGCTCACTGATGGCTTGTTCAACTTTAGCTAGTGACCTTCGTGCCTCCTGAGTTAACATGCGTGGAGAGGACGGATCTGGGTCTCCTCTCAGAAGGTCAAACAAAGGTTTTAACTCTCCTGTAGTAAGTTTTAGATAAGGATGAAGCCAATTAATATCTCTTAACAGACGTTGAAAATCATTAAGAGTCTGTAAGGAATCTTGTCTCACCTGAACCTTTTGAGAGAGAATTTTGTTAGGAAATAACTCAAAACCCAAAAACAAGTGAGGAGGGTGGATCTGAACTTTTTCTGGAGAAACCTGGAGTCCTTGATTTTGAAGGGCATTAATAAGCTCTTGACTAGCAATATATAATTGGTCTTGATCAGGTCCAGCAACCAAAATGCCATCCATGTAATGGACCACATACAGATCAGGGTAAGACATTCTGAATGGATCAATAACTTGTGCCGCATATCTCTGACAAAGGGTAGGACTGTTAGCCATGCCTTGAGGAAGAACCTTCTATTGGAAGTGAGGAGAAGGACCTATACAATTAACCACTGGAAGGGTAAACGCAAAGCGTTTACAATCTTCAGGATGGAGAGGAATGGAAAAGAAACAATCTTTTAAATCAATCACTAACTTAACATATCCCCTGGGAATAGCCACTGGAGAGGGAATTCCAGGTTGTAGGGCCCCCATGGGGACCATGGTCTTATTAACTGCTCTAAGATCTTGTAACAATGCGCCACTTATCCAGTCCCGAGGGATTCAGTTATTCGTGGGTGTGAGGGGGACCGCGAACCTGGAAGGAAATGGGAGGAAAAGAAAGAGAGCTGGGGGACCAAGTAGATTAAACCTATCAAGGTCTCGTTTATTAAGCTGAGGTGCTTTCTTTTTAAAGCATACATCGCGGAAAATAGGGGAGGGGTCTAGGGAGAGTTATACAAAGAACAAGGGAAAGGACAACTGCTGACATGGGGGCTGAAGTCAGGCACCAAGCAGCAGGTACTTTGCATCTTATCTCCTTGATCCTCCTCAACAGCCTTGGGAGTCAAGCTGGGCTCAGGCACAGCTCATGTCCTTGGATGTCATGGGAACTTAGGAGGAGATAGGGAAGAGGGGACTATTATTCAAATTTTACAGCCTTAGGTGTTAGGAAGGGAATAAGGAGGAAGGGGGTGGCAACCAGCTCTTAGCACAAGGCCCTTTGACTTGCTAAGGAGATTGTGAAGGGATCTCTGACAGTGAAGAACACACATCTCAGTTATAATATTTATAAGCTGCACAGCTAGGTTGGAAAGATTTACCACTACTCTATTTCCCAGCTATGAGATCTCTTGCTAGTTATAGCTTCTCTAGGCCATGTGGTTCTGCTCATCTTCCTTTCACCTTCTCTTCCTCAGTCTTCCTCTGACTGCTCTGTCTCTTCATTCCCTCTCCTCCTTACTTTCTTCTCCCTCTCCAAAACCTCTAGTCCCACCTTTCCATTCCTCTGGGGAATCACAGGCTCTAGCCTTTATTTGACTAGTTAAGATGGGGAGAAACTTCATATGAAGTCACCTGAGTGTGCTATCCACTCTTCCTTGAGGCAACCTATCTTGAGGAAACAGAATTAGCATCAAAATACCAACAGCACCAGGGCAATCCACAACATGCACAAAGTTGCATTCCTTTTTATTATTGTTGTTGTTGTTGTCATCATTATTTTTATTATTATTATTATTATTATTATTATTATTATTATTATTATTATTATTTCACTTTATGTTCCAAAATCAGCTGTTCTCCTCCTCGGATTGCCCCTCATGAGATTCTCTGCCCATTCTCCCTCCCCTTCTCCTTTCCCAAGGAAGAACCCACCCTTGGGTGCTCCCCAGAGTACCCTCCCACCTGAAGCAGATCAAGTCTCTGCAGGCTGAGGCACATCTTCTCCTTCTGAAGTCAGACAACTCAGACCATTTAGAGGAACAGGATCCACTGATGGGCATCTAGCAGACTGAGAGACAACCCCTGCTCCAGTTGTTGGGGGACCTGCATGAAGCCTTGACTGCTCATGTGCTACATATGCAGGCAGCCTATGTCCAGACCATGCTCGCCTATTTTTTTTTTGTTTGTTTGTTTTTTGGTTTTTTGGTTTTTGGTTTCTGTTTGTTCGTTTGTTTGTTTGGCATTGGGAACCAACCCCCCACCCCCAGGGTCTACATGAATTGACTCTGTTGGTCTTCCGGTGGAGTCCTTGTCCTGTAAGGGTCCCTCAGCCCTTCTACTTTTTCCACAACACTTCCCAAACTCCATCTACTGTTTGGCTATGGGTCCCCTATATCTGTTCCAGTGAGCCATTGGGATTAAACTCCAGGGGAGAGTTATGCTAGGTTCCTATCTGCAAATGTAACAGAGAATCATTACTACTCAGGGATTGGTTCTTGTTCATAGGATAGATTTCAAGTTGGGCCAGTCATTCTTTGGCATTTCCCTAAGTCTCTGCTCCATATTTGTCCCTACACTTGTTGTCATTGGATGAATTTGGTGTCCAAGGTTTTGTGGGTGGGATATTGTCCTTTTCCCTCTACTGCTTCTAGTGGAAGTGGCCACTTCTGAGTACATATTCCCCACTTCTACGAGTCTCAGCTAGTTGCCCCCATAGACTCCCTGGGGTCTCCACCCATCCCAGGTCGTTGATATATCCCAAAGGTTGAACCTTCCCTCCACACACAGACGCACATATATACACAGAGACAGACAGACAGACAGACAGACAGACAGACAGACACACACACACACACACACACACACACACACACACACACACACACAGAGACAGCAGATTTGTCTTCTCTCTCCCCTAGTCTCCCTACATCTGATCTACCCCTGATCTCCTACATTCCTGTCCCCATCTCCTCTCCCGACCAGTTCCCTCAGTTCCTCGGCCTCCTATATCTGTCTTGTTTCTTTTCCTGAGGATGATTCAACCATCCTTCCTTGGGCTCACCTTGTTACCTGGCTTCTTTGGGACTGTTGATTATAATGTGGTTATCTACACTTATCTGTAAGTACATACCATGCCTTTGCTATTGAGTCTGGGTTACCTCACTCAGGATGATATCTTCTAGTTCCATACAGTTGCCTGTGAAACCCCTGATTTCCTTGTTTTTAATGGCTGAGTAGCCTTCAATTGTGTAAATGAACCACATTTTCTTCATGTATTCTTCAGTTGAAGGTTATCTAGGTTGTTTTCAGTTTCAGCTTTATTTCTGAATAAAGCTGCTATGATCATAGCACGTGTCCTTATGGAATGGTGGAGCAACTTTTGGGTATATGCCCAGGAGAGAATTATTCTCAATATTTTGAGAAAGTGGCAATTTTATTTCCACAGAGGTTGTACAAGTTTGTACTCTCACCAGCAGGGGAGGTGTGTTTCCCTTGCCCTACAAACTCCACAGCCTGTGCTGTCACTTTGAAAGGCCGACACTAACCCTATCTGTCTTGATTTAAGAACCAGCCCTGTTTTGAAAAGGAGACAAGGCACCACCAGCTCCAGGAACAGGTGATAAAATACAAGAAAAAATTCAGAAAACCTTCTCCCAAAGGACAGCCTGGGCATAACCACCAGAATGGGAAAATATCTTATCTCAAGCATGGGCCATCTCTCGACTGGGCAGCCCTATCTTATTCTGTGCTCTAAATGTTTATGACATTTGAATGCAGACCACTGTATTCACCTGGCACAAGCCAATCAGAAGCCATTCCCTGTGACTCCTGTAGCACCCACCAATGAAATGTTAGATTACCTAATCCTTCTACAAAATTCCCCAAACCCCTTTAAGAAGGCCTGCGTGCCTTTGTCTAGGGTTGCCATTTAGAAGATGGTTGACTCCTGCTGGCTGGTTGTTTCTGCAGGAAACACTCTGTCTTTGCATACCATCTGAGTTTGGGGTCTTCCTTCAGTGATATTCAGACCCTGACACACTGAGTTTTTGATGTTAGCCCTTCTGAAGGGTGTAAGGGGAAATATGAGTTGTTTTGATTGCATTTCCCTGAAGACTAAGGACACTGAACATTTCTTTAAGTGCTTTTCACCCATTTGAGATTGCTCACCACTTGAGATTTCTCTGTTTAGCTCTGTATCCATTTTTTAAATTGGGTCATTGGATTAGTTGGTACCTAACTTCCTAAGTTCTTTACAGTTTTGGATATTAGCCCTCTATCAGATGTAACATTAATAAAGATAGTTTCCCAATCTGTAGGCTGTAATTGTGTCCTATTAAAGGTGTCCTTAGACTTATTGAAGCTTTTCAGTTTGATGCAGTCCTGTATATTAAGTGTTGGCTGTAGTGAGTTGGCCTGATGCTGCTTGTATTCTAACACTAGTATTGATTCCTTAAGAGGTGGTTCCCTCACCCCCACCCCAAGAGCAGACCATCTAGTACTCAAGTGATACCATTTCTCCCATTTTAACTGGCCAATGAAAGACTAGATAGAGCCTGTGCTTGGGCAGTGGAGTGGAAAGGAGGGATTGGATGCTCCAGAGAGGCTGGCAGGTAGAGAGAGATGTGGGAGAGAGGAAGACAGAGTTGTAGGAAGACCCCATCATGGACCAGAAACACATGGTCAGGAGAAACACCAAATAACAAGGGGTGGTATAGCAGTGAAATAAGCTAGTATAGACCTAGATCTGCTCAGTCTAGGCATATGGGTTATAACGAAAGTATCTAGATTGTGTGTCTTTTATGCAATCTTAGTAGGATGGTAAAGGACAGTAACAAATTGGCACACCTTATGTCTAGCTTCGAACTGAGCTATCCTGAGATAAAAGCCTCCCCCACTCCTGAATATAAACAACTAGGGCTGTGCTCTAAAGCTGTAGAGGGTGGAAATCAGATGTGAAGTGGGTCTAAATGCTCTACAGAGAGATAACTGTGAGGCTCCCTCCTCACTGTGAGGCTCTCTCCTCATCTCTCTCTACCTGCCACCCTCTCTGGAGCCTACAATCCCTCCTTTCCACTCCATTGCCCAAGCACAGGCTCTATCTAGTCTTTCATGCTCCAACAGGGGGCAGGACCAAGACATGAGGTGATGCCAGTGCCACAACACAGTCTGGGGTTGTCTGAGGCTGAGAGAAGGACCAGGGACCCTGGGGCCTGCTGCCTGAGATGCAGCCTTCACAGCTGAGGATCAACAGCTGCAAAATATGCAGCTAAATTTCCAAATCCTTCTCACAGGCACAGGGGTCTGATCTGGGCATCTAGTCAGACTTCAGGCTTCTCTTGCCCGGTTTCCTTATCCCCGAGTTTGTATAGGACACTGTGCAGCCAGACCCCTTCTCCCGACTGCTTGTGTTGTAGGCTGCCTGAGATCAGTGGTACACATGCTGCAGGCAGCAGCCCAGACAAAAGACACGCTAAAGCTCAGAAGTAAAGACATTCAGCTTCTGGCCCAGCATAAAAAGAATCGGAAAGGACTGCAATGTCCTCTATCAAACACCAGAGGGAGGCAGACAAAGGAACAAGAAGCTCCAGGATCAAGAATAAGAATTCCACATTGATAGGGCAGGGAGGAGGGAGTGGGTAGGTGGTTGGAGGAACACCTCACAGAAGCAGGGGGAGGGAGGATGGGATAGGGGCTTCCAGAGGGGAAACCCGGAAAAGGGTTAACACTTGAAATGAAAATAATAATAAAAATAAAAGGAAGACCACTCGCGCTCTCCTCCCCTACCCCCACCCCACCCCACCCCACCCCCGCACACACAGCAGTTCTCTCTTTAGTCTGTCTGCCAAGGAGCTGCTAGTCCTTGTCTCAGAACTCCTGGACTGGAAGACTGGCTGAATCGGGAACTGTTGGACTCGCTGACCCGCGGATCAGCGGACCTGCGGACTCACTTACCTGTGGACTGGTGAACTGGCAGAATCCCGGACTCTAGGACAGGCATCCTCAGTTCAAAAAGGCCGTCCTCGGAGTAGTCGCCTTGAGCCTTGCATCTGAGACGTTCCAGGTAGTTTGTGCAACTGCATCCCAGAAGCTGTGTGTTTTCAGCACCTTCATAAGTGATGGCTGCCATCTGGACGATTATTGTTGGTGATTGGAGCTTGTGGAATAAGACATGCTTGCTCATAGTCCTCAGCAAGGACCAGTTTCCAGAAGTTTATGTACCCACAGTGTTTGAAAACTATGTGCAGATATTGAAGTGGATGGAAAGCAGGTAGAGTTGGCTTTATGGAACACAGCTGGACAGGGAGATTATGACTGCCTGAGGCCTCTCTCCTACCCAGACACTGATGTTATACTGATGTGTTTTTCCATTGACAGCACTGATAGTTTAGAAAACATCCCAGAAAAATGGACTCCAGAAGTCAAACATTTCTGTCCAAATGTTACCATCATCCTAATTGTGAACAGGAAGGATCTTCAGAATGAAGAGCACAAAGATGGGAGTTAGCCAAAATAAAGGAGGAGCTGGTAAAACCTGACAAAGGCAGAGATATGGCAAACAGGATTGGCGTTTTTGAGTACATGGTGTGTTCAGCAAGAACACCAGTGATGGAAGGAGAGGGGTTTCACAGATAGCCTCAAGAGCTCCTCTGCAAGCTAGACGTGAGAAGAACAAGTCTGGGTGCCTCATATTCTGAAGCCTTGTGAAGCATAGCCTCTTGCAGTTAATTGCAAGTGCTGGTTATTAATCTTGGTGTCTGCTTACTGGTCTTTTCATTAATCTATAATTTACCTAAGATTGCAAATCAGAAGTCATCTTACTACCAGTATTTACAGGCCAAGCATGATTATTAATGATGCCCAACCTCTCTGACCAGACAGAGTCCTTCCGACACTGCTCTAACTGCCCTCACTGTACTCCACCTGACACTAGCCGCTAATTTAAAGTTCTGTGGGTTTTTTTTTTAAGTTTTCTGTTTTATTAGATATTTTCTTTATTTACATTTCAAATTTTATCCCCTTTCCTCATTTCCCTTCTGAAATCCACCCTATCCCATTCCCCATCCCCCACCCTGCTCACCCAACCACCCACTCCCACTTCCTGGCCCTGGCATTCCCAATACTGGGGCATAGAATCTTCACAGGTCCCAGGGCCTCTCCTCCTGTTGATGACCGACTAGGCCATCCTCTGCTACATATGCAACTGGAGCCATGAGTCCCACCATATGTACTCTTTGGTTGTTGGTTTAGTCCCTGGGAACTCTTGGGGTACTCATTAATTCATATTGTTGTTCCTCCTATGGGACTGAAACCCCTTCAGCTCCTTGGGTACTTTCTCTATTTCCTTTAGTGGGGACTCTGGACTCCATCCAATGGTTGCCTATGAGCATCTGCCTCTGTATTTGTCAAGCACCGAGACACTAGACAGCTATATCTGGCTCCTGACAGAAAGCACTTGTTGGCATCTGCCTAGTGTCTCGGTCTGGTGGTTGCTTGTGGGATGGATCCCCAGGTGGGGCAGTCTCTGCATGGTCATTCCTTCAGTCTCTGCTCCGAATTTTGTCTCTGTAACTCCTTCCATGGGTATTTTGTTCCCCCTTCTAAGAAGGATCAAAGTGTCCACACTTTGGTCTTCCTTCTTCTTGAGGTTCATGTGTTCAAAGAATTTCTTAACTTCTTGCTTCTTTCTAGAAAGAGAAGCAGTTGGTAACTTTTGTAAACTGGGCTATAACTACTTAATAATAAACATATCCTGCCTATTTTCTGTCAGCTGCAAGAATTCTTGTGAGTCACTACTTCAAAGCTTTACTTCTGAACAGACTCCACCAGCAGAGCTCTGGGATGGGCATCCAGTTTTTTGCAAACTTGCTCAGCCAGAAATGCCCAAGACCACTGCAGCTGTAGCAGAGTTACACAGTTCTGTAGTCTCATGTTATTTACCTTATAGTCACTGTGTAATTGTGCCACTTAATGTATGTTACCAAAAAATAAGTATATCTGCCCCAGACTAGATGCAGTATATTTTTATAATTAGATTTCCTAATACTGATATTTGTGATTCCCACAGAAACTGTATTGCTGCTGCTGCTGCTTCTTCTGTTCCTTCCTTCCTTCCTTCCTTCCTTCCTTCCTTCCTTCCTTCCTTCCTCTCTTTTTTTAAAGCACATTTGGAAAAAAAGTCAGATGGAAAGTTCAGTTTTAAAATTCCCAATTTGTCACTTTCTCTGATAAAATATGGCCATACCTCCCCTATTCTGCCCTATATATCATTCCAGTACTCCTTTCCAGACTAGGCTAAATAAACAGGAATTTGGTTTCACCCCTGAAGCATTTATACTTTGGAGGTGGCATAGCCCTTCTAAGGTGGATTTCAGGATCTAGCTCTAAGTCACAGTGCTCCTTTCTATATCCAAGTTGCCTCCCAGAGGAGCCACCAGTTCTTATGGGTTGCTTTGGGTGGGGCTAGAGGGACCTCTCCTCTCCAGCTGACTATACTTCTTTCTGAACCAGTTAATTTCTCCAACTAATAGTATATAGGCAGTTTTCTAAAGAAGAAAATAAAAAACAGCAAAAGATGGCAAACTGCTCTTGGATTGTATGTGATGTTATTTTGAATATTTGAAAAGGGTGGATTTAAAGGAAAATGTACATTTTGCAAGATATCATTACTACTATCTTAAGTTTCATTTGTATCTTCATTTGCTATGTCTTCACAAAACAACAACAACAACACAGAAAACAGTGCCCTGGGGAAAAACCCAGGAGGCTTGGGAAAGGACTTAAAAGATTTTATACAACAGAATGAGAACAGTGCTAAGGAGTAGAGCGGAGAATATTAATAAATGTTTTAAGTCAGAGTATGGAGACTATTCAGATGGCTGGGAGAGAGGAAGAGAAAAGGGCTGTCCTTCTCCAGGACCAGTGACTGGAGATCAGAGGACCGCTTGAGCAGTTACCATGTTTGTCTTGTGTGTGCCTCTCTACTTTCTCTGACTCTAATCAGCTGCTGATCAGCTTGGTTTTGGTTCTGAAGACTCCATGAAGGAGTTGTCTGTCAGGAGTTGCCAGAAGGGGCTGGTAGACGTGCCATAACGCCGCCCTGGCAAGTAGAGTCCTGGGGGATGCTCCAGACTCTCAGCAGAAAGTCGGATCCAAGAGAGTTTGACTTCATCTGGGGTTAGTGGCAAAGAGACCACTACCAAGTTATTCAGTGTGTCTTCTGTGGTACTCATGGCAGGAGCACACTGGTATTTTATTTTTCATTTCTCTTTTTGTGTGTGGACTAGGACTGACGTTATTTTTGGACAGATTGGGACATGGACCTTCCACCCCTCTTAGCTTTACTTACAACACTGGAAGGAGGTTAAGACTAGAGCTCACAATCTTTCAGTAGAAGTAAAGAAAAATAAATGGATTACTTTTTGCTTCTCAGAGTGGCCCTCCTTCCTGATTGGATGGCCTCCTGAGGGTCCTTTCTCTCTGCCTCTTATATTGGCTGTCAAGAGGCATATTTTTGGCTCTGGATCTAAGAGCAACACCGACCAGATCCCATATATCATAATGTGGAAAGATCTGGTCACTGATGCTCCTTTGTGGGTTCGCCCTTTTGTTTTCTTTTCAGGACCAACAGCTATGCCAATCCTTGTTCGCCCTGCAGAACAGGCCCAAGAAAGAGGTTCTCCCCACTACGGATACTGATTGTCTCCTTCTTGATTCCCATTCCCCTTATCCTCCCTCTCTCTGTCCTCAGGCTGCTCAAGCTGCAGGGCCTTCGGCCCCACCCGTCCTGCCTGGGGAACCTGGAAACTTACTGTCCTCGTCCCTTCTCGGGTGAGAAGGACCTGCCCAAGAGACTCAGAGCCAGCAGGGTGAGGGGTGATGATGCCATGTGAAGTTTCTGCCCATTTTAACTGGTCAATAAAAGTGATTGATTGTGATTGATTGGGCAGTGAAGTGGGAAGGTGGGACTGGAAGCTCTGAGATGGGGTGCCAGGTAGAGAGAGAAAGGAGAGAGGAAGAAGTCAGAGTAGGGGGAAGCCCCGATGCACCTGAACCTCATGGCCAGGAGAAACAGCAAGCTATAAAAGGCCACATAGCAGGGGAATAAGTTAGTACAGTTCTAGATCTGCCCAATCTAGGCATTTAATTATGTATTAATTGTATATGTGTGTGTGTGTGTGTGTGTGTGTGTGTGTGTGTGTGTGTGTGTGTGTTAAGGAAGTCACCCCACTGTGAGGACACACTGGAGAATGGTGAATTGGAGGAACAGCTTGAGCAGGTACCGACGTTTTGTCTGTCTTGCTGTTTGTCAAAATCTGGGTCTGTAAGTCTGTCTGAACTTTCGGTTTGCTTGCAAGCAATGGAGGGGGTTGGGGGGGAAGAAAAGGAGAGGAGAGCCTACCATGTCTGGTGAGGTCAAGTGCAGTGGTCAGATGTGCCTTAACGCCTGGAGGATGCTTCATGGCCCTCGGAGGGGATTGAGAGGGCTCTGCTCCTTTTGGGAAAGGCAAGACAATATTGGCAGGAGCTGAGTCTTGTTATAACTTGGTTTCTGCGAACGTGGAAGGGATGAACTGTCTGTAACTCTGCCCATGGCAGGAGCGGACTCTCTGTGTGTTGATTGTCTTTCTCTGTTTGTTGGTGTTGGTTACCTAGGTCTATGTTCTTGGACTTAAACTGACGACATTTTTAGACATTGGACAGACTGAATCTATCCCATTAAAAATCCTAGTTAACCACTGGAGTAGAAAACTTGTCAGTAGTAGTAAAGAAGGGAGAGTTAGTTACTCTCTGCTTCTCCAAATGGTCCACCTTAAAAGTAAGGTAGCCACCATGTAGGAACCTTCGACTTGCAGATGGTCAAAGCAGTAGAGGAGAAAGTCTTTAGGCCAGGATCCCTTGGGCACCCAGACCAAGTGCCCTATATAGTTACCTGGAAGAATCTAGTGGAGGACTGCCCCATCCCCAGCCTCAAGGATAAAAGCCTTTCTTTCCTCAAGATCCACCTCACTGGTTCTAGCTGTCAGAAAGAAGGAAACACTTGAGGAGATCCAGACCTGAGAAGAAGTTGATCCTCCAAGACCCTCTTGCTGCCAAGACCTTCCTCCTCCATATCCCCCTACCCTTGCCCTGATGGTCCTGCCAGTGCCAGTACTGACTCTGGGACCCTCAGCCAATATGGGACCCTTGTCATTGTACCCCCAACCCCATTTTACCAGAGGGTGGAGAGGGAGGAGACCTCCAACTTCCTGGTCCTGCCATGGGAATCTGAAGTCTGAGAGCAACTTCTCCTGATACCAATATGGCTCTCCCACTGAAGACATATGGGCCTCTAGAAAAGGGCAATCAGGTTATGCAATATTGGCCCTTTTCTTTGGCTGACTTAAACAATTGGAAAGCCAAACCCCACCCCCACCCCCACCCCCTTTCCAAGGGGCCAATTAATCTCTGAGACTGTTTAATTTATAATGCTGGAAGCCAGAAAAAAATGACCCCGCAGACACAGGGGCACCACCGACAGACCAGGTAGTCACTGACAGTGGACTTCCTCTGGCTAAACCTTACTGGGATTTTAATATGGCAGAAGGTAAGGAGCATCTGAAGGTCTACCACCAAACTCCATTGGCAGGTGTCAAGAGGGCTGCACGAGGACGACCCACAAATTTGACCAAGGTACGTAAGGTTAGACAGGGATCAGATGAGTCGGATGCTGCCTTTCTAGAGTGACTCATGGAGACATTCCATCAGTATACACCCCAGCAGCAGGGAGCACAAAGAAAGCTACTGTGACTATAGCATTTATAGACCAGGCTAGTAGAGATATCAGGAAAAAGCTTCAGAGGCTAGAGGGACTGCAGGATAAGCCATTGAGGGATTTAGTGCAGGTTGCTGAGAAAGTCTACCATAACAGGGAGAACAACTCCAAGTCCTGATACCCAAGCTAGAGGATGAAAACAAGTTGTTTGAGACCTCGGACAGGGCAACTCAGGACCTAGAGTAGTGGCTCAAGGCCTTTCCCCAGGCCTGGGCTGAGATGGCAGGGACTGGAAGGGCCACCAACCAGCCCACCATACCTGTGGAGACCAAGCCTCCTCAGTGTATGTGCGCCAATATCCAATGTCAAGGGAGGCCTGGGACGAAATCAGGCCCCAAATTACCAGGCTCCTAGAACAAGGAATCCTGTGGAAGTGCCAATTGGCTTCAAATACTCCCCTCCTGCCTGTGAAGAAACCTGGGGTCCAAGACTAACGAGGACTGTCTAGAGGGGACTAAATACCTCTTGGAGGAGATGGGAACACTGGGATAGAGATCCTCAGCCAAGAAGGCCCAAATCTGCCAGAGAAAAGTAAGTTATTTAGGTTACCTGCTGAAAGATGGCCACCGATGGCTTGAAAGGAGACCATCCTGCACATCCCTCCTCTGCAGAGCTCCAAGCAGGCACAGGAATTCCTGGGCACAGCTGGGTTCTGCTGACTATGGACCCCAGGATTTGCTGAATTGGCTGCTTCCCACCCTCACCCCTTGACTAAAAATGGACAGCCCTTCTATTGGGAGGAAAAAGAGCAACAGGCTTTGACACGATTAAGCAGGCTTTGCTTGAGGCCCCTGCTCTAGGACTGCCTGATGCTAGTATATCTTTCCACTTGAGAACGGGGGGGAGGGGGGGGAGATCCAATGGGTGCTCACTCAGTGACTGGGTCCCTAGTTGTGCCCAGTTACCTGTCAAATAAATTAGACTCTGTCACTGTTGAGTGGCCTGTTTGCCTATGGATAGTGTCGGTGGTGGCAATTCTAAGCTAAAGATGCTGACAAATTGACTCTGGAGCAGAACCTGACTGTGACAGCTCCCCATACTTTTGAGAGCATAGTTCACCAATCCCTGGATCGATGGCTTACCAAGGCCCACATGACTCATTATCAGACTCTGCTAAATTCAGATCAGGTGACCTTTATGTCATCATTGGCCCTCAACCCTCACTCATGATTGCTAGCAGATTCTAGCTGAGGACCAGGGACGGTGAAAGGACCTGTCAGCTCAGCCACTCCTTAATGCCAAGGCACCTGGTTCGCTGACAGCAGCAGCTACCTGGTGGAGGGACAACACAAGGCAGGGGCTGCCACTGTGGATGGAGGACAGGTAGTCTGAGTGGAACTACATCCTCAGGGACTGTCAGCCCAAAGGCAGAGCTGATAGCTCTGACCAAAGCCTTGGACCTGGGGGCAGGCAAAAAGATTAACATCTACACAGATAGCAGGTATGCCTTTGCCACAGCCCATGCCCACAAGGCTATATACCAAGAGAAAGGACTGCTCACATCAGAGGGAAAAGAAACAAGCGGGAAATCTTGGATCTCTTAGATGCCCCGATGAAGCCAGCAACTGTGACATCACAAGGGAAAAGATTCAGTGGCCCAAGGCAATAACCAAGAAGATCAAGTGGTATGAGAAGTGGCTATGCAAGGGCCTATCCTTTTTATGGGCCTGCAAGAAACACGTGCTGGGAAATGGGACTGGACTAAGGGAAGACCTCACTTAGAATATACTGAAGAAGAAAGGACACAGATTGCTAGCCACCCTACCAATTACTACCTAGAAAAGGAAGGACAGTGGTGCACACACAAAAAAGGAAAAACTATACTCCCCAGAAAGCAAGCAAAAGACTTACTAGGCCAAATGCACTGATGGACTCATTTAGGGGATAGAAATCTCGTATGAGCAGTTAAGGGACCTAAAGTATAAATAATAGACCTCAGGTTCTGGGCTAGAGAGATAGTAGAACAGTGTAAGTTATGCCACTAGGTGAGTGCTTAGAGTAAATGCCAAGAGTAAACAGGACAAAAGACCTAGGAAAGAATGGCCTAGAGTATATTGGTATAAGTTAAGCCAGGAAAATATGGTACAAATACCTTCTAGTATTTGTAGATTCTTTCTCTGGACAGGTTGAGGCTTTCCCCACCAAGCAGGAAACAGCTACTGTGGTAGCTAAGAAGATGTTAGAGGAAATTTTTCAGAGGTTCAGAGTGCCCAAGGTAATTGGATTGTACAATGGTCCTACTTTTGTCTCTAAGGTAAGTCAGGGATTGGCAGAGACACTAGGGACTAATTGGAAGCTCCTCAGATCTCAGGGCAGGTAGAGAGAATGAACAGAACCTTAAAAGAGACTAAATTGACCTTGGAGACTGGATCGGACTGACCCTGTTCCAAGCCCAGAACACCCCCTAACCACTAGGGGGTTAAAATGTTAACCTGACCCCTTTTGAGATCCTGTTTGGTACTCCAGCTCCCTTAGTGTCAACTGAGTGGGCCCTCCCTAGAGGTATTCCAACTCACTGATAGGAACCTCTTCTTGAGGCTCCAAGCCCTTCAGTCAATTCAACATGAGATTTAAGGCAGCCCAAACTGTCTGCCTTAAATGCTCCAAAGATGCCAGAGACACCCCCCACCCACCCACCCACCGCTTCCAGACTGGTGACTGGATCAATGTAAGGAGGCATTGGGCACAGTCTGGTGTGTTTGAAGACAGCTTCAGTGTACTCATATAAATAAAATAAATAAATCTTTCTTTTTCCTAAAAGAAAGTTTATAATAATTTAGTAGCTTTTATAAGACTATAACTTTTTGTTCCATCTCTCTTGGGTATAGCTTTAAAATAATTTTATATTGAAGCTCTCTTAGTGTCAAAATAAGGCTTTTTAACTTATAAACATAACTTATAAAGAGACTGGAGGAATTTTTGATCTTTATGTGGTGTCATTATGTAACATAACAGTTTGCTGTATGACTTAGTTTATAAAACATAGCTATATTGTAATAATGCCAGCAAAAGTGAGGTTAGACATATATCGTTAAAGCAGTCTCTGTTAGCCCAAATAGACCTTAAGTAAGGAGAGACATATTTTTAATCCATTTTAATGATTTTTAATCTTTTTAAGTCTGTAACCCCCAAACCCATCCCCCAGGAGGTCATAGGTTAATATTTTAGTTTTTTATTTTATTGTTTTTACATTTTTAAAATTAATTATTTTCTTCATTTACACCCTAAGGTTGCCTCCTCCCAGTCCCCTTTCCTAGAGTTTTTTTCCCCATTCCCTATCCATTTGCCTCTGATAGGATGCCCCCACATCTGGGTATCCCCCTTCCCTGGGGTATCTAGTCTCTACAAGTTTGAGTGAATCCTCTTCCACTGGGGACAGACAAGGCAGTCAGTCCACTTCTACATCTGTGCTGGGGGCCTTTGGTTGGTGGCTCAGTCTCTGGGAGCTACCAGGGGCCCAGGTGAGTTGACAACATTGGTTGCCATCCTTCAGTAGTTCTAATTCTTCTTCTAACTTTTCCATACTGGACCCCTACCTCAGTCCAATGGTTGGATGTAAGGATCTGCATCTGTCTCAGTCAGATGCTGGTAGAGCCTCTCAGAGGACAGCCATGCTAGGCTTCTGTATATAAGCACAGCATAGCATCAGTAATAATGTCAGGGTTTGGTGCCCGCTCGTGGGATGGATCCCACGTTGGACCAGTCACTGGATGGCCTTTCCTTCAGTCTCTGCTCCATTTTTGTCTCTGCATTTCTGTTACACAGGAACAATTCTGGCTCAAGAATCTGAAGGTGGATTAGTGTCCCCATCCCTCCACTGGTGACCCTGTCTGACTACTAGAGGTGGTCTCTATGGGTTCATTCTCCTGACTGTTGGGCATTTTGGCTGAGGACACCCACATTGAGTCCTGGGCACCTCTCACACTCCAGATCTCTGGGACTTTCTAGAGGCTACCCCCCACGCCCCACCTTCTATCCCCCACCTCTGCCAGCAGCATATTTCCATTCATTCTCCTGGCTCTCTGGGCTTCTCTCCTGTCTTTCCCCCAACATCTGATCCTGTTCTCCCCTTTTTCCTCCTCCTCCTCTCTCCCACTCAGGTTCCTCCCTCCCTCAGCCTCCAAAGATTATTTTCTAAGTGGGATTAAAGCAGCCTCACTTGGGCCTTCCTTCTTGTTTAACTTCTTACGGACTGTGGGCAGTATCATGGGTATTCTGTACCATGGGTATTCGGCTAATATCCACTCTTCAGTTGAGGGACAATCTAGGTTGCTTCCAGTTTCTGAGTATTAAGAATAAGGCTGCTATGAATATAGTGGAGCACGTGTCTTTGTGGCATGCTGGAGCATGTTTTGGGTATATGCCCAGGAGCAGTATATCTGAGTCTTCAGGGAGATCTATTTCCAGTTTTCTGAGGAACCTTCAGACTGGTTTCCAGAGTAGTTGTACCAGCTCACAATCCCACCAGCAATGGAGGAGTATTCTCTTTACACCACATCCTTGCCAGCATCTGCTGTCACCTGAGGTTTATCTATCTATCTATCTATCTATCTATCTATCTATCTATCTATCTATCTATCTATCTATCTATCTATTTTTTATCTTAGCCATTCTGATTGGTGTAAGATGGAATTCCAGGGTCGTTTTGATATGCATTTTCCTGGTGAGTAAATGACCGCGCAGACAGTGGGACAGTCCCTGCCATTTTGCTCGAGTGTTGTGGACGGACGTCGGAGAGGTAAGCCTAGGCATTCAGTTGTTGTCCCATTAACTATGGGGAAGGTTCTGTCCAAAGAGCAGTCTTTATTCAAGAGATGAAGGGTTCTCTTAAGGAGAGAGGGATAAGAGTTTAAAAAAAGGGATTTAATAAAATATTTTTGTTTTGTGGACAAGAGATGTCCATGACTGGTATTGAATGGTTCTGAAATACACCCTTTAACTTAGAATAAAGTAGGCAAAGAAATCAATAGTTTAATAAAACAAGGAAAAGATGTCCCTGAGTCATTTTTTAGCAATTGGGGAGTCATCAGAGATCTCCTTAAACAGGCAGAAGAGGGTGGAGAAGGTGCTTGCCTCTTAGCCCTTACTGAAGATTTTTTAGAAAACTCCCGATTGCCCTCTCGCAAAAGTGAAACTAAGTGGCCGGTGCACAGTATCTCTATTAGAAGGTTTAGCAGGAGAAGGCTACTTGATACCCAGTGAATGGAATAAAGTTGTTCAGTCTGTCCTCACTAGAGACCAATATTTAACTTTGAAGTCAGAGTTTAGGGCTGCCCTGAGAAGTAAAACCAAAAGTTTAGATATAAATGGTATGATCAAGCTTTGAAATGAGGTAGATGTGTTTTCTCAACAAGTTTCTAAGTCTATTAACCTGGCCATTGGGGCTGCTCTACAACTAAATAAAGGAGAAAAAACTTGCTATAGATGCAACCAACCTGGACATTTTGCTAGAGAATTCCCTACTCAAAGATAGAGCACCCTAGTAACTGCGGTCCAGGGAAACGGCCAGAGGGCCCCCCTGCGAGGCCCATCTCCCCTAATAACAACTGCAGACAACCCCCTATCCCCCACGAGAGATTGTGCAGGGTTCCAGCAGAGAGCACAGCAAGCTCGGGAGTGTGGCCTTCTTTGCCCCAGGCCCCTCATGGCCTCGGCCCGCACCAGGTGAGCCCGAGGGGCCCGAGAGCAGCCTCGGTCCTTACCCTGCAGATGCCAGGAGCCCTCACCCTCAAGGCAGCTAGACCACCCGCTAGACCTGAAGGCCAAAGCTGGGCCTTGGGGGCTTCTGTGGCCTAGGGCAGCGTGTCTGAGCAAGAACACTCTGCCACCGCAGGCCCGCCCGTGGCCGAGCACTCAGACCTAGATGAACCAAGGCCTCCGTGGGCCTAGACTAAGGTGAGTGGGGAGGGGGGAGGGCTCTTCCACTGATATACTGTGGTCTATATTGAATGCTTCTGCTTTAGCCTTGTTGGATAAGACACAAAGAGATAATGTGTGCTTCTGCCGAGGCCCTTGCTAGAGATTTGCAATAACACGTTTAAAGTAAATAAAAATAGGTTTTAAAGAGACTTCATAAAGGTTAAAATATAGCTCAATTCTTACTGTTACCTTATTTGCAATTCCCCAATCCTACATTGTGTCAAAAAATTCATAGATTAGGTTTTATTGGAAGTTAATAAATCATTTCCTAAAACATGTATCATTCATTTTGTCAATGGTGTTTTTGTTGGTTGCAGAAAATAGAGAGCGTTTTTGCAGATGGCTATAAAATACTTAAGTGTGGACTGATGATGACTTCAAAAAAGATTTAGCATGGTAAACTTTTAGGCTATTTGAAACATTTAGTGTATAGAGATTGTGTGTTTTCTCAAAAAATTACTCTCAGATTAAATAAATTACAAGTTTTAGATGCTTGCCAGAAGCTGTTAGAAAATTTTGGATTTTAATCTTGGTTTGACAACCTGCCTCGTACAAGCAGGAAAGGAAGGGAAGGGATAAAAGAAAAATGGATTTTAGAGCTCTCCCAGAGAGAGAGAGAGAAAGAAATAGGGGGACACTCTGTTTTATTCTCTCTGGACCCTACAGGAGAAGCTCTCTACCCTCTTTCTATTGTCTATGTTTTGTGCACCAATCATGTCAATTCATGTATGTTTTCTGTTTCGTTGTCTGAATGATTGTTTCGTTGTCTGAATGACTGACTGTTTTATGTTTCATGTTGAAAAAAAAATGGTTAAAACTTTACCTGCTGATTCACTCTCAGTTTGCACAACTGAAGCTGAGAGGCCCCTCCCTTTAGTCAAAATCAATCACAGCAGGAGAGGTCATACTGAAAAACTTGTTTTTTTAAAAAAAAGGAATCTGCAACCTCTTAGTTCTAAGGCAAATAAGCTGATAGTTGTTTTTTCCTAAAAAATTCTCTACAATTTTGTGATTATTGTGTTTAGCAAATGACAAAGTGTGTTTTATCTTATAAGCATAGCTATAAAAAGTAAAATTCTTTGATCTAAATTTATAAGATTTGTGTAGCCACTTCATTTGGTTTTTGATTGGTCTTAAAGGTATAAATATGATCTGCATATCTTCGTCATAGAGAATTGGCTTATAAGTTATTTAGGTATGATTAAAAAGGTATAACACTGGTTACAAAGTTAGCTTAAGTAGTAACTCGGGGCTAGAGTCATTTTTAACAAAAGCACCTGGCATAAACCAGCCCAGAAAACTAGGCCCCTAAAGATACTTCTAAATTGAGATAATATTTTATGTAATTCTTATCCTAAAAAGTAGACTTATAGAGATAAGATTTTAAAACAATGTCTCCTTAATGGAACATTAAAATTTACACTGTCATGCATTCATGAATTGGCAGCCAAACTTCATAACGTGATAGTGATGTTTCTAGTATTGATTTTAAGGAGAATAAATTGTTTAAAATTGGGTCTTGCTTTCCAAAAGTTATAGATATATTCTAATATTGCAACGGAAACTTAAAAATTATGGTTAAAATTGCCAGTGTTCCATTGACTGCAGCTTGCAGTTTGATTTCAAATTTAAGATCTTTAATTCACCTGTATATTGTAATTAAGATAATTATAAGAGTAATCATCCTTAAGAAAGGGTATCAAAAATTAGAGGCATAGACAGTTAAATTGTTCCTCTAAAATCGGTCCTTATTACAGGAAGGCCAAAATGCTCAGATTAGAAAATATATATATTTGGGTTGATACTAAGCTTAGAGCAGCCTCAGGGAAGCTTGTGCAACGTTTCTTGTGTTTTGCAGACTGCACCTAGGGAAGTTCTTGAAACTTCACCCCTCCCTGCCTTCAGGGGGATTTCTTTTCAGCTAAACAACTTTTTTTTTTTCCAGATCTACCCAGGTGGTGTTCATAATAAAGTCTAAATTCAAGATTTTTAAAAGGTCAATCAGGCTGTAGAACTTATAAAGGCATTACAAGATAGCTTGCCTACTTCATATAAAATTATTATAGATTTGAAAGATTATTTCTTCCTTTTTTATCCTGTTAATTGTAAAGAGTTTACTTCTAGTGAACTGGTGACCATTAAAGGGTTTTGCCCCTAGGTATGGCTAATATAGTCTTACATTATGTAAGAAATTTTCATTGTCCAGGCTTCAATACAAGAAGCTAAGACTTTAAATCTTTCAGTGTATATTGTTTCCTGGGTGAAAAATATTTTAGCTAATGCCTCTAAAGGAAAGTTTAAAGTTCTAGGGAATAGTTGCTCCATAAGATTCAGAGGCAATATTTTTAATATTTAGGGTTTTAATTATACTGGAAAATTGTGGTACAAATTTGCTTCAATTTTTATTTTCAAAAGCTTCCAGGAGATGTTAATTGCTAAAGACCTCACCTTAAACTCAGCACAGGAGAACCTAAGCCTTTGTTAGGTGCTATCAAGTGAGATTCAAATTAACTGGTGAGAACCAAAAAGGCTTTAACAGAAAGTAGAGGAAACTTCTATAATCTATTGGTATCGATTATAATTGGTAGTAATCAAATATTAGCTACATATTCTAGTTATTGTTATTAAATATGTCCACAACTATTCTTTGGCAAGAAAAAACATTAATGTAAAATCATTCTTCTTCACCTTAGAGTTTTAACATCCTATTATAAGGCTGCTGTGGTGCTAATTAAGAATTCCTTGTTCCAAACAGCAATTGGTTATTGCAAAATATTGATATTTGACTTATTACATACCATCATTTTAAATAAAATTGATACTCATCCTAAAAATAAGTTAAAAATTGCTTATGCATGCTTTTGTATCTTCTATAAATTCATGCATGCATATATCCCATTTACTGTATTTAAAAACAACCCTTCTATGAGAAAAAAGTATATGTGAATTGGATCACATGTTTATTCTTTTGAGTTTCCACCTGCTTCAGCACAGATAATTAAATTATGTGCTGTAGATGGTGTTTTAAAATGTTGAAGATTGCCTGGAAAAGACCTCTTAAGGCAATGCCACGCTAGATTTATATCCCAGGTAGATTATGGATCTTATACAAATATAATTGGCCATATAATTTCATTCTTTACATCATCAAATTAGTAATGGCTTAAAATAATAATTTGGTACTTTAAATAAATAAATAAATGTGCATGTCATATTGTAAAGATTTACTCTCAGTGTCCTCAGTTTCTACCTGTTCCACACATTGGTGTTAATTCTCGAGGACTTATACTTAATCAATTATTGCAAATGGATACTCATTTTTAATTTAAAAAAAATATATGCACATATGACTATTGATACCTTTTTAGTCTTTCTAATTACAACTACTTTAACAAGAAAAGCAACTAAAAGTATAGTTAGTCATTGCCTGTGTTGATTTTTTTTTTTTTTTGCTTGCTTGGTGTTCTAAATCAAATTAAAACTGGCTATTACAGCCAAAGATTTGAGATGTGTTGTCAACAATTTAACGGTACACATGTTACTGAGATATTTTATAATTCTCAAAGACAAGGTATTGTAAAACTTTAAAAACTATACCTTCTATAAAAACAAAGAAGGGGGGAAATTATATCCCTGTGCACATTGTTTAAGTAACATTTTTATTTAAAAACAAAAAACTAGATATAGTGTCTAGGACAGATAAAAAGGATCCACTTATTGGCACATGCCATGATCCTGTTCAGATACTTAATATGGGGGAAAGGGGGAATGTTTCTGTTTTTTCCACAGAATGCTACAAGAGCATGCTAGCTTCCAATGTGACAGGCTGACCTGTGACCTGTGAGTGCCCTGACAGTGGTGTCCAGAAAGCTGTGTTGAGTGCACAAAAGAAGAAAAATTGGAGAGCAGCCACTTACAAACAGATAAAGAAACTTCGTATCTCCACCATGGGTTGCAGCAAGGAGTACCAACCTAGTGCCAACTTAAAATACAAACAACTAAAAAAGCTGACTCGTGAGGCAAAAAGACTGGTACAGAGAATGTACAAGATGCTTTCTTCAGAGCCACTGTTTTTGGCCATTCAGGCCAGCTCCTTATAGCTATGAAAGTTTGTGTACCTTACCTATATGCTTATTGTTAGATAATTTTAAGAGTTAAGATTGCCTATCTTGGCAAGTCTTTTTATATTCATTGTAATTCTTGTCAATTAACTAATTGTGTAGCTCCTAATTTAGATAAGGAATGTACTGTTATGTTTTTGTAAGAGACCTGCTTATGTTTTGCTGCCTATTAGAGTTAGAAAATGATCCTTGGTTTTAAAAATCTGAGAATACAAACTTTAAAAAGGTATCTACCATAGCTTTAGATCAGCAGCTACATACTGCCCATTTTGTTAATGATAAGCATAGGAATATTTCCATAGCTTTGTCAGAGCAAAATATTATATAGATAAAAATCTGGAGGCAAAAGATATCTTAGAATTAGTAATCTTAGCATAGGACAGGATATAGCATCCTAGAAAGTCCTTGAGCTGACCATGGGCTTAGAATTCAGGAAGAACGTTGCCTATTCAGTGACATTCAGAATTGCCTCTGGCATTACACTATCACTTTGAATAAAAGCTAGGTCACTGCCTTACACAGGAATTTACCATCAACTAGGAAAAAGGAAGTTTAAGACCTAAAGAGGAACCAGAGTAGATAGTTACACCCATACACTCGTATTTACAATGGCCTAGGGGAAAGGTGGACTACCAAAACTGGTTTTCAACTTCCCCCTGGCTTTGACCTTGTTGCCCTCCCTTTTAGAGTCTCTATTGGGACTCCTATTATTGATTTCCTTCGGTCCTTGGGCATTTCAGAAATTGACCCGATTTGTTAAATCTCAAATTGATTCATCTCTTTCAAGCGCATTTGTTTCAGTTCATTACCATTGGCTGGATGTTGGCGATAACAAGCAGGTTACTAGAAAAGAGTCAGACGTAGATGCCGCTTCATCACCCTCTTCTCGGGGAGAGAGACTCAATTTCCATAAAATGCTTAAGTAAGACCATTCCCCTCCCCCTAAATTCAGCCATCAGTCTCATGCCATAAATCATTTATAGATTGCCGTAGTCTGTGCTTCCGACATGGTAATATACATTCTCCCCACATTGGAAACTAAACAGTCATCCCAGGCTAGACACATCGAAAAGTTGGAACTTAAAGCCGTTGCCCATGAGAGTTGTAAGACTAAGTACTGCACAGAGATTAGTCTGGAAGCTGTTAGTCTCTGAGAGGCATGTCTGATTGCATGAAGGTTGAGTGCCCTAGGGTCCTTCCCCCAAGAAAAACGGCACAGGAGTAGGTCAGGGTTACTCTGGGTAAAAATCTGTGGGCCTGAGTGTCAATCCTGTACATGGGCCCTAACATTACACTCTTGTGATCAGACCTCTACCTCTACTCACGGAGCTTGCTTCGTTCCTAAATCCCTTGGCTAGCCCAGTTTATACCCAACAGACTGGAACTGTTAATTCAAGCCTCATAGATGACTTGTTCTTGTGTCCTTCATTGTTTTAGAGAATCACCCAGTGAGCAAACAGACGTTTAGGCGATCGTTAAAAACGTGGCTACAAATTTATTATACAATATGCCTTTATAAAAATATTAAAACAGGGGAGATGTTGGGAGCTATTAAGACAACTCTTGATCTCAGAATTGGGCCTCTCTCCCCGAGAAGAAAAGAGGATCAAAAGCGGGCCACCAACACATCGATTCCGAGAACAACCATGAGATGTTCCAGCCCTAAATCATCGCCAATGTCCTGACCCTACCCTGATACCACCAAGTTCCTGCTTCCCCATGTAACTGCCTAAGAATGTGCAATTCTATTGCCTCCCTCCCACTGATAAGTACTTCTCCTTTTGCTTGTATTGCCCCACCCCTCCCACTGATAAGTATCTGTACTTCCCCTTTTGCTTGTGCATTTAAGCCTTGGGCCTTTCTCAATACATTTGGGGTTTTGATGCAATCCAGAACGGTTTCCGTGTTGTTATTCGCACAAGACCCTCATCTCTCTCTACCCCCCCCCATTTAGTTATTAGGAGAAGGTCCCCTCGAGACCCTCGAATAACTGGACCTGCTGGACGGGTCAAGTAAAGATGTTGAACATTTCTTTATGTGGTTCTTGGCCATTTGAGATTCCTCTGTTTAGAATTGTCTGTTTCGCTCTGTACCCTATTTGCTAATTGGATTGTTTCATCTGTTGGATTCTAACTTCTTGGATTCTTATATATTTTGGATACTAGCCCTCTTTTGGATGTAGGGTTAGTGAAGATCTTTGTCCAGTCTTTAGGTTGCCATTTTGTCCTATTGACAGTGTCCTTTTCCTTATAGAAGCTTTTCAGTTTCAAGAGATCTCATTCAACAGTGGTTGATTGAGCTATTGGTTTTCTGTTCAAGGCTCAAGCATTCGAGGCTATTTCTCACTTTTCTTCAATTAGATTCAGTGTTTCTGGTTTTATGTTGAGGTTCTTGACCCACTTGGACTTGAGCTTTATACAAGGTGATAAATACGGATCACTTTTCATTCTTTTAAGTGCAGACCACCAGTTAGACCAGCACCATTTGTTGAAGATGCTTTCTTTTTCCAATTGTATTATTTTGGTTCTTTATCAAAGATCACGTGCCATAGGTATGTGGATTTTTTTCTGGGGTTTTGATTTTATCCCCTTGATTGACTTGTCTGTCTCTGTACCAATACCATGCAGTTTTTATCACCATTGCTCTGTAGTACAGCTTGAGAGCAGAGATGGTGATTTCCCAGAATTTCTTTCATTGTCAGAATGGTTTTGGCTATCCATTTTGTGTTTTGTTTAGGGTTTTTTGTTTGTTTGTTTGTTTGTTTCTGTGTGAAGTGTTGCGGTTGGCCAGTGGCCCACATGTCTGAGTTCTAGTCTGGGAGGCATCTTGGAATCTGGAAGAGAAGAGGGAACTAGGCGCCGCGAGAAAGATGAAACCAAGACAACAGTCTGATCAAGGTTCAATTTTACTATTCCAGAACACTGGGTTATGAAGAAGGGGAAGAGGCCCATTCCCTCCAAATCATTCTTGGAGTCCAGTTTCAGGTGACCCCGTGATAGGTCCAGAACAGCTAGGCAGCAGGCAGTAGCAGTGGGAGTGGCAGAATGATAGGGTGGCAGGCTCTACCCCCAAGCTCTCTTCGAGCTAACAGTGAAACCAGATCAGCCAGGTTTCAGGCTGAGGGGGTGGGGGGAGGTTACAGTGAAGTTGATAATTGCTCTTTACATTGCTCTGTGAAAATTGTGATGGAATTTTTAAGCATTGAATCTGTAGATTGCTTTCAATATGATGGTCATTTTCACTATGTTAATGCACCAATCCATGGACATGGGAGATCTCTCCATCTCCTCTAACTTCCTCACTTTCTTTTTTCAGGGACTTGAAATTCTTGTCATACAGATCTTTTACTTTTTTCTTTTTAAAAGATTTTTTAAATTTATTTATTTTATGCATATGAGTACATCACCATTGCTCCCTTCAGACATCAGAAGAAGGAGTCGGACCTCATTACAGATGGTTGTGAGCCACAATGTGGTTGCTGGGAATTGAACTCAGGACTTCTGGAAAAGCAGTCAGTGTTCTTAACCGCTGAGCCATCTCTCCAGCCCCTAGATCTTTCACTTGATTGGTTAGAGTTACACAAGCTATTTTATAGTATCTGTGGTATTGTGAAGGTTGTTGTTTCCCTTAATTCTTTCCCAGCCCATTTGTCATTTGTATAAAGGATACTCCTGATTTGTTTGAGCTAACTGTATATCACTCCACTTTGCTAAAGTTGTTTATCACATGTAGGACTTCTCCGGTAGAATTTGGGGGGTGACTTATTTATACTATTCTATCATCCACGAAGAGTGATACCTTGACTTCTTCCTTTGCAATTTTTATCCCCTTGATCTCCTTTAGTTGTCTAATTGCTCCAGCTAGAACTCCAAATACTATATTGAGTAAATAAGGAAAGAGTGGACAAACTTGTGCCAGGTTTTAGTGGGATTGTTTCAAGTTTCTCTCCATTTAATTTGATGTTGGCTGTTGGCTTGCAGTCTATTTCTTTTATTTTGTTTAGATTGGTGGTGTGAATTCCTGATCTCTCCAAGATGCTTAACATGAAGGAGTGTTGGTTTTTGTCAAAGACTTTTTCAGCATCTAATGGAATGATCATGTGATGACCATGTGATTTTTTTTTCTTTCAGTTTGTTTACATACTGAACTACATTGATAGATGTTTGCATATTGAACCATCCCTGCATCCCTAGGATGAAGCCTACCTGATCATGGAGAATGATGTTTTTGATGTGTTCTTGAATTCAGTTTGCAATAACTTTATTGAACATTTTTGCACTAATATTCAGAAGTAAAATTGATCTGAAGTTCTCTCTCTTTGTTGGGCCTTTGTGTGCTTCAGGTATCAGAGTGACCGTGGTTTCAAAGAATGAATTAGGTAGTGTTCCTTCTGTTTCAATTTTGTGACACAGTTTGGGGAGTGTTAATATTAGTTTTTCTTTCAAAGTCTGGCAGAATTCTGTACTAAAACCATCTTCCTCTGGGCTTTTTTTTTTTTTTTTTAATTGGGAGGTTTTTAATGACTGCTTCTATTTCCTTAGGGGTTATAGGAGTATTTAGATAGTTTACTTGATCTTGATTAACTTTGGATTTAATTTTGTTATGTGGTGGTATCTGTCTAAAAAATTGTCCATTTCATCTAAATTTTCCAGTTTTGTCAAGTATAGGCTTTTATAGTAAGACCTCATTTTTTAAAAAATTTCCTCAGTTTCTCTTGTTAAGTCTCCATGTTCATTTCTGATTTTGTTAATTTTGATACCATCTCTGTGTCCTTTAGTTAGATTGGCTAAGGGTATATCTATCTTGTTTTTCTCTATGAATCAGCTATTGGTTTTGTTGAATCCTTGCTTGGATTGCCTTGCAGATCCCAAGATTTTGGAGATTCTAGAGTCATGGCATACCTGTTAATGTATTCTGCTAACAGAGTGTGGAACCAATATAATCAACAAAGATGAATGGAGATCTAAAAACACTTTGAAATCAAACATAGAGATGCAGAATTTGCCCAACTGGTTTTTAATAGTCCTTTGGTCTATTTGGTCCTCATCCTCTATATTTTGGAATGATAAAATATATCTTGTGCAACTTACATGTTCTAAATATATAATCTGATTCTTTATTTTTATTTTACAGGGGTGATAGGTAGGAGATTTCCATGACTTTTTCCCCAGAAAAGCAGGAATCAGTCTACCTGAATTCCCAGCAACAATACTCCTGGGCATATACCCACAGGGCACTCCATGCTATCACAAAGACATCTTCTGAACTATGTTTATAGCAGCTTTATTAACAATAGATAGAAACTCTGGAAACATCGTAGGTGTTCCCAACCAAGGATTTGTTAAAGAAATGTGGTACATTTATATACTGGAATATTACGAAGCTGTTAAAAAAATAACATCATGAAATTTGTAGACAAATGGATGGAAACAAAAAAAAAATCACCCTATGTAAGGTTATTTAGACTATATACAAATGAAACTGTATAAAAACAGGGGTGTGTGTGTGGAGAGATGGCTCAGTGGTTAAGAGCACTGACTGATCTTCCAGAGGTCCTGAGCTCAAATCCTAGCAACCACATGATGGCTCACAACCATCTGTAATGGTATTTGATACCCTCTTCTGGTGTGTCTGAAGAGACAGTGACAGTGTACTCATATACATAAAACAAATTAATCTTTTTAAAAATGGTATATATTCACTTATAAGTTTGATATTAGCTCTAAAGTAAAGGGTAATTATGCTACAATCCACAGACCCAGAGAGACTCAAAATAAAGATGGCTCAAACAGGGACCAATGGATCTCTCTGGAAAGAGAGATATGATGAGAGGGGATGGGAACACAAGAATGTTGTGTGGTGAAGATAGAGGGAGATCATAGTGGGGGAAGACAAGTAAAATTGGAATGCATTTTCCAGTCAAGGTAGAAACTTTGCGGCGGGGTGTGTTGGTGTGGCATGGTGCACACCTTTAATCCCAGCACTTGGGCACTTGGGAGGCAGAGGCAGACAGATTTCTGAGTTTGAGGCCAGCCTGGTCTACAAAGTGAGTTCCAGGACAGCCAGGGCTATATAGAGAAACCCTGTCTTGAAAAAAAAAGAGAAAGAAAAGAAAAGAAAAGAAAAGAAAAGAAAAGAAAAGAAAAGAAAAGAAAAGAAAAGAAAAGAAAAGAAAGAAACTTTGTGCAATGGAAAATCGCTGAAATCTAAGAAGGTGACCCTAGATAAGATTAATAGCAATGAGGGATATGAAGCCTGAATCAGTCATCATCTATAACCAAGCATGTTGTCCAAGGCCAGTGGCAGGATTTTCTCTGTCCAATAACATTAAAATATAAGTGCAGCAGGAGGACAGGGAAAAGGGAGGCAGAGCTAAGAGTTGCAGGGACAGAGAGTGACTCAGGAGAAAGATTTTTTGTGTGTATATTGTTCAAAATATACAAGAAAGGATATTACATAATGAATTTGAAAGTATAAAGGTGGTGTTGAGGTATTCATAGGTTATTTCTCTGCCAGTGAAATAAGCCAACTTAATACAAATTAGATTATATTACATGTAGGTTTTCTGGGAAACTGCTCTCGGGTAAGTGTGCTGGCCTCAAAAAAGGAGGCTATAGAAGTTGCCATGGGAAGTGTATGTTGGTGGGGAAAAGAGAAAAAGGGCACCCAGGCAGAGAGAAGAGAAGAAGATCTACCATACTGTCTGGAATGCATAGGGAAGAGCCACTGGGAGAAGGACAGCCCAGCCGCTGGGCTGGGAAGTTCAAGATGGGGGAGGGGGGAAGGGAGGGTGTGCCAGATAGGGAGAACCTGGAGGCTAGGTCTGCTTTGATGTGTAAAATAGACACCACCACCTCCACCACCCCCTTCCTTATCTTGGGTTGAAAACCAACCAGATGTGTTTACCTACTTTATTGAGGCACAACAGAAACAAAAATAAGACAAAAGAAAGAAAAAAGGAAGGAAAATCTTCGAAGATTATAAAACTGCAAAGTACTTGGATTTCCCTTAGTAACAGACATGTAAAAAGTTATAAACACAGTTAAAAACTGAAATGTAGAACAGGGTGTTTAAAAAGCAAAAAGTAATTTAATGAGGTCTACACAGCTTGTTCAGCATAAATAGTGGAATTCTTTGCTTAAACAGAGAGAGGAAGAGAAAGGAGGAGAGAGAGAGAGAGAGAGAGAGGGAGGGAGGGAGGGAGGGAGGGAGGGAGGGAGGGAGGGAGGGAGAGAGAGAGAGAGAGAGAGAGAGAGAGAGAGAGAGAGAGAGAGAGAGAGAGAGAGAGAGAGAGAGAGAGAAAGAGAGGAAGAAAATCTGTCATGATGATTTTCCAGAGAGAATATGGTTTTCTGTTTGTTCAAAATTGTGTCTGCTACCTTAAAAAAGCAACAAACTTTATTTCTGAGTATCTCAGAAAGTTTTCTTAGTTTTTCATGTAGTAAAAGATTTACTTACCAGTACTTGTGCATGTAAATAACATACCTATTCTCCATACAGTATGTCCGGTATTACATTTGGGGGGAGGGGGTGGTTGTTTGGTTATTTGGTTGTTTTCGTTTTTCGAGTCAGGGTTTCTCTGTGTAGCCCTAACTGTCCTGGAACTCACTCTGTAGACTAGACTGGCCTTGAACTCAGAAATCCTGCCTCCCAAGTGCTGGGATTAAAGGTGTGCACCACCACGCCCGGCTAAATTTCAGTTTTTTATGGAAGATATTGTTGTGAAATTTAATCTTGAATATGTATAAATATTATAATAAATGTATGCATAGCAAGTACAGTGTTAAATAATGTGCATGGAAATACTGGGGCACTAGAATTATAGTCACCGACTAACTTCCACAAAGTCAAGGTCTTGCCACTTGGTCGAGTAAGGACAAAAAAAAAAAAATCCCCTCTCCCCCCCCCAAAAAAAAAACCAATAAAATAAAAAGGAGAGAAGGGAAGAGAAGAGAAGAGAAGAGAAGAGAAGAGAAGAGAAGAGAAGAGAAGAGAAGAGAAGAGAAGAGAAGAGAAGAGAAGAGAAGAGAAGAGAAGAGAAGAGAAGAGAAAGAGAAGAGAAGAGAAAGAGAAGAGAGAAGAGAACCCCTGTTACTATTTTCATAAAGAGGGAGTTCCGGCAGACACTTTAGCGCAGCCAAATTGCTTCCGGGTTGTTAGCTTTCTACTGCGCAGGCGCTCGCGTGCAGTGATATCTTTAAAAGAAAAAAGATCCGGCTAAGTATTTATCTAAGCAGTCGGTTTTTTTTTCTTTTTTAAATACAGTTTAATGAAGAAGATAAATTAGTTTGTGTCTGTTTTCCTTTGGTCGTTTCGTTTCTGTAGCTTCAACTTTTACCTATGTGTGAAACGACTTCCAGATTTATAAATAACGCTTGAAAAATAAGTCAGCGGAGCGACACATCTCGTGTCACATTGTGATCTAAAAATGGTGGAACCGAACGAGGAGGTGAATATTTGTAAGAATGTGGAATTAAGCAAACTCTGAAATTTAGAAGAAAATAAAGTTCCTGGGTGCCACGCAGTGAGTAGGCAATTCCATTCGCCCTTTAATATCGAATCACTTTTTATAACCGCGTTTTGAGCGAACATGAAGCCAGGATCTGACGACTTTCTACCGCCGCCTGAGTGCCCTGTGTTTGAGCCCAGTTGGGCGGAATTCCGCGATCCTCTTGGCTATATAGCTAAAATCAGACCCATTGCGGAGAAATCAGGCATTTGCAAGATACGCCCACCTGCGGTAAGCCTCTGAAATGAGATGATGATGATGATGATGATGATGATGATGATGATCCCTTAACAAGGCCTTAGATTTATGTAGGCGTTTTGAATCTTTTTACCTACTCCTTTCATACTGTAGAAAAGTCCTCCAGCCATCCAGATTCCTTGTGGTTAGAACTTGAAATGCTTCTGCAGATGTGCAGTTAATACATTTTCAGTTAATGGGTTGTCTGTACCATGTTTCAACTAAGAAAAATTCAGTATACTAGCAGTCTCATTTATAACTGGAAAAATATATTATACAAGTTTATATTGTTATATTTATTGGTCACTTTCTCAGTTTCAAGTAAAATGAAAAGGGTGTGGGATCCTTGCTTCAGGTTAAATATCTGTTGATTGGCAGGACATGCATTCACATAGTTTTACCATGAACTACTACTAATTGGCTTCTAGGATTGGCAACCTCCTTTTGCTGTAGAAGTTGATAACTTCAGATTTACTCCTCGAATTCAGAGGCTAAATGAACTGGAGGTAAGAAATGTGCTTTTATATAACAATTGGAATTCTAATCTTTGCTGTTACAACAATGACTTGTATTTAGTTTCTGATATCAAACATTGTTTATTGCAACCCCACATATCATTTCTTAAAAATATTAATTTATGACAGTGCCTTCTTTAAAACACAATATAGGTTTATAAAATTCCAGAACATGAAGGTTTCAACATTCCATTATATGATAGACTAAGGTTAAAGCTACAAAGAAAGTAAAGATAGGATAACCTTTGCCTAAAAATAAAAAAATAAGTTATACAAGAGGTATAATTAAAGTTCCATACTCCGTTTTTCTTATTTCTTTTTTAAGGTTACTTACATCCTTCTAGTCTCCTCTATTGCTTCCTCATACCCACTCTGAAGTGGCTGCCTTTTACTTTTCTAGTTTATTCCTTCCTGCACCTAGGTCTTAAGAGATTATTGTGGAAGAGGGAGTAGTGATATTGAAAGAGCAGAGGAAATGAAAGTTTGCTTTGAGGTTGAGAAGTCTTATCAACATGGGAGTGGAAACATGATCTAAACAGGAATGACACCAATAGTATGGTACTATTAAAAGTAGAAAACTAAGGAGGCCTCACCTTAGACAAATAACTACAGGGCACTAAGGAAGACTAAAAGTGGGAGAAATAGTGCCTCACAAGGAGTAGCATACCAGTTTGTTTAAGGGGGCAATGATGCTATTATAATTTTAAAATATTTTTTAAAAAAGCAAGGAAAGATAAGTACAAAGTGGGGGCAAAAAGTAGTTCTAATTTATTGACCGTTTTCTTTCCCAGGCCCAGACCAGAGTAAAACTGAACTATTTGGATCAGATTGCAAAGTTCTGGGAAATTCAAGGTTCTTCCTTAAAGATACCTAATGTGGAGAGGAAGATCTTGGACCTTTACAGCCTTAATAAGGTAAGATTAGTTAACATTTGAGAAAAAATAAGCCATAACTATAAAACATACTTCCATTTATATTTGCTTAGAAAGGAGTACAATATAACCTGGCAACAACCCTGATATGAGTTATACAGTGGTTAAGGAAGTGATATTTGAAGGACATGCTATGTTTCCTGCATTAAGGGTCACTGGAGGGTTCAGATGTTTCCAGTGTGTTCACTGTTTACGTATATATTTTCTTGTCCATTTAGATTGTGATGGAGGAAGGTGGATATGAAGCAATCTGCAAGGACCGTCGGTGGGCCCGTGTTGCCCAACGCCTTAATTACCCATCAGGGAAAAACATTGGTTCCCTGCTTCGGTCCCACTACGAACGGATCATTTACCCTTATGAAATATTTCAGTCTGGAGCTAATCTTGTGGTGAGGGTCATAACTGACTTGGAGCTTGATACAAGATTTGATTTCTTTCGTTTTTACTTTTTTCTTTGTAATTGGCATTTATTTTGAATTGTTAGAAAATTAAAATTTGTTATATTTTAAATTTTTAGGAATAGGCCTTTGGAAACTTGCTTATAAAAAGCTTTATTGTTCAGTCTATGGTCAGTAAACTTTAGTGAGTTCCTTTCTGTCATGGGAAGTTATTATTATGAACCAAATCACATCCTAGAAAAAGAAGTGCAATTACATCAGGTTGTTATCTGAAAAGTAGATAATTATTTTCTGAAATTATTAAGCTTCCTTATTTTAGAAACTTCATATTTTAGGTGTTCAAAATGAGTAAGCTGGTATTACTTTTGTTTAGCTGAACTTAATTATTTTAAATATTATGTATATGTATACACATGAATATTTCATTGCTGAACTTAAACGCATTGTTTATACATATATATGAGTTTATATGTTCATAAATATATTTTTATATTTTTTTCTCTCCATATCAGCAATGTAACACAGATCCATTTGACAGTGAAGAAAGAGACAAGGAATACAAACCTCATAGCATTCCTCTTAGACAGTCTGTTCAGCCATCAAAATTCAGTTGCTACAGTAGACGAGGAAAAAGGCTACAGCCTGAGGTAAACTATTTTTCTAATAACTTATTTTATTTTTCTAATAAACTATTTTTCTATATTTCCTTCTAATAAGCTGCCAGTGTTAGTTTAGAAATTGAGTTTGGGTGAAAATCCATTTTCAGAAGATATTTTAAACAATCAAGAAAAGGGAAAAAAATTTGACATGAATATCTAAGTTGAAACCAATGGGAAATGATTATTTTCACTTAGGATTTATAGTATTTTTATTTCTATTTGTTCTTTATGTATTCAAAGTGAATATTCTTATAGCTCTAAATTAATTTTTATGAATTTTATTTTTTATAAGATACATAATGATTTTTCAAAAAAAACCAAAAAATACCCAAAATTATAAAACTTTTTCAGTGTTGAAATATGAAAATGTTATATCTAGAATACTTAATAGTTGGATTAGATATTATAAAACTATATTGCTTATACTCACTACTACTCACTCTGTAGACCAGGCTGGCCTCAAACTCAGAAATCTGCCTGCCTCTGCCTCCCAAGTGCTGGGATTAAAGGCCTGTTCCTGGCTAATTTTACATTTATTAAAATTTAAAAATTATCTCTGGCACACTGAACTAAACCTTTCCAAAGCTGACCAATTCTTAATGTACAAGAAGCAAGGTTTCATGACTGTGTTAATGTGCCAATCCGACCACTGGGAGCCTTGCCTGGTTACAAAAGATAGCTGGTTTAGTCTCACTCTCCCACATTTCTAGAAGTCTTCATTGGAATCACCTGCATAGAGTACAAGAACTCATAGATCAGTACCTAGCCCAGTTATTATCAAAGAGGAGTCATCTAGCAACAGATGAGAGCAGATGCAGAGTCCCACCACCAAAAATTAGGGGGAGCCACAGGAATCCTTTGGAAGAGGGGGAAGGAAGTTTTGTAGGAGCCAGAGGGGTCAAGCACACCAGGAGAACAAGGCCCACAGAATAAACTAAGCAGGGTTCAAAAGGACAGCACTAGGTTTCCACATCACTTTACGGATATTCCAAATCTCAGTCTTCTCTCAATGTATTCTATCCCTACATGCTCCCCATGCTGGCCTAATATCTTTTGCTCCCTACCCACTTGCCCCCATTCCACCTGAAAATCTATTTCCTATTTCCAGAGAGATCCATGTGCCCCCTCTTGAGCCTTCCTTGTTACTTAGGCTCTCTGTGTCTATAAATTGTAGCATGACTATCTTTTATTTAACAGCTAATGTCTGCTTATACGTGAGGACATGCATGGTTTGTCTTTCTGGGACTGACTTACTTCACTCAGGATGATTTTTTTTTTCCTAGTTCCATTCATTTGCCTGCAAACTTCATGTTTGTTTGTTTGCTTTGTTTTGTCTTTTTGTTTTTGTTTAACAACTGAGTTTAACAACTGCATTGTGTAAAGGTATCACATTTACACATACATTTAAGGTATCTTTGTCCATTCTTTAGTTGAGAGACATTTAGGTTGTTTTCAGTCTCTGACTATTACAAATAAAGCAGCTATAAATATAGGTGAACAAATGTCTTTGTGGTAGGATGGAGCATTTTTCCAGTACATGCCCAAGAGTGGTATAGCTGGATCTTGAGGTAGGTTGATTACCAACTTTCTGAGAAACCACCATACTTTTCTCCACAGTGTGTACAAGTTTGCACTCCCACCAGCAATGGAGGAGTGTTCCCCTTGCTCCACATCCTTGCATGCATGAGCTATCTCTTGTTTTTTAAATCATAGCCATTCTGATAGGTGTATGATAGAATCCTAAAGTCATTTTGATCTGCATTTCCCTGATAAGTAAGGATGTTGAACATCTCTTTAGGTGTTTCTCAGCCATTTGACGTTCCTGGGTTGAGAATTCTGTTTAGATCTGTACTTTCTCTCTCTCTCTCTCTCTCTCTTTTTAAATATTTTTTTATTACGTATTTTCCTCAATTACATTTCCAATGCTATTCCAAAAGTCCCCTATACCCTCCCCCACTCCCCTACTCACCCATTCCCACTTTTTGGCCATGGCGTTCCCCTGTACTGGGGCATATAAAGTTTGCGTGTCCAATGGGCCTTTCTTTCCAGTGATGGCCGACTAGGCCATGTTTTGATACATAGGCAGCTAGAGTCGAGCTCCGGGGTACTGGTTAGTTCATAATGTTGTTGCACCTACAGGGTTGCATATCTCTTTAGCTCCTTGGGTACTTTCTCTAGCTCCTCCATTGGGGACCCTGTGATCCATCCAATAGCTGACTGTGAGCATCCACTTATGTGTTTGCTAGGCCCTGGCATAGTCTCACAAGAGACAGCTATATCAGCTTTCAGCAAACTCTTGCTAGTGTATGCAATGGTGTCATCGTTTGGAGGCTAATTATGGGATGGATCCCTGGATATGGCAGTCTCTAGATGGTCCATCCTTTTGTCTCAGCTCCAAACTTTGTCTCTGTAACTCCTTCCATGGGTGATTGTTTCTAATTTTAAGAAGGGGCAAAGTGTCCACACTTTGGTCTTCGTTCTTCTTCAGTTTCATGTGTTTTGCAAATTTTATCTTATATCTCGGGTATACTAAGTTTCCTGGCTAATATCCACTTGTCAGTGAGTACATATCATTTGAGTTCTTTTGTGATTGTGTTACCTCACTCTTTTTTAAGTGGATTATTTCATGTGTTGATGTCTAATTTCTTGAGTTCTTAATATATTTTGGATATCAGCCAATAATGTGGAGTCACACTATTTGTCAGATGTGGAGTTGGTAAAACTCTTTTCCTATTCTGCAGACTGCTGTTTTGTCCTATTGAGGGTATGCTTGGCCTTATAAAAGTTTTTAGCTTCATGAGGTCCCATTTCTTGGTTGTTGATCTTAGTGCCTGAGCTGTTGGTGTTCTTCTGTTCAGGAAATTGTCTCCTGTGCCAATGTGTTCAAGGTTAGCTCCCATTTTTTCTTCTAACAGGTTTAGTGTATCTGGTTTTATGTCTGTGTCTTTGGATCACTTGGATTTGTGTTTTGTGCAGGGTGGTAGCTATGGATCTTTTTGCATTCTACATGCTGATATCCACTTAGACCAGCACCATTTGTTGAAGATGCATCCGTTTTTCAAGTGTGTAATTCTGCTTCTTTATTAAAAATCAGGTGTCCATAGTGTGTAGGTTTATCTCTGAGTCTTTAATTCTATTCCGTAGATCAACCTGTCTTTTTGTTTTGTTTTGTTTTGTTTTGTTTTGTTTTGTTTTGTTTTGTTTTAATAGCAATCCCACGAGGTTTTTTTATTACTCTATCTCTATAGTAGAGCTTGACATCAAGGATGGTGATACCTCCAGAAGTTCTTATTACAGGGTTGTTTTAGCTGTCCTAGCTTTTTTGTTTTCTCATTTGAAGTTGAATATTATCCTTGCAAGATCTATAAAGGATTGTAGTGGAGTTTTTTTTTTTTGATGGCTAATGCGTTGAATCTGTAGACTCTGTTTGGTAAGATGGCCATTTTCACTGTGTTAATCCTACTGATTGATGAATGTGGGAGACCTTTCCATCTTCTGATCTCTTCTTCAATTTCTTTGAAGTTTTGGTCATTTCACATTGCTTGGTTAGAGTTACACCAGGATATTTTGTATCTTTGTGTCTGTTGTGAAAAGTTTGTTTTCTTGTTGTGTCCATGTCTTCCCATCACCACCCCTGCATGGTAATTGACTTATTTTTTAATCTAATAATTATCTAGTCACTTCACTAATAGTGTTTATCAGCTGTGTGAGTTTCCTGGTCAATTTTTTGGTGTTGCTTATATATACTATCATATTCTGCAAATATGTTTGAATTATCTTATTCTAATTTGTATCTCTTTGATCTCCATTAATTGTTTTATTGATCTTATTAGAACTTCAAGTATTATTTTGAGTAAATAGGAAGAAAGTAATCAACCTTATGTTGTTCTGATGTGGAATTGGCATAATTTCTCTCCATTTAATTTGATGTTGGCTTACTGTATATGCTTTAATTGTGTTTATTTATGTGTCTTGTATTACTGATCTAATATTTTTATCCTAAATGTGTGTTGGAAATTGTCAAAGGTTTTTTTTTTAATGTCTAATAAGATGATCATGTGGTTTTTGGAGGTTTTTTTCTTTCAATTTGTTTATATGGTTGATCACAGATATTGATTTTTATATATTGAACTATCCCTGCATCTCTGTGATAAAGCTGTCTAGATTATGATGTGATTTAGGATTTGGTTTGTGAATATTTTATTGAATATTTTTGCATATGTGTTCATTTTTTTATGTCTTGGGTAATTTTGTGTACTACTGCTCCCCTGAAGATACCAGTTGTTAATTTCAGGATAGTGGTCTTAGGCTCTGGTGTTTGTGTGTGTGTGTGTGTGTGTGAAATAATCAATATCGTGCCATCTGTATAAATGTATTTTAAGTTCTATCCCTAATATGAATATTAACCTCTCTGTAATGAATAGCTGACAAGAGGTGTTTTTCCTATTCTCTGGGTTGACTTTTTCCTGTGGAATACTTACTTAATTTTACTGAAAGTTTTTAGTTTATTTTCATTCTTATTGTCAATTTTCACTTTGCCATATGGTGCTTCTGAGATCTTTTAAAGAAAACAGCAGCTTGCTGAGGCAGTGGTGGCGAATGCCTTTAATCCCAGCACTTGGGAGGCAAAGACAGGTGGAAACTCTTTTGAATTTAATTTTTCTTAATTTCGAATAAAACTTAGGTCTTTGTCTTTGGTAAAATACTATTTGGTCTTTGAGATTATATTTGTACAAGATGAGAAACTGATATACATCTTGTATGTTTTGAGTACACTTCAGTGTCTTTAATATTTTGTTGAAAATCATTTGTTATGTTTGTTCATTTGTTATGTTTGTCCATGTTTTGGGGCTTCTGCTTATTTCATTGCTTTTTTTGTTGTTGATTATTTATTTATTTATTTATTTATTTATTTATTTATTTACTTACTTACTTACTTACTAATTTAAATTTTAAAATTTAGTTGTTTTTTTGTTTTGGTTTGGTTTTTTTGGTTTTTCGAGACAGGGTTTCTCTGTATAGTCCTGGCTGATCCTGGAACTCACTCTGTAGACCAGGCTGGCCTCGAACTCAGAAATCCACCTGCCTCTGCCTCCCGAGTGCTGGGAGTAAAGGCGTGTGCCACCACGCCCGGCTAAATTTAGTTTTAAGATATGGTAAGCATTGATACACTCAGAGATTTGTTCAATTATTATTTTTTTTTTTTACATAAGTTGTTCCTATATACCCTTGATTGTCTTCTACTTTGAAATTGTTTTACCATGCAGTTCATAGGCTCACTTATAGACATTATTGGAATGCTTAACTTCCATTTTTTTTTCTGGTTTTTATTAGTATTTTCCTTACTAAGGTCTGTATCTTGGAATTAGTCATTCTGATATCTTAAATTTTATCTCTCAGCTCAAAATACCTGATTATTAGTGATTTTCTTTGCTTCCATGTATATTTTGAAAGATTGTTTTTCTAGTTCTCTGAAAAATGTCTTTGGAATTTTTATTAAAGTTTTATTGTGTGAATATTTTAAGAATACTAATTCTGTAGTGTTTCATGATTTTTATTTTAGAAATATTTTATTTGTTTAAGTTTCTTTTTAGATATTTTTGTCCTCATGGCTATGGACTTGTTTCATGTTTTCTTGCTTTAAAATTTACTATTAGCAGCCGGGCAGTGGTGGCACTTGCCTTTAATCCCAGCACTTGGGAGGCAGAGGCAGGCAGATTTCTGGGTTCTAGGCTAGCCTGGTCTACAGAGTGTGTTCCAGGACAGCCAGGGCTACACAGAGAATCCCTGTTACCTAAAACAAAAACAAACAAACAAACAAAACCAACAACAACAAAAATTACTATTAGTAAATTAAAAAACCTTTCATCTAAATCTTGTTACTTGACTAAATTAATTTTTAATAGTCTACATAGAATTGTTAGTTTTTTTTTTTCTGTACATTCATATCCTTGTGAGCAGGGTAATTTGAGTTCTTGATATGCCTTTACTCTGTCTCTCTTGCCTTGTTACATAGTGACATGAAGAAGTGAATGTCATTGAGAAGAGAGTTTAATATTATTATTAGTCTTTCCCAAATGAGAAGCATGGTATATCACAGGAATTTTTATGGTTTCTCCAGGAATAGTAAAGATGAGACACTGAATGTTTTAGTGATTAATGCCAGGTCTTACTTAGGTTTCCATTGCTGTGAAAAGACAACATGACTAAAGTAACTTTTTGTTTTTAAAGATTTATTTATTATATGTAAGTACACTGTAGCTGTCTTCTGACACTCCAGAAGAGGAAGTCAGATCTCATTACAGATGATTGTGAGCCACTATGTGGTTGCTGGAATTTGAACTCAGGACCTTAGGAAGAGTCAGTGCTCTTAACCGCTGAGCCATCTCGCCAGTCCCCTAAAGTAACTTTTATAAAGGCCAACATTTAATTGGGGCTGGCTTACAGGTTCAGAGGTTCAGTCCATTATCATCAAGGTGGGAACATGGCAGCATACAGACAGGCATGGTCCTAGAGAAGCTGAGAGTTCTACAACGTTCATCCAAAGGAGACCAGGAACAGGCTGTCTCCTTTATAGCTAAGAGAAGAATCTCAAAAGCCCACTCCCACAGTGATACACTTTCTTTAATAAGGCCACACTACTCCAACACAGCCTGGGCCAAGCATATTCAAACCACCACAGCTAGAATCTGCCCCTAGTTTTCTGATATTTAGCCCATCAATGAACTTAAGAGAAATGTGAGATTTGTAAGTTAAGTCAGGATCATGGGAGAGCTAAAGAACATTATAAAATATAAGAAAAAATATATATGAAAGAATTAGGGAGCTGGAGAGATGGTTCAGTGGTTAGAAGCACTACTCTTCCAGAGGTCCTGAGTTCAGTTCCCAGCAACCACATGGTGGCTCACAACCATCTGTAATGGAATCTGATGCCCTCTCCTGGTGTGTCTGAAGACAGCTTCAGAATACTTATATAAAATAAATCTTAAAAAAAAAAAAATAAAACAAAAGGAGTTACCATAAATTTTGGAATTAGACATGATATTATAGTGAAAGTATAGTAGATTCAATTTTTTTCCTGAAGAAAGCAGACTGTTAAGGTAAATATACCTAGATACTACCAAATAGGGCATCTGACTTTCAATAATTACTATCGAAATACAAAGAAAAAACAAGGTTATTTTTATGTTGTTTTTTTTCCTTATTTTAGCCACTTTATTTTTGTTTGCTGATTTTTTATTACATATTTACTTCATTTGCATTTCAAATGTTGTCCCCTCCCTCTTCTCCCTGCTCACCAACCCACCCACACCCACTTCCTGGCCCTGGCATTCCTGGGGCATACACTGGAACCTTCACAGGACCAAGGGCCTCTCCTCTCATTGATGACTGACTAGGCCATCCTCTGCTGCATATGCAGCTGGAGCCATGAGTCCCACCATGTGTGCTCTTTGGTTGGTGATTTAGTCTCTGGGAGATATAGGCGTGCTGGTTAGTTCATATTGTTGTTCTTCCTATGGGGCTGCAAACCCCTTCAGCTCCTTAGGTCCTTTCTCTAGCTCCTTCATTGGGAATTTATGTTTTATTTTATGGGATAAAATTTACACATCTTAAGTGAATCTAAACTTATTTTGAACTGATTTACACCTGACTACGCAGTGGAAAGAACTACAATAATAATAATTTTAAAATAGTTCAGTATTTACTAAAAGATATACACTACAAATTCTAGGTTATAATTAATTCTATTAGCATATTAATCACATGTTAATAACATATTAATATATGCTACATAGCATATATAAGTGTGTATTAGCATATTGATCATATGTTAATAGTATATACTGGTAACATGGTATATTAATAAGGCTATAATAGGGTTATGATTACAGCTGCCTTAGATGCCTGAGCTAATAATTGTTTGCATGAATTACAAAGTAAATTCAGAGATAATTGGGGTGATTTACTAATACCTGCCTCAAAAAAATGACAAGTATAAGAAGAGTTGGAGATACATAGTTCAGTGATAGATACTTCATTATTAGTTATTGATTAATATTATATTTCAGAGGGTTTTGTTTAAAAATTTTGCCTACCTTTTTTTTTAAGATTTATTTATTTATATGTAAGTACACTGTAGTTGTCTTCAGACACATCAGAAGAGAGCATTGGATCTCATAACAGATGGTTGTGAGCCACCATGTGGTTGCTGTGAATTGAACTCAGGACCTCTGGAAGAGTAGTCAGTGCTCCCCCCCACCCCGAGACAGGGTTTCTCTGTGTATCCTTGGCTGTCCTGGAACTCACTTTGTAGACCAGGCTGGCCTTGAATTCAGAAATCCACCTGCCTCTGTCTCCCAAGTGCTGGGATTAAAGGTGTGCGCCACCACACCTGGCGTAGTCAGTGCTCTTGACTGCCAAGACATGTCATCTATTTTTGTTTTTTTGTTTTTCAATTGGTATTTAAGATTTCTTTTTTCTTTTATTAATTACTTTACATCAGATCACAGCTTTCCCTCCATCCTCCCCTCCTAGTCCCTCCATCTCACCTTTCCTCCTCCTACTATTCTCCCCCTTTATCCTCAGAGAAGGGAGACCTCTCATGTATATCAAACTTTCTTGGAGTATCAAGTTGCAGTAGGAGTAGGCAGATCTCTTATCGAGGACAAATGAGGCAGCTCAGTTAGAGGAAAGGGATCCAGGCAACAGAGTTAGAGACAATCCCTTCTCCAGTTGTTAGGGGGTCCCACATGAAGACCAAGATGCACATCTGGTATGTAAGTATACAACTGCTACGTAAGTGTAGAGGACACCTAGCAGGTCTTACTTTTCTGAAGTCTTTGATGATACAGGGGAGAGGAATTACGTTTTTAATGGTACATGCTCCTTGGAATAAAATTATTTTGTCCTATTATTTATTTAGTCTGTTTATGTAAAGGAGCTTCTTTGCATTTATTGCATTCTAATATGTAGATTTATATTTAATCTTTTAAAAATGTTTTTTTAGATTTTAAAGTTTTATCCATATGAGTATATTCTCTCTATCTATGTTTGTGTATTATATGTAAGTCTCCTGCTCTTAGTGGTGCGAAGAGGTCACTGGATCCCCTGAAACTGGAGTTAGGTGTAGGCCATTATGTGAGGTCTATGAACTGAGCACTGTCCTTTGCAAAAACAGTGAGAGCATGTAACCAGTGAGCCAGTTTTTTATCCCCCTTCTCCAATCTTAAAAACAATATTTAATTATCTTTTTCACAACAAGAAAAAATGGGAATATGAACTTTATATGTTTCATATACTTAAATGTAAAGTGCATTCTGATATTTGTTTTCTTCTTTTCTCTATATAATCTCCCTTCTACTTGTGTTACCTACCACTTGTTCCTATAAGTCTTTTTCAATTCATTTTGAGACCCGCAGTATTTAACCAGTACTGTGTGACTGTCAGATTGGAGCTATCCTTTAAAGCCTGCTGTCCTCTTCAGCAGTACATGGAATTGTTGGTAGTGATGGTTGTTATATTATTAGAAGCATTTGGGAATTCTATATGTGCATGTAATATGTTTTCATCAAATCTTACTTTAACTCTATTCCCATAAATCCCCTTCCACTTCCCCTTTCAGGTTTATGTGTTCATTTTTAAACTCACTGCATGCACTTAGTGCTTGCTAGTTACTATATGGGTGAAGATTCATGTACGAAATGGATAGCTTATCTGGGGCTGCATTGACTTTTCTAAGGTATTCTGCTAATAATAATTCTAGACATTCTCTATAAATTATTATGTCCTTTTATTTACTGTCTCCTTTGAATTTTTTAATAGCCAGAACCCACAGAAGAAGACATTGAGAAAAACCCAGAGCTAAAGAAACTACAGATATATGGGGCAGGCCCCAAGATGATAGGCTTGGGCCTCAAGGCTAAGGAGAAAACTCTGAGAAAGAAAGATAGCAAACAACCAGGTGAAATTTAAATACTAATCAGTGGTATAGTAAAAAACCATAAGATGTTTGTTAATTGTGATGTAAAAAGTCTGTTTCACTTACTTTTGATCCTCCTAGATAAAGAAGAAGTGACATGCCCTGCAACTATTGTAGTGAAGGGGGAAGCCAGTGAGTTTGGAAAGGTGACATCAGCATTTTCAGACAAGAACTTAAATCACAGTTTTGAACCTTGTATGAAGATGACTATGCAGCTACGGAACAATCACAGCAGTACCCAGTTTGTAAGGATTTACCAGTGATTTTGTGATAATGTTTTTAACTATCGATATTAGGTGCACCTAAAATTACTTTAAGTTTTAATTCATTATTTTTTGTATAGTTTTACTGCTTTTATTTTATATGCTATATATTTTATTAAAATTTATTTAGTCTCATGTAGCCCAGTCTGGACTGTAACATGTTACATAGCAAAGATGATCTGATTTAACCTTTCCAATATTGTGATTACAGCTGTGGATTTTGAGGCATAGACCTGTTTTCATTTTTATGGAACCATAACCTTTATAGTTTAATGAGCTATACTGTTCCCTTTCCTCTGAGATATAATAATATTTCAGAGCTATGATTCTGTAGTATAATTTGAGAAGGGTGTGATTTGTTAGGAGTCTTAAGATTTCCTTAGTTTGAATTTTTTTTCTATAAAGAATATCACTGGGATTTTCATGAAGATTACATTTAATATGTAGACTACTTTTAGTAGTACAGCCATTTAAATAATACAGATACTTCTTTAACCTAGAAGATCTATCTTAATATGTCTACCAAGAATTTTCTGTCTCTTTAATGTTTTCAGTGTAAGAGTTTCTCTTCTTTCCCACCTTAATTGGGTTTATTTTAAGGCCTTTTTTAGAAGATGTAAATTGAATATATTTTTCTATGTTCATCCTTCAAATATTCACTAATGGTGTATAAAAAAGCTGTTAGGTTTCTTTTTTTTTTTTTGAAATACAGAACACAACAATGTTTTATAGTACTTGCATAGTTCTGAATTTTACAGGAAGTGTTGTTCAGTTTTTTCTCAGTATAATATTCAAAACTTTTACATCTATGTTTATAAGGAGAATAACCTACAGTTTCATTGTAGTTGTATGTTTTTAGTCAGTTTTACTGTCAAGATAATTCAGGATTTATAGCATTCATTCATTTTTTTAATGCAATAGTTTGAAAAGTATTGCTGTTACATGCTTCTTAGCAATAAATGTGTCCTTTTTTCTGTTTGTTTGTTTGTTTGTTTGTGCTTGTTTGTTTGTTTCGAGATAGGGTTTCTCTGTGTAACCCTGGCTGTCCTGGAACTCACTTTGTAGACCAGGCTGGCCTCGAACTCAGAAATCCACCTGCCTCTGCTTCCCAAGTGCTGGGATTAAAGGAGTGCGCCACCACTGCCCAGCTTTTAGTATATGTGTTGCCAAAGCGAGCACTTGTTTTTTGTTTTTTATTTTTTTGTTTTTTTGCAAGTTCTTACCCTGTTTAAATTTCTTTGATTCTTTTAATGACCCATAGTTTATCTGAAAGTATATTAGCCTCCATGTATTTATGTAGTTTTACTTGCCTTTTTAAACTTGGGAGGGGAGGTTGTTTTGTTTTATTTTGTATGAGTGTTAGTTATGCCTGCATGCATGTCTGCACCCCATGTGGTGGTTTGGTATTCAAGTCAGAAGAGATCAGAAGAGAGCATTGAATCTCTTACAACTGGGCATAGAGATGATTGTGAACTGCCGTGTGAATCTGTGGGATAAGTTTCTTTTCTGATTTTTTTTTTTTTGCTTGTTTTTTTTGCTTGTTTTGGTTTTTTTTTTTTTTTTTGCTTGTTTATTTAAAAGACCTACTGGAAGATGAGAATTGACTACTAAAGTTCTACATGATTATTGTCCCAGACAGAATCACTTATGCCTTTAACAGTGTTTCTTTTGTAAAGTTGGGAACCTCACCATTTAGTACAAAAATATGAACAAATTATATTTTCTTGATGAGTCTTTACCTGTATAGTGGCTGTTTTTATCTTCTTTTGCAAGCTTTGTTTAAAGTCTTCTTTATTAGATATAAAAGTAGGTAAGCCTTTTCAAGTAACAAATTAAAACACAACACTATAAAAGGTACAAAATTATCAGTAATAATAAAATAAGAGCTAAAAGAAAATAAATAGCATAAAACCAAATGCTATGTCTTCTATCATTTAATACTTCTTCCAACTTGTGGTGAGTTGAGGCAGAAGTTTTTAGTCCTTTGCCTCAAATTGAAACCATTTCTGACTTTTGTTTGATGGTATTTTCCCTGTGCAGAACTTTATGTCATTATTTTTAAGAGGGTGCAAGATGTATGGTGCTAGACTGACTGGGATGGGTAGGACTGATGGGAACACACAAGACTCTAGAACTAACTGGATGATATGGGTGATATTAACAACAGAAGTTATAGTTCTAGACTGTGAATCAAGTGCATGCAGGGAGAATAGGTAGAGTTGGTTGGAGTGAGAGTTGTAGAGGACCAATATTGTCTAGGTTCCTCAGCTAGGATTGGAAATACACAAGGACTGTCACAGTGGATGAGATGAACTGCACATGATAGAGCTTCCTGCCCTATCCAGATGTGCAGGAAATAGTACAGTGGGTCATTGTGTTCCAAAGACTAGTCAGGAGGGTTGGAAGAGCTGCTGCTTTAGTCCTCTCTCGTAGAGTAGGGAGGTCCTGGGGTGGGGGTGGGGATGGGGGTCATTGGCTAGCAAATTCTGATGTTTTCTTAGAGAATTGACCAGAGGCCTGTAGCAGAGGTGAGAGTAGCTAGTTGTGGTGAATGAATGGGAATTGGGGAGGAGTCTAGGTTTCCTGGCTAGGGAAAGGGGCAAGCAGGTCTTTTTGTGGGAGGTAGGTTAGGTTAGCTATACAAGTGCAAGTTAGCTTTATGGAAGAGACCCAGTGAATTTTATGTCATTGAATATTTTCCTTTACTTTTTGCTGTGTGAGACAGGGTTATAATATAACCCTGGCTAGCCTAGCTATATATCTAAATAGAGTCTTGAATTTCTGATCATTCTACTTACATCTCAAGTGTTAGAATTTTAAGTGTGCATGGACATACTTTGTTTATGTAGTGCTGAGGAGAGAACTCAGGGTTTCAAGAATGATAAGTAAACATCTTGCCAACTGAGCTACATTTTGAATTCCACTACTGAATTTTCTAAAATAATACTTCATTGTTGCTTTCTGAACATCTTAAATATGATCTACTTATTAATGTGTTGTTATGATTACTTATATACTGTTGTGTTTTCTATCAGATAGGATATTTTAGAGTTTTCATATTGTATGGTTATAGAAATTCAGAATCAGTAGCAAGAAACCTGGGGTAGGTATATAGAGGAACCAATTCCTTACATATTTACTTTGTTTTCCCTGGCAGATGAATTCATATGTTTGCCGAATATGCTCTCGTGGGGATGAAGTCGATAAGTTTCTGCTCTGTGATGGCTGCAGTGATAATTACCACATCTTTTGCCTATTGCCACCGCTTTCTGAAGTCCCCAAGGGAGTATGGAGATGCCCGAAGTGTATCTTAGCAGTAAGATTTGTCCATCTTAGACAGTTTAATCATAACCTAGTCAATTTCTTTTATCTATCCTTTTGGACTGAAATGGACTAAAGTTAGTAGAGAAGACTTGATTAGCTTATAGTAAGAATAATTGGACAGAATAAGTAAAAGATGGTAATGATTTACATGCAGTACATAAAATCATAATTTATAAATTGTGAAAATGTTAGCTAAAAGGAAAAAATTATTTAATGAATATTGAAACAACTTTAAAATGTTTAAAAATGTAGTTTTTAATGTAAAATACTGAATGCAGCTTAAAACCTGCTTTCTTTTTTTCTTTTTCTTCATTAATTTATTTATTTACTTTATATCCCAGTTGGAGCCTACAATCCCTCCTCTCCTCCCAGTCCCATTCATTCTCACAAACCCCTCTCTCCAAATCCCTCTCTCCTCAGAGATGGGAAGTCCCCATGGTATCATGCCAACTTTGGAACATCCAAATGTAGTAGGACTAAGCATATCCTCTCCCACTGTCCTATAAGGCAGCCCAGATAGGAGAAGGGGATGAAAAGGCAGCAACAGAATCAGAAAGAGGCCTCACTCTAGTTTTTTAGGGAACCTACATGAAGACCAAGCTGCACTTCTGCTACATATATGTAAGGGCCTAAATCTAGCTCCTGTATGCTCTTTGCTTGGTGGTTCGGTTTCTGGGAATCCCTATGTGCCCAGATTAGTTTTCTAATCTGTGCCCAGCAGGTTTTCTTGTGGTGTCCTTAACCTCTCCAGCTCTCTGTCCTATTCCCCACTCTTCAACAAGACTTCTAAAACTCTACCTAGTATTTGGCTGTGGTCCTCTGCATCTGTTTCCATCCGATACTAGATGAAGCCTCTCAGGAGACATTTATACCAGTTTACAAGCATAGCAAAATATCATTAATAGTGTCAGGGCTTCTCTCCCATGGGATGGGTCTCAAGTTAACTCAGTCATTGTTTGGCTGTCCCCTCAATCTCTGTTCCATCTTTATCCCTGCACATTTTGTGGGCAGGACAAATTTTGGGTTGAAGGTTTTGTGAGTGGTTTAGTGTTTCATCCCTCCACTTGAGGTTCTGCCTGGCTACATATAGGAGGTAAGCACTTCAATCTCCATACCCCCAGCTGCTAGAAGTCTCAGATAAGGTCACCCCCATAGACTCCCGGAGTCTCCCTTATTTCAGGTCTCCTGCTTATCCCAGAGATGCCAATCCAGTGATTTCCATTCTTCCAGTCCTCTCTTCACACCTGATCCCCATCCACGGTCCCCTCCCTATCCTTTCTCCTACCCATCCCTTTATTCACATCTGATGTCTATTTTTATTTCCCCTTCTGAGTGAAATTCAAGCATCCTCCTTTGGGCCCTCTTTGTTACTTAGTTTTCTTTAGTTCTATGGGATACAGTATGTACTTAATGGCTAATATTCACTTATAAGTGAATATATATCGTTATATGTCCTTCTGTGTCTGGATTATTTCACTCAAGATGTTTTCTATTTTCCATCCATTTGCCTGCAAATTTCATGATGTCTTTGTTTTTAATAGCTACACAGTACTATTTAATAGTTACACAATAGTATTCTATTGTGTAAATTCTTTAACCATTCTTCAGTTGAGGGACATCTAGATTGTTTCCAGTTTTTGGAATTCTAGTTATTACAAATAAAGGTATTATGAACATAGTTGAACATGTGTACCTGTAGTATAGTGGAACATCTTTTCGGTGTATGCCCAGGAGTGGTATAGCTGGGTCTTGACATAGAAATAATCCCAATTTTCTGAGGAATCACCAGATTGATTTCCAGAATGGTTGTACCAGCTTGCAAGGCCACCAGCAGTGGAGGAGTGTTGCTCTTTCTCCACATCCTTGTCGGCATCTGCTGTCACCTGAATTTTTGATCTTAGCCATTCTGACTGGTGTGTGGTGGAATCTCAGATTCATTTTGATTTTCATTTCTCTAATCACTAAGGACTTTGGACATTTTTTAAGTGCTTCTCACCCATTCGAGATTGCTTTGTTGTGCAATCTCTGTTTAGCTCGTTGTATCCCATTTATTAATTGCGTTATTTGGTTTGTTGGAGTCTAACTTCTTGAGTTCTTTATGTACTTTGGATATTAGCCCTCTATAGAATATAGGGTTAGTGAAGATCTTTTCCCAATCTATTGGTTGCCAGTTTGTCGTATTGACAATGACCTTTGCCTTACAGAAGTTTCATGAAAACATTTTTATCAAATGTTGATCTTAGAGTGTGAACCATTTGTATTCTCTTCAGGAACTTTTCTCCTCTGCCAGTGTGTTCAAGGCAGCTCTTAGTTTCTTTTCTATTAGATTTAGTGTGTCTGATTTTTTAAGTTTTGGGGTTTGGTTTTTGTTGTTGTTGTTGTTTGTTTTGTTTTGTTTTCACCTTTTGCTTTCACTTTACTGAAATTTTTTCTTCTTTTTCCTTTCCAGGAGTGTAAGAGTCCCCCTGAAGCTTTTGGCTTTGAGCAGGCTACACAGGAGTATACTTTGCAGAGTTTTGGTGAGATGGCTGACTCCTTCAAGGCTGACTACTTCAACATGCCTGTGCATGTATGTGACTGAATGATTAATGTATCCTAGTCTTATGAAAGCAAATACCAGTGAACCATGGCTATCTTTTCACCTATTCTCATAGATGGTACCTACAGAAGTTGTGGAAAAGGAATTCTGGAGGCTGGTGAGCAGCATTGAGGAGGATGTGACAGTTGAATATGGAGCAGACATTCACTCCAAAGAATTTGGCAGTGGGTTTCCTGTCAACAATAGCAAATGGGACTTATCTCCTGAAGAAAAGGTAGTATATCTATTAATATCTACTAAAATATGAATAGGAAAAGTCATATTAGCACTCAAAATCTTCTGTTCTTTGGTTTTTTCATATTGTATTATTCCTATCTGAGACATAACTACATAAGTATGTCACTAATACAATTTTCATATGCCTGTTACTGTCCCTTTTTTTCCTGGTGTATCTAGACAGTAAAATACTTTATCAGTTAAGCAGTTACAATATTAACCTTTCTTTAAATATAAATATTAAAACTTTGCCCTTTTCATTCATATGGTCAAACTTTGTTGATTTATACTGCTTCTCCTTTATTAAAAATAGATTGTTTTCTCATACAAATATATCCTTATTACATTTTTACATTTTCCCCTCTCTCTACTCCCAAGTCCCTTCCCAGGTCCCCTCACCTCTAAATCTACTCCATTTCTGTCTCTGATTAGAAAAGAACAGGCTTCTAAGAGATAATAACCAAACATGATAAAATAAGATATAATAAAACAAAAAACATTATGTAGAAGTCAGACAAACAACCCCATGGAAGGAAAAGAGTCCCAAGAGGAGATACACTTGTTCATGTACTGAGGAGACCAATAAAAATAGTAAACTGAAAGCTGTGTGTGTGTGTGCATATATATATATAGAGGGGGGGGGGACCTAGTGTAGATCTGAGAAGGCCCATGGTTACTGTTTAAGTCTTAGTGATACATATGAGCCTTCCTCAGTTGTTTTAGAGGACCTTATTCTTCTTGTGTCCTCTGTCCCCTCTATTTCTAACACTTACTCCTCCTCCTCTTCCACCACTTACACATGGTTCCCTAAGCTCTAAGGGGAGGAATTTGGTGGAGAAATCCCATTTAGGTCTGGGTGTTTCAAGTGTCTGCCTGCCTACCTGCCTGACTGACTGCCTTTCTGTCTGTCTGTCTCTCCCTCCCATTCCCCTTCCCTTTCTCCCTCCCATTCCCCTTCCCTCTCTCCCTCCTTTTTTCCTCCTTTTTTCCCCTCCTTCTATGTCTCTCTTTCTCTCTCTGATATCCCATTTAGAGATGAGTATTTCAAGGTATCTCTCTCCCTCTCTGTATAATATCTGACTGTGAGTCTCTGTATTTCATCCAATTTACTGCAGGAGGAAGCTTCTCTGATGATAGATAGCTATCTAGTCTCTGGTTCTTGATCACTCAACGTCTGTTATGAATGGCTTCCATTTTAGGGAAGAACCTTAAGTCAAATCATGTATTTTTTTGTTGGTTATTCCTACAAGGTTCATGCCACTTTTGCACTAACATATTTTACAGGCAGGACTACTCTGTTGATCAAAGGATTTGTGGCTGCATTGGTATTTACATTTCTTCTTTAGCAGCCTGCAAAGAACCTTTTCATATCAAAACTTCAGAATGTAAGAGTGAATGTTCTGTGTAAATACCAGGCCAATTTCTTCATGTTCAATAAGTTGTATGGGTGTTGATTTCAGCAGTAGGGCCATGCTGTCAGCTTATGGAGAGTATCTATTGTTAAGACAACCAGGCTGGATTGTTTGGGGATTTTCATGGTATCCCTTTACTAACTAAATTGGATGGAGCCCAATATCAGTACTAGAAGCTTCATTTGGTGACAAGAGATGACCAGTTGGGACTCCATCTCCCTCATTATTTAAAGACCTTATTAGGATAGTATTCATATATTTTATGGAGTTTCTACTTACACATGATTTTCATAACTGTCAGATGCCCTGCAGTTTTAGCTGTTTCTCTCTACATTTCTTCCCTCAATCCCATCTCCTCTCTCCCTCTCCACCTGAACCTCTGCTTCCTGCCACTAGAGTCTTTCTACTCTCAACCCAGCCAGGCTGAGTCCATGCATAAAATGTATTCTATTTCCTGTTGCCCAAGAGATTCATGTGTTTTCTCTTCTTGTTTTAAAAATACCTATTATCAGCCGGGTCTTTAATCCCAGCACTTGGGAGGCAGAGGCAGGCTAATTCGAGGCCAGGCCAGCCTGATCTACAGAGTGAGTTCCAGGACAGCACACCGAGAAACCCTGTCACGAAAAACCAAAAAAAAAAAAAAAAAAAACCCAGAAAGATGCCACAAACAAAGTAGCCAATATAATGTAAGGAAAAAAATACCTATTATCTTTTGGTCTAGGTATTCTAGCTTGGATATCATTTACTTAATATCTCATAGCCAATTATGACCTTACTCCTTGTGATAAGGGTTATCTCCCTTGATTATTTGTTTGTTTGTTTGTTTATTATTTAGTTCCATCATTTCTATGAATATATTATACCATTTTTCTTCATTCATCCCAACATCAGTTTCCCCTTCCTCCACTCCTCCTAGTTCCCCCTCTTTATCCCAATTCCCTCTACACCCACTACTCTTTTGTTATTGTTATTGTTTTTACTTTGTTTTGTTTTCAAACAAAACATTGGGCCTCACATTTATATCACCCAAAGACAGTAAAACAAGTTACAGTAGGACTAGATACACTTTTATCAAAATTGGATCAGGCAACCTCAGTAGGAGGAAAAGAGGACCAAGAGTGGGTGAATGAGTAAGAGATGATTGCCCTCCTTCCCATTGTTGGGAATCTCACAAGAACATCAAAGGGACACAAACCACAGCACTTAAGCAGAAGATCTAGTATGCAGGGTCCAGGAGTGTACCTTCAGTGTCTGTGAGTCCCTCTGAGCCCTGCTTAGTTTATTCTGTGGGCCTTGTTCTCCTGGTGTGCTTGACCCCTCTGGCTCCTACAAACCTTCCTTCCCCCTCTTCCAAAGGATTCCTGTGGCTCCCCCTAATTTTTGGTGGTGGGACTCTGCATCTGCTCTCATCTGTTGCTAGATGACTCCTCTTTGATAATAACCCCAAAACTCTGTCAGGACCAAGTAAGTAGCTCCAGTGTCCAAGAGGAAGGAGATGGGCGGCCCACATACCATGATAGCTACATGGAGCTCCCTGCTAGTGATGGCCGAGGTCAGGTCAAGGGAGCTTCGGCCCCTTCAGTCATCTATAAGCAAGCCTAAGAGGTAGTGTGGAGGGTTACCTGGGAGTAGTGTCTCTCTGTACTGCAAGACGTGAGGGCAGTCGACAGCTCAATGTCCCTCCTGATAGCTCCTAGGACATGGCCCCCTTGGCTTGCCAGGGGTAGGGCAAGCCCTTACCCAATGACCTTATTGAGCACATCTGTAGCAAGGGCCTGGTGGTCTCAGAGCCCTTACTTACTTAAGGTGGTCTTAGAATCCAGGAGTCTGGGATAGTAGCTGAGGCTGGTATTTTTGTTTTCAGGCAGAAGGGATAGGTAGGACTTCCAGTTCCCAGCAGAAAAAGGAGACACAGGGAAAGAGAGGGACCTTTTCTGCCAGTCTTTGGAAGGAGACTCATGCAACAATTAGATAAGATTTCGGGGAACCTAGAACCTGTGCCACCCAAGGATAGCCAAAGAGGTGGGTAGAGGTTAGCTGATAGGAGCCATTAAGCTTAGGCAGAAAGAGAGATTAGGATAATAAATTGTCAAGGGCACACATTTTTCAAGCAGGAAGTTTATGAGCCTAGCAGTTGTGCTAGAAGGTAAATTCTAAATTAATAAAGCTGTCTGAGTGTTTTTTATCCATGGAGCAGAGGTGATTAGGAAGAGAAGCTGGGTTGGTGCTGACAGCTTGGCAGAGCTAAGCCAGGAAGAACAAAAGGGAACCAGGAGAGGCCAGAGTACTGGCAGTAGTTCTAGGGTCACAGCTCCTGGGAAAGCCAGTATCGTGATTTTAAAACTACACACAGCATGTTTCCATTGGTTATTGGACAAAACCTGTTTCACAGAAGTTATGCTTGGCTCCATCCTGCAAGAATAATAGAATATCATTTATAGTGTCAGGAATACGCTACCTCTCATGGCATTGGTCTCCGATTGGGCCAATCATTGGTTGGCCATTCCCTCTATTGCTACTCTATCTTTTATTCCTGTACATCTTGTAGGCAAGAAAGATTCTGGACTCTTAATATATATATATATATATTGAACAGTAATTCATATAAAATGACCATTTTTATATTAAGATTAAATAATAATTACTATATATGTTGATTATTAAACTTCAGTTAGAATATCTTAGACAAAACAGGTAAAAAAAAAAAACAAATGGGATAAAATAGCTTAACACTAGCATTTAGAAAGAGTTCTTACTGGGTCATATGAACCTTCATTTGCATTATTACTTTTAACATGATTATACTTTTGTAGAAAAGAAAAATTACATTTACAAATCATACATATACTTCCAAAGCAACTACAAATTATGGGGTGCATTATATTCTGAGAACACAGATATTTTTGTCTGTAGATCTGGCTCATTTTACCTTTCTTAGTCCAATCTCACTCCCTACCTACAATGTAATTCTGTGACTCAACAGGAATATGCTGCTTGTGGTTGGAATCTCAATGTGATGCCAGTGCTGGATCAGTCTGTTCTCTGCCACATCAATGCAGACATCTCAGGCATGAAAGTGCCCTGGTTATATGTGGGCATGGTGTTTTCAGCATTTTGTTGGCATATTGAGGATCACTGGAGTTATTCCATTAACTACCTGCACTGGTGAGTGATACACCAATAACTAGAATGTATCAAGACACTTATTATGTACAGGAATGCATGCAAACTTTATATATCTCTTTTCTCTGGCAGGGGTGAACCAAAGACCTGGTATGGAGTACCTTCGCTAGCAGCAGAACACTTAGAGGATGTAATGAAGAGACTTACACCAGAGTTGTTTGACAGCCAACCTGACCTCCTGCACCAACTTGTCACTCTGATGAATCCTAACACTCTCATGTCACATGGAGTGCCAGTGAGTATCTGGAAATGAGGCTCAAGGGGAAAATGCAGCTTTTTCAAAATATGTGCATGTGCACACAGAAAGGAATGTTTTTTCTGACTATTGACAGACCATCACATATGTAGTTCTCTTACAGTGCTTCTAGCAAAGTTATAGAAAAAAGAAAAAACAGAAATAGGATTGTTATGTAACAGCATAAAAAGATCTTAAAAACCTAGTCTAGAACCAGTATTGTTTTAAAATTACTGAGCATAAGTTCTAACCTCATCTGGGGATACTGAAATTGCATTATAGATTTGGGAAATTTAATTATTTTATATTTTTTACAAGATAAGTTTATGGAAAAGGAAGTGCTTTATTTTGCAACATTTGTACTTTTTCTAATTCAAATTTTCAGCTCTTTGTTTTTTCTCTCTGTACAAATATGTAACTATTTCTTAGTTTCTTTATCTGAACATAATGAACTTAGAACTTCTAATGCTCACTCTTGTTCTGATATTTTCTGGTATTTCACATGTTTTGTTTTTTAATATTACCCCCATTTCAAAAGAAAAAAATATTACTGAATATCAGCTATCCAGGCATGTAATTTTAAATTTGTCTTGCTTCATCATTCTGGTAACAACATTTATAAATTTTTTCATATATATACTTAGCACACGCTTCCAAGGTTGGAATTTTTAAAAGTTTGTAGTTAAATTTTTATCAGTTTACTAATTATGTAAAGGTAACATTTTATTATGTTTTCATATTCAACTTTATCATTTAATGTATCAGCCATTCTATCAGACCCTCTTGACCTTTATATGCTGTGACAGGTTTTACTTTTTTTGATACTACTAGAGTCATCTGCCTTTATTTCATCACTAGTCTTATAGTGTACTTGTGACTTTGTATTAGAGATGCTAGTTTTGGTTTGTTGGTTTTCTTACCTATTGTTAGATCTATTTGATGGTCATCTTTGTCTTGTTTGTTTGTTTGTTTTTTGAGAAAGTGATCCTACTAAGAAAAGGATCTACCATCATACCACTGTATTAATTATACAACAACTCTCCATGCACAAGAACACCTCACAAAAGATTCTTAGTTAAGTCAGGTATTGTGACATATGCTTATGATTCTAAATTTCAGCACTCTAAAGAACACAATTTAGATGTCTTTGTGGACAACAGAGACACTATAACACATATAAAAAGTAAAAAGCAAAAAAATCCAAATTAAAATAAATAAAATTATAAAAAAATGAAAAACAACAATTGCCCATGAAGTGAAATGTTCATTACAGTCAAGAACTTTTTTGAGTAAGAGGAATTAGCAGTTGTCTTTGTAACAAGTTGGTCAAAGGATCAAAGGTATAAAACAAACAGAAAGACCCAATACCTAGAAAACTATGGTTGCCATCAGTATCTCTGTGAATTCACTGTCTTCCCAGTTCTTAAAAACATATTCTTAAAGTAGGTGATTTATTATGGATAACTAGCTTCTCTTGTTATAACTTCAATCCTTATTAAAGAATATGTCAGTAGTCATTGCTTTTTGTGGATACATAATACTGGAGTATTATGTATTGTATATGGAGTATTGTATAGAGATTCATATTTTCTTTACACATAAGTTGATGAACACTCTGCTGATTTACTTTCAGCTGTGGTGAATGATTCTACTTTCAACACTTGTTTACAAATATCTGTTCAAATCTTTGTTTTCAGTTGTTTGGTGTATACTCAAGTATTATTACATAATCAATGCACAGTTCTCTCACATTTTGAGAAACTAACATGCTACAGCAGCTTCATGACCATTTCCAATTCCTGCTAGCTGTGTATATATATATCCCTAATGTTTCCATATTCATATGACACGTTTTCTGTTTGTTTTGATGACTAAGACTTGTGTTCTCTGTATTTTTTTCAGTTGTGAAAAATTGACTTCATAATGTCATTCATATTTTGACTTTCATTTTACTAATAACTAATTGTGTGGGACACCTCATTTGTTTGATAAACCTTGTAAAATTTTATTTTCTTTTTATGTGTCTTATTGAGCTTTGTTTATCTAACAGTACAATGGATTCTCTTAAAGAAAATCTGACTTTTCATTTGAGTCATAATCTCTGTTTTGAGAAATGATTTAAGTGTGGATTTAAAATTACTTTAGCTATTACCACCTGCATGAACAGAATGTGAAAGTCAAAGAAATGAGGGCTTAAAATTTTATCACCTGATTTTTGTTTTTGTTTTTGTTTGTTTTGTTTTTTGAGGATTTTTTGGCTAAGAATCTTTTTGATATTGTATTTTCTTTTCTTTGAATTCTGCATCATTTTTTTAATAGATTCTTCTGAGTATATCACATTTAGTCTTCACAATCTTGTTTTCTTTCTTCACTTATACATTTGAAGATAGTCTATTGCAGGATTTTCCCTATCCAGTTACATTAGTGCAGAGGAGATCTGTGACTGGACAGGGAAAAGGGAGGTGAAGCTAAGAGTTGCATAGAGAGGGAGCATCTCAGGATAGGAGGAGAAGGAAGATGGCTGTGGACATGAACCCACGTGGCGTTTACTAGCCACAAGTAGCAATGATTTCATAAAGCTAGAAATACTGGGAAAAAGCCTTTTATCATTATCAGTTGGCTCTGAAATTATTGTATTGGCATTTTATAAATTGTGATTTTATTGATACATAAATCTGATTTATTAATTAAGCTCTAAGGGTCTTGATTTTACTGCGTTACTTGGTATGGTGATGTAGAACCGTGAGGTTGGTGGTTGCATTTAGTTACTGGAATGTGGGATCGCTGATTACATGGGTTTATGGCTGAGGAAGTACTAGTGGCTCCTGGGACAAGCCAGCCAGGTGCTGTAGGGGATAGCTGGAGAGACAGCAGGCTTGTTTTTTTTTTTTTTTTTTTTTTAAATCAAAGAAACTGATATTTAAATTTATTTGCCAACAGTGAAGAGAGTTATAGAAACACAGACAGTTATTAGTTAAGTCTTCTTTAAGAATATAAAGCATCTGGGCTGGAGAGATGGCTCAGCGGTTAAGAGCATTGACTGCTCTTCCAGAGGTCCTGAGTTCAATTTCCAGCAACCATATGGTGGCTCACAACCATCTGTAATGAGCTCTCATGCTACAGTGTGTGTGTCTGAAGATGGCTACAGTGTACTCATATAAATAAGTAAACCTAAGAAAAAAGAATATTAAAGAATGCATCTATAACTACATGTTTTTTACATATACATTTATACACATATAACAAACCTAGTTAATAAGACACTAATCATGATTATCAAGTATGAAGCATTTTTATCAGTTAGCTTACAGTAATCAGTGTTTCTTTTTTTTATTTCCATTTTTATTAGGTATTTAGCTCATTTACATTTCCAATGCTATACTAAAAGTCCCCCATACCCACCCACCCCCACTCCACTACCCACCCACTCCCCCTTTTTGGCCCTGGCGTTCCCCTGTACTGGGGCATATAAAGTTTGCGTGTCCAATGGGCCTCTCTTTCCAGTGATGGCCGACTAGGCCATCTTTTGATACATATGCAGCTAGAGTCAAGAGCTCCGGGGTACTGGTTAGTTCATAATGTTGTTCCACCTATAGGGTTGCAGATCCCTTTAGCTCCTTGGGTACTTTCTCTAGCTCCTCCATTGGGAGCCCTGTGATCCATTCATTAGCTGACTGTGAGCATCCACTTCTGTGTTTGCTAGGCCCCGGCATAGTCTCACAAGAGACAGCTACATCTGGATCCTTTCGATAAAATCTTGCTAGTATATACAATGGTGTCAGCGTTTGGATGCTGATTATGGGGTGGATCCCTGGATATGGCAGTCTCTACATGGTCCATCCTTTCATCTCAGCTCCAAACTTTGTCTTTGTAACTCCTTCCATGGGTGTTTTGTTCCCAATTCTAAGGAGGGCATAGTGTCCACACTTCAGTCTTCATTCTTCTTGAGTTTCATGTGTTTAGCAAATTGTATCTTATATCTTGGGTATCCTAGGTTTGGGGCTAATATCCACTTATCAGTGAGCACATATTGTGTGAGTTCCTTTATGAATGTGTTACCTCACTCAGGATGATGCCCTCCAGGTCCATCCATTTGCCTAGGAATTTCATAAATTCATTCTTTTTAATAGCTGAGTAGTACTCCATTGTGTAGATGTACCACATTTTCTGTATCCATTCCTCTGTTGAGGGGCATCTGGGTTCTTTCCAGCTTCTGGCTATTATAAATAAGGCTGCTATGAACATAGTGGAGCATGTGTCCTTCTTACCAGTTGGGGCATCTTCTGGATATATGCCCAGGAGAGGTATTGCTGGATCCTCCGGTAGTACTATGTCCAATTTTCTGAGGAACCACCAGACTGATTTCCAGAGTGGTTGTACAAGCCTGCAATCCCACCAACAATGGAGGAGTGTTCCTCTTTCTCCACATCCACGCCAGCATCTGCTGTCACCTGAATTTTTGATCTTAGCCATTCTGACTGGTGTGAGGTGGAATCTCAGGGTTGTTTTGATTTGCATTTCCCTGATGATTAAGGATGTTGAACATTTTTTCAGGTGCTTCTCCGCCATTCGGTATTCCTCAGGTGAGAATTCTTTGTTCAGTTCTGAGCCCCATTTTTTAATGGGGTTATTTGATTTTCTGAAGTCCACCTTCTTGAGTTCTTTATATATGTTGGATATTAGTCCCCTATCTGATTTAGGATAGGTAAAGATCCTTTCCCAATCTGTTGGTGGTCTTTTTGTCTTATTGACGGTGTCTTTTGCCTTGCAGAAACTTTGGAGTTTCATTAGGTCCCATTTGTCAATTCTCGATCTTACAGCACAAGCCATTGCTGTTCTGTTCAGGAATTTTTCCCCTGTGCCCATATCTTCAAGGCTTTTCCCCACTTTCTCCTCTATAAGTTTCAGTGTCTCTGGTTTTATGTGAAGTTCCTTGATCCACTTAGATTTGACCTTAGTACAAGGGGATAAGTATGGATCGATTCGCATTCTTCTACACGATAACAACCAGTTGTGCCAGCAGCAGGCTTGTTTTTTAATATTTCTCGCAACAATAGTCTTTTACTTCTAATCTTTCTTAAGTCCATAAATGAATTTGGTGGTATTCATAAGTTCATATTTGTTGTTATTTCTGACATATACTACTTCTGATTTTTCTTCTGTATTTCAGGTTGTTCGTACAAACCAGTGTGCAGGGGAATTTGTCATTACTTTTCCCCGTGCTTACCACAGTGGCTTTAACCAAGGCTATAACTTTGCTGAGGCAGTGAACTTTTGCACTGCCGATTGGGTAAGTCTGGGATATGGTGGACCTGCAGGTAAAACTGTATAAAGAATATGAGTAGGGGTTATTTTGGAGAAAACTATGCTTTCCAGGTAGCCATGTAGAATCTCGAACACACTTACAGCTACCTGTTGGACGCCAGTGTATTGAACACTACCGCCGACTCCGGCGCTATTGTGTCTTCTCCCATGAAGAACTTATCTGCAAGATGGCTGCATTTCCAGAGAAGTTGGATCTAAATCTAGCAGTGGCAGTTCACAAGGAGATGTTCATTATGGTACAGGAGGAGCGACGCCTACGAAAGACCTTGTTGGAGAAGGTGGGTGGTAGAAACCAACGCTAAGGACTCATCAAGTATACACTATGTTAGAGACACAGACAAATATTGAGTAAGCACTGTATGCCTTCTCTTAATTCATGCTATTGGAAATGTAAGGGCAAAGACTATGTGTTTATGTGTTTTTCTTCCAATTTCTCTACAGCTATCCTTACAAGCTTAAGCCCACAGCAGGGCTCAGTATTGGCTGTGGTGGGGTGTCCAGAACACTGCTCCTAGTCTTTACAGTATATGTGGGTTGAACACCCCCAGGGCATCACGGAAGCTGAGCGAGAGGCTTTTGAGCTACTCCCAGATGATGAGCGTCAGTGCATCAAGTGTAAGACCACGTGTTTCCTATCAGCCTTGGCCTGTTATGACTGTCCAGATAGTCTTGTCTGCCTTTCCCATATCAATGATCTGTGCAAGTGCTCAAGGAATCGACAGTACTTACGGTGAGTATGGGTCTTACATGAAAGAGATAGAGGAAATACAGATATGGCCCATATATTCTTTTCTTGTTCTTCCTCTAGGTACAGGTACACATTGGATGAACTGCCTGCTATGCTACAAAAGCTGAAGATTCGAGCTGAGTCATTTGACAACTGGGCCAACAAAGTACAAGCAGCCCTAGAGGTGGAGGATGGTCGGAAACGGAGTAAGTAATAAAAATTGAAGAACCTTTAAGCTATGATCAGTTATTTGTTTATTATTGACTTACTTTCTTCAATATTCTAGAAAACTATCTTCTGGTAACACTCTATTGGAACTTTGACTCTTTTTTTTTTTTTTTTTTTAAGGTTTTGAAGAGCTAAGAGCATTGGAATCTGAGGCTCGTGATAGACGATTTCCTAATAGTGAGCTGCTTCAGCGATTGAAGAAATGCCTAACTGAAGCAGAGGCTTGTATTTCCCAAGTTCTTGGACTGATCAGTAACTCAGAGGACAGGTATGTTAGAAAAGCAAGCAAAAGTGATTGGGAACTTAGTTCAGTGGTAGAATGTTTGCCCAGCAAATGCCAGACCCTGGGATGTCATGAGCTTTTCAAGAATAAAAGAGGGAGTAAAAAAGCAGACAAAAGTAAGTGACTATATAAAAATAAATAACCAAAAAAATAAAATCTGTGTAGGCTAAAATAGAATCCTTGTTGTAAAAATTTGTATGTTGTATATACCCATTTGGAATTCAAAGCTTACATAGACTTCTCATTTTAAGAGGGAGCATCTCTGGGCTAGAGAGATGAATCATCTTTAAGAGGGCTTCCTAGCTTGTTAGAGGTCTAGTTCCCAGTAAATAAATGGCTTATAACTGCTTATATCTCCAGCTTCAGAAGATAGGACACACTATCTGGACCACAGACATACACATGGCATATTCTGTTGCTCTAATTCCCATACAAGTTTTTAAAATAAGATGCCCAATATTGGGCAAATACAATGAGGATTAGGACATAATGGAACAAAGTGCAGTATGAACTAGGAATTACTGTAGTGGGTATTTTCAAATATATTTTAAAACATTACTGTGCATGGCTGTGAAGACAATATATGCCCTACATGTTAGCAAATCTTACAGAATTGTTAAGATCAGAATTACTTGTGTAAGTGGGTTTTTTTACTAACCATAATATCATTCAGGAGAAACACACCTACCCCATCACATACCCTTAGTGGAGAAGAAGATAATTTGAATCCCAGGCATAATCAAATTAGGATGGTGCTTAGCTTTAAAAATTTTTTATTAAGATATGGTTATATCATGGAGGTACCCTTTCCAAGACCCTACTCCTACTCCTTTTCAAATTCATGACCTTCTGTTCTTTAATTATTATTGTTACATGTACACATGAACACACATAGACACACACACAAATAAATAGATAAATGCAATCTACTAGATCTATTTAGTATTGCTTTTGTCTACATGGTTTTAGAGCTGACTGCTAGGGATTTGGTTCAGTGGGTCAATTTCTGGACCAGATTATCTATTCTTTTCTCAGTGGTCTTTTATTTATCATATCCCTTCATCTAAGTATGAAGTCCCTAATATTATGTCTATTGGTAGCAAGTCTTACTTAGGCAGCCATCTGTACTGTCATGGTGTTATGGTACCAGGGCAAAACTTCTGTTGTTTCTAGAAACAAAATCTTGCAGCAGACTTTTTGGTCATTTTGCTCTTATAATATTTCTATCCCCTCTTGCATGATGTTCCCTGAGCTTTAGGTGCAGATATTATGCTGTAGATATATTTGTAGTAATTGGATACCACTTGTTCTTTGTATTTTGGCCAGTTATGGTTTGAGTAATGGTCTCTAACTACTGCTTAGTGATGCATCTTTAATGCAGGGCCAGAGCTACACTTATTAATAGGTATATGTGGGTATTTAGGGAAAAAAAATTATCTGTGCTCAATAGTTTTGCCTGGATTCTAGGGCTAAAGAAAAAACCTGCTTCCCTGGGATTCTTTAACTTTTTTTATGGTAAACTGTATCTGGCTTAAGACTGTCCTTTCTTATCTTAGTAAACAACTAACTGAAAAGCCTGGAGCTGTAGGCTCTGACTTTATAATGCTAATTAGTACTGAGTAGGTAACTTTCTAGTTGAATTTTAAGTAGGGCGTTGGAACTCTGGCTAAGTTTGACTGAACAAATTTGAAATACACTATATTAAGGATAACACTAAGTTAATATTCCTCCGCATTTTTGGATGATAGGTGGGAAACAAGAAGGGGTACGACCGGCTCTGTAGTACAAGGCCAAATGGCTTTTTTATTTGGGTGGGAGGCAGTGAAGGGCTTGCCCTTTCAACAGTACGGTCTCCAATCTCTCTCCCCCTATTAATTAAGTTAAATAAGACAACGCTTAACTGAGGTGATTAAATGATTTTTTTCATCCGTAGATGAGTGGGCTTTTAACCTTGGCTTGGGTGGACATTGACCTGATTTTTCCCGTGGGTACTGTTAAGACCCACACCTGTGGCTCTTGGTATTTTTGGGGGAGGGGAGGCAGAGCCGAAAATATTTTTGGTTTTTAGCCAAAATTTGATATCAACCTCCTTCAAACCGAGTTTATCTCACAGGAAACTCAGAAATGGTCAAGCTGGACCTTCTCCTGCAGTAGCTCTCTGTACCAAGCGATACCCATACTGAATTTGTATGATCACAAACCAGTATGCACAGTTCTGAGTGCTGTGCAGCTCTTAAAGGAGAATTATCAACCTCAGATTTAGCAAGGCCTAAGCAATAATTATGTCATTAGTAACACCACGACTTGTGGCTAAAATAGGAGCTGGAAGTCGTTTCACCTCATCCCTGTATTTTTCACAGCCTAAGGAGCTAAGGACACCTTGCAGTAACAGCAAGGGTGAAAAGCCAGAGGCCAGCTAAGGGACTAAGCCTGTCTATTAAAATAAAAACTAATTTTTATTAATATAGAAATATCTACTTTTTTAGCCCTCTAGTAAAACCTAAATTTTAAATTAGACTGAAGGCCAAGTGCTGGAATGTCCTTGGAATGGAGATAGCAGCTGCCACCTGTGTGCTCCACCTGTGTGTTCGGGGGGGGGGGGGGGGGGGGAGGGAAGGGATGCACATCTGCTGGTCCAGCTGGAGAATGTTGATTAATCTTGCTTGAAAAACAAAAGCTTGACAGTGAGAAAGTAAGAAAGCAGAAATTCTTTTGGGGAAGTCCAGGTACTTTATTTAAATGTAAATTGTAAAGCTGAGGTTAATCTCTAGCCTCTTGTCCGGTAACAGGCTCTGAGAGTAGCAGGAGAATAGCTTTTTTGGGAGCTTTCGCTCTCAGCTGAATTTTAAGCACAAAAGGAATTTTAGTCTTTAGAATGATACTTACGAGAAGAGTCAGAATCTGTGTTCATCTGACGAATTAATCTCTCTGGCAGCCACCGCGCTCTATCTTTATTTTGTGAAAAAACACAAACTGAGCCCCTACCCCAAATTAGAGCTGGATCTGGACCCTTTTATTCATTAGTCAGGGGGTCCTAGCATTTTAAAGCATGCATTATTTCCTCGTTTTCTTGAGAACATTGCTTGCGCGTGGGTTTCCTGCGAGATCTCGCAGGAAGGCCCGATGTCTGTGCAAAGGCGGACATATCCCGCCAAATTTGTCTGTCCCTTATGTGGTTGAATCGCAGCTCGGCAGATTGCGTTAGCATTTTCATAAGCCAATTGTATAACGAAAGGACTTCTCGTGTCCGGACTTTTAAGGATTTTACTAGCTGAAATCAATAGCCTGTCCACAAAGTCCTGATATGGTTCATCAGAACTCTGTCGAATGTTAGCTAAACTTTCATCAATATCTCCTTTGACTGGCAACCTTTTCCAAGTATGGCGTGCGGCCGTTGCAATTTGCGTGTACACTGTAACAGGAAAATCAATCTGATTTGTCTATCTCTCATATGGACCCTCTCTTAAAAGCATGTTGTTATTTCAGTCTGAATTACCAGCCTGAGCATTAGAAGCAGCAGTTTTCTTACTGGCGTCTCGCCATTCAGAATCTCAAAGCAAAAAATCTCCTCTTGACAGGGTAGCCTTAGAAAGAGTCTTTCAATCTAAAGGGGTTAAGTGTGACTCCACAACTGTGTCCAGTAATGCTTGAGTGAATGGGGCTGAAGGGCCATATTGTACAACAGCTGCCTTTAACTCTTTTAACAACTTGAAATCCAAGGTCTGGTAATGTCTGGCCCTAGTATCTTGTTGATCAACTACCTCGACCACAGGAAAGGCTAGCGTATTAGACATATTTTGTCCTTTCCCACGAGCCTGACTCACAACCTTTTCTAGCGGCACCTGGGGAACTACAGAAGAGTTACTCTTCTCCGCTTTTGACATCTTTTTTGGTTCCTGAAGCACATTAGTCAGCCTCTGAAGTTTAATCTCAAACTCTAACTCGCTTAGTCGTGTGTCCCTGTTCAGGCACCAAAATGTTGCGGCTGCCAGCAGCTCGCAACGTGAACGGTTCGACTGATATGGCTACTCGAGCTGTAAGAGAGGAATCTAGACGGGGCGAAAGAAGAAACGGAGCTAAGAAAAATTCATTCTGATCAAAGCTCAAATTTTATTGTTGTGACACTAGTTATGAAGGAAGGGGGAGGGGACCTGATTCCCGCCGAATAATCTCTGGTCCAGTAGAAAGGTGAGCACGTGTGTGGCTCCGCAGGTTTTAGCAGTGGGCGTGGCAGAACGAATGAGCAGGAAGCTCCACCCCTGAGCAAGAAGGTTTCAGGCTGGGGGAGGGGAGACTACACTTAGAATGCACGTAAGCTTACACTGGTTCATGAAAATAGAAATAGTCCACTCTAGTCTAGTATCCGTATTACCATTGCTGAGTATAACATCCCCCTTGTTTAGCAGTCATGTATGTATATATGTAAATCCAAAACGCTGCCTGCCGCCCCTCACAGACTCTCCCATTTGTCTACCCATTTCCAATGAGAATGTGGGCCCCCATCTCCCAGAGTATCCCCTACCCTGGTATATGAAGTCTCTGCAGGATTAGGTTCATCCTCTCCCACTGAGGTCAGACAATGCAGTCCATTTGGGGAGCAGATACCACAGTTAGACTACAGCTTTAAGGAAAAGCCTCCACTCTAGTTGTTGGTGACCCACTTGGAGAAGGAGCTGCATATCAGCTGCAGATGTGGGGGGAGGTGCAGAGGTAGGTAGTTGATGGCTCAGCCTTTGAAAGCTTCTAGGGGTCCAAGTGAGTTGGCTGTGTTGGTCTTTCTGTGGAGTTTCTATCCTTTCGGGGCATTCAGTACCTCCCATCCCCCCAAATCCCCAACTCTTCCATAAGAGTCTTTGACCTTCGTCCAATGTTTAGTTGTGGATAGCTGCATCTGTTTCAGCCAGTTGCAGATAGAACCTCTCAGAAGACAGTTGTGGGAACTAGCCTTGAACACGTTGGCACAAGGGAAAATTGGTACAGAACGCCAGTAGCTCAAACTCTAAGATCAACAGTTGACAAATGGGACCTCAAGAAAGTGAAAAGCTTCTGTAAGGGCAAAGGATACTGTCAGTAGGACAGAATGGCAGCTTACAGATTGGGAAAAGACTTTCACTAACCCTACATCCAACAGAAGGCTAATATCCAAAATATATAAAGAACTGAAGAAGTTGTTTAGCAATCTTTAACTCTAATTAGGCAGATATTGGTTCCCACCAAAATATAAGTATGACTTTTGCACCTGGATGTGGATTGAACTCAGATTCTCATGCTTCTGAGGCAAAATCTTAGTGATCTAGTTCCACCCTTTTCAATCATTAATAAAGAAAATTCATAAAGGCTTATCTATAGGTAGATCTTACAGAGACCTTTTTCTCAATAGAGAATCCATCTTCCAAATTACTCTAAGTTCTGTTAAGTAACATAAAACTAGCCAGGTCACCAGACATGTTTGTTTGTTTGTTTGTTTGTTTGTTTTTCCTTTAGGAACTTTCTGTTCACTTCCACAGCATATTTTTTTAGAAGAGAATTTTGCTACTTGATTATAGCTTTTATAGTTTTTTTGTATAGTCCACACACTATCTTTCAGTTGTGTACCTTGCAAGTATGTGGGCTGCCTCTTCACTGGCTAGAGAAACTTTACATTCATAAATTCTATATTTTAGTTGTCGATTTTATTTCTTGTGCTAATAAAGACCATATAACAATGTTTTTACATGTTATATAAGTTAAAATGAACTTTTTACTTCTTTCTAAGAATGATGGGTTGTCAGGTTTGATGTTAAGATTTTTCATTTATATCCACATGAGCTTTTTAAATTGTGAGAGGTAAGTAAGTATTGTAGAAAAATTTAACCTCAATCCAGAGTAAAAGTCACCATGAATTAAGAGTGAAAAAATAAAACAAAGCGCTGTGAGGGCTGGCCAATTTGAGTTAAAAACAGTCCAAATAAAACATAATAAGTAATAACTTGGGGATATCTATAAAAAATTAAGTCTAATAACATAGAGGATATCTAAATATCTCCCCAGCTCTTATGCTGTTTAAAGACTTATTGTATATAATAATGTTTTCTATATTTTATTTAAAAACTAAATGATCAAGATGGGTTAGAAGCTGTGGATTGAGATTAAAATTTTCTACAACAGTTGAAGCTTACTTTCACTTTTCTTTATGTTGAATTATGTTTTCCAACACCGTTTTCTGAAGATGCACTCTTTTGTCATGGACAAAAATCAGGTAGTTATTTTTATAGACTTAGTGTTCGTGTTCTCTGTTGAATTTCACTGATATATTTGTTTGGTTTTGCCAGCACCCTACTATTTTCATTTTTATGGCTCTACATAACATGAAATTAGGTACTGTGTTGCCACATAGAGATTAATTTCTGTTTACTTTTGCTTTGGGTATCCTTAATCCACTTTCTGTGTATCTGTAAAAATTTTTGGATTAGTTTTTCTCCATCTGTGAACAATGGCTTTGGAATTTTTGAGTTTCCTCAAATTTTTGTTACAGACTCCTTTTGGTTATGTGTTTAGATTTCATCCCAAAGTGTGTGTGTGTGTGTGTGTGTGTGTGTGTGTGTGTGTGTGTGTGTGTGTGTGTGTTGTGTTTTTGTGTTACCTTGTACTTGTGTTTTCTTAAGCATCACTCAAGCATTTAGTCTCCTTAAGTATTTTTTTCTTAATTTCATCACGTTGTTTGTGTATTTTCTAAACTTCTTGAGTAACTTTAATGAATGTATGTTTATTCTCTTAAATTCTGTGTCCTAGCATTCACATTGACAAGCATTTCTACAGGTCTGGTAGGATTTAAAGTGAATATAGTGGCCTGATTTTTCACATTATTGATATTCTTGCAATGAGATCTGGGCATGTGGACCTCATTTGCTAGTTTTGTGTTTGCTGAGTCGGAGAAGAAGAGAAGGTATTAGGTAGAATTGAGTCTAGAGGTTTGAAATGAAGTCAGGAGGGAAGATGGGACAGGATATGTTTCTTGTTCCAAGCCAGCAGTGTGGGGTAAGGTTGAATATGATGTGGAAGAGTCCTGTGACTTTGGAGGAATCCTGGACAGATCCTAGCTTACACCTAGAGCTCTGCAGTGAAAGCAGAGATGCCAGACTAGACTGTTACAACACTTGTAGCATCCAGGCTAAATCTAGTAGGTTACACAAACTGTCTGGATGGGGTAGTCAGGGGCATTCACCAAGCTACACTCTAAAGGAGGAAAAGTGAGAAGTCGGGGGGAACTACTAGGGTAGTAAAGGTAGACCAAAAGGGACCTTGAAGGTGGTTTCAGGTAGGGTTGATCCTCATAAAGCCTAGAGCTTAGCTGTACTGTGGGCAGGAACGGTCAGAGTGGGTCATGAAGTGTGGTATCCTAAAGATGCTTAGAAGTTGGGTGCAACAGAGGTAACCAGACTAGACCAGGACACTGGCTGTGGGATCCAAGCTACACTGGCAAGTTTTAGGAAAATAATGATCAAGTGGTTAGGGATACTCACCAAGCTACACTCAGGAAGAGGATGTGGGAAGCCTTAGTATGCAGTAGGATGATGATAAAGGTGTCATTCCTTCAATTTTAATAGATAGTTTGATTGATAGTTGTAATCTTCAGAATTCTTCTTTATATTTAACTTGACTCTTATTTTACTTTTTGTAACCTTTCCTTATTCCTCATTTTCATATTTTAATGATAATATATCATGGGGAGGTATTTTGTTTTATGTTATTTTTCTCTTTGGTGTTCTATAAGGTTTTTGTACATGGGCAAGCATCTCTTCCTTAGAATTGGAAAACTTCCGTGATTTTACTTAAAATGAATTCTATGTCTTTGCTATAGTATTTTCTATGTCATATATGTATGTATGTATACACACACATACATACATACATACATACATACATACATACATACATACATACATACATACACATATATATACACACACACACATATATATACACATATAAAGAGAGGGGGGTGTCTTTTATATTGCTTCTGAGCCTTCAAATTTTTTTCATGTAGTTTTACTTTTTTTGTTTCTTTGTTTGTTTGTTTTTGTTTGTTGAGACAGGGTTTCTTTGTGTAGCCCTGGCTGTCCTGGAACTCACTCTGTAGACCAGGCTGGCCTCAAACTCAGAAATCCACCTGCCTCTGCCTCCCAAGTGCTGGGATTAAAGGCATGGGCTACCACTGCCCGGCTACATATTTATTTTTTAACTTTAATTATATGATCTCTACAAAGATGTTTTACCCGTGAAATGTGTCTTCTTTATCTTTTGTTTTGTCTAGTTGATTCTTAATTTTAGAAGAGGGACTTCAAAGGTGTAATATTTTGTTTTGTCTAGGTGATTCTTAATTTTAGAAGAGGGGCTTTCAAAGATGTAATACAAAGGAGAAATACAGAGTTCAAGTTTGTATTTTATAGAAAGGCATTGGCAGGTTTACTAAATACAACCTCCTTTCTTCCTACAGGTTACAAACACCGCAAATCACCCTTACTGAACTACAGCTTCTTCTCAAACAGATGGGCACTCTGCCCTGTACCATGCATCAGATTGATGAAGTTAAGGTGAAGAGCAGCTGGGGATAGTGAAATTATTCTTAAAAGGAGATTAATGAAGGGAATCTCAAAGTAATTAGGGAATCATAAGAACATGATTGCTAACCCCTTCCTCCTGTTTTGTTTTTTGTTTGGGGTGGTTGGTTGGTTGGTTGGTTGGTTGGTTGGTTGGTTGGTTGGTTTTTTTGTTTATTTTTGCCCTGGTTTATTTCAGTTACACTCAACAAGCATTTACTGAAAGATTTAAGCTTGAATACAGAGGGTCAGTATTAGTCAGGGTTCTCCAAAGGAATCAAAAAGAGTTCTCTACAGGACGAATGGGGGTAGTGTATAATGTGGTGTGAGTAGTCCAATAGTGGTTGATTCCTGATAGAAAGTCCATGAACTAGTAGTTAAAGAACCCCTTATAAACTCAGGTTCATTCCTACCATCAGCGACAAAAGATTGCCCTTATACTTTTAGTGTTATACTATAAGAAGATATTCTCTAAATAAACATCATATTAAAGATACTCAGCAGGTATCTGCTACTCATGTCAGGCTGACTCTTGCTACTAGAAGATGGAAAAAGGTTTTCCTTTTTCACTTTCAAGAGGCTTTTTCCAGTGATAAGATTATATTAAGTAATTCAGAAAATTAGATTGAAATCAGATTATTAAAGAGAACATGGAGTATTTTGACAAAGTATCTCATATTAAAGAGAGCATAGGGTATTCTGAAGAAAAAAAATGGAGGGTGAAGATAAATTAATAAAAATCTGTTAAAAGGAATTATAGATTGATTATTTAGATAGATTTTTTATTATTATTTGGATAGCTAAAATCTTCATTTTTATTCTAAAATTTTGCAGGATGTTCTTCAACAGGTGGAATCATACCAAATTGAGACCCGTGAGGCTCTAACTTCACTGCCTTACAGTTTAGAAATACTTCAGTCCCTGATGGAAAAGGGTCAGCAGCTTCGTGTGGAAGTGCCTGAAGCTCATCAACTTGAAGAGCTGTTGGAGCAGGCACAATGGCTAGATCAAGTGAAGCAGGCCCTGGCTCCCTCAGGCCAGAGGCACTCTTTGGTTATCATGAAGAAGCTTTTAGTTATGGGAACCAAGGTAGCCTCCAGCCCTTCTGTGAACAAAGCTCGAGCAGAGTTACAAGAACTGCTGACTATTGCAGAATGTTGGGAGGAAAAGGCCCATTTTTGCTTAAAAGCTAGGTAAAGAATAACCTCTTCCCATTTGTATTTTCCTTGTGGCCTTTATTGAGTCTGCTTCAGAGTATAATTTTCATTAGATATTTTAGGAATCAGTACCTTAGCATCCCACGTTAACCTAGTCCTATGTATGTAAAATGCCAAACCTTTAAGTTTTTTTTTTAATTAAAAATTCTATACACTATATTTGATCACATAAGGAGATCTTTCTAGCACTTGTTACTTTCCTATATACTCAACTTTGTAATTTCTCTTTTTCCCTCTCTTAAAAAAACAAAAATCAAATTTTCAGACTTAAAATAAGAAAATCAATAAGATGAAAGACAATAAAATAAAACATACACACACAAAAACATGAAGTCCATTTTGTGTTAGAGAGTACTAAGAAAAGGGTCTGACCAGGATGGTGGCCAGTACATCAAGGGATACTTGAGTGGAGAAAAGCAATTCTTTTTCTCCCAGCACATATCAATTACAATAAGCCTTCTGGTTAAAGATGGTAATTTGTGTCAACTTTACTCTCTCAGCAGTGGGATTTTGCCTCATTTGAACTTATATAGGTCACGTGTTTAGTGTAAGAACCTATATGGGTTCACATGTGTACCAGTCCAGAAGACACTTTTCTTGGAGCCATCCTCTATCTCAGCCCACCTTTTCTGCAAATATTCCTGAACCTTAAGCAGAGGGATTTGATTAAATAATCACATTTTAGGCTGAGTGCTAGATCCAAAAGTTCTCATTCTCTGCAATAGTTCAGTTGTAAGTCTATGTTAATTCTCATCTACTGCAAGAAGTTCTCTGATGAAAGTTCAACAATGTTAATTCCTATCTACTGCAAGAAGAAGCTTCTCTGATGAAAGTTGAACAGTGCTGTGATCTGTAGTTACACCAGAATGTCATTGGGAGTCATTTTATTGCTATGTTTCTTTAACAGACTAATAGTACCCTTGTTCCCACAGTGACCTAATGAGACATCTTATGACACCAAGTGGAGCATCAAGTCCTAGAAATAAGTTATATCTTGTTGAGTTACTGGCTCAAGGAGTCCTTTGGTTCCCAAACTCCCAAGTCACATGCTTTAGCCTAAACTATTGGTTACTCTACATTACCTTGATAAAGATATATGCTTACATAATCAAACAGAAAGAAATTGATCTGGTCTCCAACTAGAAGCTTTACCCACTACAGATTACATTCATGTACAGATGGTATACTTCACTCTAATTGAGGAGAAAGATAATTATCAGTATCACCCAGGTGCAAACCTGAATGCAAGATATTGGTGCAATAGTGATGTAAATGTATGAGAGTAACCAACCACTTAACTTGGATTTATAGCCCATTCAGGAGATGAGACCCATACATGACATCTCTAAAATAGCCAAGGACCTGAAAGTCATAGGCTTGGGAGAAATCTTCTAGTACTTTAATGAAAAAATTGTCAATGTATTCCTTGGCTGAGTTTGTTCTCAGATTATCAACATTATTATTGCAATATATAGGTCACCACTGTATCTTACTAAGACTTAGAGCATTATTCTTCACTTGCTTTATCAAAGTTTTACTGCTTATACTTTTAGCAAGAAACCTAGGCCTATACACACACAACTATAATATTAAATACAAATTTCTTTTCACCATTACTTTTAGCCAAAAGCATTCTCCAGCCACTTTGGAAGTTATAATACGTGAGGCAGAAAACATCCCTGTCTACCTACCTAACATCCAGTCTCTGAAGGAAGCTCTGACTAAGGCACAGGCTTGGATTGCTGATGTGAATGAGATTCAAGTGAGGATCATGATTTTTTTTTCTTCTCCTCCTGCTGTTCTTCCTCCTCTTTCATCTTCCTTTTAGATTGATTGATTATGTATGCAGTGCTCTGCCTGCCTGTATACCTGCAGACCAGAAGAGGGCACCAGACATCATTACAAATGGTTGTGAGCCAACATGTGGTTGCTGGGAATTGAACTCAGGTCCTCTGGAAGGACAGCTAGTAACTCTTAACCCCTGAGCCATCATCTCTCCAGCCCCCAGAGGATCACATTTCTTACTTTGCTACACAACCTACAAGGTGAAGAGAGACCATTCTATTTCAATTTTATATAGAGTTGGGTTTGTGGGAGGAATTGAAGATGGAAATTTAGCTAAGTTAAGGTAATCAGGATAAAAAAACAAGGAATGAAGGGATGATTTGGGCTCAAACACAGAAAGAGTTTGGCCAAACAAGAGTAAAGAAGCAAGTGATTAGATCAGCCCTAATTATTTTGATTCTGAGTCAGCAAAAGGAAGAATTTTGTGAGAAAATTATTTTGCCATTTTTCCTTTTTCAAAATAAGTCTGTATTTCATCTATACTGATTATATGGTACAATATATAACCTCTCAAAAAATCTAAAAATACTTGACATAATTTAATTGTACCTACCTTAGAATGGTGATCACTACCCCTGTTTGGATGATTTGGAGGGCCTTGTAGCTGTTGGTCGGGATTTACCTGTGGAGCTAGAGGAATTGAGACAGCTGGAGAATCAGGTACTAACAGCACATTCCTGGAAAGAGAAAGCTTCTAAGACTTTTCTTAAGAAGAATTCTTGCTACACATTGTTGGAGGTGAGATCTGGTTCCTTTTACCACATCATTTTCTGTGCCTGACCCTGAGCACATAAGTGAACATGAATTTTCGAGACATCTCAGGGAGATAAAGGGCAGTAATTCCCCCTTTTTCTCTGTTAATAGGTTCTCTGCCCATGTGCAGATGCTGGTTCAGTCAGCACCAAGCGCAGTCGGTGGATTGAAAAGGAGATGGGATTATACAAATATGACACAGAATTGCTGGGGCTGTCTGCACAGGACCTCAGGGACCCAGGGTCTGTGGTAAGCAGCTTGACACAGAGAAAATGTAGCTTATGGGTATCTCACTGAGAAGAAGATAGCCTAGCAATGGTTTGTTGTATGGGTTGGTTGCCCATAAGCAGACCATTTATATACCAAGCCTATAGGGGCTAATCTAATAAGAGGATGGGTGCTTAACAGCTTTTCTCTGTCCTGGGTTCAATAGATCATGGCCTTTAAGGAAGGGGAAGAGAAAGAAAAGGAAGGTATCTTGCACTTACGTCACATCAACTCAGCCAAGCCCAGTCCAATGTCCTCATCGATGAATGCCTCTGCAACCTCCATCTGTATATGTGGGCAGGTCTGTGCAGGAGTGGAATCTCTGCAGTGTGATCTTTGTCATGACTGGTTCCATGGACAATGTGTGACTGTACCCCACCTACTCAGCTCAGTAAGGGCCAGTCATACCTCATCTCAACTGCTAGCTTGGTGGGAATGGGACACCAAGTTCCTGTGCCCACTGTGCATGCGATCAAGGCGTCCACGCCTGGAGACCATCTTGTCATTGCTGGTAGGACTACAGAGACTGTCTGTAAGGCTACCTGAGGGTGAGGCCCTACAGTGCCTCACAGAGAGAGCCATTGGTTGGCAAGGCCGTGCCAGGCAGGCTCTAGCTTCTGAGGATGTGACTGCTTTGTTGAAACAGCTGGAAAAATCCCGCCAACAACTACAGGATGAATTGAGACATAAGAAGCCCCCTACCTTGCCTTCAGGCTTTGCCTTTGACTGTCTCACAGAGAATAGTGGCAAGGATATCCTTAAGGTAAGCTGTCAGGCCTACTTTTTACCCTCAGATTTCTATATTTTAGACTATTAAGACCCTACCTTTATCAATGTCCTTTGGGTCAGTCCCTCTCCAGGATAGCTGTATCATTCTAGATTCCTAATACTCATAGCACTCTCATGTATCAGTGGTTCTCAGTTAATCATGACTCCATAGAGGTTGAATATCAGATACCCTGCATATCAGATATTTATATTATAATTCATACCTGTAGCAAAATTACATTTATGAGTATCAATGAAAGGGTTACAGCATTAGGAAGGTTGAGAACCACTGTTCTATGTGCTCTCTGTGGGGAGTAAGCAAAGTTTCATTTACAGTGGATATAAAGAGCCTGATTTTTTTTCAATTTTATTAAAGTAATCCATTCCTGCTCTTCTTCTCAGGAAGAGGAGGAGTTGGTACTAAATGAAGAAAGGATTAAAAGTTCTGAGAAGATTGTTCCAAAGGAAAGTTCATGTAAAGGAGGTATGTCTAGGTGTTGATAGGCTAATGAATACATACCACCAAAATGGCTTTCTGTGTCTTCAGCTCTTTTGTAGTAAGGAGAATTAGAGCAAGGTCATATTCTAAAAGAACTTTCCCCAAACCCTCCAGATAAGGAACTGCTGCCTTCACTTTTATCCCAATTAACTGGCCCAGTACTGGAACTGCCTGAAGCCACCCGGGCACCCCTAGAGGAGCTTATGATGGAAGGAGATCTACTTGAAGTTACCCTAGATGAGAACTACAGCATTTGGCAGCTGCTGCAGGCTGGGCAGAATCCCAATCTAGAGCGCATTCATACACTTCTGGAGGTGAGATGTGTCATGGATAGTCCTTGGTTTCACTACAAATGTGGACCACATACACCTTACTTACTTACTTACTTACTTACTTACTTACTTACTTACTTACTTACTTACTTACTTACTTACTTACTTACTTATTTATTTGTTTATTTATTTATTTATTTATTTATTTTGTCTGTGTATTGTAGCTTGAGAAGCCTGAAAACCCAGGAAATTGGTCAGAGGAACAGACACCAGAGAGGCGACGGCAGAGGAGGCAAAAGGTGGTTCTGAGTAGAAAGGGTGAGGATTTTACTCAAAAAGAGCTAGAATCAAAAAGAGTCAAGAGTTCAAGGATTAAGCCTAAGGAAGAAAAGTTTCAAAAGCCAATACTTGGGGATAATGTGCTGTACACACACCATACAGAACATACAAACATCTTAAAAGAGCACATAAACAGTGTACAAGGAAAGGATCCAAGCCCTTCATCTTCTTTTCCTTCCTTAACACCTTTACTACACCTATCTTATTTTCATCAGCAAAAATTATAACAATAGTATGTGATTATAACAATAGTATGTGATTGTTCTTTTTTCCTACCTTAGTCTTTTCCATTCTCCCTCCCTTGTTCTTTCTTTCCTTCTTCTTTTTCATTTCTTTCTGTTGGTCCCTTCCTTTCCTCCATTTTACTCTATTCCTACAGCTTCCTCTGCCCTTAATCCCTCAGATACCCCCAAAGTATTTGTTTCTTATCTAGAGCTTGACCACAAATTATTTTATCCTTACTCCTAATACATTTTTATGCCATAATTCCTAAGAAGTATTCCCTGTATGCGTTTCCCAAAATTTTACCATCAATATTCCTGGGACTAGCATAGATAAAGTGATGTTCTTAGTTATCTCTATTCTAATCTGGAGAGACAAAAATAAAATTTGAGAATGATAACATTTATTAATCTTTATTTTTAAATCCTTCATCAATCACACATCAAAACAAGTACTTATTAAAACAAGTGTCTTTTAGTTTATAATTTTCATTCTATTTTTCTCTTTGGTTTACATTCTAAAAGAACGTTGTATTTTTAATTCTTAAGAAAAAGGAATATATACAGTAATGCAAACTTACCATAATTGTTTATTTTTAATTTTGTTCCTTTTGATTTTGTTGTTAAAAATAAAACAGTATGGTTAGAACTGCATCTGACTTATACATCTATGGGAATAGAAAAATCAAGGATGGAAATCGTTGCTGTGGGACTCAACAGCATTTGTTTCTGAACTTAAAATACTTGTCTGTATCTGTGTTCTTGGTTCTATTTGTTTCTTTGTTTTGTTTTGGTTTTTGTTTTTTCAAGACAGGATTTCTCTGTGTAGCCCTACCTGTCCTGGAACTCACTTTGTAGACCAGGCTGGCCTCAAACTCAGAAATCTGCCTGCGTCTGCCTCCCAAGTGCTGAGATTAAAGGTGTCTGCCACCACTGCCCAACTCTATGCTTCTTGATACATGTTGTCTAGGTAATGTCTTCATAGCTATACTTTCCTACTAAGTGTCAAATAAGATGAATCCTTTCTTCTCTTTTAGAACGTTGTTTTATTGAACTTATAATGACTTCCTTTTTCTTTTTTTTTAATATTTTTTATTATGTATTTTCCTCAATTACATTTCCAATGCAATCCCGAAAGTCCCCCATACCCTCCCTCCCACTCCCCTATCCAACCATTACCACTTTTTGGCCCTGGCATTCCCATGTACTGGGGCATATAAAGTTTTTGTGTCCAATGGGCCTCTCTTTCCAGTGATGGCCGACTAGGCCATCTTTTGATACATATGCAGCTAGAGTCAAGAGCTCTGAGGTACTTGTACTGGCTAGTTTTGTGTCAACTTGACACAGCTGGAGTTATCACAGAGAAAGGAGCTTCAATTGAGGAAATGCCTCCATGAGATCCAACTATAAAGCATTTTCTCAATTAATGACCAAGGGGGAAAGGCCCCTTGTGGGTGGGACCATCTCTGGGTTGGTAGTCTTGGGTTCTATAAGAGAGCAGGCTGAGCAAGCCAGGTGAGGCAAGCCAATAAAGAACATTCCTCCATGACCTCTGGATCAGCTCCTGCTCCCTGACCTGTTTGAGTTCCAGTCCTGACTTCCTTTGGTGATGAACAGAGGCATGGAAGTGTAAGCTGAATAAACCCTTTCCTCCCCAACTTGCTTCTTGATCATGATGTTTGTGCAGGAATAGAAACCCTGACTAAGACAAATTGATACCAGCAGAGTGGGTTATTCCTGTGACAACCTGACCATGTTTTGGGGAGGACTGTGAAAAGACTTTGTAACTTTGGGCTAAAAGATCCATCCGTTATTAAGAGCTCTGTCGGATGTTGTGTAGGAGCTTGGAAGATAATGTTGAGAACACTGCAGAAGATGGAGGTCTGGTTTGTGAAATTTCAGAGGGAAAATTAAAGACTTTTCAGGGCCATTGCTGTTTTGATTGTGAAGATTCTGTAGTTCTGATTAGCTGGGGCTGAAGAATCAGCTGTGATTAACAAGAGACCAGAACTACCAAAGCAAAAACTTTGCATTACTGGGACTATTGATGCTGGTTAGCTAGAGCTAAGAAATTAGCAGTGATAAAGAAGAGACAAGCATCATTGAGGTGACATCTTCTGGGAAGTGTTTTCTGAAAGCACAAAGAGGCTGTGTTCTGGAGATAGTCAAGGTTGTACTCCTGCTGCAGCGGGACTTAGTAATATGTAAGGGTCACCCAGGTGGTACTGGTTTTGAAGGCATGAAGGGGTCATGCAAAGCAGCTGAGGCTCGGCACTGTAATAGGCCATGGAAGGCCATTGGTGAAGGTGCAGCCTCATTTGCAATTGAAGACCCAGGACTGAAGGGGTCATGCAGTGTTTTGGAGATGCCAGTACCATGAGATGACCACCAAGAGTAGCAGCAGCAGTGGAGTACAGGCATCTGGAGCCTAGAGGATGACATGTGTGCTACAAAGGGTATGGCTGGAGAACTGACCCCAAGCCCTTGGAGGATCCCAGAAGATTGTGAGTTGGATCCCAGACATTGGACGGTTAGAGATTGACTTTTACTTTTGATTGTGACTGTGCCCTGATATATTCCCTCTTGAAGGAAGAAACTGTTTTAGTGGAGCCCACAATTAAGAGACTTTTAATTGTAAAAAGACTTTGGATTTTAAAAGAGATGGATATATTAAAGAGATTGAAATTTTAAGATTATGTAAAGACTGTGGGACTTTTAAAGTTATTTAGATCTTGGAGATGAATAAGTTGTAAGGGTTGAGGCTAACTAATGATGTTTTTGTGTGTCAAGTTGACAAGGGGTCAATTGTACTGGCTAATTTTGTGTCAACTTGACACAGCTGGAGTTATCACAGAGAAAGGAGCTTCAGTTGAGGAAATGCCTCCATGAGATAAGGCAACTGTAAGGCATTTTCTCAATTAGTGACCAAGGGGGAAAGGCCCCTTGTGGGTGGGACCATCCATCTCTGGGCTGGTAGTCTTGAGTTCTATAAAAAGCAGGCTGATCAACCCAGGTGAGGCAAGCCAATAAAGAACATCCCTCCATGGCCTCTGCATCAGCTCCTGCTCCCTGACCTGTTTGAGTTCCAGTCCTAACTTCCTTTGGTGATGAACAGCAGCATGGAAGTGTAAGCCGAATAAACCCTTTGCTCCCCAAATTGCTTCTTGGTCATGATGTTTGTGCAGGTTTAGAAATCCTGACTAAGACAGTACTGGTAAGTTCATAATGTTGTTGCACCTACAGGGTTGCAGATCTCTTTAGCTCCTTTGATACTTTCTCGAGCTCCTCCATTGGGGGCCCTGTGATCCATACAATAGCTGACTGTGAGCATCCACTTATGTGTTTGCTAGGCCCCGGCATAGTCTCACAAGAGACAGCTGTATCAGGATCCTTTCAGCAAACTCTTGCTAGTGTATGCAATGGTGTCATCGTTTGGAGGCTAATTATGGGATGGATCCCTGGATATGGCAGTCTCTAGATGGTCCATCCTTTTGTCTCAGCTCCAAACTTTGTCTCTGTAACTCCTTCCATGGGTGATTGTTTCCAATTCTAAGAAGGGGCAAAGTGTCCACACATTGGTCTTCGTTCTTCTTCAGTTTCATGTGTTGTGCGAATTGTATCTTATATCTCGGGTTATCTAAGTTTCTGGACTAATATCCACTTATCAATGAGTACATATCATTTGAGTTCTTTTGTGATTGTATTACCTCACTCAGGATGATGCCCTTCAGGTCCAACCATTTGCCTAGGAATTTCATAAATTCATTCCTTTGAATAGCTGAGTAGTACTCCATTGTGGAAATGTACCACATTTTTTGTATCCATTCCTCTGTTGAGGGGCATCTGGGTTCTTTCCAGCTTCTGGCTATTATAAATAAGGCTGCTATGAACATAGTGGAGCACGTGTCCTTCATACCAGTTGGGAAATCTTCTGGATATATGCCCAGGAGAGGTACTCCAGGATCCTCCAGTACTATGTCCAGTGTTCTGAGGAACCGCCAGACTGATTTCCAGAGTGGTTGTACAAGCTTGCAATCCGACCAACAATGGGAGGAGTGTTCCTCTTTCTCCATATCCACGCCAGCATCTGCTGTCACCTGAATTTTTGATCCTAGCCATTCTGACTGGTGTGAGATGGAATCTCAGGGTTGTTTTGATTTGTATTTCTCTGATGATTAAGGATGTTGAACATTTTTTCAGGTGCTTCTCAGCCATTCGGTATTCCTCAGGTGAGAATTCTTTGTTTAGCTCTGAGCCCCATTTTTTAATGGGGATATTTGATTTTCTGGAGTCCACTTTCTTGAGTTCTTTATATATATTGGATATTAGTCCCCTATCTGATTTAGGATAGGTAAAGATCCTTTCCTAATCTGTTGGTGGCCTTTTTGTCTTATTGACGGTGTCTTTTGCCTTGCAGAAGCTTTGTAGTTTCATGAGATCCCATTTGTCAATTCTCGATCTTACAGCAGAAGCCATTGATGTTCTATTCAGGAATTTTTCCCCTGTGCCCATATCTTCAAGGCTTTTCCCCACTTTCTCCTCTATAAGTTTCAGTGTCTCTGGTTTTATGTGAAGTTCCTTGATCCACATAGATTTGACCTTAGTACACGGAGATAGACCTTAGTGCAAGGAGATAGGAATGGATCTATTCGCATTCTTCTACATGATAACTACCAGTTGTGCAGCACCATTTGTTAAAAATGCTGTCTTTCTTCCACTGGATGGTTTTAGCTCCCTTGTCGAAGGTCAAGTGACCATAGGTGTGTGGGTTCATTTCTGGGTCTTCAATTCTATTCCATTGGTCTACTTGTCTTTCACTATACCAGTACCATGCAGTTTTTATCACAATTGCTCTGTAGTAAAGCTTTAGGTCAGGCATGGTGATTCCACCAGAGGTTCTTTTATCCTTGAGAAGAGTTTTTGCTATCCTAGGTTTTTTGTTATTCCAGATGAATTTGCAGATTGCTCTTTCTAATTCGTTGAAGAATCGAGTTGGAATTTTGATGGGGATTGCATTGAATCTGTAGATTGCTTTTGGCAAGATAGCCATTTTTACAATGTTGATCCTGCCAATCCATGAGCATGGGAGATCTTTCCATCTTCTGAGATCTTTAATTTCTTTCTTCAGAGACTTGAAGTTTTTATCATACAGATCTTTCACTACCTTAGTTAGAGTCACACCAAGATATTTTATATTATTTGTGACTATTGAGAAGGGTGTTGTTTCCCTAATTTCTTTCTCAGCCCGTTTATCCTTTGTGTAGAGAAAGGCCATTGACTTGTTTGAGTTAATTTTATATCCAGCTACTTCACCGAAGCTGTTTATCAGGATTAGGAGTCCCCTGGGGGAATTTTTAGGGTCACTTATATATACTATCATATCATCTGCAAAAAGTGATAATTTTGACTTCCTCTTGTATCCCCTTGATCTCCTTTTTTGTCGAATTGCTCTGGCTAATACTTCAAGTACTATGTTGAAAAGGTAGGGAGAAAGTGGGCAGCCTTGTCTAGTCCCTGATTTTAGTGGGATTGCTTCCAGCTTCTCTCCACTTACTTTTTATTTGTGTGAGTCTAGTTTAATTTATGCAGTATAGTTTCCAAGTCCTACACTTTTCCCTAAAATAACATGATTTCATTTTAATTTAGAACTGAAATGATTCCCACTGTGTATATGTAGTATAATTTCATTATCAATTCAGCAGCTGGTAGACTTCTAGGTGATTGGATCGTCTATCTATTATGAATAGACCTGACATGAATATAAGTAGGCAAATATCTCTACAGTAAGATATGGAAAACAATCTCATTCACCATTTTCAGAAAATAATTCATATTTATTTTTCAAGAAATTCAAGCGAGGTTTTTTATAAAGAGGCCAGAAATAAACATCATTGGAGAAGACAGCCTCTTTAATAAAAACACAGACAATACTTTTCACATAGTAGAAAATTTTTTTAATCTTAATTGGAATAGGAGTTAATTACTGTAAAGTTACATAATTCATATAAGCACACGAAGTCATTTTTCAAAAATTGCTTTTTTGTATCCACAAGTGTGAAAGAAGGCCTCTGGTTCTCAAACAGATCCACAGAGTCTTTTTAATGAGAAATATGGTGTGGTGGAAGAATTGAGAAATATACATATATACTATACATACATACGCAAGTGTGTGCATGCTGTGTGTGTGTGTGTGTGTGTGTGTGTGTGTGTGTGTGTGTCCCTGTGTCTATGGGTGGGTGTGGGTGTCTATGTATGTAAGTGTGTGGAGGGAGGGTTCAAACACTAGGATATACAAAGGACCCCTGATGGATGGAGACCCCAGGTAGTCTATGGGGGCAACTAGCTGAGACTCTTAACAGTGAGGAATATGGACTCAGAAGTGGCCACTATCCCACCCACAAAACCTTGGACCCGAAATTCATCCCAATGACAACAAGTGTACGGACAAATATGGAGCAGAGACTTAGGGAATTGCCAAAGAATGACTGGACCAACTTGAAATCCATCCCATGGACAAGAACCAATCAATCCCTGAGTAGTAATGATTCTCTGTTACATTTGCAGATCGGAACCTAGCATAACTCTCCCCTGGAAGTTAATCCTAAGGGCTCACTGGAACAGATGTAGGAACCCATAGCCAAACATTAGATGGAGTTTGTGAAGTGTTGTGGGAAAAGTGATAGAAGGGCTGAGGGACCATAAGAGGACAGGGACTCCACAGGAAGACCAACAGAGTCAATTGATGTAGACCCTTGCGGGGGGGGGGGGGAGGGGGGAATGACACTGGGGGGGGGGCGCTGATTCTCAGTGCCAAACAAACAAAACAACAACAACAACAACAAAAGGCAAGCATGGCTTGGACATAGGCTTGCTACATACGTAGCAAATGAGCAGTCAAGGCTTCATGCAGGTCCCCCAACAACTGGAGCAGGGGTTGTCTCTCAGTCTGCTAGCTGCCCATCTATGGATCCTGGTCCCCTAAATAGTCTGATTTGTCTGACTTCAGAAGGAGAAGATGTGCCTCAGCCTGCAGAGACTTGATCTGCTTCAGGTGGAAGGGTACTCTGGGGAGCACACAGAAGTGGGTTCTTCCTTGGGAAAGGAGAAGGGGAGGGGGAATGGGCAGAGAATCTCATGAGAAAGCATTTCCGAGGAGCAAGGCAGTTGATTTTGGAATATAAAGTGAATAAATAATAATAATAACAATAAAAAGGAATGCAACTTTGTGCATGCTGTGGATTGCCCTGGTGCTGCTGGTATTTTGATGCTAATTCTGTTTCCTCAAGATAGGTTGCCCCAAGGAAGAGTGGATAACACACTCAGGTGACTTCATATGAAGTTTCTTGCCATTTTAACTGGTCAAATAAAAGCTAGAGCCTATGATTCCCCAGTGGAAAGGAAAGGTGGGGCTGGAGGTTGTGGAGAGGGAGAAGAAAGGAAGAAGGAGAGGGAATAAAGAGACAGAGCAGTCAGAGGAAGACTGAGGAAGAGGAGGTGAAAGGAAGATCATCGGAACCACATGGCCTAGAGAAGCTATAAGTAGCAAGAGATCTCATAGCTGGGAAATAGAATAGTGGTAAATCTGCCCAACCTAGCTGTGCAGCTTATAAATATAACTGAGATGTGTGTTCTTCACATGGCCTTATTAGGGTTGGAGATTTATTTACTGCAACAAGTAGGTGCCCAACATCCCGATTAGAACCATACTAAGAGCCCGGCATTGGTGGTGCATGCCTTTAATCTCAGCACTTGGGAGGCAGAGGCAGGCAGATTTCTGAGTTTGAGGCCAGCCTGATCTACAGAGTCCCAGGACAGCCAAGGCTACACAGACCAACCCTGTCTCAAAAATCCAAAAGCCAGTTATCTGTCTAGGAAATTGTCCATTTCATCTAGGTTTTCCAGTTTTGTTGAGTATAGCCTTTTGTAGTAGGATCTGATGATGTTTTAGATTTCCACAGGTTCTGTTGTTATGTGTCCTTTTTCATTTCTGATTTTGTTAATTAGGATACTGTCCCTGTGCCCTCCAGTTAGTCTGGTTGATTTCACCCCTGAGTTTGATTATTTCCTGCCATCTACTCCTCTTGGGTAAATTTGCTTCCTTTTGTTCTAGAGCTTTTAGGTATGTTGTTAAGCTGCTAGTGTATGCTCTCTCTCGTTTCTGTTTGGAGGCACTCAGGACTATGAGTTTTCCTCTTAGGACTGCCTTCATTGTGTCCCATAAGTTTGGGTATGTTGTGGCTTCATTTTCATTGAAGTCTTAAACGTCTTTAGTATCTTTCTTTATTTCTTCCTTGACCAAGGTATTATCGAGTAGAGTGTTGTTCAGTTTCCACTTGAATGTTGGCTTTCTATTATTTCTGCTGTTATTGAAGATCAGCTTTAATCTGTGATGATCTGATAGGATGCATGGGATAATTTCAATATTTTTGTATCTGTTGAGGCCTGTTTTGTGACCAATTATATGATCAGTTTTGGAGGAGGTACCATGAGGTGCTGAGAAGAAGGTATATCCTTTTGTTTTAGGATAAAATGTTCTGTAGATATCTGTTAAATCCATTTATTTCATAACTTCTGTTAGTCTCCATGTGTCTCTATTTAGTTTCTGCTTCCAGGATCTCTCCATTGGTGAGAGTGGGGTGTAGAAGTCTCCCACTATTATTGTGTGAGATGCAGATGATATGATAGTATATATAAGAGACCCCCAAAATTCCACCAGAGAACTCCTAAACAGCTTCAGTGAAGAAGCTGGATATAAAATTAACTCAAACAAATCAGTGGCTTTCTCTACACAAAGGATAAACAGGATGAGAAAGAAATTAGGGAAACAAGAACTTTCACTATAGTCACAAATAATATAAAATACCTTGGTGTGACTCTAACTAAGGAAGTGAAAGATCTATATGATAAGAACTTCAAGTCTCTGAAGAAAGAAATTGAAGAAGATCTCAGAAGGTGGAAAGACCTCCCATGTTCATGGATTGGCAGGATTAATATAGTGAAAATGGCTATCTTGCCAAAAGCAATCTACAGATTCAATGCAATCCCCATCAAAATTCCAACTCAATTCTTCATACAGTTAGAAAGTGCAATTTGCAAATTTATCTGGAATAACAAAAAACCTAGGATAGCAAAAACTATTCTCAACAATAAAAGATCCTCTGGTGGAATCACCATGCCTGACCTCAATCTGTACTACAGAGCAATTGTGATTAAAAAACTGCATGGTACTGGTACAGCAACAAACAAGTAGATCAATGGAATAGAATTCAAAACCCAGAAATGAACCCACACACCTATGGTCACTTGATCTTTGACAAGGCAGCTAAAACTGTCCAGAGGAAAAAAAAGACAGCATTTTCAACAAATGGTGCTGGCACAACTGGTTGTTATCATGTAGAAGAATGTGAATTGATCCATTCTTATCTCCTTATATGAAGCTCAAGTCTAAGTGGATCAAGGAACTCCACATAAAACCAGAGATACTGAAATTTATAGAGGAGAAAGTGGGGGAAAGCCTTGAAGATATGGCCACAAGGGAAAAATTCCTGAACAGAACAGCAATGGCTTGTGCTTTAAGATCAATAATTGACACATGGTACCTCATAAAATTGCAAAGATTCTGTAAAGTAAAAGATACTGTCAATAAGACAAAAAGGCCACCAACAGATTGGGTTTTTTTTACCAATTTACCAATTTGGGATTTTTACCAATCCTAAATCTAAGAGGGGAATAATATCCAATATATACAAAGAGCTCAAGAAGCTGGACTCTAGAAATTCAAATAAGCCCATTGAAATATGGGGTACTGTGGAGAGCTGTGCTGTGAGCAATCACCATTATAAGATGACTCTGGCTTCCACTGTGCCTAACTAGTAAACAAGCCTTATGCGCAAGTGCAAGAGTAAATTTACGCCAAGTCACTGCTCATCTCGGGGTGTAGTAATAGGGTGATGGGCAAGCAACTAATCAGGTGCTGTCACCCCACATCAGGTGCTGAAACGTCATGCTGCGGTCTATATAAGCAGCACCATTTTCCGGGTTCAGGGTCTTCCTTATGTTGAAGCAATAAAAGCTTTGCCGTAGAAGGATCCAGTTGTCCAAGTGAATCTTGCTGGCGAGATACTAGCTCCGACAAGAAGTGGCGCTGAGAAACCCAGGAATTTATCATCACCAGGCGCTGATAGGTGACCCCCCCGTTTTACGGGGCAGTTTCAGAACTACGGGACACTTTACAGCTCTGCAAGGTACGTACAGTCTTGAAATTTCTCCAGAGTTAGACGCCCTTTTGATTGTTTTCACGGCTATTATTCCTTCCCTTTCGGTTTCGTTTTGCTTCCACCGCTGGAACTGCTGACTGGTTCTCAGTCGCAGTCAGGCCTGGACAGCGACCAGTATTGCTGACTGGTTCTCAGTCGCGGTCAGGCCTGGACAGTGACCAGTATGGGGGCCTCCCACTCTGTGATGACAGCCTTACACTCTGTCCTGAAGCAGCGTGGCTTGAAAGTCGCCACCAAGACACTAGAAGGCTTTGTAAAAGAGGTAGATCGCATAGCACCGTGGTTTGTGTCCTCAGGGTCCTCAGGGTCTTCTCCACTCTTGGGAGAAACTCAAGGGAGATTTAGTTAGGGAAGTGGAGAATGGCAAACGTAAAGCAGGAACCATGACGTTGTGGAAGCTGATAAAATCGTGCTTAAAGGACGAGGAATGTCGACAAGAGGTTAAGGCGGGGCAGAGAATTCTGGATGAAATTCAAGACAGTCTATCAGAGGTAGAGCGGGGAGAGAGATTGGGAGCAAAACGGACACATGGTGCACCAATTAAGCATACAGGCCTTTCCACGGACCTTGAGCCCGAGGAAAAGATAATGTCAGAAAAGAATACCCGGGGTGAGTTTGGAAGGAAGGAGAAGGAAAAAGAGAAGAAGAAAGATCAATCAGCGGAGGTCCCTAGGAGAAGGAACCTATTCCTGCCACTAGATGTGTTTAAGGAGCTAGCTCTTAGTAGCTCAGAATCAGATGAGGGACTTAGCCCCTCTGAGGAAATGGACTTGGAGGAGGAAGCAGCTCGTTATGAGGGAGAAAGGTACCAGCAAGATAAAATGCAAGCTAATCAGTCCAGAAAAAGGCCAAAAGTCAGCTTGCTGCTCGACCTCCGGACTGTTGGCTTCAGGGTCCTAGTGCACCCCCAACCTTATGTGCAGAGGTATCATTCAGACTCATTCATTCCAAAAGAGGAACAGAGAAAAATGCAACAGGCATATCCAGTTTTTGAAGGAGCCGAGGGAGGGCGAGTTCACACTCTGGTGGAGTATATACAGATTAAGGAGCTTGCCGAGTCTGTCCGTAACTATGGAGTCAGCGCCAATTTCACTATAGCACAAGTCGAAAGGCTTGCGGATTTGACAATGACTCCTGGAGATTGCACAACGGTGGTGAAAGCTGTGGTTCCAAATATGGGGATGTGTCTTGAGTGGAAAGCATTATGGCAGGATTTCTGCCAGATGTAGGCAAGGGTTAATGCCACCATGGAAGGGGACCAAATAACGTGGACGTTTGAATTACTTACAGGTCAGGGACAGCACGCTTCTAACCAGACAAATTATCATCGGGGAGCGTACGCTCAGATCTCAGCTGCCATTGTTAAGGCGTAGAAAGCACTCTCTAGGAAGGGGAAGCGAGTGGACATTTGACAAGAATTACCCAGGGTGCACAGGAGTCATTCTCAGATTTAGTGGCCAGAATGACGGAGGCAGCAGGGAGGATATTTGGAGACCCAGAGGCAGCTATGCCTTTAATTGAACAATTGGTTTATGAACAAGCTACGCAGGAATGCAGATCAGCAATTACACCTAGAAAGGTTAAAGGTTTGCCGTGAGTTTGGAGGGCCGCTTACTAATGCTGGATTGGCAGCAGCGATTCTGCAGGGGAGGAGGCGCTCGAATTCAACTGAGCTCAAACTTTGCTTTGATTGTGGCAAACCAGGACATTTAAAAAAGGACTGCAGAGCCCCTATAAAAAGGACAGCACCAGGATTGTGTACGAAATATGGAAAAGGATATCATTGGGCTAAGGACTGTCGTTCAATAAGATATATACGAGGCAGGCTCTTGCAGCCTACAAGGTCTTATTGTCCACCCTGGAGTTGTAGATCAGGATTATAAAGGGGAACTTCATGTTCTCTGTTCTTGTTCTCAAGGTGTCTTTTCTATTTCACAAGGAGACAGACTAGCTCAACCAATAATTTTGCCAAGCCTACATGGCTGTTTTCCTTCCTCTGGTATTCCTCGAGCTCCCAGAGGGATTGGTTCTACTGGTAATGATTCTGCTTACTTAATAATGCCTTTAGATTCCAGGCCATCCTTGGAGTTAGTTATAGAATGGAAACAATTTAAGGGAATTTTAGATACAGGAGCAGACAAAAGTATTATTTCTTCTCACTGGTGGCCAAAAACCTGGCCCGTAACTCAGTCATCACACTCTTTACAAGGGCTAGGCTATCAGTCCTGCTCCACTATTAGCTCCCGTTCTTTGAGCTGGCAAATGGATGTCACACATATTTCCTCCTTTGGGAAAAATCAATATTTACATGTTTGCTAATCTGTCTAGGCAGATTTCTTTGTATCTTGCAGGAAATTGGTCTGAAAGATTCGATGAGACCCTTGTGGCCCTGAGAGCGGCTGTTCTCAGGATCAACTGGACACAAGTGGACCTGTCATTGACAGAGGGTCTCTCCTCCTGGATTTCATCTGCTTTTTCTTATTTTAAGGAATGGGTGGGGGTGGTTTTATTTGCTGCTGTCGTCTGCTGTGGACTTGTGTTTATGCTCTGGTTAGTTTGCAAGCTCAGAACCCAACAAACAAATGACAAGGTTGTGGTTGCTCAAGCACTTGCAGCCATTTAACAAGGGGCCTCCCCTGAAATTTGGCTGTCCATGCTTAAGACCTAAATGGCATCTGAGTTATCTGCTATTGCATCCCACGGATTTGTGGATACATTGCACTGGGATGTAAGAGACTCAACGCTCATTGATCAGCACTTACACATCGCTGAGGTTTACTAATTCGTTTTTTGGATGGCCTCTTTTATAGAGTTCGCCCTAGGTCATTTAGCAGTTACTGTCACACAGTACTGCGGTATCCAGAGATGGGCAACTTTCCTCATGCACAGACCAACCTAAGACATAGGGACTGGTGGCGATATGGTTACCCTATGACAGGAAAGGCTGTGACATTGGAGGAATGACCTAAGACAGGAGCCACAGTAGATGGACATGACTGCAGAGGCCTAGACCAACCTCAAATTTTAATAAATTAAAAAGGGGGAGATGTGGAGAGACGTGCCGTGAGCAATCTTGTGCCGTGAGCAATCACCATTATAAGATGGTGCTGGCTTCCACTGCGCCTAACTAGTAAACAAGCCTTATGCGCAAGTGCAAGAGTGAACTCACGCCTAGTCACTGCCTATCTCGCCGAGTAGTAATGGGGTGATGGGCAAGCAACGAATCAGGAGCTGTCATGCCACATCAGGTGCTGAAACATCACACTGCGGGCTATATAAGCAGTACCATTTTCCCGGTTCGGGGTCTTCTCTCCTGATAAGTAAGCAATAAAAGCTTTGCTGCAAAAAAATCCGGTTGTCCTGAGTGTGTTCTTGCCGGCGGGGATAAAAGCTCGGGATAGCTTACTAATGCTGGATTGGCAGCCGCCATTCTGCAGGGGCAGAGGCGCTAGGACTCAGCGGAGCTCAAACTTTGCTTTCATTGTGGCAAACCAGGGTATTTTAAAAAGGACTGCAGAGCCCCCATAAAAAGGAGAGTGCCAGGGTTGTGTACTAAGTGTGGAAAAGGATACCATTGGGCCAAAGATTGTCGCTCAATTAGAGATATATGAAGCAGGCTTTTGTAGCCAGGGCACCCTCAAGTGGTAGAAAATGAGAATAAAGGCATTTCAAAAAACGAGTTTCAGGCTCCCAAGTCCCAGGGCCCCAAAACATATGGGACTCCGATGGGCAACAAGTGGACACCACGGTCCGCAGGGCAACAGAAGGCTCGGCTGGATTGGACCTCCGTGCCTCCACCCGATTCATGCTGATGCCTCAGCTGGGAGTGCAGCCAATTCCTACTGATTATAAGGGGCCTTTGTCATCTGAAAGTGTCGGCCTAATTTTGGGCCGGGCTTCCCTCACCTTACAAGGCCTAATTGTCCACCCTGGAGTTGTAGATCAGGATTATAAAGGGGAACTTCAGGTTCTCTGTTCCTGCCCTCAAGGTGTCTTTTCTATATCACAAGGGGATAGAATAGCTCAACTAATAATTTTGCCAAGCCTACATGGCTGTTTTCCCTCCTCTGGTATTCCTCGAGCTCCCAGAGGGATTGGTTCTACTGGAAATGATTCTGCTTACTTAATAATGTCTTTAGATTCCAGGCCATCCTTGAAGTTAGTTATAGAATGGAAACAATTTAAGGGAATTTTAGATACAGGAGCAGACAAAAGTATTGTTTCTTCCCACTGGTGGCCAAAAACCTGGCCTGTCACTCAGTCATCACACTCTTTACAAGGGTTAGGCTACCAGTCCTGCCCTACTATTAGCTCCCGTTCTATGAGATGGCAAGCGCCTGAAGGTCAAAGGAGACAATTCACTCCTTATATCTTACCACTCTCAGTTCATCTCTGGGGGAGAGATATTTTACAGGCAATGGGAATGACCTTGACTAATGAATACTCACCACAAGCTGTTCAAATGATGAGAAAAATAGGCTTTACAGAAGGAAAAGGATTAGGGAAAGGAGAGCAGGGTAGGCTTGAACCTATCCCTCAAGAAGGTAATACTGGGAGACAAGGTTTGGGTTTTTTCTAGAAGCGGCTGTTGAGAGTTTCATGTCCATACCATGGCTTACAGAGGAAGCTGTATGGGTTCCTCAATGGCCTCTTTCCTCTGAAAAATTAGAAGCAGCCACAAATTTGATTTCTGAACAGCTACGCTTAGGTCATTTAGAACCCTCTACCTCACCCTGGAATACACCTATTTTCATAATTAAGAAAAAATCTGGCAGGTGGTGCTTATTACATGACCTCAGAGCAATCAATGCACAAATGCGCTTGTTTGGGCCAGTTCAGCGAGGGCTACCATTGCTTTCTGCCTTATCAAAAAATTGGGAGATTATAATCATAGATATTAAAGACTGTTTTTTCTCTATACCTCTGTGCCCTCAAGATAGGCAAAGATTCGCATTTACCATCCCAGCCATTAACCATTTGGAACCTGATCAAGAGTACCAATGGAAAGTTCTACCTCAGGGGATGGCAAATAGTTCTACCATGTGCCAACTGTATGTACAATTGGCACTTAAATCAGTTAGAAATTATTTTCCATCCTTGCTTCTAGCTCTTTATATGGATGACATTCTCATTTGCCATAAAGATCCACAGTTATTGCAAGATGCATACCCTAGATTAATACAGACATTAGGGCAATGGGGATTGCAGGTAGCCACTGAGAAGGTGCAAGTTGCTCAAATGGGAACCTTCCTTGGGTCATGCATTTATCCTGACAAAATTGTTCCTCAAAAATTAGAAATCCACAAAGATCAATTACATACCTTAAATAATTTTCAAAAATTGTTGGGAGATATTAATTGGCTGAGACCATTTTTGAAAATTCTATCAGCAGAGTTAAAGCCTTTATTTGATATTTTCGAAGGAGATACTCACATCTCCTCCCCTAGAGCACTTACCCCAGCTGCCTGTCAAGCTTTACAAACTATAGAAAAGGCCTTACAAGGTGCCCAATTATTATACATTGAAGAGTCGAAGACATTTGAATTGTGCGTATTAAAAACCGCACAGTTGCCAACAGCAGTCTTGTGGCAAAGTGGACCCTTATTGTGGGTCCACCCTAATGCTTCCCCTGCAAAAATCATTGAATGGTACCCTAATGCAGTCGCTCAACTTGCACTTAGGGGAATAAAAGCTGCCATCACTCATTTTGGAGAAGAACCTCATATACTAATTGTGCCTTATACCTCTGCTCAAGTTCGAACCTTGGCAGCAACGACTGATGATTGGGCAGTCTTAGTTACCTCCTATTCAGGAAAAATTGATAATCATTTTCCTAAACATCCAATTTTGCAGTTTGCCTTAACTCAAGCCATAGTGTTTCCAGTAATTACAGCCAAACACCCACTTGCAGACGGGGTGGTAGTATATACAGACGGATCCAAATCTGGCATAGGTGCATATGTAATAAATGACCAAGTAACATCCAAGCAATATAATGAGATATCACCCCAGGTTATAGAGTGTTTAGTGGTACTAGAGGTCCTTAACACTTTCCCAGGACTGCTTAATATTATATCTGATTCCATATATGTAGCTGCTGGCTTAATTAAATCATCTAGTAAGCTTGCTCACATTTACAACAAATTCAGTCAGCCTTGTTACACAGAAGACATCGTGTCTATATTACTCATGTCAAAGCTCATTCTGGCTTTCCTGGACCTATGCCTAATGGAAATGACTTAGCAGATAAAGCCACTAGAATCGTGGCTGCTGCTCTGTCCTTGCAGACAGAAGCTGCAAGGGAATTTCATAAACGCTTTCATGTGACGGCTGAAAATTTACGCCGCCGTTTTACTTTAACCAGAAAAGAAGCTTGTGATATTGTCACCCAGTGTCAAAACTGTTGTCAATTTTTACCTACTCCTCAGATAGGGGTAAACCCCTGAAGTGTCAGGCCATTACAAGTCTGGCAAATGGATGTCACACATATTTCCTCTTTTGGGAGAAATCAGTATTTACATGTTTCTATTGACACCTGCTCTGATGTAATGTTTGCCACACCTTTAACAGGTGAAAAGGCCTCTCGTGTTATACAGCACTGCCTAGAAGCCTGGAGTGCTTGGGGCAAGCCCACAATCCTAAAAATGGACAATGGGCCAGCGTATACTTCTGCTAAATTTCAACAATTTTGTCATCAAATGGATGTCACTCACCTGACTGGCCTTCCTTATAATCCTCAAGGACAAGGCATTGTGGAACGTGCCCACCACACACTCAAGTCTTATTTTATAAAACAAAAAGGGGGAGTTGATGAGATTCTGCCCTCAGTGCCAAGAGTAGTTGTCTCCATGGCACTCTTCACACTTAATTTTTTGAATCTTGACGAGCAAGGACGTTCTGCAGCTGAGCGACATAGCACAGACCCTGATAGACCAAAAGAAATGGTCAAATGGAAGGATGTTTTAACTGGTCTGTGGAAAGGTCCAGATCCTATTTTGATAAGATCCAGGGGAGCTGTTTGTGTTTTTCCACAGAGTGAAGACAACCCATTTTGGCTGCCGGAACGACTCACTCGCAAGATATTCATCAAGGATGGTGTGGAAGATGCTGACCTCCCGAGGACTGTTCCTGATCCTGACAATGCTGAACTTGTCTCAGGTTCCTAGTATAATGGGCAAACAGAGATGGGCTATTCTCTCGACTTTCCCTAAACCAATGCCAGTTCGCCATGATGCTATAGTTTTTCCAAAATTCTTTACTAATAATAAAACAGTGGATTTGCCATATCTACTCTATGATCCCACCCGAGCACCATTAGGAGAAAATCACTCTTTACTAGAACAGGGTTCTTTATGTTTTCAAATTAATGGTCCAGGAAAATGTATCAACCTCACATCCCAAGCCTTGGGAATGTTTAATAAGCAGCGAGGAGGCTTGGGGAGCACAACCCAAGATACTTCCAACACAGATATAACCATTACAAATTGAACCTTCTGGCAGGAGGCAATTTGGGTTAGTGGTACATTTCTACCACCTAACTTTTCAAACAAAGAACATCCCCACCAACCAAGAATAGCCCCCCATTGTAGTTTGGAAGATGAAGGGCTGATCCTGCTCTGGTCTGATTGTCAATCCTCCATCACTTGTAGGGCAGATCAGAGTAAAACCTTTTCCTTTTCTCCCAACATGATGGTTGACCTAGAGAAGGAATTTGCTATGAAAAAGGGACTTTTCATACAGGACATTAGAATGCATCTCTTCCACAAGTGGATGCTTTGTGGAGTCAATGGCAGTTGTACAGAACTCAATCCTTTGATCTTTATCCAGGGAGGAGCAGTTGGAAAGGCTTCTTTTACTGGCATCTCAAGAACTGCTCAGTATTGGGGAATGCATGCTGCCTCCCTGGACTCTTATGGATGCCGCAGACCTTTTGGGTCCCTGTGTCTGCGTGGAACGGGGTCTCTCGACGCGGGTGGGCAAAGCGTGGATGGATGACAGACAGACACACACGCAGGAGAGTTTGTGTGGAATCTGAATGTAATTTTACAACTCGAGCATCAGACTTTTTATGCAGAGGACAATAAGGAAGTTGGGTGACATATTCGCAAGGTACAATTGAGGTAACTGGAATCTTACATACATAAAACAGAGGAATGTAAACACAAAAGGTCTAACGGGAACCACCCAGGATAGAATACATTGGTAACAGCTGGGATCAACAAGGGCTCCACCTAAAATTTACTAATCTTAGAAGCCAGGGTCAAGGGCTTCGCGTCCTTGCCACAGTTCCTATTTTAGTCTCTTGTATAGTCCACCTTCCCCTTAGGCCATTGTAAATATGTGTATGGGTGTAACTCTGCTATAGTATCTATTCTAGTTTCTCCTTTGGTCTGAAACTTCCTTCTTCCTAAGTGATGGTAAATTCCTGTGTAAGGGAGTGACTTAGCTTTTACAATCTTGCTGAATTCTAAACCTTTGATCTTGGTCAAGGATGCCCTTGGACTGTTGGAACACTGAGGGAAGGCTTTAGCCATGTCAGAGCACTTATAGGAAAATACTGAAAGAGAGCACGTGGATCCATACTCTAGACTAGCGTGGTACTGGAACTCGGGAATGAAAAATTAATGTATGGGTAGAGAACACTAGCCTCCAGGAGGAGAGCTTCCTTGAAACTCTTTTGCCTCATGAGTGACTTTTAAGCCTTTCGGCTTGTCCAGTTGACTCGACCAGAGAGCGTAGCATATGGATATACTAATACCAATGTAGAGATCACTGGGTTCAATAAAACTTTGATAAACCAGATTAATTATCCACCTACCCCAGTCTGTGTTTACCCCCCTTTCTTGTTTATTCTTTCAAATGACTCCTTTGAAGGCTGTTCTGATGATTCTTGTTGGATTTCTCAATGTTGGGATGTAACAAAGGACACCCGTGCCATGGTGGCACGGATCCCACGTTGGATCCCTGTTCCGGTGGAAACACCCTCCACCTTATCCCTGTTTAGACAAAAAAGAGATTTTGGCATTACTGCCACTGTGATCATAGCGATTTCAGCCAGTGCTGCTGCTGCTACAGCTGCAGGGTATGCTATGGCTAATACGATTCAAGCAGGCACAAAATTAAATCAGCTTTCAGTCGATCTGGCTGATGCCATCAATGTTCAAACTTCTGCTAGCTCAGTTGAAGGGAGGGCTGATGATTTTGAATCAGCGCCTCGATCTGGTTGAGGAACAAATAAGTGTTCTATACCAGTTGGCCCAGTTGGGCTGTGAAAGAAAATTGGGTGCTCTGTGCATTACCAGTGTCCAATATGAAAATTTTACTCATGCAGCTAATCTGTCTAGACAGCTCTTCTCGTATCTTGCAGGAAATTGGTTCGAGGGGTTCGATGAGACTCTCGAGGCCCTGAGGGCGGCATTTTAAAGGATCAACTTGACTCGAGTGGACCTGTCATTGACAGAGGGCCTCTCCTCCTGGATTTCATCTGCATTTTCTTATTTTAAGGAATGGGTGGGGGTAGTTTTATTTGCTGCTGCCATCTGCTGTGGACTTGTGTTCATGCTCTGATTGGTTTGTAAGCTCAGAACCCAACAAAACCGTGACAAAGTCATTATTACTCAGGCACTTGCAGCCATTGAACAAGGGGCTTCCCCTGAAATTTGGCTGTCCATGCTTAAGACTTAAATGGCATTTGAGTTCTCTGTTATTGCGTCCCACGGATTTGTGGATCCATTGCACTGGGATGAGAGATACTCAACGCTCATTGATTAGCACTTGCACTTCGCTGAGTTTTACTAATTTGTTTTTTGGCTGGCCTCTTTTATAGAGTTCACCCTAGGTCATTTGGCAGTTACTGTCACACAGTACTGTGATATCCAGAGATGGGCAACTTTCCTCATGTACAGACCAACCTAAGACACGGGACCCGGTGGCAATAGGGTTACCCTATGACAGGAAAGGCTGTGACATTGGAGGAATGACCTAAGACAGGAGCCACAGCAGATGGACATGACTGCAGAGGCCTAGACCAGCCTCAAATTTTAATAAAATAAATATGGGGAGATGTGGAGAGCCGTGCCGTGACCAATCGCCATGATAAGATGGCTCTGGCTTCCACTGCACCTAACTAGTAAACAAGCCTTATGCGCAAGTGCAAGAGTAAATTCACACCCAGTCACTGCCCATCTCGGGGTGTAGTAATGGGGTGATGGACGAGCAACTAATCAGGTGCTGTCACGCCACATCAGGTGCTAAAACATCACGCTGCAGGCTATATAAGCAGCACCATTTTCCGGGTTCAGGGTCTTCCTTATGTTGAAGCAATAAAAGCTTTGCCGTAGAAGGATCTGGTTGTCTGAGTGAATTCTTGCCAGCGAGATACTAGCTCAGGCAAGAGGGTACAAACAAAGAAGCTAACTGAAGCTAAACAAAGAAGTCTCACCTGACGAATACCGAAGGGCTGAGAAGCACCTGAAAAAATGTTCAAAACATCTTTAATCATCAGAGAAATGCAAATCAAACAACCCTGAGATTCCACCACCTCACACCAGTCAGAATGGCTAAGATCAAAAATTCAGGTGACAGCAGATGCTGGTGAGGATGTGGAGAAATCCCACCATTGCTGGTGGGATTGCAAGCTTGTACAACCACTCTGGAAATCAGTCTGGCCATTCCTTAGAAAATTGGACATAGTACTACCAGAGGAATCAGCAATACCTCTCTTGGGCATATATTCAGAAGATGTTCCAACTGGTAAGAAGGACACATGCTCCACTATGTTCATAGCAGCCTTATTTTTAATAGCCAGAAGCTGGAAAGAACCCAGATGTCCCTCAACAAAGGAATGGATACAGAAAATGTGGTACTCCATTTACACAATGGAGTACTACTCAACTATTAAAAATAATGAATTTATGAAATTCTTAGGCAAATGGGTGGATCTGGAGGATATCATCCTGAGTGAGATAACCCAGTCACAAAAGAACTCATTTGATATGCACTCACTGATAAGTGGATATTAGCCCAGAAACTTAGAATACCCAAGATACAATTTGCAAAACACAAGAAAATCAAGAAGAAGGAAGACAAACATGTGGATAACTCATTCTTCCTTAGAAGAGGGAACAAAATACCCATGGAAGGAGCAACAGAGACAATGTTAGGAACTGAGATGAAAGGATGGACCCTCCAGATACTGCCCCACCCGGGATCAATCCAATAATCAGCCACCAAATGCAGACACTATTGCATATTCCAGCAAGATTTTGATGAAATGACCCTGATATAGCTGTCTCTTCTGAGGCTATGCCAGTACCTGGCAAATACAGAAGTGGATGCTCATTGTCATCTATTGGATGGAACACAGGACCCCCAATGGAGGGGCTAGAGAAAGTACCCAAGGAGCTAAAGAGATCTGCAACCCTATAGATGGAACAACATTATGAACTAACCAGTACCCCGTAGCTCTGGACTCTAGCTGCATATGGCCTAGTCGGCCATCACTGGAAAGAGAGACCCATTGGACACACAAACTTTATATGCCCCAGTACAGGGGAATGCCAGGGCCAAAAAAATGGGAATGGGTGAGTAGGGAAGTGGGGGGGGGGAGGGTATGGGGGACTTTTGGGATTGCATTGGAAATGTAATTGAGGAAAATACGTAATAAAAAAAATTTAAAAAAACAAAGAATAGCATATGAAAAAAGAAAAACTCAAGGGAACGGCACATGATGTTGAGCAACAGGAAAACTCTTTCCTGCTGCAACTGCAAACAGATAAAGCACTCTAGAAATCAATTTGATGGTTTCTCAGAAAATCTCAAATTCTACCTCAAGTCCCAGCTATGCTACTGCTGGGCATATATATATATATATATATATATATACCCAAAAGATGTCGCACTATACCACAAGAGTCTATATGCTCCACTATGTTTATAGCAGTTTTATTCAAAGTAGACAGAAACTGGAAATAACTTAGATGTCCTCAAATGGAAAATGTACACGTACAAACACACACACACACACACACACACACACAAGCACCCTTGCATGCGAGTTCATGCATCTGTGTGTGTGTGTGTGTGTGTGTGTGTGTGTGTGTGTGTGTGTGTGTGTGTACATAAACAAGAAAATAAAGTGGTCAAGTTACACAATAGAACAGTACTCAGGTATTAAAAACAAGTATATCTTGAAATTTGCAGGCAAATCATTAGAACTAGGAAATATCATGGGTGGAGTATGCAAGAACCAAAAGGAAATGCATAGTATTTACTTACCATAAAGTACAGGATATTCATGCTACAATCTACAGACTCATAGAAGCTAAATAACAGGAAAGGCATAAGGGAAGGTGTTTGAATCTTAGTCAGAAATGGAAATAAATTGTCATCACAGGTGAATTACTGGTAGGAGGGTCCTGGAAGAAGGTGTAGAGGGGATGGGGAAGAGAACAGAGAGGGTGATCAGATGTAAGGAGAGCTGGGAAGAGAGGACCAGGAGAGTGAATGGAAATTGGAGCAGGGTGGGTGGACTTTTCTAGGATGTTACAGAGATCTAGGATGGGGAAGGCTCCAGGGAGTCTCTGCTTGTAATCCTAGCTGTGACTCCTAGCACTGGGGTTCGTTATGGATCCTGAAGGGGCACCTCCTATAGCTAGGAAAGATTCCCAGCAGAGGATTAAGGATACAACCACACCACAAAACCTTGAGAGTTTTATGAATGCCAGAAAAGAAAAGATCCTGAAGAGAAGAAAAGGCATTCTTTCCCTCCCATCTAATATTGTTGTACTGTCAGGAGAACACCATAGGATGTGTATATACAACAGCCTCTGACAAAAACCCAACAGACACAAGCCATTTCTGTGTCAGAAAGAAATTTATTGACTAGCTGACAAGGACACATTATGGGTCACCCAGTATCATTATCAGGAATGGGTCTCTTAGAGACCAAAATGTACCCAGACAGAATTTTAATGATCAGTCCGAATACCTGCAATCCTCAGGGTCAGGAGTGAGTAATGCACCCCCAGCTGCTGCAGGGAGAATTTTATGCATGTCTTTCATGACCTTTGCAAGCAAGCAAAGCTTAACTTTTGCTATGAGAGTTTAGTATAAACACATTGTTACAAACACTAGGTTTTTGGTTCTGGTTCTGGTTTGGTTTGGTTTGGTTTGGTTTGGTTTGGTTTGGTTTGGTTTGGTTTTCTTTTACCTCATTGTCATCTGCCAGTTTGGGAGAGCTTCTTTTTCAGGTCAAGTCCACCAGGTTCTCAGGAGGACTTGGTGGTGCCTTAGTTTGAAGAACAGTCTGAGCAGTAGGAACCTAAGTCTCACTTTACTGAGAAATACAAATACAAATCCCAAGACTTTGGGAAAACGGCTACAAGCTGAACTATAAGGAGAATGAGGTCCTGTCTTTTTAAACCCAGAATAAAATCAATAGTGAAGGCAGAAATGGTGGATTCAGCTTCTAATACCAGTGTCCTAAGCCTAGTATTTGTTTGGATAAATATGCAGAATAATCTGGACACCACTGGGAGAAGATGGTCTCATGGTACAAGTTGAGAACATAGATCCTCAAAGCAGTAAACAAAAGTGATCCAAAGAACATACTCCCTGGGTAGCATGGACAACCAACATTTTGGGAGAAATAGAACAAAATAAACATAAACAAACCTTCACAGTAACAAACATACACAAATACACACACACACACACACACACACAGCCTCACAACACAGGTACACATGTTTACCTAGGGTCACTCAGAATTGTAAACTACAAGTGTGCTTTGCAAAGAACCACTGCTCCTTACAGTGAACTGTACAGAGGCAGGTGTTTTATTCCCTGAAGTGCTAATAAGAATATTCAGGTTAAAGGCCAGGCTGTCCAGAAGCCAGCGTAGCAGTGGGAGGGGATAAAAATGCTGGACATTTGGTTATGAGGGTCATAGGCAGGAATTAGGCAACAGGAGTGCAGCCAGCCCATGAAATTCTCCAGTCTTGCCAGGCCCCCAAGGAACTATCCCTGGGTCTGGCCAGGATGGTCCATTAAGAGTGTTTCCTTGTCATGTGCCTAGGACTGTGTTAAGTTCCCAATAGAAGCCAGTTTATATTGTTTCCCTTGGCCTGCCCTTTCCATTTCATCTTTGAGAATGTTAATGCAGAAGAGAGTGTTTGAGATGGGTGTGTATTCCAGAGGGTTCTTTGCTGGGTGTGTTGTGTTCCCCCAACCTGTGTTTGTCCACATTGCTCTGAAGGTCCTTGAGGCAGATTATATGTCTGATCAGACCATTCTACCCATGTTTCAAGCTAGAGTTTGGGTGATGATAGGACCTTTCCGTGCTCTTTTCCTGTGTGATTCTATTGACACTGGCAATAGAATAACTACATTTGACTTGGTAAACTGGTGGCATACAGGCAGGGTCCATTTCCCAACCCTGACATAGAGACACATTAGAAAGTATTGAGGAGGCTGGAGGACCAAAAGCTCCCAAAAAACTGGTTCTCTTAAGCTGTTATATTCTTTTGGGGTGGTCCTGTGAGGAAAGTTATAAAGGCAGAGGCTATCCATGGAATAGACAGCAGGCAAAAAGAAGTCATGGCCAGAGTGCACCCCATACACATTACCTTAGGTCTCTGGTAGGAAAGTTAGAAGGGAGTCCTCCGTAGGGAATCCTCTGATACCCTCAGTGTGTATCAGAGAACTCTAGGTGCTATGATCTGAATGACTGGTAGTGTGTGGCTGGAGAAAAAGAGACAAGATTGGGACTGACAGGCCATTCAGGGACTCTACTGCCTCAGCAACTAGTAGTCATGAGGTGTGACCCAGGTGAGGGAAGTAAGGGTAGAGCGGGACTGTACTTGAGGGCACAAACTGGCAAGATGCCAAAATATGCTTTTGCCAAAGGATGGAGTGCCAAAAGCCAAGGGTGTTGGCTTGGCAGAAGGGGCAGTGCCCTTTCTTAAGCTGAGTGAGCAAGCCAGAGAGAGAAAGGCATTTCCTCCTCCTAATAGGCTACAAGCACTCTTAGGAAGACATCACACAGAGCATCAGTGCCTCCATCAGGAGGGATCAGACAATAGCAGGCTACCAGCCAAGGAACTTGGGGTACTTTGACTCCTGCTTCAGAGCCCTGGAGGACCTACCAATTGTGCCTGCCTCACGTGGGAAATTCCATAATGTTGACCTTGACAGAATTCTCTGTGCAACCCTCACAACCAAGGCCACAGTGTAGTCCTCAACGTTGGAACATGTCCTCACTAGTCACACTGACTGTGGCACAGGTTTCAAGTATAAAGTTTGGGTTTCTGAGAGTAAGCCAGAAACCCCATACTGTGAGCACAGCTGCAGGTCACTCTCCAAAGAACCATCCTAACTTAAATCCCATCAGTTCCCTCGAAATTAACCCTTTTCCCACTGGTATAAACTTTTCCAAGAGTTGCTAAGGGTGACATTTCTTCAGGGTGGCAGAAACACAGAAGTTGTGATCTTCAATGTTTCTGGTCTAAGAATAAGCAGTGCAAACACTCCCTGCAAAATCAAAGGTTACATGATCTAAGTGAAAATGTCCTGGTTCTGGCTAAATACAATTATACCAGGAGGCCTGTGTTCGCTGGCCTCCCTTCTCACTAAGTGGCACAGACCAAGGCCATTTATGCTTTTTATTGCCTTCACAGCACAGAAGAAATGCCAGCCTTCACTTGGGTAACTGGTTCCACTCCTTTTTGCTCTGTATTGACACAGCAGCTTTCAGAGCAGAGGTTGATGATCCTGTCCTGAGTATCATGGGAGCTGCTACAGATCTTCCCTGACTGATCTCAAAAAGGTGTGACATACGCTGGTAACATGGCTCAGCAGTTAAGAGCACTGACCACTCTTCTGAAGGTCCTGAGTTCAAATCCCAACAACCACATGTGGCTCACAACCATCCATAACAAGATCTGATCCTCTTCTGGAGTATCTGAAGACAGCTACAGTATACTAACATAAAATGATAGATAGATAGATAGATAGATAGATAGATAGATAGATAGATAGATAGATAGATAGATAGATAGATAATAGATAGATAGATAGATAGATAGATAGATAGATAGATAGATAGATAGATAGATGGAGAGAGAGGGAGAGATAGATAGATAGATAGATAGATAGATAGATAGATAGATAGATAGATAGATAGATAGATAGATAGATAGATAGATAGATAGATTTTTTTTAAGAAAAAGGGTATGACACTTTACTGCTCTCCTTCTTCAAGAGTGGACAGAGAGCAACCAGGCATGAGTATGCCTGGATATATAAAATGTTGATGCAGAGTTCAGGTAGGGCGGCTGGACATTACTCACAGGACCTTCCATACCCACCCTTACAGGAGGAAAGACTCTTCCAGACACCTCTACCTGAAATGATCTTGCCTCAGCATTTGCTGACCTCCTGATATTCTTTCTGGTCCTCCATTATTAGTTTCAGAGCCTAGAATCCTTTCAGCACCTTCTTAGGCTAAGCTGACATAGGTTTGCTAATCTCAATCCAGTAGAGCAGACTGTTTTCTCAATGGTTGTAGCTGTTTTGAACTGGAGATAAAATTTCCACTTTCAGAAACAGATTCCAAACAAGGCTCTTGATATGAATACCTTACAACAAAGAATACTTCTGCTTCTGGTATCAGGACTGAGACTGAGGGATCCTGATACTGTTGCTATTGCCTTTTTATATTAATTTACATTTCCGATTGTACCATTGTTGGGGCTCAGAAGATGAGTCACAAGAAAAAGTGCATGTTACGTAAGTATTGAAGCCCTGAGTATATTGCTGGTACCCAAGTAATTCAGTGCAGTGGTGCTCACTTTTAATACTTGTGTTGGTGCAGGGGAGAGACTGGTTATCCCAATGGCTCAACAACACACTAACCTGCCCTAAATGTCAATCTCCAGGTTCAGTGAAATGTCCTGTATTGAAAAACAAAGCAGAAAACAATAGAGACATACATTCATTGACTACGTCTGTCCTTTTGAATGTGCATCTCTATAAGTCAAAGGGCCAGCTTACCTGCACACCCACACTTGGATCAGCTCAACTGTGCTGCTCATGCAAGGTACATGTACCTGTTCTTATGAGAACTGCATCCAGCAATGGACTGGACTAGTTTTCCCACTCTCATGACCCTGTGACCAGGTCTCCTGATTGCAGTAGGGGATGAGGAGTAAATGCATTACCTCTACCACACTACTATACCTTGAGGCATAGACATGGGAGAACCAAGAGCTCTTGTCTTCAAGGCTGGCTTGCACGTACCCTTACCACCAGGGCCAGTTCCACTGCACTGCCCAGGGAGATTCACTCTTTTCCACATGCTGAAGCTAGAAGTGGGAAGGAACAATTCTCTCGCTCTCATAATCCTGGGGGCAAGCTTTCCTGACTGCCATGAGGGGAGAAGGGGTTTAAGGGAGGCATCACCTCCATGCCTACACCACTCAAGGAAGATGAGTGTCAGGGACACCTCTCCCTTGCACACACCTTCAGGGCCAGTTTACTTGTGCCCCTGCCACTGGGGCCAATTCTACTGTGTTCCTTAGGGTAGGTGCAGAGCCCACTCTCCCAACTGCTGCAGGCAGTCAGGGACATGGACAACTCTCCTGGTCTCATGACCCTGGGGCCAGAGTACCACATGTGGTTATGGGTGAATGGGGGAAATGCATTACCTCCATGCCCATACCACCCAATGGCAGTTAAGGTAGGGTCAGTCTTCCACACTCATATTCTGGGGACTAGTTCACCCATGCCATTGCCACCAGGGCCAGCTCCACTGTGCTGCATGGATGAGGGACAGGGCCTGCTATCCAGAGTGAGAGCTGCTATTGGTGAGAGGAGGAACTAGCTCACCAGAGCACCACAACCAGTGTTAGGAGGGGCCAGATCTGCACAGCCCCTAAATAACCAGGTGTTTCATGCAGCTGCCCAGTCCAGGGACTTCCCCATGATCTCTAGGGGTAATATGAAGCATGAACATCAACTCCCTGCCACTGCCCAACCCCCAGGGCTGCACATGCAACGCTTTGTTCAGCATGGGTTTGAACTGCACCACGCCTCCGGCAGCAGGGTTGTCTACTCACAACACATTTTTCCTCTCTATCCTCGTGTCTCCAGTCCTATCTCGTCATAGTGCTCAAATTCCCTTTCTCTTCAATCTGCCACTGCATACTTGTACACTGGAGTGGCTCCACTGCTGGAAGATCCCAGGCTAGGAGGGCTTCTGGGTGAAATCTTCTGTGCTGTATGGCAGTTAAGGTTAAGGGACCCCCTAGGTGTTTAAATCTCCATGCCCATCTCACTTCCTTCTGTTTAATTTGTAGCTCCTTCCTTGGTTATCCTATTGTTGTACCTAGAAGTTCAAGTATTAGGTTGAATAGATAGGTAGATAGTGGACAGCTTTGTCATGTCCCTGATTTTAGTGGAATTGCTTTAAGTTTTTCTCTATTTAATTTGATGTTGGTTATTGCTTTTATTATGTTTAGGTATGTGCCTTGTGTCCCTGTTCTCTCTAAGATTTTTAACATGAAGGGGTGTTAGATTTTGTCAAATACTTTTTTAGCATCTGAGGTAATGATGTGATTTCTTTTTTTGCTTGTTTCATCTGAGGTAATTATGTGATTTCTTTTTTTGCTTGTTTATGTAGCAGAATACATTGACAAATATTCATATGTTGAGGTATCCCTGCATCTGTAGAATGAGTTCACTTGATTATGATGGATGATCTTTTTCTTTCTCTTTGCTTTTTTGTTTTATACATTTATTTATTTTATGTATATGAGTACAGCATTGCTCTCTTCAGATACACCAGAAGAGGGCATCAGATCTCATTAGTGGTGGTTGTGAGTCACCATGTGGTTGCTGGGAATTGAACTCAGGGCCCCTGGAAGAACAGTCAGTGCTCTTAACTGCTGAACCATTTTTCCAGCTGACAGATGGTCTTTTTGATATGTTCTTTTATTCAAAGATTGTGAATAGTTTATTGAATATTTTTGCATTAATGTGTATGAGGTAAGAATGCAAATAGATATCTATCACCCTGTACAAAACTCAAGCCCAAGTGAATCAAAGACATCAACATAAAACTAGAAACACTGAACATGATAGAATATAAAGTGGAGAACTATCTTGAACTCATTGGCACAGGAGACAACTTTCAAAACAGAACACCAATGGCTCAGGCTCTAAGATCCACAATGGACAAAATTGAAAAGCTTCTGTAAGGCAAAGGACACTGTCAATAGGACAAATAGTCAACATACAAATTGGGAAAGGATCTTCAACCAATCCTACATCTGACAGAAGGCTAATATCCCAAGTATATAAATAATTCAAGAAACTAGACATCAACAAAATAAATAATCCAGTTTTTAAAATGAGATCTAAACAGAATTTTCAATAGAGAAGTCTCAAATGGCTAAGGAACACTTAGAGAATCCTAAGCTATGAGAGAAATATAAATCAAAATGACTGTGATATTTCTGTAGAGGGAGGGTTCCCTAATTGTTTCTCGATTTGTTAATAAAGAACGCTGGGAGCCAATTGCTGGCCAGAAGGAGGAAAGAAGGAAGAGAGGGGCTTTTCTGCCATGCTTTGGAACAAGAAGAAAGCAGTAGTCATATAAGGCCTTGGGGCAGCTAGGGTCTGTAGCCTCCACTACTGACCAGGGCCAATAAGGCTTGTGGGAATTAGCTGATACAGTCTAGCTGATAAGGTCAGGAGAAATTATCCTGAGGAATTGTGCCTAGCTGACAAGTTCTAAAATAATAAAGCTGCCTGTCTGACCTTTATCCATGGATTCTAAGGCCTTTGGAGTGGGCTGGTGGAGCAGTTGACCTCTGGAGCATAAGTCAGGCAGAGAGAGAGCCAGTTTGTTCCTGATTGTGATGGACCCAGGAGCTAAACCAGGTAGAACAAAGGGAGCCAGGAGGGGCCAGATTTAAACAGTTTCCAGGTAAGCCAGATTAGTGCTGATAGTAGCAGATCTAGAGCTAAGCCAGGAGGGGTTGGTAGTGCAGTAGTAGCTCCTGGGCAACGAGGTAGCATGTTTTTTAAAACGACATACAACAGATTCTAACTTGCACTGATCACAATTGCTACATCAAAAATCTCAATTGTCAGCAGGTACTGGTGAGGATGTGCCTCAAGGGTGAATACTCTTCCATTGCTGGTGGGAGGGCAAACTTGAACTGCCACTTTGGAAATCAATATGGCAGTTTCTCAAAGAACTGAAAATACACGTCAAGACTCGGTTATACAACTCCTGTACATATTCTCAAAAGACATTTTCCCCTCCTATTACAAGGACACCTATTCAACTATGTTCATAGCAGCTTCCTTCATATTAGCCAGAAATTGGGAACATTCTGGACATCCCTCAATTGAAAATGATAAAGAAAATGTGCTATATTTACACAATGGAGTATTACTCAATGTCTTAATTAGGACTTTACTGCTAGGAAGAGACACAATAACCAAGGCAACTCTTATAAGGACAACATTTAATTGGACCTGGTTTACAGGTTCAGAGGTTTAGTCCATTATATAATCAAGGCAAGAACATGGCAGTGTCCAGGCAGGCATGGCACAGGAAGAGTTGAGAGTTCTACATCTAAGAGAAGACTGTATCCCAGGCAGCTAGGACGAGGGTCTTTTTTTTTTTAAAGATTTATTTATGATATGTAAATACACTGTAGCTGTCTTCAGACACCTCAGAAGAGGGCATCAGATCGCATTGCGAACAGTTGTGAGCCACCATGTGGTTGCTGGGATTTGAACTTGGGACCTTCAGAAGAGCGGTCAGTGCTCTTAACTGCTGAGCCATCTCTCCAACCCTAGGGCAAGGGTCTTAAAACCATGCCCACAATGACACATTTCTTCCAACAAGGCTACACTTACTCCAACAAGGCCACATCTGATAGTGCCACTCCCTGGGCCAAGCATATTCAAGCCACTACATTCTACTCCCTGGTTCCCATAGAATTGTTCAAACACACAAGTCTATACCTAGCCACAGCATAATGAAGAATACATAAGTCCAACTTCCAAAGTCCCCATAGTATATAACAGTTTCAATACTGTTAAAAGTCTTAAGTTCAAAGTCTTTTCTGAGATTTATCCAATCACTTAACTGTAATTCCCAAAGCAAGACAGGAAACCAGATAGTCAAACTCTAAACTCTGTATCTCCATGTCTTGCTAGTTTGGCTATCCATAGAGATCTGCAAGGGCTCTGGGCAGGCTGGAGCAGTCAAGGAGTTGCACTCTCTGAAGCAGTAAGCTAGCGTGAACAGGGAGGAGTACGATTGCTTGCACTGGTGTTGGAATGAAGTAGTATGAAACTACTACTTCAGAGCCTGTGGGGGCAGAGGGAGGAGTTGGATACCCATTGAGGAACAGAGGTTAGGAAACAAAGTCAGGTGGACAGTGACTGAAGTAGGCCTGGGCAGCTTCCAGCTGTAGAAACTTCAGGAAAGAACTCTCTTCCCAAGAGTATTATAGCTCTTTTATAATAGACTCTCTCAGATGATCTTTGGTGAAACAATTTAATACCTTTATTCCTTCATATCAAGTGCTATATACTTTGTTGTGAGTTGTGGTCTGGCAGCAGATGCTTTCTATTAGTTTGGTCTGAGATATTGATGCATGTAGAGGGGCTTTGGGACACTGCCCCTACGTAATTGATTATCACACGTTCTCCATGGGGTGCCATGGTCACATGTCAGGGACCTGGTTGGGAATAGGTGAAATGCCTACTGTCCTCATGAGGTGCCAGGTTTCTGAACCTACTCAACCTAACCAAGTATCCTGGCAAGGTCCACCACCCCACAATGTCTGATGTCAATGGGGTCTTCAGATATTCAACTTCTTTTTCATCTTTATTGACTACAAAAATACTTCTTTCTCCCAGGCAGGTTCTATTCCCAGTTAGCAGCTTTCCTAGGAAGATAGCCCACAGCTCTGGCATCTCAAACATCTTGGAATCTCCAAGACAACTTCAATGTTACAGTTTCTCGTTTTAATGTCTGGGATTCACACATGATCTTCTGGGCTTCTCCAAAGGGGTTGGGTCACATCCTCTTCATGGCTTCCTTATAACTCTAGGCTCTGGTTGACTCCACTCCACTGTTGCTGTTATTCTTGGTGGTCATCCATTGTACTGGCATCTCTAATACACTGGGGTCTTTTGCTGCAACTAGGCTAAACAATAGCCTCTCATAGGCTCTCTTCATGATGCCAAACCTCAACTTCTCTGCATGATCCCTTCAATCCTGGGCCATCACTGCAACTGAGGCTGCACCTTCACCAATGGCCTTCCCTGACCTCTCATTGTGCCAAGCCTTGGGTGCTCTCCATGACCCCTTCATACCTTCAAAACTGGTACCACCTGAGTGATTCTTACAGATTACCTAGTCCAGCAGCAGCTTTTGAGGAACAAAACACTTCCAGAATATTTCACCTTGGTGATACTGGTTTCTTCTTAATCACTGATAATTTCTTAGTCTGAGATAACCAGCATCAATTGTCCCAGTAGTCTCTTCCCTATTTGACTCTAAAGTCAGAGCCACTTGAAGTTGCCAAGATCTGCTGCTTGTTGGGGCTGGAACATGTCCCCTTTATTCTATTACTAGGTTTTTGTTTATCAACTCCCTCACTGCCTAAGCTTAGCTGTCCTGGAATTTGCTCTGTAGATTGACCTCAAACTCAAGAAATATGCATGTCTCTGAATCCTGAGTTCTGGGATTAAAGGTATGTACCACTACACCTGAATTTAAGCGTTTCTTTACCTAGAATTTGGTCTGTCCCATTCTGGCCTTGAGCTCAGAGATCTGCTTGGATTTGTCTCCTGGGATTAAAGGTGTGTGCCACCATGCCAAGACCTAAATTTAGCTGGGTGTGATCTTGCCCCAAAGTCTCACTCCCTTAATCTACTTATCTCTTAGAACATTGGATTCAGCTCCATTCTACTTCCTGGTATCCCTTTAATACCTGAAAAATCAATTTTATATTTTTCCTTTCTCATCTTGCTCCTTTTCATTAAAATGCTCTTGATAGAGGACATCATCCAGAGTGAGGTAATACAATCACAAAAGAACTCAAATGATATGTACTCACTGATAAGTGGATATTAGCCCAGAAACTTAGTATACCCGAGATATAAGACACAATTTGCAAAACACATGAAACTAAAGAAGAACGAAGACCAAAGTGTGGACACTTTGCCCCTTCTTAGAATTGGAAACAATCACCCATGGAAGGAGTTACAGAGACAAAGTTTGGAGCTGAGACAAAAGGATGGACCATCTAGAGACTGCCTTATCCAGGGATCCATCCCATAATTAGCCTCCAAACGATGACACCATTGCATACACTAACAAGCGTTTGCTGAAAGGACCCAGATATAGCTCTCTCTTATGAGACTATGCCGGGGCCTAGCAAACACGTAAGTGGATGCTCACAGTCAGCTATTGGATGGATCACAGGGCCCCAAATGGAGGAGCTAGAGAAAGAATCCAAGGAGCTAAAGAGATCTGCAACCCTGTAGGTGCAACAACATTATGAACTAACCAGTACAGAGGAGCTCTTGACTCTAGCTGCATATGTACAAAAGATGTGATGGCTTAGTCGGCCATCACTGGAAAGAGAGGCCCATTGGACACGCAAACTTTATATGCCCCAGTACAGGGGAACGCCAGGGCCAAAAAGTGGGAATGGGTGGGTAGGGGAGTGGTGAGGAGGGTATGGGGGAACTTTTGGGATAGCATTGGAAATGTAATTGAGGAAAATACGTAATAAAAAAATATTTTTTAAAAAAAGTGAATTTTAGAGCTGGGCGTGGTGGCGCATGCCTTTAATCCCAGAGGGTCCGGGCCAGCCTGGTCTACAAAGTGAGTTCCAGGACAGCCAGGGCTATACAGAGAAACCCTGTCTTGAAAAAAAAAAAAAAAAAGAGTGACCTTTAGTAAACACACAACAGAATTTATAGGAGGCTGCTTTGAGACTTCTTTTTTTAAAGCAATTAATCTAAATCTATTCACCTTAGCCTCAGGCAGACTCTTTCAACATGGGGAAAAAAGCAGCCACATTCCTCACCAAATTGCCACAAAAACAATCTGTATGCCAAATACTGAAATTCCTCTCCATTAAAAACTCTTGAATCCAGGCAGTGGTAGTTCACGCCTTTAATCCCAGCACTTTGGAGGCAGAAGCAGGCTAATTTCTGAGTTCAAGACCAGCCTGGTTTACAAAGTGAGTTCCAGGACAGCCAGGGCTATATAGAGAAACCCTGTCTCGAAAGAAAAACCAAAAAAAAAAAAAAAAAAAAAGAAAGAAAAGAAAAGAAAAGGAAAAAAGAAAGAAAAGAAAAAAGAAAAGAAAAAAAGGAAAGAAAAGAAAGGAAAAGAAAAGAGAAAAGAAAAGAAAAGAAAAGAAAAGAAAAGAAAAGAAAAGAAAAGAAAAGAAAAGAAAACTCTTCTTGGACCAGCTGGTATACACAGTTCAAATCACCCCCAGCACCACCATCTTCCATATTCCCCCCAGGATGGCCCATTAAGCCCCACTTAAAGCATTTCACTGCTTTCCAAATTCAATGTCCCCAAATCCACATTCTTTCAAACAAAAGCATGGCAGGGCCTATTACAGCAATACCCCAGTCCCTGGTATCAACTTCTACCATCTCTCTCAGTTATTAACATATGAAATTTGCAGGAAAATGAGTGAAACTAGAAAAAGCCATCCTGAATGAGATAACCCAGATCTAGAGATATAAACAAGGCATGTTCTCACTGATAAGCAGTTATTCGCTGTTAAGTAAAAGATCCTAAATCATGGTACAATCTACAGACCCAAAGAAGCTAAGCAACAAGAAGGTCTTAAGAGGAATGAACACAAGGATCTCTTGGTGAAGGGGAAATGGAATTGTCTTTGAGAATAGACTGTGGACTGTGTAGTTGGAAATAGGAGGATTCTTATGGGAATGGGAGGGAGGGAAAAATAATGGGAGAACTAACTAGAATTGAAGGGCATTTTGAGGATCAGATAGAAACTTAGTATAATGGAAGCTCCATGGAATCTATAAGAGTAACCCTGGCAAACACTCATAGTAATGTGGGACACAGGGCCTAACTGGCCATCTTCTGTAACTAGACAAGGTCTAAAGTGGAGTAACTTGTACACCAACCCAGTCACAAAACCTTGTACACCAACCCAGTCACAAAACCTTGTACACCAACCCAGTCACAAAACCTATAAGATTGTCCTCCCTGCAGAGTGTTTTGGGACCAGAGCCTAGTAGAATCATCATTAAAGAGAAGTGAGAGTCTTCTCCCAGCAACTGATGGGAGCACAAGTAGAATCCCACTGCCAAACATTAAGTGACTTGGAGCTTGGGAGTCAAGTGGAGGAGGGGGAAGATTGATAGAGGAAACAAGATGGGTCAGGGATAAGAATATGGCCCACAGAATCAGCTCACTGGGATTCACTACTCACTTGTAGAGATCAGGGAGCCTGCAGAAGTCTGACCTAGGTCCTCTGTGTATATGTTATGGATGACTAGCTTGTGTCCTTTTGGGATTCCTAACAATGGGAGCAGAGGCTCTCTTTGACACTTTTATTTATTTCTGGGACCCTTTTCCTCCTACTAGATTGCCTTGTCCAGCCTTGATGTTATGTTATACTATGTTATGTGCTTGATTCTATTGTAGCTTGTTATGCCTTGATTGGTTCATGTGCCCAGAGGCCTACTCTTCCATGAGGGGTGGAGGAGGGGTTGTTGCTGGGAGCCTGCCCAATCACCAGGTCTTTCTGAAAGGCAGCACTGAAAGGAAGGGGGTTAGTAGGGGAAAAAGCATTGTAGATTTTCAGTTTTGTGAAAGTAAAAGTTGTTTACTATTAATAATATTTACTTTTCTTGACTCTAAGTTATTCTGAGGCCAGAAGCCACAGGTATCTGGCAGTTAACATCCAGTCAAGCAGTGGTATAAAGTAAAGAAGTGATTCTTCTTGTCTTTGTCTCCCCTACCCCTGTAAGTTAATTGTGCCCTTGGTGAGAGGCTAGTAGTTCATTAACTCCCTGTCAGCTATAGAAAGAAGCACTCACTTTAAAAGGGAGTGCCTTTCTTTCTTTCTTCTTTCTTTCTTTCTTTCTTTCTTTCTTTCTTTCTTTCTTTCTTCTTTCTTTCTTTCTTTCTTTCTTTCTTTCTTCCTTCCTTCCTTCCTTCTTTCCTTCCTTCCTTCCTTCCTTCCTCCCTCCCTCCCTCCCTCCCTCCCTCCCTCCTTTCTTTCTTTCTTTCTTTCTTTCTTTCTTTCTTTCTTTCTTTCTTTCTTTCTTTCTTTCTTTCTTTCTTTCTTTTATTTTGAGACAACAGGGTTTCTCTGTGTAGCCCTGGCAGTCCTGGAACTTACTCTCTAGATCAGGCTGGCCTCTAACTCAGAAATTAGCCTGCCTCTGCCTCCCAAGTGCTAGGATTAAAGGCATGTGCCACCATGCCCGATGAGTGTTTATTTCTAAGGGAAAGGAAAGGGGGAACTCTCCATTGTCATCCTTAATTCTTATATCTTTTCTGGATACATAATCACATGGTGTTCCAAGTATCTTTTTTTTTTTCAAAAGTTCACAAGTTTAAAACATAAATTGAAATCATAAATTGAATAAGAAGTTACAACAGAAATGTATACATGTGTTTTCATTAAGATTAATTGTTTAATTAAACATTTATTATCTGTCAATAGCTCCAAGGATTCATTAAGAGTTTAAAATAATAATTCTTTTTTAAAAGATTTGTTTGTTATGTATATGAGGTTTATTTATTGTTATATGTAAATGCACTGTAGCTGTCTTTAGACACACCAGAAGAGGGCATCAGATCCCACTACGGGTGGATGTGAGCCATCATGAGGTTGCTGGGATTTGAACTCAGGAACTTCGGAAGAACAGTCAGTGCTCTTAACCGCTGAGCCATCTCATCAGCACTAAAATAATAATTTTTATGTCTTAAGTTGGAACAGTTTTGTCAAGAGGCAAATCATCTGCCCTATGCCCCGTTATTTTGGGGTTTTGAATAGAAATGTCTCAATATTTTATCTTCTGTACTTGCACCTCCAATAAATTGTCTATTCCTAGTTTATGACCTTAGATCAGATAATGGTTTTACAACTAGCCTAGAAGGGATGATTTCCCAGATCATAAATTCGTTTCAAGCCTGCTTTCTATCTTAGTGCAATTAGCTTGTTAGCTTGAAGGTTTAGAGAGCCCTAATTGCAGTCTTTTCTATAGGGGCCTCAAAATTACTAGTATAAACTTTGGAATTCTATAGAATAATTTTTAGTAATTAAGAAATCATCTATTGTCTATATATCATTACTACAAGTGATTGAGGGTGGGCTAATGCCCAGGAATTATCCTATTTTAGTAATGACAGGAAAGGCATGTCAGCTACAAGAAGCAAGCCTGAGATGAATTCTTGTTGGGCCTTGCCTCTTAGAGTTCACCCATCTCAGACCATGCAATATGGGCCATCTCCAGAAAGATCACATGCATGTCTTTTAGCCTATTTTAGATGGCTCCTGACCATCTAGAATCTGAGGAAAAGGAGATGGGGAGCAGCTTGGAGGAGAGGAGGGAGGAGAAACTCTGGCCAGGTTGTAATATATGAGAGAAGAATACAAAAGGTTTGTTTGTTTGTTGTTTGTTTGTTTGTTTGTTTGTTTAAGAATTAAATCTGGAGCTGGTGAGATGGCTCAGTGGTTAAGAGTGCTGACTGCTCTTCCGAGGGTCCTGATTTCAAATCCCAGCAACCACATGGTGGTTCACAGCCATCCATAACAAAATGTGATACCCTCTTCTGGAGTATCTGAAGACAGCTACATAGTACTTACATATAATAAATAAATAAAATAAAATAAAATTTAAAAAACCCTTTGTAAGAATTAAATCTGGGGCTGGTGAGATGGCTCAGTGGGTAAGAGCACCCGACTGCTCTTCCGAAGGTCAGGAGTTCAAATCCCAGCAACCACATGGTGGCTCACAACCATCCGTAACAAGATCTGACTCCCTCTTCTGGAGTGTCTGAAGACAGCTACAGTGTACTTACATATAATAAATAAATAAATCTTTAAAAAAAAAAGAATTAAATCTGCTGGGGGCAGTGTGGCACACACCTTTAATCCCAGCACTTGGGAAGCAGACACAGGCAGATTTCTGAGTTCGAGGCCAGCCGAGTCTACAGAGTGAGTTCCAGGACAGTCAGGGCTACACAGAGAAACCCTGTCTTAAAAAAAAAAAAAGAATTAAATCCAAGTTACATGTATGGTATATTATAGCAAATTAAGGTTTGCTGTGTATATATTTTTAGTTCTCAATCAATCATTTTGTTGTGTTTAAGTTAACAATTTGTTTAGATTTTATAGATATTTAACCATACCTAATAAACTTGCAAATATTGAGATATAGAAAGTTTAACTAATAACTTTTACAAATCTTGAAATAAAGCTTATATTTTAACAAAAGCCTTAGAGAATTAAAGGAAACAATAGTCTATTTTTTTTCTGTTCTACTATTTTGCTCTCTTTTTCATGTAACAAATCTGCAGGAGAAGCCATAGCCCAACTTGTCAAGGCCTGTATGAGAGAAACATAAAATGGCTTTAGAAGTCATGGAACTCAACTCACTGGTAAGCACAACCAAGATAGGTGTGCCTTGGATGAGCAGAGCTCAGAGAACTACATGGTCTTAGGAATTTATCCTGTTATAGCACATCATTCTGCTTGTTGTTTTCCTGGTCTCCACATCCTTTCTTTCTTCCTTCCTTCCTTTCTTTCTTTCTTTCTTTCTTTTTTTTTTTTTTTTTTTTTTTTTTGGTTTTTCGAGACAGGGTTTCTCTGTATAGTCCTGGATGTCATGGAACTCACTTTGTAGACCAGGCTGGCCTCGAACTCAGAAATCCGCCTGCCTCTGCCTCCCGAGTGCTGGGATTAAAGGCGTGCACCTCCACACCCGGCTCTACATCCTTTCTAACTTATGTGTTGTGTGAAGACATATAAGGGGCTTCCAGCCCTGGAGTGGACACTCACAATAATAGTGTTTGATCATTTTCAAGCATTGCTGCTGGGCAGATTAGTTATTCAATCACCACACTTCGAAAGAACTTAGAAATGTAGATTGTTAGCAATGACCACTGCACTTAGAAAATTTTGAGAAGCAGATTGTTATTCAAGTTAGGTTAAGATGTTTTTTGTCAGTGGCTCTGATGTAGAACATCTTAGGGAACTATTTGAAATTCAAAGTGACACACTCTTAATAGTTTAGCTGGGGTTTGTTTTAAGGTCAAGAACAAGAACAATGGCAGACTGAATAACACTGGCTGACACTTTAGTTGAAGCTGACCTGTTAGTCAACGTGATGATTAATTTCTTGTACCCATTTTTTCCCTCAACTTCCTGATATAATTTAATAAAAACTTGTCTAGGAAAAAAAAAGTGGGGGAAGTGGATCTTAAGAACATGAAACTGAAAAGCTTCTGAAAGGCAAAAGAGATTGTCAATAAGACAAATTGGATATCCTATGAATTGGGAAAAAATTTTCACTAATCCCACATCCAATAAAGGGCTAATAGCCAATATAAACAAATAACTGAAGAAGTTAGACTCCAGAGAACCAAGCAACCCAATCAAAACATGGGGTATAGAGAACAGAGAGTCACAGCAGAGGAATCAAGAAGTGTGTAAAGAAATGTTCAAAGTCTGTAGTCATCAGGGAAATGCAAATCAAAATGACCCTGAGATTCTACCTTACACCAGTCAGAATGGCTAAAATAAAACAAAACAAAATAAAACAAAACAAAACACCAACAAACTTAACAGTACGTGCTGGTGAGCATGTGGAGAAAGAGAAACACTCCTCCATTGCTGGTGGGATTGCAAGCTGGTACAACCACTCTGGAAATCAATCTTGAGGTCCCTCAGAAAATTGGAAATACATTTACCAATTTTACCACTCTTGGGAATATACCCCAAAGATGCCCCATCATGCCACATGTACAAGTGTTCCACTATGTTAATAGAGGCCTTGTTTGTGATAGCCAGAAGCTGGAAACAACCCAGATGTCCCACAATAGAAGAATGGCAACAGAAAATGTGGTTCATTTATACAATGAAATGATATTTAGCTATTAAGAATGAGGACATCATGAGTTTTACAAACAAATGGCTGGAACTAGAAAATATCCTGAGTGAGGTAACACAGATGCAAAATTACATGCATGGTATGTATTCACTGATAAATGGGTATCAGTCAAAAAATACTGAATACCTAGGATACAATCAACAGGACTCAACAAGGTTAACAAGCAGAATCATCCTAGTGAGGATGCATCAATCCCACTTAGGAGAGAGAAAGAAAATAATCACAGGAAACGGGAAGGACCTGAGTGGGAGAGGAGATGGGGAAGGGAAAAAGGAACAAGATCAGTTATGGGAGAGGTGGGGCAGGAGAGAAGCCCTGAGGGCCAACAGAATGAATAGGAATGTGCAACTTGGGAGATAGGAGGTGGGGAGGGGGAACCCTCTAAAAAGAACCAGAGACCTGGGAAGCAAAAGAAGGGACTAATGCTCAACAGTAGGGAGTCCACCTCCACAGTAGAAAGACAGGGCATCAAGAGGAGGGATGGGGTTGCCCATCCCATAATCAAAGATTGATCAGAATTGTTCCTGTTTAAAGAACTGCAGGAACAAAAATGGAGACGAGACTGAGGGAGAAGAGATCCAGTGACAGGTTCAAATTGGGATCTAGCTCAAGGGGAGGCTCCAAAGCCTGACACTATTACTGATGTTATGGTATGCTTATGTAACAACCCCCACTCCTCACCCTCTGTCAGTGGTACTTACTTTGAGACATGTCCCCACCCCGACCCCAAGTGAGACACAGAGATGCAGATCGATGCAAAAGCAAGAGGTTTATTTTCTGGTTGACCTTCATTTAGTCCCTCAGAGACTAGAAGATGCTACGCTGATGGCTATTACAAGCAGTTTTTATACTTTTTAGGGGAGCAGGTTACATCAGCAAGGTTACAGTTCAAACTTATTGTCTAAGCATATTGACCTTTAAATCTACTGGCTAGCAAGCATGACACACATTTGAACTCTGCCTGGGACTTTCCAGAGGGTCAGGTACATTCTGAGAATTTTTTACTGAAGAATGTTCCTGTGGGTGCAGAATGGATATTGGTCTAGCCAAGGCAGGAGGGGGAAGCTGTAAGGAGGGCATGGAACTGAAAAAGGCCCTTAGGGTCCCTCACTTACAGTCAGGAGCCTATCATGGCTCAGAGAGACCCAAAAAGCAGCTGACTGAAACTGAGTTTATAGACTCTTAAGACCTTTCAGACATAAGCCTTTAATCCCAGCACTAGGGAGGCAGAGGCAGGCAGATTTCTGAGTTCGAGGTCAGCCTGGTCTACAGAGTGAGTTCCAGGACAGCCAGGGTTATACAGAGAAACCCTGCCTTAAAAAACCAAAAAAACTAAAAGAACCAAAAAAAAAAAAAAAAGACAGTTTATACCTTGTGCTGTGTAAGCCCTGCTCCAGCTATAGCTATCTCCGGGCTCCCTGTTTGGCCTTCTACCAGCTCTAGTTAAGCCTCTCCAACTTGCCCTGCTTGTTCACAGCTTAGGACTGCATCCATGGGTATCTCCCAGTAGCCTCTGGATCATGTGCCCCTGCCATCTTTGGTTGTGGGGGCACCTTTCACCAGACAATGGGCTATGGACTCAATGGACCCAAACTAACCTGCCATTTTTCTCCATGGGCCCCAGCATAAGCTGTGTTTTTCCACCAAGCAGAGTGGTGGCTTTCCAGAGCAGCATGCAGTTGTCATCAATTTTATTTAACTAATAATATTAAATCAAGGAACAAGGTTTGCACAACAAAAGCTTGTAAACATGAGAAGTCATTTGTAGGCCTATATCTTCAGGTATAGAATTTAGCAACAGCACAAAGAATTTAGCACAGCAACAGACCAAACCTCAACATTTATCTTGAATTTTGTTTTTAACTGATGATTAGTATTCCATTGTGTAAATATACCACATTTTCATTATGTTGATGGAGATATAGGTTCTTTTATATTTCTGGGTATTAGTAAAAACAATGATTAACAGAGATTAGCAAGTGTCTCTGTAGAGGGATGTGGAGGCTTTTGGGAAGTGTCTTACACGCTTTCTCACGACCGGCCAGGAAGAACACAACAAACCAGAATCTTCTGCGGCAAAACTTTATTGCTTACATCTTCAGGAGCAAGAGTGCAAGAAAAAAAACCCAAAACCAAAAGCGAAACCCCGTCCCTCTTAAGGAGAGTTATCCTTCGCCTAGGACGTATCACTCCCTGATTGGCTGCAGCCCATGGCCGAGTTGTCGTCACGGGGAAGGCAGGGCACATGGGGTGGAGGACTACCTTTGGCACATGCGCAGATTATTTGTTTACCACTTAGAACACAGCTGTCAGCGCCATCTTGTAACGGCGAATGTGGGGGCGGCTTCCCACAGTTCCCCCTTTTCTATTAATAAGAGCAATAGGCCACCCATATTAATGAGAGTGGAGATAGAGGTCAAATCCCCAGTGTGCAGGTAAAGGAGCCGTACACATAACCTCCTTCCAGGCTCATCACCTAGAGGGGTCCTGGTCTGGTCCCGTGTTGTTTTTCCTGGAGGAAGGACACTTGAACACTCAACCTTCTTGAAAGATGACATGTCTCCCTAGAATAGGCTCATATATGCCGCAGAGCCCTTCTACTGCAGTGCTTAGCCGTGCAACTCTCTCGGGCTGCTGAAGCACACTCACTCTATCCCGTGCAATGAGACTAGCCTCGTGGTGTGCAAGAGCTGAGTGGCCAGCGACCTATTGCTTAAGCATAGATAACTATATATCAGGGGAAGCACCATGTTCTAGAGCTGCAAGTGCCTGGGCAATAACCACCTTGTCTCTCCTAGTTTGGGCCTTAAGCTTACAGACCAACCAGAGAAGCAACACTAATCCACAGCAAAGTGTATCTCCAAATAATATCAATCCCACCCATTCTTTAAAGAAGGAAAATGCTGAGGAGATCCAATTGGGTAATCCTTTGGTCAGGGACAGGTCCAAGCGCGTGGAGTTGACCTGAAGTCTCAATTCCCGAAGGGTCTGTTCAAATTCAGCCGTCCAATTCTGTAACATATACTGAGAAAGACTTTTTGACAAATTAGCTGCCCTAGTAAATTTCTCATACTGAATGGAAGTAATGGACAATCCCGGAAACTTTTGTTCACATCCCAGCTGAGTTATTTGCCATAATACATCTAGTTGTATCTGGACAAGATCTATGAGTTGATTAACCAGCATGAGACCTCTCTGTATCTTGACATTAGCTGAGGCCTGTTTATCTATGACTGTAGTCACTGAGGCTGACAAAGTGTTAATGGTGTCAGTCGTCTGGACCTGTCCAGACAGAGCCAAGGCTGTCTGAATCAAGGCCAAACCCAGTCCCTAGTTAGTGGTAAAAAGCAGGGGAATACTTGAGCATTATACATCACCGGCATTGGGAGTGGAAATGTCGACATTATCTCCCAACGCTGCTCTCTCTTTGTTATTGACACCCTGGACATCACCAAGACGAGGGACATCAGTATTCCCTTGGTCAGTCTGGATTTTTCGGGTGAGTCTTTCTGGTATCCAAAATGGGTTGTCTTCATTCTGTGGGAAAACACAAATAGCTCCCCTGGATCTTATCAAAATAGGATCCGGGCCATACCATTTATTATCAAGGACATTTTTCCATTTAACCATCTCATTGGGCCTATCTGGCTCTGAACAATGACGTTCAGCCGCAGTATGGCCATGAGCATCAATATTTAAAAAATTGAGTGTAAAGAGTGCCATAGATACAGACACTCTTGGTACTCGGGGTAGAGTCTCGACTCCCCTCTTCTGTTTTATAAGATAGGCTTTGAGGGTGCGATGCGCACGCTCAACAATACCCTGTCCTTGAGGGTTGTATGGAAGTCCAGTCAGGTGGGTCACGTCCATCTGACGGCAGAACTGCTGGAATTTTTGAGATGTATAAGCTGGTCCATTATCAGTCTTAAGGAGTTTGGGTTTCCCCCAAGCACTCCATGCCTCAAGACAATGTTGAATCACATGTGAGGCTTTTTCTCCGGTTAACGGAGAAGCAAACATGATGCCAGAACATGTGTCAATGGACACATGGAGATATTGAAGTTTTCCAAAGGAAGAAACATGTGTAACATCCATTTGCCAGACCTGTAGAGGTCGAATACCGCGTGGGTTAATTCCCACATGAGGAACTGGCAAGAACTCACAGCAGCTTTGACATTGAGTAACAATGTCACGGGCTTCTTTTCTTGTCAAGGAGAAACGACTGCGTAATGTTTCAGCCGTCACATGAAAATTGTTATGAAAATTTCTTGCAGCCTCTACCGGGGATGATAGGGCAGCAGCCACCACTTTATTTTTTTTTTCTTTTTTTCCATTTTTTATTAGGTATTTAACTCATTTACATTTCCAATGCTATACCAAAAGTCCCCCATATCCACCCACCCCCACTCCCCTGCCCACCCACTCCCCCTTTTTGGCCCTGGTGTTCCCCTGTACTGGCAGCCACCACTTTAGTGGCCTTATCTGCCAAATCATTTCCCAGAGCCATGGGGCCAGGTAGGCCTGAATGGGCTCTAACATGAGTAATATAAACAGGAAATCTTCTAGATAACAAAACTAATTGTATCTGCTGAAAAATATTGGCAACTCTACTGGAAGGCTTAATCACTCCAGCCACTTCTAAAAGATTTACTGCATTAACCACATAACAGGAATCTGACACAATATTAAGGGGTTCTAAAAAGGTTTTTAAAACTTCTAAAACCACTAAACATTCTACCACTTTTCTTGGGGCTATGGCCACTCGGCACTCCTGTGTGGCTTGCTCATAATCTCCAAAAATACGCTCTGCTGCCTCTGTCATTCTGGCCACAAAATCTGAGAAGGACTCCTGAGGTCCCTGGACGATCTTTGTTAGTTGTCCAGTGGCTTCACCTGCTCGGGAGAGCGCCTTCCAGGCCCTAATAGCCGTGGAGGAAATTTGGGCATAAGCTCCCCAATGGTAGTTTGTTTGATCAGCAGAATAAGCTCCCTGACCCGTTAACAAGTCAAAAGTCCAATCTCTCTGCTCTGGAGTCAAAGCAGCTGCGTTTGCTCGGGCCTGCGCTTGTGCAGCCTCTTGCCATAGAGCTCTCCATTCCATATATTTGCCCATACTAGGGAGAGCGGCTTTTACAATCGTTTGCCAGTCGGCAGGAGTTAGTGCCATGCCGGCAAGCCTGTCTAACTGCACCAAGGTAAAATTAGCATTGGTTCCATATTTACGGACCGACTCGGCAAGCTCTTTAATCTGCACGTATTCTACCGGAGCGTGGACACGCCCACCCTCGGCTCCTTCAAAGACCGGAAATGCCTGTTGTATTTTCCTTTGTTCCTCTCTGGGAATGAATGAGTCTGCGCATTGCCTCTCTGCGCATTGTCTCTCTGCGCAGGGCTGACGCACTACGCAGGGCGGGGCTCCGCATAGGGCGGAAGTGCACCTTGAAGCCGACTGCCCGGAGGCCAAGCAGCAAACTGGCCTTCGCCAGCCGCTTTTGGCTTTTTCCTTAACTGATTAGCTAGCACTTTATCTGGCTGGTACCCTTTTCCCTCATAATGAGCTGCTTCTTCCTCCCAGTCTGTTTCTTCAGAGGAGAATTCGTCATCTGATTCAGAGCTACCAAGAGCTGGCTCCTTGAGCTCATCTAGTGATGAGTATAGGCTCCTTCTCCTAGAGACCTCCGCTAATTGATCTTTTTTCTTTTCTTTTTTCTTTTCCTTCCTTCTAATCTCTCCCCAGGTATTCTTACCTGACCTTAACTTTTCCTCGGGTTCAAGACCCTTGGAAAGGCCTGTATACTTAGTTTGTGTACCATATTTCCTCTTTGCTCCTACTCTCTCTCCCCGCTTTACTTCTGATAGATTGCCCTGAATTTCATCCAGAATTTTCAGCCCTATCTTAATCACTTGATAACATGTGAAAAAGAACAAAAGGGCTCCTAACACTAGAAAACGTTCAAGGCCAAACATACCTTGTAAAGCTATTTCCCACTTTACTTCTGATAGACTGTCTTGAATTTCGTTAGAAAGTTCAAGACCAGACTTACCTTGTAAAGCTATTTCCCACTTTACTTCTGATAGACTGTCTTGAATTTCGTTAGAAAGTTCAAGACCAGACCTACCTTGTAAAGCTATACTTACTGGTACCCCTGTTCCCCAGCTGAAGAGTTCTGAATTCATGCAGTTGAATCCTTCTCAACAGTCTGTTTTACGGGAACACTTCATTACCACCATTCCCCAGCTGAAGAGTTCTGAATTCACGCAGTTGAATCCTTCTCAACAGTCTGTTTTACGGGAACACTTCATTACCGTGACCCGCAGTTCTGGTTCCGGAATGAAGAATCTTCCTTGCGCCGGTGATGGTTAACTCCCGTCCCGAGTTTTCTTGTCCCGGGTTTTTTCGTCCCGGGTTCTTTCTTCCCGGGTTTTCGGCACCAACTCTTACACGCTTTCTCACGACCGGCCAGGAAGAACACAACAAACCAGAATCTTCTGCGGCAAAACTTTATTGCTTACATCTTCAGGAGCAAGAGTGCAAAAAAAAAAAAAACCCAAAACCAAAAGCGAAACCCCGTCCCTCTTAAGGAGAGTTATCCTTCGCCTAGGACGTATCACTCCCTGATTGGCTGCAGCCCATGGCCGAGTTGTCGTCACGGGGAAGGCAGGGCACATGGGGTGGAGGACTACCTTTGGCACATGCGCAGATTATTTGTTTACCACTTAGAACACAGCTGTCAGCGCCATCTTGTAACGGCGAATGTGGGGGCGGCTTCCCACAGAAGTGTTGCCTTTATAGTGGCTGTACAAGTTTGAATTCCAATCTGCAATTAATAGGGTGTTTTCTGTGGAGAGCCGTGCCGAGAGCAATCGCCATTATAAGATGGCACGGGCCTCCGCTGTGCCTAACTAGTAAACAAGCCTTGTATGCAGGTGCGAGAGTGAACTCACTCCTAGTCACTCCCATTCTCAGGGTGTAATAGTGGGGTGATGGGCGAGCAACAAATCAGGAGCTGTCATGCCATATCAGGTGCTGAAACGTCACGCTGCGGGCTATAAAAGTGGCGCCATTTTCCCAGTTTCGGGGTCTTCCTGAAGAAGTAAGCAATAAAGCTTTTGCCACGGAAGATTCCAGTTTGTTGCGTCTTTCTTGCTGGTCGAGTGGGACGCAATAGTTTTCTTTTTCCAAATTCTTACCATCATGAGCTGTCATTTGTTTTATTGATCTTAGTCATCAGGAATAAGTAGGAATCTCAAAGTAGTTTTAATTCACATTTCATTGATGACTAAAGTGTTTGTGTGGGTGCTCTCTTCAGAGGAATCTTATGCTTGAAAATTGGAAAGAGATAGCCTTTTAGGTCTTTAAAGGACGACTTTCTATAATGTCAATAGAGCAGTTTCATATTAGGACAGTATTCATGGCTGCTAGACAATATTCCTGGATGATGCTTTTGCCTGCATCACTGAGGTTTTTGATTAGTTGTTAGGACTGTAGTCCTTTCTTTCCTCCTCATGCCTTACATCGCCTGCCCTTGATGTGAACTGGCAGAACAACACTACCTTTGCTCCCAGTGCAGGCTTAGATTTTTTTTTTTACGATTTATTTATTTTATGTATATGAGTACATTGTAGCTGTACATATGGTTGTGGGCCTTCATGTGGTTGTTGGGTATTGAATTTAGGACCTCTGCTCACTGCGGTCAACCCTGCTCACTCAGGCCCAAAGATTTTTTTATTATTATATCTAAGTACATTGTAACTGTCTTCAGATCTCATTATGGGTGGTTGTGAGCCACCATGTAATTGCTGGGTTTTGAACTCAGGAACTTCATAGGAGCAGTCAGTGCTTTTACCTGCTGAGCCATCTCTCCAGCCCCTCTTCTTCTTCTTTCTTCTTCTTCTTCTTCTTCTTCTTCTTCTTCTTCTTCTTCTTCTTCTTCTTCTTCTTCTTCTTCTTCTTCTTCTTCTTCTTCTTTTTAATTTTAAAGTATACAGCACCCTGTATTCCCAGGCAGTCTCCCATCCAAGTACTAACCAGGCCCGACCCTGCTTAGCTTCCGAGATCAGATGAGATGGGGCGCGTTCAGGGTGTTATGGCCGTAGACAGGCTTAGATATTTCTACCAAGTAAAACCTTCTGAGAACATATTGTAAGTGGTTGTTCTGAAGTTTAGGAATGGGGGTTGTGAGAGTGTCATTTGAGAGCCATCTTATCAGGATCTGTTGTGCTTTGCTGCTGAAGAGCCTCTGTGGCTGGTGAGCTTCTGTGATAGAATTAACCTGGGTTAATAAGGAATGCAATTAACCAAGCTGTGGTGTCAATAGTCCTGGGAATACCTCTCTCACACTTTGCCTCCTGGTTCCATAAGTGATTTTCACTGAAGCTGATTTCTCTGAACAGAGGTCTACCTACATTGCTTTAAACAGGCTCCTTCCTGAGACCTGTGTATATGTTCTGGTTGCTTCCCTGGAATTTTGACTTGAGGTTCAGAAAGATTCTCAAGAGAGAAATGTCTGCTCACAGAAATGAATTTGTGTCTCCACAGAGAACTGCAGATGAGTCAGCTGGGGAAAGACAAGTAAGTCATGGATAAGACTACTTATGATTTTTCTCTACAGATGCAGTTGAAGACATGTACACTACCTCATTTACATTTGAGCTCACAAATAGGCACACACTGACAATACACAATCTATGCTCTGTAATCATGCCCTTTGTTATCTCTCTGGTCTGGTCACAGAGAACCCTGCTCCTTGGATTCCCAGCTTCTTCCAGTTTCACACCCTTTGAAATGTGTCTCCTTGCAAAGGAGAATCACAACATTTAGAAATGTGAAATTATTTAGAAAATAATCCAATTTGTGAAATTGTATGTTAGCCAAGAAGTTGTTTGTTAGGCTGGCTTGGTACAGGGGGCAATAAATGGCAGTGGTATCTGCAAAATTCCTTAGAAGACCCTAGTAAATTCCTCCACCTTTCCATCTTCCCCTTACTCTTCACACTGTATTTGTCTCATGATAGAGCTGCAGGTAGCCCTTTATATAAACATGTCCCTTCTCCCTTCTGCATCAGAAGCTTTTCTCCTCCAGGTTGGGATCTCTGGTCCTCAGGAAGCAAGTAAATTGAGCAGCTCTTCCTTGATGTATGGCCCTCTGAGCCATCCCATTGAAACTATCATCTTGTAACACATTTTATGGTTAGATGTTTACACTGGTTTGCAAAATGTTGTGTGACAGACTTTTCCCGGGGAAATGTGAATGGAATAATACTAATGACAGAGTTATTCACACTGATTAAGCCAGTTACATTTTTGAGTCCTTTAATTTCTGGCCAGAACAAGAGCAGGCTCATGCCTCTAAAAAGTCTTTTGGTGCCCAAGATAAGCAGCACAACATTTAAAAAAACACAAATCCACAATAACATAGGCCTCAAAGTAGAGGTATGTTAGTGAGGGATTTAGGTAGCTTAGTAAAATCTGCTTTCTTTGTAAAGCTCAGTGGTTTCCAGACAATGAATAATATTTTTTGGACCATACTCATGGTCTTAGGCATTCCCAGAAGTATTGCCAAGGTGATAGTGGCTATTGGAGGATGTAAGACTGAGAAGTGACCAGAGAAGCATCAAATAACATTAGGACAGGATATATTAGTTACTTTATTATCCCATTTTTTGGTAACTTTTAAATCTTTGATTTTAGCTAAGGAGTAAATACTGAGTCTTCAAGATGATTAGCATAACCAAGGCATTTTTTTTTTTGTCCAGTGAACTTTAAAAGGCTGTTCTCTATACAAGATCCACATCAAGTCCTTGAAAATGGAGGAGTAAGGGGCTGGCCTGGCCTGTGAGGAGGCTTGTGAGCCATGAATTTTAATTACACATTTTATGTTATTAGGAAATATATGACTCATGCTCTTGTTGATTTTTATCTAGTTTATTTTGTATCTTTTATAAAGGTCTTTCTTAATGTTTTTACAGTTCTGTTGGAAGTTAGAATACATTTCCTATATTGTAACTTCTTGTCTAAAGATATATTTTAGCATTGGTAGTGGGAAAGTTTAAAAGTCTTCCAATATCAATTTTAGACTTAAAAGTTATTTGACCCTTTAGTGTAGTTAGTGTCTGGCAGGATTTTTTCCAGTGTGGAAGGAGGTGAAAGTAAAGGAATAGGTAGACAGTGTAACCATACTAACAGGAAATAAAGAGGAGTTCATATTTATGAAAAAGTCTGTGCCTGCATGGATCTGGTCCAGATGAGACAGTTTATTTCTTATCCTAATTTGGAACAAACTTGGAGTGGGAATGATGAATACAGATAGGATCCCACCACACTTGAATGCACTCAACAAATGACAAATTATCAAAATGACATCATGGACTCCTTTATTGACAGGTATCATTTCTTCTTTCTGAAATGTAATGATGTACACTTAGTCTCTCCTTGGAATGAATAACAAGGTACTACGGAGGGAAAAGGGACTGCAGTCTGGTTCTGATTAAAGAGGTTGGAGATACTTTAAAAGAATCTGACTGGTAATTTTCTCAATGATAGGGTCTCTTAAATGAAACAATATGGAAGATGACCTTTAAACACAATTTCTTTTTTTTTAAAAGATTGATTGATTGATTGATTACATGTACGTACATTGTAGCTGTCATACAGAAGAGGGCATCAGATCTCATTACAGATGGTTTTGAGTCACCATGGGGTGGCTGGGATTTGAACTCAGGACCTTTGGAAGAACAGTCAGTGCCCTTAACCACTGAGGCACCTCTCCAGCCCTTAAACACAACTTCATTTGGATGAATCTAGTCTTTAAAGGACACATCTTTCCCTAAGAAGAACCAGGAGTAAAAGATTGAGGTTGGGCCAGTTTTCACAAATTTGTAAAATGTATTTAGAGAGGGTGGACTCAATAGTATGGTTTATGTATTTGACATATCCTGATTGCTGAACTTGGTATGTATAGTGGAGTTTCCAATTTACCTTTAAGGCTAGGATATCTTAGCTATTGGTGAGGTGAAAGTACATCCCTTGTTTGATAAGATTGACAATGGATTGCTCTAACCTAGAAACAATCTTGTGTAAAAGAGACTTTGGGTCTCTCTTTAGTTGACAAATTTTCTTTCTACCCATGCTGACAAAGTGTCCACAAACATTAACATATATTTATACTCAGCATGATGAAGCTTTAATTTTGGAAAGTCGACTTTCTGTTTCCAAAAGTGTCACGGCTCCTCAGACAAATGCAAGTCCCTTTCCTTGGGTTGACATGTATAGAATATGGTATATGGAAGATAATAATTTAGTCATCCAGGTGTGATCCAGATAAGTAGTTGATGTACAAAAATGCAAAGGCCTCATGGGAGATAATTCTTGAGTCTGGCAAGATCCACCATCCATTCAGATCCTATTTTGAATCCTAGGAGCAGTCCTTGTTCTCCTGGAATCTGGTGGGCTGGAGAGAGAACTGCCCATCAGGAAAAGCAATGGGCAACACACTGTCTTATCAAAAAATAAGTCCCTTATCAAAGAGTTGGACAAGTTTTAAACCCTGGGGCAACCTGGTCCAGTCTACTGTAACCTCCTTCTGTACCTGTCTATTCAAAAGCAAAGATGAGTTAACTCACCTCTGCCAATGGGTGACTGAAGAATATATGGAAGAGGTTTCAGGTCCAAGACAGTGTACACCTGTTTCTCTGGAACCGTCAGATTCATAAAAATCCCTGTTCCAGGTTTCTTCAAGATGTCTTTTCAACTCAGGTGATATGGACTATAATTTCCTGCCATGCACTCCGGTGGAGTCAGTTTGACAAGTTGCTCATGAAGCAAAAAGAGTTTCACAGAAACTCACTCCTGGAGTCTGGCATTCTCTCTAACCTCTCTAACCCATACATTAATTTTTCATTCCTGCGTTAGTCTAGTGTATGGATCCACGTGCTCTCTATTAGTAATTACCCTATTATAAGTGCCTTTTAAGATTGAATTCTGACATAGCTAAACCCAGTGTTCCAAGATCCCAGAAAGCAGCAAGGAAGTTTAACCTAATCAGTAACTAATTAAGCATTACAATAAGACGGAGCCAGTGGCTCAACTGGTCTGCAGAAAGAGCCTGGGAATCTTACTGAGATAGAAATCTTTAGTACAGGCTACATTCCATACCTATAGCAAGTTGATATACTCTCCTGACAAATGGAGATTCTCCAGACAAGATAAGAATTAGCAAGGCCTAGGAATTTAGGGGTCCATGACACTACATTATTCTTGAGGCCTGCCAAGAGTGAAAACCCCCTGGTGCTATTAACACTAAAGTGTGAAATTCTTGCCTGTCACTAGGCTGATCCTAGGCAGGACTGCTAATCTCTATTGTAAACATTTATTTAGTCCCTACAATTCCTTTCACAGTCATTCCCTTGTATCTGGAAAACTTCAATGTACCTTGCCAGATGTGACTGCAATCCCTGGTATTTTCTGTATTATAAAAAAGTCCGATGCTCGACCTGACATTACATTCAGATTCAACACCTTTCTTGTGTGCATCTGTTTGTCAATTCATTTGACGCTTTGCCCACCTGCCCGAGAGACCCGTTCCACGTAGACACAGGGACCCAGAGGGTCTGCTGCAATTTCCCCTTTTCCACAGATATCTTTGCTGCTTGTTGGGCTAACTTATCTGCCTTTGGGCTTCAGGTGTGTGGGCTGTTTGATACTCCTTACAATGGATAACAGACTTGGAATGACAAACCACTTTGAAGAGAGTAAAAATTGTTTGAAACAGGTTTTTTCTTCAGCCGCTAAGGGGCTTCTCTCCTTATAAATCATGGGATGCACATGAAAGGTAGGAAAAGCAAACTGACTGTATAAATGTTTACTTGTCTGTCTGTCCTTTCCTCAGTGTAGGACTTGAATGAGAGCAACTAGTCTGTCTTTTGGGCCAAGATGCCCTGTTGCCCATATCTTAGTTAGGGTTTTACTGCTGTGAACAGACACCATGATCAATGCAACTCTTATAAGGGCAACATTTAATAGTCTTGGCTTATAGGTTCAGAGATTCAATCCATTATCATCAAGGTGGGAGTATGGCAGCAGCATCTAGGCAGACATGGTACAGGTAGAGCTGAGAGTTCTACATCTTCATCTGAATGAAGGTTGTTAGTAGACTGGCTTCCAGGAAACTAGGATGAGGGTCTTAAGCCCACACCAACAATGACACACCTACTCCAACAGAACCATACCTTTGAATAGTGCCATGCCCTGGGTCAAGAATATACAAACCATCACACCATTTTGGTAACCCATTGGTTAGGTACAGCTGATCCAGCTCTCCTGACTCCATTGGTAACTAGGCTGCTTCCATGACCAAGCTGAAACAGCTTCTGTCTAAAGCAGTTGAGTGTCCTGGAGGTCTGGGAACCTGGCCTGAGAAATATATAATAAATCCTCACACTCATGAAGGAGAGGATCTCGGAATCATACTCAGGCATCAGGGTCACAGGACTGAGACTGTACAGCAGCAAAAGTCAGACAGAGCTGATAAAACAACAGAGTCTGACCTTGAGTGATACAGACATTTGATGTCTGTCTGTTATTTGTTCCTTAGGAGTGTTTTCACAGTCCAAGGAGCTGTAGAAATCAGATTCTGGTGGAGGGTGAGCTGATCAGCTTCCCTTACTATTATAGCATTTGCAGCTATGGCACACAATCAGGATGGCCAACTGAAGGTCACTGAATAGGTGACTCCAGCCTGTATGAGGATCTGAGTGAAAACCTCCTTTGCCACCATGCTCATTGTGTCATGAATGAGAAGTGGGGGATGGTTAAGTAATATCTGGTAGGATCCAGTAATAACTGGGACTCCAGTTAGAAACTGCTTTAGTTACTGGATTTTTTCCCCCTCTGTTTCAGTGCATTTTAAAGACTATTCTCTCCCTCAGTTTGAAAAAAGGGGCTGGGCTATTTCAGCAAACCCAAAAATCCACATTCTGCAATATTCCAGAGATTCCTGGAATTCTCAAACCTGCTTCTTGGTTTGGAGAGCGTGGATGCTGAGGATAGCTTATGTCTAGGCAAGTCTGTGAGGTTAAGGTTTTATCTCAGAGTCTTCTATTCAGGAGAGCTAGTCCTTTTTTTTGTGTGTGCAGACATTCTACCCCATAGACTGGAGCAGCTAGAACAAGGTATTTTTATCTTTCAAATTGCTGTGTTAACTGCTGCCAGTGAAGAACATCTGCTATTGGAGAAGAAAAGAAGCATTTTTATGACACTCTGAATCCTGACAAATCTTTTTTGTAATGTTTCCTCCAAAGAACATCTCTGGGGAGATTTTGAACCCTGGACAGAACCTAGTCCTGTCCAGGATAGCTGGGTAGTTTCAAAGGGCATTGATAGTCTATTGTAAAGCAAATGTGAGTTGACTCACTCATGCCACTGAACAGAGAAGAAAGCATCCTTAAAGTTGAGACTTGTATACCCCTGGTGCTCTGGTGAATGGAGACTAAGCAAAGTATATGGATTTGAAACAGTAAAATGAATGGGTTTCCATATATTCATTTACTTCTCAGAGATCCAGAAATTCCCAGTTATCTGTTCCTGGCTTATACACAAGCAAAAAGAAAAAAATATTTCAAACTAAGTGGCATGGGTTAGCCAGGGCTATTCAGAGAAACCATGTCTCAAAAAACCAACCCAAACAAAAATAAAGAAAGAAAGAAAGAAAGAAAGGAAGGAAGGAAGGAAGGAAGGAAGGAAGGAAGGAAGGAAGAAAGAAAGAAAGAAAGAAAGAAAGAAAGAAAGAAAGAAAGAAAGAAAGAAAGAAAGGAAAAGGAAAAGGAAAAGGAAAAGGAAAAGGAAAAGAAAAAGAAAAAAAGAAAAAGAAAAAGAAAAAGGAGAGAACCGGACAGCTTCTGGGACGGGCAGAAGCACAGAGCCGCTGAGGCAGCAGCCTGGGCGTGCCGCAGACAACCGGCCACCATCCGGACCAGAGGACAGGTGTCCGCCTGGCTTGGGAGGCGGCCTCAGCCTCAGCAGCAGCGGTCGCCATCTTGGTTCCGGGACTCCGCGGGACCTAGGAAATTAGTCTGAACAGGTTAGAGGGTGCGCCAGAGAACCGGACAGCTTCTGGGACGGGCAGAAGCACAGAGCCGCTGAGGCAGCAGCCTGGGTGTGCCGCAGACAACCAGCCACCATCCGGACCAGAGGACAGGTGTCCGCCTGGCTTGGGAGGCGGCCTCAGCCTCAGCAGCAGCGGTCGCCATCTTGGTTCCGGGACTCCGCGGGACCTAGGAAATTAGTCTGAACAGGTTAGAGGGTGCGCCAGAGAACCGGACAGCTTCTGGGACGGGCAGAAGCACAGAGCCGCTGAGGCAGCAGCCTGGGCAGGCCGCAGACAACCGGCCACCATCCGGACCAGAGGACAGGTGTCCGCCTGGCTTGGGAGGCGGCCTCAGCCTCAGCAGCAGCGGTCGCCATCTGGGTTCCGGGACTCCGCGGGACCTAGGAAATTAGTCTGAACAGGTTAGAGGGTGCACCAGAGAACTGGACAGCTTCTGGGACGGGCAGAAGCACAGAGCCGCTGAGGCAGCAGCCTGGGCGGGCCGCAGACAGCCGGCCACCGTCCGGACCAGAGGACAGGTGTCCGCCTGGCTCGGGAGACGGCCTCAGCCTCAGGAGCAGCGGTCACCATCTTGGTTCCAGGACCCCCTGGAACTTAGGATTTTAGTCTGCACAGGTGAGAGTCTGCACCACAGAAGCTGACAGCTTCTGGGAACTGCCAAAGCAACACAGCTTCTGAGAGAGGCCCTGTTTTGGGCCTTCTTCTTCGACCAGGAGGAGGTCCAAAAACAAGATATCTGCGCACCTTCCCTGTAAGAGAGCTTACCAGCAGAGAGTGCTCTGAGCACTGAAACTCAGAGGAGAGAATCTGTCTCCCAGGTCTGCTGAGAGACGGTAACAGAATCACCAGAAGAACAATCTCTAAACAGAGTCAACTATAACTACTAACTCAAGAGATTACCAGATGGCGAAAGGTAAACGTAGGAATCCTACTAACAGGAACCAAGACCACTCATCATCATCAGAACCCAGCACTCCCACTTCGCCCAGTCCAGGGCACCCTAACACACCCGAAAACCTAGACATAGATTTAAAAGCATATCTCATGATGATGGTAGAGGACATCAAGAAGGACTTTAATAAATCACTTAAAGAAATACAGGAGAACACTGCTAAAGAGTTACAAGTCCTTAAAGAAAAACAGGAAAACACAATCAAACAGGTAGAAGTCCTTACAGAAAAAGAGGAAAAAAAATACAAACAGGTGATGGAAATGAACAAAACCATACTAGACCTAAAAAGGGAAGTAGAAACAATAAAGAAAACTCAAAGTGAGGCAACACTGGAGATAGAAACCCTAGGAAAGAAATCTGGAACCATAGATTTGAGCATCAGCAACAGAATACAAGAGATGGAAGAGAGAATCTCAGGTGCAGAAGATTCCATAGAGAACATCGGCACAACAATCAAAGAAAATGGAAAATGCAAAAAGATCCTAACTCAAAATATCCAGGAAATCCAGGACACAATGAGAAGACCAAACCTACGGATAATAGGAGTGGATGAGAATGAAGATTTTCAACTCAAAGGACCAGCAAACATCTTCAACAAAATTATTGAAGAAAACTTCCCAAATATAAAGAAAGAGATACCTATGAACATACAAGAAGCCTACAGAACTCCAAATAGACTGGACCAGAAAAGAAATTCCTCCCGACACATAATAATCAGAACAACAAATGCACTAAATAAAGATAGAATACTAAAAGCGGTAAGGGAAAAAGGTCAAGTAACATACAAAGGCAAGCCTATCAGAATTACACCAGATTTTTCACCAGAGACTATGAAAGCCAGAAGAGCCTGGACAGATGTTATACAGACACTAAGAGAACACAAATTCCAGCCCAGGCTACTATACCCAGCCAAACTCTCAATTACCATAGATGGAGAAACCAAAGTATTCCACGACAAAAACAAATTCACACAATATCTTTCCACAAATCCAGCCCTTCAAAGGATAATAACAGAAAAGAAGCAATACAAGGACGGAAATCACGCCCTAGAACAACCAAGAAAGTAATCATTCAACAAACCAAAAAGAAGACAGCCACAAGAACAGAATGCCAACTTTAACAACAAAAATAACAGGAAGCAACAATTACTTTTCCTTAATATCTCTTAACATCAATGGTCTCAACTCCCCAATAAAAAGACATAGACTAACAAACTGGCTACACAAACAAGACCCAACATTTTGCTGTTTACAGGAGACACATCTCAGAGAAAAAGATAGACACTACCTCAGAATAAAAGGCTGGAAAACAATTTTCCAAGCAAATGGTATGAAGAAACAAGCTGGAGTAGCCATCCTAATATCTGATAAGATTGACTTCCAACCCAAAGTCATCAAAAAAGACAAGGAGGGGCACTTTGTTCTCATCAAAGGTAAAATCCTCCAAGAGGAACTCTCAATTCTGAATATCTATGCGCCAAATACAAGGGCAGCCACATTCATTAAAGAAACTTTAGTAAAGCTCAAAGCACACATTGCACCTCACACAATAATAGTGGGAGACTTCAACACACCACTTTCACCAATGGACAGATCATGGAAACAGAAACTAAACAGGGACACACTAAAACTAACAGAAGTGATGAAACAAATGGATCTGACAGATATCTACAGAACATTTTATCCTAAAACAAAAGGATATACCTTCTTCTCAGCACCTCATGGTACCTTCTCCAAAATTGACCACATAATAGGTCACAAAACAGGCCTCAACAGATTCAAAAATATTGAAATTGTCCCATGTATCCTATCAGATCACCATGCACTAAGGCTGATCTTCAATAACAAAAAAAATAACAGAAAGCCAACACTCACGTGGAAACTGAACAACACTCTTCTCAATGATACCTTGGTCAAGGAAGGAATAAAGAAAGAAATTAAAGACTTTTTAGAGTTTAATGAAAATGAAGCCACAACGTACCCAAACCTTTGGGACACAATGAAAGCATTTCTAAGAGGGAAACTCATAGCTCTGAGTGCCTCCATGAAGAAACGGGAGAGAGCACATACTAGCAGCTTGACAACACATCTAAAATCTCTAGAAAAAAAGGAAGCAAATTCACCCAAGAGGAGTAGATGGCAGGAAATAATCAAACTCAGGGGTGAAATCAACCAAGTGCAAACAAGAAGAACTATTCAAAGAATTAACCAAACGAGGAGTTGGTTCTTTGAGAAAATCAACAAGATAGATAAACCCTTAGCTAGACTCACTAGAGGGCACAGAGACAAAATCCTAATTAACAAAATCAGAACTGAAAAGGGAGACATAACAACAGATCCTGAAGAAATCCAAAACACCATCAGATCCTTCTACAAAAGGCTATACTCAACAAAACTGGAAAACCTGGACGAAATGGACAAATTTCTGGACAGATACCAGGTACCAAAGTTGAATCAGGATCAAGTTGACCTTCTAAACAGTCCCATATCCCCTAAAGAAATAGAAGCAGTTATAAATAGTCTCCCAGCCAAAAAAAGCCCAGGACCAGACGGGTTTAGTGCAGAGTTCTATCAGACCTTCAAAGAAGATCTAATTCCAGTTCTGCACAAACTTTTTCACAAGATAGAAGTAGAAAGTACTCTACCCAACTCATTTTATGAAGCCACTATTACTCTGATACCTAAACCACAGAAAGATCCAACAAAGATAGAGAACTTCAGACCAATTTCTCTTATGAATATCGATGCAAAAATCCTCAATAAAATTCTCGCTAACCGAATCCAAGAACACATTAAAGCAATCATCCATCCTGACCAAGTAGGTTTTATTCCAGGAATGCAGGGATGGTTTAATATACGAAAATCCATCAATGTAATCCACTATATAAACAAACTCAAAGACAAAAACCACATGATCATCTCGTTGGATGCAGAAAAAGCATTTGACAAGATCCAACACCCATTCATGATAAAAGTTCTGGAAAGATCAGGAATTCAAGGCCCATACCTAAACATGATAAAAGCAATCTACAGCAAACCAGTAGCCAACATCAAAGTAAATGGAGAGAAGCTGGAAGCAATCCCACTAAAATCAGGGACTAGACAAGGCTGCCCACTTTCTCCCTACCTTTTCAACATAGTACTTGAAGTATTAGCCAGAGCAATTCGACAACAAAAGGAGATCAAGGGGATACAAATTGGAAAGGAGGAAGTCAAAATATCACTTTTTGCAGATGATATGATAGTATATATAAGTGACCCTAAAAATTCCACCAGAGAACTCCTAAACCTGATAAACAGCTTCGGTGAAGTAGCTGGATATAAAATTAACTCAAACAAGTCAATGGCCTTTCTCTACACAAAGAATAAACAGGCTGAGAAAGAAATTAGGGAAACAACACCCTTCTCAATAGTCACAAATAATATAAAATATCTCGGCGTGACTCTAACTAAGGAAGTGAAAGATCTGTATGATAAAAACTTCAAGTCTCTGAAGAAAGAAATTAAAGAAGATCTCAGAAGATGGAAAGATCTCCCATGTTCATGGATTGGCAGGATCAATATTGTAAAAATGGCTATCTTGCCAAAAGCAATCTACAGATTCAATGCAATCCCCATCAAAATTCCAACTCAATTCTTCAACGAATTAGAAGGAGCAATTTGCAAATTCATCTGGAATAACAAAAAACCTAGGATAGCAAAAACTCTTCTCAAGGATAAAAGAACCTCCGGTGGAATCACCATGCCTGACCTAAAGCTTTACTACAGAGCAATTGTGGTAAAAACTGCATGGTACTGGTATAGAGACAGACAAGTAGACCAATGGAATAGAATTGAAGACCCAGAAATGAACCCACACACCTATGGTCACTTGATCTTCGACAAGGGAGCTAAAACCATCCAGTGGAAGAAAGACAGCATTTTCAACAAATGGTGCTGGCACAACTGGTTGTTATCATGTAGAAGAATGCGAATCGATCCATACTTATCTCCTTGTACTAAGGTCAAATCTAAATGGATCAAAGAACTTCACATAAAACCAGAGACACTGAAACTTATAGAGGAGAAAGTAGGGAAAAGCCTTGAAGATATGGGCACAGGGGAAAAATTCCTGAACAGAACAGCAATGGCTTGTGCTGTAAGATCGAGAATTGACAAATGGGACCTAATGAAACTCCAAAGTTTCTGCAAGGCAAAAGACACCGTCAATAAGACAAAAAGACCACCAACAGATTGGGAAAGGATCTTTACCTATCCTAAATCAGATAGGGGACTAATATCCAACATATATAAAGAACTCAAGAAGGTGGACTTCAGAAAATCAAACAACCCCATTAAAAAATGGGGCTCAGAACTGAACAAAGAATTCTCACCTGAGGAATACCGAATGGCAGAGAAGCACCTGAAAAAATGTTCAACATCCTTAATCATCAGGGAAATGCAAATCAAAACAACCCTGAGATTCCACCTCACACCAGTCAGAATGTCTAAGATCAAAAATTCAGGTGACAGCAGATGCTGGCGAGGATGTGGAGAAAGAGGAACACTCCTCCATTGTTGGTGGGATTGCAGGCTTGTACAACCACTCTGGAAATCAGTCTGGCGGTTCCTCAGAAAATTGGACATAGTACTACCGGAGGATCCAGCAATACCTCTCCTGGGCATATATCCAGAAGATGCCCCAACTGGTAAGAAGGACACATGCTCCACTATGTTCATAGCAGCCTTATTTATAATAGCCAGAAGCTGGAAAGAACCCAGATGCCCCTCAACAGAGGAATGGATACAGAAAATGTGGTACATCTACACAATGGAGTACTACACAGCTATTAAAAAGAATGAATTTATGAAATTCCTAGGCAAATGGATGGACCTGGAGGGCATCATCCTGAGTGAGGTAACACATTCACAAAGGAACTCACACAACATGTACTCACTGATAAGTGGATATTAGCCCAAAACCTAGGATACCCAAGATATAAGATACAATTTCCTAAACACATGAAACTCAAGAAAAATGAAGACTGAAGTGTGGACACTATGCCCCTCCTTAGAAGTGGGAACAAAACACCCTTGGAAGGAGTTACAGAGACAAAGTTTGGAGCTGAGATGAAAGGATGGACCATGTAGAGACTGCCTTATCCAGGGATCTACCCCATAATCAGCATTCAAACGCTGACACCATTGCATACACTAGCAAGATTTTATCGAAAGGACCCAGATGTAGCTGTCTCTTGTGAGACTATGCCGGGGCCTAGCAAACACAGAAGTGGATGCCCACAGTCAGCTAATGGATGGATCACAGGGCTCCCAATGGAGGAGCTAGAGAAAGTACCCAAGGAGCTAAAGGGATCTGCAACCCTATAGGTGGATCAACATTATGAACTAACCAGTACCCCGGAGCTCTTGACTCTAGCTGCATATGTATCAAAAGATGGCCTAGTCGGCCATCACTGGAAAGAGAGGCCCATTGGACACACAAACTTTATATGCCCCAGAACAGGGGAACGCCAGGGCCAAAAAGGGGGAGTGGGCGGGTAGGGGAGTGGGGGTTTGTGGGTATGGGGGACGTTTGGTATAGCATTGGAAATGTAAATGAGCTAAATACCTAATAAAAAATGGAAAGAAAAAAAAAGGAAAAAAAAAAGAAAGAAAAAGAAAAAGAAAAAGAAAAAGAAAAAGAAAAAGAAAAAGAAAAAGAAAAAGAATGTTAGGTCCTAACAGCATCTTCATATAAGTAACAAATATCTAGTCTAGTCATTTGGGTCATTGGATATTGCTGGACACTTACAGATGTGACTCTAAGCCAAGAGACTAAGTTGGGTAGTGTGCTATATGAGTATATGTGTGTATGTGTCTTTCCACATTTTAGAAAACTGTTCTTATGTAAGTATCGGAGCAGGATTTCTGGATTTGGATTTGTTTTTGTTTTACAGTATAAAAGGTAGAAGTTATTCTTCAGCCAGAGGGCAGTTAAAATATCTTAATATGCAGATATATAAGAACTTTCAATTTCTTGAGGAGTAAAGGTGATGGTTCTAAAATATGTCCATGTCTCCCCAAAGTGTCATCTCAGATTTTTTTAACTGGCCCTATTGGAGTTTTTAAAACATAAAAGTTTGTACAACAACTTAACTAGATAGCCCCCTATTAATACTGAGATCATGGGTACTTGGAAGTCTAAGATGTTGAAACCCTATCCACTTTTTTTTTTTGTTTCCTATCCTTTCTTTTTATGGTCAGGAGGACCATTGCTTTTCTGGCTTTGGAATGATCTGGACATTCGTTCCTTTAATGTCTTTTTTTTTTTCTTAAAATATGTTCATTGGCCCCTTTCTAGTTAAGAAGTTTCTTATGTAATAGTTGTAATGGTGTCTCGTCATATTAAGAGAATAGTAAGATTACAGAGCTCATTGGGGCATAAATAAAAGCAAATAGCAAGCATGAAGCAAATGAATATCAAGAAAGAAATAAAAATACTTTTATTCAAGGAAACTTGGAGACATCTGGCAGAAACAGTTCACATTATGATCCTGTAGAACTTGCATCTCCAGCCTCCTGCCCAAGCAATATGATTTGTGTCCATCTGTTATAGCTGGTCACTGTTAGCCAGTTGTCTAGCATCTGAAAATCTATTTTATTAGGTTCTCCTTGGGATGTGTGATTTGTACCTGGGTTGATGCCAATTCGCAAGAGTTTTCCAGGTCCAGCCATTTCAAAGTATTAGCTCCCTCTAGTAAATTGATTTGGGTATGCTAAGAAGGACTTTGGCTATAGAATCCAAAACTACAGGTTAGGAAATAAGTATTGTGGTTGTATAGCTTCAGTAATCTCAGCACCTAGAAGGCTGAGGTAGGATATTTGTCAGCATCATAATAGTGTAGAATTTATATATAATTTGGAGCTATCATGCCAATGTGATGAGAGCCTGTGTAAACAAACAAAAAGTCAAGTTTGGAGAAATAAATTTTCATGATTCAGTAATATAAAAAGATGTTCATAAAAATAAAGATGTTCATAGAGTATAAACATAAGAAAAAGTAGAACGCATGAACTTTTATATATGCCAACATTAAACAATAATTTGGGGGATATAGTCTAAAACAAAAAAAAAAAACAAAAAGTCAACTTACAAACCCTAGAAATTAAGATCCAGTATGCAAGAAGGTAGAAAAAGGTTTCAAGTTGCTTAGCTTAGACCTATTATTTTAAAGGGCTGTTATCCATATAACTATAAAAATGTGGATGATATTTACTTGTAAGTAATTAAAAATAAACAAATTTAAACAAAATAATTTCTAGAAAATTAGGGTAAAACTAAAATATACAAACTTTTTTTCATTTTTATTGTTGTTTTGTTTTGTTTTTCAAACAGCATCACTTTTTATAGCTGTGGTCTCCATAGAACTCATAGATATATATACACCTATTTCTGCCTTCAGAGTACTTGAAGGCATATGATACTTTGTCTGGAAAACAGTTTCAAACTTTTAAATGTTTGTGTCCTAAGATGTGAGAACTGTTGTATAGAATAAATGGGAAAAAAATTAGTAATTGTTACAAGGAAACTTGATGCTAAGTAATATGATAGTAATTTAGGCTTAGTGATAAATTGTCTCCAAAAAATGTGAGTGATTAATATAAGAAACAATCTCTCACTGTAAAGGAGATAAAAGATAGTTTAATCTAGAGCTAAATATTTTATAGGAATGGTGCAGTAAAGAAATCTTTGAGACAGTCACCCCATGATTAGAAAAGGTTTTTGTTAGGATAAGAAAGAGAGAACATCCATAGCCATCTGGGAGAAATCAAAGCTGAGAGAAAAAGAAGCAGAGTAGACATGGCCAGAACTATTTGTAAGAGAAGAGGGAATAGAAGAGAATAACAGATAATACTGATAATATCAGGAAAGAAAATAGTAGAAGATAGTCAGAGCAAGGGAAAACCTTGCTATTACAAAGAGAACAGGGATCTGGAACAGCCTGCGTCCTAGCATCATGTAGAAGGAGTGGGGGAGGTGAGAAGAGCCTGAGAGCTTTGAGATGTAACCATTGATATAACAATGGAGAGCCATGTCCTTTTTGCTAGTCAAAACAAACAAACAAACACTCCTTTAGGTGGACAGGAACTACTTGGTATTGCATAAGCAAATTTGTTATGCTTTTTTTCTAGGGAAGACTATTTCTTTCACTCTCTGCCTAATTTGCCTGTAGTTCTTATGCAAAGTTTAGGCTTCATGAGCTTTTTCTCCTCCTTGTTCAGGTCTTATTTGGGTACCTATATTGGAGAGATTTCATGGGTGTCTTATCTGACATTTCTAGGAGAAAATCTCATAGAAAAAAAATCTGCTATAAAGCTCACCTGCTATTAGATGACTCAGCTTTTGAGTTGGTAGACAAGGAATGACTAACAGCTCAAAAAATAGGAGTAGGTGCAATTCAAGAAGTCAAATGACTTTGAGTTTACACAAGATTATTTTGATAGGTTATCAAAATGCTAATGCAACTAAAGCAATACAGTACACTTCACCTATATCTTCAAAAAAATAATTGACTGTATTATCAATATTTATAAAGTATACTGAGACAATAGTCAGTTATATTTCTTAATTTTCCAAAAAAATCTGTAAAATGCAAAAATATTGATTAATAACACTATCATAAAATAAGATCAAATAAGGTTTCTCTCTCTCTCTCTTTTCTTTTAGGATTTCATATATTCAAGGATGTCTCCATGTGACCACAAGTACTACCTTAAACTTCTGATCCTCCTGCCTCTACTTTTCTTGATGTTAACATCACTAGGAAACTAAAACTGCAAACAAAGCAAAGCACTTTAACCACTGAGGTATATTTTTAGTTCCAAGTATTCTTTTTTTTTAACATTTATTTATTATTATGTCTAAGTACACTGTAGCTTTCTTTAGATGCATCAGAAGAGGGCATCAGATCTCATTATGGATGGTTGTGAGCCACCATGTGGTTGTGGGATTTGAACTCAGGACCTTTGGAAGAGCAGTCAGTGTTCTTAACCACTGAGCCATCTCCCCAGCCAGCTTCAAGTATTCTTAAGCATAAATTTGCCTCTACCTTGTGTTTTGTTTCCTTGCTTTTTGCTATTTAGTTTTTTGAAATCATGTTTATAAAGTTCATGTTGCCCTGAAACTTGCTATGCAGATCAAGTTTGCCATGAACAAATAAATTCCCAGGACCCTGTATTAGGATTAAAACCATATTTACTTTAAAAAAAAAAAGGTTTACTTATTATTATAAATAAGTACACTGTTGCTGTCTTTAGACACACCAGATGAAGGAGTCAGATCTCATTACAGATGGTTGTGAGCCACCATGTGGTTGCTAGGATTTGAACTCAAGACCTTCAGAAGAGCAGTCAGAGCTCTTACCCAATGAGCCATTTCACAACCCTCATATTTACTTTTAAACAGATATTTGCCTCCTAAATTATTTCACCAAAATTAAATATCAAATATAGATGTATAAATATAGTTATTTCTATTAAAGCAGTTTTTTATTGTTGTTTTGTTTTTGTTTTTGTTTGTTTGTTTGGTTGGTTTTGGTTTTTCGAGACAGGGTTTCTCTGTATAGCCCTGGAACTCACTCTGTAGACCAAAAATCCGCCTGCCTCTGCCTCCCAAGTGCTGCGTGTGCCACCACGCCAGGCTCTTTTGTTTTGTTTGTTTGTTTTGTTAGTTGTTGTTGTTGGGTTTGTTTGTTATGTTTCCTTGTCCTCTCTCTCCCTCTTGACGCCTGCCTACCCTCCCCTTTTCTCGGTCTCTCTCTCTCTCTCTCCGTCTCTCTCTCTCTCTCTCTGTCTCTGTCTCTCTCTCTCTGTCTCTCTCGGTCTCTCTGTCTCTCTCTCTGTCTCTCTCGGTCTCTCTGTCTCTCCCTCCCTCCCTCCCTCCCTCCCTCCCTCGCTCTCTCTCTCCCTCCCTCTCTCCCTCTCTCTCTCTCTCTCTCTCTCTCTCTCTCTCTCTCTCTCTCTCTCTCTCTGTCTCTCTCTCGGTCTCTCTCCGTCTCTCTCTCCGTCTCTCCCTCCGTCCCTCCGTGTCTCTCTCTCTCTCTCTCTCTCTCTCTCTCGGTCTCTCTCCGTCTCTCTCTCCGTCCCTCCGTGTCTCTCTCTCTCTCTCTCTCTCTCTCTCTCTCTCTCTCTCTCTCTCTCTCTCTCTCTCTCGCTCGCTCGCTCGCTCGCTCGCTCGCCAGTTTTTGGATTTGTTTTTACAAGTTCTTTTTGTTATTATTCTTTGTCTTAAACGATGTAAATAACTTCTACCGTGTTGCATATTAATTGCAAGCTCTCCAGTTTTGGTATTTTCCCTGCTCTGCAGGTACCTAACTCTTCACCAAAAATCCACCAGCCGTCTTGTGTCCAGAAAGACCACAAAATACCCTTCAGTCAATCTAGATGTATTAAACTAAATTATCATCTGAGCAAATAAATTAGGGTTAGGGTTAGTAAAAGAAATCAGAAAGTAATCTGATCGCTCACATTAAAATTCAAGTGTCTGAGACACTAATGGAACCTAAAACAAGAGGCTACCTTTAATCCCGCCCCGTAGTTGGGGGTGAGGGTAGGGGTTGGGATGGAGGTTAGGATGGGGTGGGGCTTTCACTGGGGCTGCCCTTGACGTTGCCTGCACTAATAGTTATGAAGTCCATGGCAAGTAGCTGTTGAACTTTATATATTGTTTTTTAGTAAGTTTCGTACAACTCAATATACAAAGTCAGTCAGAGTAAAGTCCTCGTAATAAGGCTACACCTATGTTTACTGCCCGTTCTTCCAGGCCAGATTCTTAGTCAGCCTTTAATCCGCCATTTTACAGCCCCGCCCATAGGCTTGTGCGTTTTGTGACGCGACAGCGGAGGCCACAGCCACTTCCTTCTTTCGTGAGCAAGATGGCGGGCGGAGAAGCCGGTGTCACTCTCGGGCAGCCGCATCTTTCTCGTCAGGATCTTGCCACTTTGGTGAGATTTTCCTTCCTGAACTGCTATGTAAAGTCCATAGTGGGGAAAGCGTTGGGTTTAGGTTGTCCTGGCAGTTTTGGGGCGCGAGAAAGGAGACCGGTGATACCGACTGTATTTCAGTCAGTGACCAAACCCTGGAACCGAGAGCTTGTCGTTGAGGCTTTATTAATGTGGCTTTTTTTTTTTTTTAAACCTCAGACGGTTTGAGAGGGGATCATATGATAAACAGTTTAAACGTTAATCTTGTTATAAATACGTGAAAAAAAGTTTTTACCTTCGTCGAAGTCCGCGAGCTCTGATGTAGTGAAACTGAATTGATTTTGTACGGAGAATAATGTTCTTTTTTTAGTTTTCTCGACCGCTAAAATCCTTTAAAGATTGCTACGAAAATGTACCTCCAGAACATCTGTTTCTCTCCGTACATTTCTAAAAATAATTTAAAAAGTAAGATAGAGACAGGAAAAACCCCTTTAAAAATAGGATCAGGAAGGAGATGTGTATTGTAAACCCATGGGTTATAGGAAAACGTTGGTTTCTCCTGAAAGGCAATGGTCTTAAAAATGTCTCCTTGCAGGATGTTACCAAGTTGACTCCGCTTTCACGTGAAATTATCAGCAGACAAGCCACAATTAATATAGGTAAGAACAACTGTTAATTGGTAGTTGAAACTATTCTGATCTAATTGTTGATTATGGCAATAGATAATTCTGTATTTTCTTTGAAGTTATCAGACTCCAATTGTCCCAGTTAGAATGCTACAGATCTTGTAAAAGTAGTTACCTAAAGAATTCCCATCAGATATTCCAGAAATCACAGGAATCTGGAAGCTGACATCCTCGAGACTTGGGTGTTTTAAAAGGGAACTTTTGGAAGATAGATAGGATCTCACTTTGTAGTCTTGCTTTGTAGATTAAGTGAGTGTCTCAGGCTCACAGAGGTCTACCCGTCTGTGCCTCCAAAGTGCTGGTATTAAATGCTTGCATTTAAGTTTAACCAATAGTAAAAAAGTACTTTTCAGTTATATTTGAAAACAGGGTTTGTGAAAAGGTGAAATTAACATTATATCATTGTACGTTATATTTATATAAATGCATAATATAAAGTCTAAAGTACTTGCTGTAGTTATGTGCATAACAGCTTTTTGTTTTTTGTAGGCACAATTGGTCATGTTGCTCATGGAAAATCTACAGTTGTAAAAGCCATTTCTGGTGTTCACACTGTCCGATTCAAAAATGAACTAGAAAGGAATATTACCATAAAACTTGGATATGCTAATGCCAAAGTACGTAATATACTGTGGAAGTAGGAACTATTTAATTAGTAATTATTACAAAAATTCATTATTGTCTTTGAAATTTTCAGATTTATAAGCTTGATGACTCAAGTTGTCCTCGACCAGAATGTTACAGATCTTGTGGAAGTAGTACACCTGATGAGTTTCCTTCAGATATTCCAGGGACCAAAGGAAACTTCAGACTAGTCAGGTGATTATTTCAATGCTTAATGAAATAATTAGAATTATTAAGTAATTAATTAAAGGTCAGATTGATACAAATTTCTATTTTAGTAAACTGTGGGTTAAAAAAAAAAAAAACAACTTAACTAATATCTTTTCTCTAGGAGATGTGACAGTTGCTTAGTAGCCTAAATTTTTTTTAAGGGCTGCATCAACCATCTATAAACCACTTCAAAAAAAAAATTACTTATCTGTAAATATAATTTTAAAACCATTTGTTCAAATCTCCAAAACTAGTTTGTACAAATCATAAGATTTGCTATATAGGGATGAAGTCATTAGATAAAATTTTCTTTTTTCCAGATATCTCATGTTTTCCCCCTCAAACTTGATAGATTTAATAGCAGACAATAAAACAAATTACAAAGTCAAAGATGAAAGTGAAAATTGGGGCCATTGTTTAGTGGTGAATGTTTTAATCCCAATATTTGGGAGATAGAGGCAGATAAACCTCTCTGAGTTTGTGGCCAGCCTGGTCTACATAGTGAAACCTTTTATTAAAAAGAAAGAAATAGAAAATTAAGGCAGGTACCTCTGAAACAGTACTGTACAATTAGTGAAAATAAATACTTTGATTATTCAAGAAGCTAAAACTGTCAAAGACTATACAATATGAAAGAAATAATATGATAGACCTGTAACTATTAAATTAATTTGGCTGGGCCTGGTACTAGGGCATGTAATTCCCATTTGGGGGAGGCTAAATTAGTAGGTCCACAAGTTTAAGACCTTACAAGCTGCTTAGGTTTTTCATTTTGAAGTTCTGAAAGCATCCAAATTCTTAGCTACTCCTTTGCAGCAGAATTATTCCCAGTATGATTTAAATCTATATGTGGAGGGAGGTCCACACAGACATACATAAAAATGTGGAAGTTACAGGTGCCTATTATGTGTCTTTCTGTTATTGTGCTCTATTGTAATTTTGAGACTGTTTATTACTGAACCTAGAGCTTATTAGTCAGCCTGACAGGTCCAGTAAGCTTCAGAGATCATCCCCTTTCCACCTCTATGCTGGAATTACAGACTCAAGGTATAGGTCTTTTTATGGGTGCTGGTACCAAGGTCTTCCCATATGTATAAGTACTTTACTTACTAAGCCATTTCTCTAGCAAAAATCTAAAGAGTGTGTAATCTTTTTATTGGTTGATTTGAAGACTGATGATTATCTCTCCATTAGACATGTTTCCTTTGTTGATTGTCCTGGTCATGATATTTTGATGGCAACTATGCTGAATGGGGCAGCAGTGATGGATGCAGCTCTTCTGTTGATAGGTAAAGTCAGAATTGGTTTAGTTAAGTCAGTGTAAGTCTAAGAACTTTTAGAGTTGTTAAGGACCATAAGATAATATAAATGGAAAATTTCCAACAAGAAAACCAAAAATACTAATTCTAATCAGCTATCAAAAAAACAAACAAACAAAAAACACTTATAGTGAATACGCATAGACTTTTCCAGAAGCATTGAACTTGGTTATACTGCTAGATAAATTAATATCCCAACCTAGGGAGTATGATCCTAATTGTGCAAAACAAATTCTTCTTAATAGTACATTGTTATGTTTGTGTTTATTTTTGAAGGTGATTTTTTAAAAAAAATTTACTTATTTATTCATTAATTATGTGAGTACACTGTAGCTGTACAGATGGTTGTGAACCTTCATGTGGTTGTAGGGAATTGAATTTTTTAGGACCTCTACTCGCTCTGGTCAACTCCACTCGTCGCTCAGTTCCTGCTTGCTCAAGCCCAAAGATTTATTTATTATTATGCATAAGTACACTGTAGCTGATTTCAGACACACCAGGAGAGGGAATGAGTTCTCATTATGGGTGGTTGTGAGCCACCATGTGGTTGCTGGGATTTGAACTCAGGACCTTCAGAAGAGTAGTCAGTACTCTTACCTGCTAAGCTGTCTCACCAGCCCTTGAATGTGATATTTTTCCATTTTGTTGATACTTAATATTTTTGTTTGTTGCTATGTGTAGGAAAGTACTTCAAATCAAAATGTATTAATTGGAACTACAAATATAAAGTTTCTTTTGTTCAGGAATTTGACATCTTTGCCTCAAGACTTTTTCAGACTAAAGAACAGTACAAACAGAAAGTTATATTTATACAGGGTAAGAGCCCATAATACCTAAGAATCACCTTGATAGACAGTAGATGTACATTAAATATGGTACTGAGAGTTGCCGTTATCCTAAGATTTATGTGCATCAGGGTAAGTTTTTAAGACCTCTTGGGTCTTGGTTTCACCTCTGCTGAAGTAACTTAAATGTTTTTTGTTTTTAATGACAAATTCTGTTTTGAGGCATTATATCCTAGAATTGGTCATGAGTAAAGCAATTTAGTCTATTTTTATTAGGAAATTAAGTCTTAATACTTGGTTTCTTTCAATTGTTTAAAACATTTTTTTCCTTTTAAATCAATTTAGCTGGTAATGAATCTTGTCCTCAACCTCAGACTTCTGAACACCTGGCTGCCATTGAAATTATGAAGCTAAAACATATTTTGATTCTGCAAAATAAAATTGATTTGGTGAAAGAAAGCCAGGCTAAAGAACAGTATGAACAGATACTTGCATTTGTACAGGGTAAGATCTCATAATACTTGAATGTTTGAGTCACTTTGGTAGACATTTAATTTAGTATCTTACTCAATGTACTAGATCATCCAAACACAGAATTTATGGTGTTAGTCCACTATCTTTTCATACTTCATAAAACTTATTTTTAAGCTTGATGTATTGTTTCTGACTTAGATGTAATGTACATACATTTAGTCAAAACATTATATTCTAGAATCATCAGTTTTAAAAGATTTTTTAATTTGATTGTAAATGTGGTGAGGGGTGGTATGTACCACATTGTGCATGAGAAGCAAGCTGATTGTATTTTCCACCATGGGGTTTAAATGCATATCATCAGGCTTGGCAGCAAGTGCTCTTAGCCACTGAGCATATTGAATGCATACAAACCAGACTTTTTATTTATATATATAAACAACAACCAAGAGTACAGTGAATGAAAGTATTGTCAGAATTTTTCTTTAATGTCTTTTTGAAGTTTCCATTCTTTTTATTAAATACTTATCAAAGTAGCACCTGACAATGTTTTTTCCCTTTAAAAAGTATAGTAACAGGGATTACATTTGGGGGAGAAAAGTATTAAATTTTTATATGTGAAATATGATTTCTTTTTTTGTTACTTAGTAAGATGTTGGCTAAAAAACCCTGTTACCTGGTAAATAAAAGAATAAATCGTGGTCCTCAAATCTCACTTTGTTTACTACAGGCCATTTATCAGTCAACTTAACATTCAGTTAATAAGCAAGTACTGCCAATAGTCTTTGATAAATAATGCTTGTAATTTTTATTTACTAAATGGATAAATTGTGATTTTTGAAAGCTTTTACAATTATCAGTGTTTCCTTGCTTGCAGTACATATATTTAATCACTTTTATTGGTAGTATTTAACATATCTTAATAACATTTTTACCTAAAAGGACTTGTTATTTAAAGGTGAAAATGTCATAAAGAGTAATCATTTCTATTTGTTGGCTAACATGTGTGGGAGTACATAAGAATATATTTTTAGTATATTTAAGTTTTTTTAAAAATGTATTCATTTGTATTTTATGTGCATTGGTGTTTTGCCTGCATCCATGTCTGTGTGAGGGTGTCAGATCTTGGAGTTAGTTATGAGACCCCATGTGGAAGCTGGGAATTGAACCAGGTTTCTCTGGAAGTGCAGTCAGTGCACTCAACCCTCAAGCCATCTCTACTTCCTAGCCATGTCTCCTGCCCTACTTAATTGTTTTATGAAGTACATAAACATGTCTGAATTTTGCCATGTAGGTACAGTAGCCGAAGGAGCTCCTATTATTCCAATTTCTGCTCAGTTAAAATACAATATTGAAGTTGTATGTGAGTATATAGTAAAGAAAATTCCAGTACCTCTAAGAGACTTTACTTCAGAACCCCGACTTATTGGTAAGGACTTCACCTTTTGGCCCTTGATTGAGTTTTTATTGTTGGTTTTTGTTCTCTCTTTTTCTTTTTCTTTTCTTTTTCTCTCTCTTTCTCTTTCCTTTTCTCCTTCTCTTTCTCTCTTGGTTTTTTGGTTTTTTGAGACAGGGATTCTCTGTGTAGTCCTGGCTGTCCTGGAACTTACTTTCTAGACGAGGCTGGCCTCAAACTCTGAAATTTCCTCTGCCTCTGCTTCCTGAGATCTGGGATTAAAGGCATGCACCACCACACCCTGCCAAACAGAAGGAAGATTTTTTTTTTTTTCCTGTTTTTTGTTTTGTTTAGTTTTTCTTAATACATTCATTTCTCTTCATTGATATTTGTTGTTTGTTCAAGGACTAATTCTTCTCTTTCTTGGCTAGTTATTCGGTCTTTTGATGTTAACAAACCTGGCTGTGAAGTTGATGACCTTAAAGGGGGTGTAGCTGGTGGTAGTATTTTAAAAGGCGTATTAAAGGTAAATTATATTCTAAACTTTTTATTGCAACTCCTATTTCCCATAAAGTAAGTTAAAATCTATAGGTTTTTTTTTTTAAGGAAAAATTTTACTGTATATTGTGTTCTTTATTTTTAAGAAGTTTTAATGGATATTTTTGTATTTATGAATGTTTGTATGTATATATGAATACCATACGTGTACCTGGTACCAGAAGTTGGATCTCTCTGGAATTTGAGTTAGTCTGTTATGAACTGCCATGAAAATGATGGGAACTATATTCTGGCCCTCTGCAAGAGCAGTAAAATCTACTGTTTTTTGTGACAGGGTCTCTGGTAGCCCTGGCTGTCCTGGAACCCAAAGAGACCTGCCTGCTCTGCCTCTGCCTCTAAGTGCTGGGATTAAAGGCTTGTGCACCAATACCATCACTAGGCAAGCTGTGAGGACTTTTAACCACTGTCTAGTGCTATGTATTGTCTTTTAAATGTTGCATATATATTTTGATAAATTGGTTAAAAGTAATTGTGTAAATTGAGTTGTCATTTCAAAAATCTGTTTATGTTCATTTTATTATTTTTAGAATGTACAAAATTATTTTTGCAAATGGGATAGATAATAGTTTAGTAGTCTTCCTTTTGGTACATACTACATTAAAAGGCTATTGCTAATCTCAAGAATGTCATTTATTTGTTTGTTTTAGGTGGGACAAGAGATAGAAGTGAGACCTGGTATTGTTTCTAAAGACGGAGAAGGGAAGCTTATGTGTAAACCAATCTTTTCCAAGATTGTATCCCTTTTTGCAGAACACAATGATCTTCAGTATGCTGCTCCAGGTGGTCTTATTGGTAAGAATTTTATACTCATTGATAAATATTTGTTCTTGGGTATTTGATTACTTTCATGGAAGGTTAAAATGTATTCAAAGGGCTATTTGTCCATATAATTAGATAATCTTACTCAGTATGGAAAAGTGTGACATGCAAATAAATAGTTGGTTAAGATTTTGGTTTTATAATATATGATATATGAATATGAGTATATTCATAAAGCAGAAGGCATTTTGCTTATGCATGGGTTGACTTTTCTAATCTGTGGATATGCTTGTATATATATTGTGTGTTTGTGATATAAACAGAAGTACTGTGGCATGCATATAGAAAACAGAAGATAACCTTGGGTGTTGGTCTTTAACTTTCATCTTGTCTGAGACAAGAAATCCTTTTATTTACTGCTCTACATACCAGGATAATTGGCCCACAAGCTTCTGGGGATTCTACATCTGACTTTCATCTTGAAATAGGACTACTGTAATGACAGATATCTACTACTGTCCCCAACATGATATGTATTCTGGTTTTCTCAAGTTTGCAGTATTTCCTCTGCCCACATAGTATAATTTTTCAGCAATAACAAGTGTAATGGCTTAGCAATTTAAATGTATTGTTATATTTTTAATTTTTTAATTTGGGCTTATATATAGTCAGGGTTTTTAAGGATGTTTTAAAAAATATATAGACAGGTATGAGTATTTCTTTGCATGTATTTATATGTACCACTGTATGCTTGATATCTTCAGAGGCCAATAGAGGGCTTTTGGATCACTGTCTTTTCCTTTAAAGTGGTATCTTTCTTTAAGGTTTATTAAAAAATATATAGACAACAGAAAGATGCTTTATCTTAGTTTTATGTTTTAATCTATCCATTCAGCTTATATCTAGTGGTTTGCAGTGTTATAATTGTTATTGAAAAGAATGTAGGTTGCAGTTTTTTTGGTTTTGTTTTATGTTTCAATTTATTATAGTTTACTTGTATTTCTTCTATATTGTCTATTTATGTATGTTGCATTCATTCATTCATTCATTCATTCATTCATTCATTTTTCGAGACAGGGTGTCTCTTTGTAGCTCTGGCTGTCCTGGAACTCACTCTGTAGACCAGGTTGGCCTTGAACTCAGAAATCTGCCTGCCTTTGCCTTCCAAGTGCTGGGATTAAAGGTGTGCATCACCACCACCCGGATATATTGTCTTCACTTCAGTCCTAGCTATTGCTTTCCTGTTCTGTTCAAGGGTTGATCTGTTGGATAAACGTTTTTAAAATCTGTTTGTATTGTGAAAAGTTTTTTTTTCCTTCAATTAGTTTTGCTGGATATATTACTTTAGGTGACTGTCATAGTCTTTTAGGACTTGGAATGCATTACTCCAGGCTTTTATAGTTTCCTTTAAGAAGTCACCTTATATTCTGATAAGCTTTCCTTGAGTATGACTTTAATTCTCTTGCAGCTATCAATACATTTACTTTGTAAATATTTTTAGTGTTTTAACTCTGATTTGCCAGAGTTTCCTCTCAAGTCTTATCTGTTTAGTGTTCTCTGTGTAGCTTATATTTGTATGAATGTGGCTTTACATGGTTTGGAAATTTTTCATTTGTGATCTCTCAGTTTATGCTGTTGACCTGGATTTTTTTCTTTCCCAGCTCTTCCTGATTTCCAGGGATTGTTCTTTTTGCATTTCTTACGTGTTCTTGTATTTTAATTTTCTTGCCATATTCATTGCTTATTTTGTCTAGATTCTCTACTTTATCTTTGATTTTTGTTTGTATCACCAGGGCTAGCCCTGGAGGACAGATGGATATTAATATCTATATATGTATATAGGGAATGAAGTTTTCCTAGAGTCAAGAAGGCTCATCAGGTTAGGCTGTTATACAGGGTGTAGGATGTGACCAATACTAGGAGAGTGGGAGTAGTGGAGATTGGTTAGGTTTGAACTACAAGGAGAGGGTGCAGCTTGGGCTATAAACACTGGAAGAAGATACAAGTAGATTATGATCTAGGAAATTCACAGAGTGTGGGTTCTAGACAGGGCCTGGAGGTTGTATATGACATTGACAACTAGGGGGAAGAGTAAGAGAGTGTAGTTGTCCTGTCTGCCTATATGTTGTGGCTATGGGGTCTCTGGTAGGAAGCTAGACTTGAGACTGCTTTAAGTCCCAGAGGAAAGGAGGTTAGCTGGTGGGAGGGGATGTGCTGAAGTATATGGTGACAGAACTAGAGGGACTCAAAGAGTGCAGGTAGTATACTTGGGTCAGCACTACATGTGATAGCTGTGGATTTATTGGTAGGAAGTGAGTTTGAAATCTACAGGGGACCAAATGAGTTAGTTTTAGAGATCTTTGGAGATATTAGTTTTATTTAGGTAAAAGGCAAATAAAAATGTATGTATTACTATGTAGGATTTATGTTAGTCTATATAGAATTATTGCTTCAGTTTTTTTATGAGTTTTAAACAAAATATAAAGTTATGAATACCTACATTTTATTAGGAGTTGGAACAAAAATTGACCCAACGTTATGCCGAGCAGATAGAATGGTTGGGCAGGTCCTTGGTGCTGTTGGAGCATTACCTGAGATATTCACAGAGTTAGAAATTTCCTACTTCCTACTGAGACGGCTCCTAGGTGTACGTACAGAAGGAGACAAGAAAGCAGCAAAAGTGAGTTCATTTTATAGTAACTGTTTCAAAGCAATGAAATATTTTGTTTAGTGTTTCAATCTTTTTTAGTTAAAATGGAATTGTAAAAGAAGTAAATAAATTGGAACTTTCTATAAGGAATATGCTGGGAATTGAACTCAGGACCTTTGGAAGAACAGTCGGTGCTCTTAACAGCTGTGGTATCTCTCTAGCCCCTCGATCAAGATTCTTTTTGGTTTTTTGCTTTTTAAATAATTACTATAATTTATTTATTATTATACTTCAGACGCACCAGAAGAGGGCGTCAGATCTCATTATGGGTGGTTGTGAGCTACCATGTGGTTGCTGAGATTTTTAACTCTGAAGCTTCAGAAGAGCAGTCAGTGCTCTTACCCACTGAGCCATCTCACCAGCCCCAGATCAACATTCTTAAAGTCTTTATGTTTTGTAAAATGTCATGTGAGTGTGAATAAATAATATTCCTACCTCTGGATTAAATCCTTGACAACAACGTCAACAAAGTGGCACAGTAAGAAGTCTGTATTAAAGCTCAAGTTCTAGTACCCACAAAAGGTCACTCACAACCACCTGTTACCTTAACTCAAAGGGACTTGAACTCTCTTTTAGCCTTCATTAGCATCTGGAAACGTAAACACACATAATAAAGGAGGAAAACATAGCATAAATGGGTATTTTACTGAGCTTCTGGGCAACATAAGACTCCTTTTCACAAAGGCCAACAGTTTATACAGAAACTCATATGTGGTCAAAGTGATAAAACTTAAAACACTTGAGTGCTTCTGCCTTCTAAATGTTCTTAGCCAAGTTCCCATCTCACAGAAGAAATGAGAATTTAAAAATGGTCTATAGGGAGAAGTGCTACAAACATCAAAATGCAGAGGCACAGTATTTGCAATCCTGAAAACACGGCAGCAACAGATACTTGCACAAACTGAGACATTCAAAAGTCAGTTGTGGATAAAAGAAGTGTCCATTGGATCCCATCACTTTCTAAGGAGCTAATGACTTAATTCCTGTAGAAAGGGGTGTCATTCTCTACACCAGTGAAGAGTCATATTGCACTAGTTGGGTAGAATGTGTTCAGGAGGAAAAAGAAGGGTGAGGGAAATAGGAGAGGAATAGGGGGGAAATAATATGTTGAATACATGCACAAAACTGTCAAAAAAAAAAAAAAGAAAATACCTAGACTAAAATTCACAATTTACTCTTTCCTTGCTTTTTTTCATTTAATTTTAAAAATACAGGTGACAGCTTATGGCCATATTAAAATTACTACTACTGCTGCTAATATATTCATTCACAGGTTACAAAAATAACAAGACAGAAAAATTTTTAAGCTCCAAAGCAACTAATAGTAAACAAAGATCAAAATCTGGAGAACAGAATTTGGTGGGGATTATGTTACAGAAAGACTTACCTATGTTCTACTAATAAAAACGTTGGATATAGTGGCTCTCAAAAATGCTAAAAACCAGCAGTGTACCCTTACTCAGTGAAATACCTCATCAGTCCTAAATTACAAAACAGAAGGGGTTCTGAGGTGGTGTCCTAGAACAAGTACTTGTCATGCAGCATTAGGAACTAGACTTTAGATCCCTAGCACCCATGTAAAAGCTAAATCTAAAACTACCTTAAGATAAAGTCGTGGGTTACAGTTCTAACTGAAATATGGTGTTAGACACTGTCTATAAATGAGTGAATAAATGGATGGATAGACAGATGGATGAAATAAAAGAAGTCTAGGGGTTGAGGTGGAGATGTAGCTCAATGATTATGGTGATTTATTTAAATACTTGGTTCCCAGATCATAATCTGTATTATCTGAAGAGGTTAATATGTGGTCTTGCTGCAAGTAGTATGTCATTGTGAGGGTAGGTTTTAGGTTTTAAGGCAACATGCCATTCCCAGTTATCTGTTTCATTCCTGCAGTTCAAGGTCTGAACCCTCAGTTTCTGTTTCTACCATCATTCAATGATTTCACCATTATAGACTAAGCCACTACAATTATAAACAAACTCTTTCTACAATTTCTCTTGGTTGTACTATAGCAATAGAATAGTAGCTAATACAACAATACTTACTTGCTGTTCAGGCGCCAATTCTGCCGCAGACCCTCTGGGTCCTTTTGTCCGTGTGGAACTGGTCTCTAGTTGCAGGTGGGCAAAGAGTCGGCGGAAATGACAGACAGATGCACACAGGAGATTGTGAAGAATTTGAATGTATTGTCACAAAGTGAACACCAGTCTTATATAGTACAGAAAATAAAAGGGGTAGGGAGTCACAGCAGGCAAAGTACATTGAAGTTGCCTGACCAAAAAAAAAAAAAAAAAAAACAAAGGAATGACTTCAAAAGGACTTACAGGAACCAGGTAATAATTACAGTAAAGATAAAACAGCTCTGCCTAATGACAGGTAAGGATTTCACCCTAGTCAAAATTAGTGTTACTCCTTTGAGCCTTGTGAAAGCTAGCACCAGGGGGTTCTGCTCTAGCAGACCTTCTCATGAATAACGGAATACCACAACCCCCCTATTTCCTAGGCCTTGATAAATTCTTGTATGAGTGTAACTTTTAAGTATCTGGAGAATCTCCATTTGTCAGAATAATTCACCAACTTGCTTCTAATATGCAATGTAGCCTGTACTGAAGATCTCAGTGGGATTCCCTAGCTCTTTCATGGTAAACCCACCTATTAGGCCATTATGTTTGGGTAAGACTGGCTAGTGCCTCAAGTAAACACTGCGGACCAGCCCTGAGCTATTCTGGCTTGGTTCTTTTGTAATGCCTAATTAGTTTCACTGTCTCTACTAAGCTCTTCGGCTTCAAGCACTTTCTAGGACATTGGAACATTGGCAAAGGCTTAGCTATGTCAGAATTCAGTCTTAAAAGGCACTTATAAAAAGATAATACTAAAAGAGAACACGTGGATCCATACACCAGACTAACACGGGATAGGGTATGAATATATGGGTTATGAGAACACCAAAGGTCCAGGAGGTGAGTTTCTGTGAAACTCTGCCTAGTGAGTGCTTCCAGGTCTCTTGGCCTGCCAAGCAAACTTCACTGGAGTGTGTGTAGCAACTTGCCTATCAATCATCACCTTGGGAAACTTTTCAGTTAATTTTTTTTTTTTTATAATTTTCCTAGGTTCAAAAGCTATCCAAGAATGAAGTACTCATGGTGAACATAGGGTCCTTGTCTACAGGAGGCAGAGTTAGTGCAGTCAAGGCAGATTTGGGTAAAATTGTTCTAACCAATCCAGTATGCACAGAAGTAGGAGAAAAAATTGCTCTAAGCCGACGAGTTGAGAAACACTGGCGGTAAGTTTCTTGTTCAATCAAGAAAAAACAGCATATATGTTTTCATGTGGGACTTTGCTGGTTTTATTTTAGTTTAGTTTTTATTAATCCTCTGGTCTTACATTTTGTCTGAGTACTGTACTACTTAGCAACTTCTATAGCTTTCTTTTTACTTTTTATTTTGGGACAGGTCTTCACTTTGCAATCTGGTCTAGAATTTGTGATCCTCTTCTGCCTCCTGCACTATCTATCACACATAGCTTTAACATCATTCAGTTTCATAGCTTTAATTTTCAGCTGTATATTCATTTACATAGTGTTAAAACTGTGACAGCGATTTTAAATTGTATAGTTTATTGGTAATAAATCCATTCACATTTACTGTACTCTTACTAATCATTCTTTATGAAGCCTCAAAAACAAATATTAATTATCAACCATAACTGAATGTTACATTTTTAGTTCAGTCTTTGTTATATGTTTGAATGTCCTAATATCCTAAATAGCCTTTTATTTTTTTTTACAAATTATATAATTTAGTTTTTTTCTAATACTTTTCTTGGTGTAGGGTTCTTGAGATTAATCTATTTATAGTATGTATCAGAATTACTATTGAATATGTAACTAATGAGCTTTTTTCCACCTGTCAATGGACATGGGCTACTTCCATTTATGGTCTGTATTCAGAAAGCTGTGAATGTTACTCTCTATCTTTTTCTTGCAAAACTACACTTTCAGTTATTTAGGTTACTATAAAAGGAGTAGTTTATATGTGTGTATATTTAATGTGTATATAGACTCTGTGTTCTAAACAAACAAAACCAGCCAATGTTAAAAAGAAATTGAGACTTCTAATTGGTCTTTTCTGACTTGTATATTCTAGATTATTGTTTCTTTTAAGATATCTTTTGTGTTTTAATCTCCTATTTTTACTCTAGTGGGTTTTTGTTTTTAATACTTATTTAAAAAGGACAGCTTTTTGGAAAGTAAAAGGACAACTTTTCACTCACTGGGTACTGAGATGTCAAACTCAGGTCAGGTTTGGTGGTAAGAGCCATTTCACTAGCTTAATGAAAGTTCTCTTAAATAAGCAAACAACTTTAACCAAATTGCTGGAGATAGTTATAACTCTACACATCAAAATACTTACTTTGTACCACCATTACCTGAATAAGCTATTGGTAATTCATAGTTGCTGGAAGAGGGAGAGATGGTTTTCTTTAAATGTGTAGCCTGCTGATAACATTAATATGCTTCAGTAAATGGCCCCACACCTGTGAACATATAGGTAACAATAATTGGGTTGGATGGGATTTTTTAAAAGTGGCGTACATAAGACACAAAGCTCACTGGGTAAGGAGGCAGGGGATAGATCCGGCAGAAGACAAAGAATGGATGAAAAAAAAAACTTACTTTGTTCTCATTGTGCAATGCTTTCTCCTAAAGCACTTGTATTGGCTGGTTCTCTTTTTAGCATTATATTACATGTACCATTGCCCTCTGTTTCTTGCTTTGCTTAAGGACTTTCCTCTTTTTCAACTACCTTACCAGTTTTACAATTTTAAGTTACATATTCATAAAATTCATGTATGTGTGTATTCCTTTTAAGAGTTGCAGTATTGATCTATATCATGTTTGTAATTGTCTCTTCCTGTTGAATCATTACACAACACACTATGATAGTTTCTTGATACTTTAATATGAAAATACAGCTACCAATGTCTCAGGTGCCTTTACAGTACATGTATTTTCCTATCATTTATTTGATCAGTGCATTTTTAGATTTAAATTGAGTCTCTTAGGAAGGAGAAAAGTTAAAAACAAACAGAAAAATACTGGTATAAATATTTCTGTGGTGTCATTTATGTTCTGTATGTATACAAGTTTTCCCTTATGATTTTTTTTGTTTGTTTTTTGGTGCCATATTTTAAATTAAAAAAGAAAAATTGTTAGTTTAGTGGGCAACCCTATGGAGTTTGTACTGAGTTCTATTACGGGTCTCAGGAGTGGAATTTGTGTTACAGAGTTTTAACTTTTCGATAGAGGGTTGTGATTTGCTGTGTTTATTTTATAGACATCTAATTATAGTTTTTGTATACAACATCTTAAAATTGTGAAACCTATATTAAAATGAAAGCTTTTTAGGAGCTGAGGATGTAGCTTTGTCACAATTCTTTTGAAAATTGATCTATTCTTCTACCTCGTTGAGGCAGGGTTTCTCTCATTTTGCTGCTGTGTTGTTTACTTTTACATTAGTTGGCCTGTGAATGGCTAACCAATTTTTCTGGCTCTTACTGTAGGAGTGCCAGCTTTAATTATTTTTATTCTATGTGTATGAGTGGTTTGCCTATATGGTTGTCCACCACAAGCATGAGCAGAGGGCAGAAGATAGAATCTGATTTTCTAGAACCAAAGTTACAGATAATCTTGGGAACAAAACCTAGCTCCACTACAAGAAATAATCATTGAGAGACTGCCCAAGCCCCTCTTTTTAGTATTTTTAGATGAGCAGGTCCAGTCATAATAGACTTCTTTTGCTTTAATTTATTGGGAAACTTTCAAGTTACTTTTTTATTTTATGTTTGAATAAAATTTATTTTCATTTTGTGTATGTGTGTTTTGTCTACATGTATGTCTGTGCAGTGCCTTCAGGAGAGAATATTAGATGCCCTAGGGCTGCTGTTACAGAAGGTTGTGCCAACCGTGCAAGGGCGGGAAATAGAACCCTATTTCTCTACAAGAGATTTATTGCTCTTAGTTGTTGTACCTTCTTTCCATCTCTAAATTTTCATTTTTGAAAGATAGTTTTATCAGATACTGCAATCAGTTTGCTAGGATTTTGCTTTTGGGTTTTTTTTAGCACTTTAATTATTTTACCCTACTTCCTTCTGGCTTCCAGAATGTTTTCAAACATGAATAAAAGAATAATGTCTGTAGGTACAGTCTTCTCTACCTAGCTTTTAAAGATATTTTTATTTTCCCAGGAGCCTTACTTTGTTTTTTGAACCTAGGCAAAATCAGTGCCTTAGATACAAGATCTCTTGCAGATTGTTTTATCTTCCAGCTTCTGACACAACTCCTAGGTCAGGCAAGATAGAAATTAGTCCTTTGGGTAACTTATAAGTCAGAACTTTGAAAATAATTTTCATCCTTCTTATTCAAAACCTGCAATTTGGTTGACATTCACTATATATAGAGAGAGAACCCTACATCTAGGGATGGAATTCACTTAGAAAAAGTAAGAATCTTGACATTTCCTATGATTTTTGAGAACAAAGTTTTAAAATTTTATTTATTTGTTTATTTTAAATATTCCCCTGATCCTTTGACTTGGTGTCAAGGATCTTTATAACTTTGGTTTTCTACTAAACTTGTTTAGTCAGTATGCTTTTAGGTATTTGGTATTTATATAGGGGCAACAAATTTCTCCTGAAGCTTTCATATTGTGGATTTTCTTCTTTAATAGTCTTGTAATTGTAGACTTGAAAACTACTTAACTCTTGACTAAGTGAGAAGCTCAACATCAAAAAGAGCAAACTTTAAAAAACAAAGCAGTGATTCCCTGACGTGTTACGAAAATCTTTTCCACGAGTTTGATCAGCATTAAAAGCATGCAGGAAGCCAGGCGTGGTGGCGCACGCCTTTTATCCCAGCACTTGGAAGGCAGAGGCAGGCAGATTTCTGAGTTCAAGGCCAGCGTGGTCTACAGAGTGAGTTCCAGGACAGCCAGGGCTACACAGAGAAACCGTGTCTCGATAAAAACAAAACAAAAACAAACAAACAAGACACACAGGAAAGAAAGGAGAGAGTGAGTCAGGCACAAAAGAAAAGCCAGTGGTGGTGTTGGCGGTGGTGGTGGTGGTGGTGGTGGTGGTGGTGGTGGTGGTGGTGGTGGTGCAGGAATGAAATTTAACTTGTTTTTATTTAAAACCATTATCATGTATTTGTTGAGATGCAAACAAAATTTTTAAAGGACTTTGAGGAGAAAATATTTTGTTATTTTTTTAGTCTACTGAACTCAAGGAATCTACTGGATTCCTTTAATCCCAGTACTTGGGAGGCATTGGCAGGAGGATCTCTGTAAGTTCCAAGACAGGCAGGACTACATAAAGGCTCTCTGTCTCAAAATGAAATAAAAGCTACCATATTTTCATTTATTAGCATGCTTCTCAGAGTATTTTGATCACCTTTACAAACTCTTTTGGATAGGTAGGCATATTAACTCTGGAAGAATATTTACATTTGAGTTCTAGAATTGTATTGTTTTTTGTTTGTTTGTTTGTTTGTTTGTTTGTTTTTTCCCTTGTTTCTGAAGAGTTGCTCTGTTACTCAACAGTACTTTGTCTACTTTTACTTAAAAAAGCGGGCAGGGAGATAACTGGAGAGGTAGGTGGCTTGATGATTACAAGCAATGGCTGCTTTAGAAGATCCAAGTTCCATTCCCAGAACTTACTTAGTGGCTGATAATTGTCTGCAACTAGTCTAATACCTTCTTCTGGCCTCTACCGGGATTGCCTAGACCTGATAGCCAGACATAGATACACTCATACACTTAAATAACTCGTTAAGGCTATAGGAATCAAAGGAAATTAGGCATTCCTTTATAGAGAAGTGTACTATAAGAGCCTGCTTGAACTTAGAATTAGGTAAAGTAAAACTGTTGTAAAGTGATTATGTGATAATGCTGATGAAATGGATTTAAATACATGATTTCCTTCTATTTTAATTTTGCAGTTTAATTGGTTGGGGCCAGATAAGAAGAGGCGTGACTATCAAGCCAACAATAGATGATGAATGAGATGATACATTTGGATGAAACCAGGAATTTTTTCATAACAGTCTTAGAGATATTTTCAAATCTAAAAAGTAGGACATCTAAAGAAGGAAATAAATTTCACAGCTTATTATTATATTAGTAAAAATTGCCAGGTTATTTTCATTTTCAGTAGAAAAAAATTGATGTCTGTAAAAAAAAATGACAAACTTCTTGATACATTTAATCTGCAATTCAACAAATAGTATTATTGTTGTAGCTTGATAGTTAACAACTGTTGCTGTGCACCACTGAACTTACAGTAAAGAAAGTTTTTCTTATGTTTGAAGGATTGTTACTCTAATAAAAACTTGAAGGCTGGATTCAATTTTGCCTCATATTTTACAGTGCTTTAAACTTAACACAAATTAATTGGTTCAAAATTGTATTTTTGAGCATTGAGCTCATTTACATGGAAAATGTCTCTGTAATTTTTCCTCCTCTATTCCTACAAAACAGTTCTGTATTTTGTCCCAATTATTACTCCTAAAAACTAACAAGTCTCGAATGTGCAATTACATGAAATGCTTTTAAACACGTATGAATGTACATACACACAAAATTAAAGAATAGCAAAAGGCTTAATATGTTGATATTCTTAAAACAAAGACTCTACTTAGGTTTTTCCCAAATATGACTTATAGCAAGGATTAAATAAAGACAAAAAGGCAAAGCAGAAGAACCCATTTTTAAAAAAAAAGGCTGTTGTTTGTAATAAGTAAGAAGTAAGATATTTATTTGACCTGGACCAGTGCTTTTAGTAGCAGGGTCCTAAAAGGGAGGATAGGATCAGTTTTAGGTTACTTTGGGTTTTGTTTAGGAAGTCCTGCATCTCATAAAGTTTAAGGGAGTAATGAATGAAGCCAGCAGAAAACTTAATTGCTTAGTGCAGTGTTGTGCAAGAGGAACACAGTATCTCAAGGGCAGCTAAGACCATACATCATACTAAGTAGCCTTGGAACTGGTAAGTCCAGACTGGTAACTCCAGACCTAGGAGTTTGCTCCCTGGTTTCCAAGAACCAAAACTTAAATTCGTTTGAAGCCTTGGGAAGGGCATACTAGGTTCCCATAGTCCTTTATACGAGCTCTTTAAAGAACTAGTATTAAACTGATTCTCAACATTTATTGACTCATTTTATAGTCAAAGTTGGAAAGTTGGTTAAAAACATTGTGACTTACATTTAAACTCTAGGTAATGTCATGCTGAAGAATAACACTAAATGTTCTTTTAAAGGAAAAACGTCAGTTTTTAACATTCACATGACATTTAACAACCTTCTGTGACTCCAATTTCATAGGATTTGATGCCCCTTTCAAGCATGTACAGCTACTGCATAAACTTAATACAGCATCAATACACATCAAATAATTAAATTGTGGAAGGCTGGGAAGCTGGCACATACATTTAATCCTAGCCTTTGGGAAGCAGAGACAGGCTGATTGTGAGTTTGATGCCAGTTTTGTTCACCTAGTTCTGGGCTTCTAGGGATGCCTAGGTACTGTCATCAAAATGTGTAAAGTATTTTGCAGTGTGATAACGATTTGTGCAAGCATGAATAGTGTACATATGAACATATGTAATAGTGAACATTTAGGCTTTTGTATCACAGTTAACAATGCTTTTCTTGTCAGGTAAGTACATTAAAGCAGCATTACTTAAGTATCAGCACATGTGACTCTGAATCCTCCCATATAATTTAGTTATTTCATCATAGAGATACCAAAATGTCATTTAAAGATGTGGAGTTTAACCTGTGAACAACATAATTTTAAGTCTCCCTGAAATCCAAACATTACTACTTTCCCTCTCAATCCCCCAATAATTTTAATTTTTATTCACTTCACATGATCACATCCCCACTGCCTCTCAGTTCCACCCTTACAAATCCCTCCCTCCATTGCCCTTCCCTCAGAGAAGGGAACCACCCCATCCTGGAACATCTTGTCCCAGTAGGACTAGGCTATCCTCTCTCACTTGAGGCCAAACCAGGTGGTACAGGTAGAGGGAAGGGGATCTAATGGGCAGGAACAGAGACTGAGACAGCTCCCACTCTACTTGTTAGGGGAAGCACATGAAAACCAAGCTGCATATTACTACAGATGTGTTGGGGGTTACCACATCTATTCCAGTGGAGTTTGCATGACAAGTCTAAAAGCTTGGCCTCAGTCTTTTTTTATTTTTTTAATTAGATATTTTCTTCATTTACATTTCAAAGCCCCCTATACCCTCCCCCGCCCTGCTCCCCAACCCACCCACTCCCTCTTGGCCCTGGCATTCCCCTGTACTGGGGCATATGATCTTCCACAAGACCTCCTTCCATTGATGGTGAGGCTTCAGTCTTGAGACACAAATTTTTATGGAAACTGGTCTATATTACTCTATTGCTTCAAGTTTGGGATGGTGATTTCCTCCAGAAGTTCTTTTATTGTACAGGATTGTTTTAGCTATTTGTTTTTCCATGTGAAGTTGCTTTTTGTTTTTCCATGTGAAGTTGAGAATTGCTGTTTCACTGTTGGTTACAAAATATGTTAGAATTTTGATGGGGATTGCATTAAATCTGTAGATTGCTTTTGGTGAGATGACCATTTCCATTATGTTATGATTCCATTACGCTATTAAGATCTTTGCATCTTCTGATAATTTCTCCATTTTTGCAGGGTCTTTAAGTTCTCATATAGATCATTTCCTTGCTTGGTTAGAGTTACACCAAGATATTTCATATATTTGGGGTTGTGACTATTTTGAAAGGAGTTGTTTTCTTTCTTTGCCAGTTTATCATTTATTTCAAGGAGAGCTAATGATTTATTTGAGTTAATCTTATATCCAGCCACTTTATTGAAGGTGTTTACCAGCTGTAGGATTCCCTAGTAGAATTTTTGGGAACACATACATACACACACATTTATATATAATAATATAAATATTATCATCTGCAAATAACGATACTTGAACTTCTTCCTTTCCAATTTGTATTCCCTTGATCTCCTTTAGTTGTTTAATTTTTCTATCGAAAATTTCAAGTACTATATTGAATAAATAGAGGGAAAATCTACAGCCTTGTCTTCTCCCTGATTTTAGTGGTATTGCTTTAATTTTCTCACTGCTTAATTTGATATTGGCTATTGGCTTGCTGCCTGTTGCTTTCATTATATTTAGGTGTGTATCTTGTATCAGTGATCTCTCAAAGACTTTTACCATAAAGTGGTGGTGGATTTTGTCAAAGGCTTTCTCAGCATCTAATGATGTGGATGGGGTTTTCTTTCAATTTGTTTATATGGTGGATTACATTGGTAGATTTTTGTATATTAAGCCATCCCAGCATTTCTAAAATGAAGGTTACTTGATCCCGGTGGATGATTGTTGTTGATGTGTTTTTGATTTTGGTTTGCAAGTATTTTATTGAGTATTTTTATATCAATGTTCATAAGAGAAATTGGTCTGAAATTACCTTTGTTGAGTCTTGTATGACTTAGATTTTTGGGTGTCTGTAGCCTCATAGCATAAGTTTAGCACTGTTCCTTCTGTTTCTATTTTATGGAATAATTTGAGGAGTATTGGTATTAGCTCTTTTTTGAAAGTCTGGTAGTAAGAAATCTGTGATAAAATGACCCTGGACTTTTTTTTTTAAATAGTAAAAGCACATGTTTATTAACAGATAGGTAGAAAACCAGGACCTTTACTTAGTAAGCATTAGGAAATGTGAAGAGGAAAAAATGCAGATGCTCAGAACCCATCCAAAACCTAGGGTCAGGGATTACAATTTTAACAAGTCCCCAAATATAAAGCTGACCCACAATAATTTGAGAACCCATTCATCATACCTGGGCAAGTAAACTGTGGGCAGGATAATGCAGACCTAGCAGAGGAAGGTTCAAAGATAAAACTAGAACAATCCTTAAAGGGCCTGTAAGATGTGGAAGATGAGGGAAAACTGCCATGTGTCCTAAGGGATTCCTAACAGCTAGCTGCATTTTTGCATATTATCTTACTTAAGATAAGTTTATTATCTGGGAAACTTGGCCTCAGAGGTGTGAAATAATTTTTCTGAGGTCACAAAACTAGTTAAATGACAGAACTGGAATTAGCAGATATTTTCATTTTCTAGATGAAATCAAGTTTAGTATTTGGTCTGGAGTAAGTGGCCCAGGTGAATAAGTTTCAACTTTATTTCATTTATTCATTTACTGTTACTTACATATTTTTCTTGGTGATTTCCTGTTTTAAATTTCCTGGCTAAACAAAATGAACTCTTGGAAAGTCAGACGATCTTCTTCTAATAGCTCTAAATTCAGTCCAGTATTTTTAATTGAGTAACTTTTTTTAAAGTAGAGAACTCTTGATTGCTAATCAGCAAGCTGCGTGATTACTTTCAGTAAGGACCTGTTGTATGCTGTCTTCTCACTGAAGTATGCAGGGCTCATTTTTGAAGCCCAGGCTGATTCAGTCTAAGCTCTCAGCCCTCTTACAATAGAAAGCTCAGCTCTGAGGGTGGGTAGTAGGCTGGGGGAAAAAAAAAAGCTCTGATTTGAAGTTAGAGGATGCAGCCTTCAGTCTCAGGTCTGACAGTTTAATGTGCAAATTTAGATACACTGTTTCCTTCTGGCTTAGTTTTCTGTCTCAGAAATATTCAGGAATACTCAGGAGAGGTGGCTCAGCGGTTTAGAACTTGAACAGCTCTGGCAGAGGATAGCAGGTCAGTTACTAACACCCACATGAGCTGCTTTACCACTTCCTTAAACTCCCTGGAATTCCAGCTCAAGGGAATCCAAAATCTCTTCAATCCTCAGGCATCTGCATTTCTCCCCCAACCCTGTACCAACACACACATCATTATAATAATAAAAATAAATCTTTAATAAAGTGACAATACAAAGAAGCTGCATGTTAAATCAAACTACACGTGTAGAGCAAGACTGTTAAAAGAAAATTTCAGAAAGAACTCAAGAAGGTGGACTCCAGAAAATCAAATAACCCCATTAAAAAATGGGGCTCAGAGCTAAACAAAGAATTCTCACCTGAGGAATACCGAATGGCTGAGAAGCACCTGAAAAAATGTTCAACAGCCTTAATCATCAGGGAAATGTAAATCAAAACAACCCTGAGATTCCACCTCACACCAGTCAGAATGGCTAAGATCAAAAATTCAGGTGACAGCAGATGCTGGCGCGGATGTGGAGAAAGAGGAACACTCCCATTGGTGGGATTGCAAGCTTGTACTCTGGAAATCAGTCTGGTGGTTCCTCAGAAAATTGGACATAGTACTACCGGAGAGTCCCGCAATACTTCTCCTGGGCATATATATGCAGAAGATGTTCCAACCGGTAAGAAGGACACATGCTCCACTATGTTCATAGCAGCCTTATTTATAATAGCCAGAAGCTGGAAAGAACCCAGATGCCCCTCAACAGAGGAATGGATACAGAAAATGTGGTACATTTACACAGTGGAGTACTACTCAGCTTTTAAAAAGAATGAATTTATGAAATTCCTAGGCAAATGGATGGACCTGAAGGGCATCATCCTGAGTGAGGTAACCCAATCACAAAAGAACTCACACAATATGTACTCACTGATAAGTGGATATTAGCCCAGAAATTTAGAATACCCAAGATATAAGATACAATTTGCTAAACGCATGAAACTCAAGAAGATCAAAGACCAAAGTGTGGACACTTTGCCCCTTCTTAGAATTGGGAACAAAACACCCATATAAGGAGTTACAGAGACAAAGTTTGGAGGTGAGACGAAAGGATTGACCATCTAGAGACTGCCATATCCTGGGATCCATCCCAGAATCAGCTTCCAAACGCTGACACCATTGCATACACTAGCAAGATTTTGCTGAAAGGATCCAGATATAGCTGTCCCTTGTGAGACTATGCCAGGGCCTAGCAAACACAGAAGTGGATGCTCACAGTCAGCTATTGGATGGATCACAGGGCTCCCAATGGAGGAGCTAGAGAAAGTACCCAAGGAGCTAAAGGGAACTGCAACCCTATAGTTGGAACAACATTATGAACTAACAAGGAGCACTTGACTCTAGCTGCATATGTATGAAAAGATGGCCTAATCGGCCATCAGTGGAAAAAGAGGCCCATTGGACTTGCAAACTTTATATGCCCCAGTACAGGGGAACTCCAGGGCCAAGAAGTGGGTGGGAGTGGGTGGGGGAGCGTGTGGGGGACTTTTGGGGTAGCATTGGAAATGTAAATGAAATAAATACCCAATTTAAAAAAAAAAGCAAAATTCAGTTTAAATAGCATTTGATGAGCATGCTCTTAAAAGGCCTGGTCCGATGCTCATCGTCACCATCACACGCTCACCGTCACACACTCACTGTCACTCTTGCTGTGCTGCATGAAGGTGATGTTCAAAGATATGTAAGTTGTCTGGGTCAAGGTCCCTAAACACAGCTCTTTCTTCCTCTGGTTTCAAATGAAGACGCCACTCAGGTGATGTGATTAATCAATTTTGTTTAGAGTCAGGGATGATATTAACACCACTCTCCCACCCTCATGACGCAGGCACAGGGCATGTATGAGCCATAGCAGACAGAAGTAGCTATGTTACTGTTTAGGACACACAGAGATTCACATGTGTGAGAAATGATGAGTATATCATTTATTGTACAATGCTTTACATTTTTATTCCACTTTAATCTATCTACTTAGCTCTTTGCTTCTTGACTATGCAGGACTGTGACCAGCGACTTCAAGCCCCTGCTGCAGTGACGTCCCCAGGAGATGTACTAACCTTAAACTGTGAGTCACAATAAACCCATTCTTCCCTGCACTGCCATTATCAGGGCATTTTGTTACAGCAACAAGAAAAGTAACCAAGACAGATTCTGAAAGAAACCTAAGCATCCCAAATCCGAAGCGGACTGACACCGTGACAGAAAGCCACCTCTGAGACAAGTGAACATGTAAGGCAAACAGGGGCATACTATGCAACACTCTTATTAAAAGGCAGGACACAAACCACATCCTAATAGCACTTTACTTGCCTCTATATGCATGCACCGCCCCCTCAGCTTTTATTGATCCTAGGCAGGGTGACTGAGAGACAGGTATAGCATGAAGACTCATTGTGCCAAGTCTGAGCTATGTACTACTCAATTTAAGCAGTGACTTTTGACCAGCAAGACAGCAGTGTAGGTTGAGATGGACGATGTCCTTAGTGGTAGTCTGAAGAAAGTATCTGCAGGTGATGTCCCAACTATAAGGGACTTTCCTCGAGCTATTTATCTGCTCCAAACTTGTCACTGTATAGATGTTCCCAGGGCACCAAATTTAAACAACTTGTATGAAGTACACAGCAAAAGAGACAGAATTAGATATCAGATACTCCAGTATCTACTCAGTGACTCTTATTTTATTTGCTCATTTGGGAAAAAGGAACCAGGTAAGTGTGGATGCATTATGAGATATCAGCTGTCTTAGGGTTTTACTGCTGTGAACAGACACCATGACCAAGGCAAGTCTTATAAAATCCCCAAAGCAAGGCAGGAAACCAGCTGGGCAAACTCCAAACTCTGCATCTTCATGACTGATGTCAAAGCGGTCTTCAGCTCTCCACTCCTTTCTCATCTTTGTTGACTGCAACAAACTGCTTTCTCCTGGGCTGGTTCCACTCCCTGTTAGCAGCTTTCCTCAGTGTGTATCCCATGGCTCTGGCATCTTTAACATCTTTGAGTCTACAAGGCAATTTCAATGTTTTAGTGTCTGGGATTCCACTTGATCTTTTGGGCCCCTCCTAAGAGCTGGCATCACTTCTCCAGCTCTGCCTTCTGTAGTTAAGCTCAGGTTGATCCACTCCACTACGGTTTCTGTTCTTGGTGATGTTCATGGTACTCTCATCTTTAATACACTGGGGTGTTCCACTCCAACTAGGCTTCACCAATATCCTCTCATAGCCTCTCTTCATGGTGGCAAGCCTCAAATCCTTTGCATGACCCCTTCAGTCCTGGGCCATCAACTTCAACTGAGGCTGCACCTTCACCAATGGCCTTCCAAGGCTTCTCACAGTGCCAAACTCTTCATAACCCCTTCATGCTTTCAAAACCAGTACCACCTTAGTGACTCTTACACATTACCAAGTCCAGCTGCAGCATGAGGTACAACCTTGGCTATCTCTGGATCACAGCTTCTTTGTGCTCCCAGAAAACACTTCCCAGATTTCAACTCAGTAATGCTGGTCTCTTCTTAATCATTGCTAATTTCTTAGCTCCAGCTAGCCAGTATCAGTTGTCCCAGTAGTCTCTTCTATTCTGGATTCTAAAGCCAGATCCACATGACCAAAGCTGCTCACTTCTGCTGTTTGCTGGGGCTGGAACATGCCCCCCTTGATCTATTACATTATCACCAGTTTTGTGTTTTCCAACTCCATCACTGTCTAAGCTTGGCTGTCCTGGAACTTGCTTCTGTAGATTGACCTTGAATGCAGAGATCGGCATACCTATCTCCTGGGATTAAAGGTGTGTACCACCATGCCTGGATCTTAATTCAGCTGGGTAGGATCTTGCCCCAAGGTCCCACTCCCTTAATCTGTTATTTCCTAGAATGCAGGATTTTGCTCCATTTCACTTCCTAGTACTCCTTTAATACTGGAACCATATATTTTATATTTTTCCTTGCTATATTTGCTCAAACTTCTCTTCATAAGACTTAACCAGAGAACAAAGCCTCTGCTGGGCTTTCTTGAAATTTCCTTTGACAATGCAATTAATGTGAGTCTGTTTACCTTAGCCTCAGGCAGACTTCAGACAAGTGTAAAAAGTAGCCACATTCTTCACCAAAATATCACAAAAACAGTCTTCATGCCACATTCTGAAATTCTTCTCCTTTGAAATCTCTTGGGCCAGGTCAACACAGTTCAAATTGCTCCCAGCAACTAAGTCTTCCATATTTCTACTAGGATGACCCATTAAGCCCCATTTAAAGCATTCCACTGCTTTCCAAATCCAAAGTCCCAAAATCCACATTCTTTTAAATAAAAGCATAGTCAGGCCTATCACAGCAATACCTCAGTCCCTGGTACCAACTTATGTATTAGTCAGGGTTCTCTAGAGTCACAGAACTTACAGATAGTCTATTAGTAAAGGAATTCATTGATGACTTAACAGTCTGTAGTCCAGTTCCCAACAATGGTTCAGCAGCAGCTGTGAATGGTAGTCCAAGGATCTAGCAGTTGTTCAGTCCCACATGGCAAGCAGGCTAAAGAGCAAGACTCCCTTCTTCCAATGTCCTTATATGGTCTCCTGCAGAAGGTGTAGCCCAGATTAAAAGGGTGTGTCAGTGTGAGTGCCACCACACCTTTAATCCCAGATGATCTTGAACTCTGAGATCTTCCTGTCTTCAAGATCCAGAACTTCTATCTCCCAGCCTCCAGATTAGGGTCACTGGTGAGCATTCCAATTCTGGATTGTAGTTCATTTCAAATATAGTCAAGTTGACAACCAGGAATAGCCAGTACATCATGTAAGTTTATTTAAAAGTTTTGAGTACAAAACAATTCCTTGGAACATACAGTCTTTGGCTCTGCATATCCCAATAATTATACATAAGAAGCATGTTACCCACATTTAACTCACCTGAATTCACTGAGAACAAATAATGCCTCAACTTAATTTAAACAAATGCCTTGCACAAGAGGACTTGCCAAATATAAATATAAGCTGATAATTATTTTACTAAAAATCCGAGTTGGGAATGTAAAAACTTACAGTGGGGCCTGGTAGAACAGGACTTTAATATCAGTTACTCAGTGCTGGTGACACCCCATATTAAACTCATTATGCCTGGGACTCCTAATGACAAGGAAAAAAACCTGCCGGAGGTACTGTGTTTCAGAATGTGAGACACTGTCCTCTTGTGGACCCAGTATGAGTACTGAGAGGACCCAAGGCCTGCTTCGTTGGTGCAAGCACCTTGTGATGTCATTTTTGCCAGTGTTCTTAGTACTTATCATTCTTATCTATTTGCTGCTCCTTCTCTTTCCTTCTTCCTTGATTAAACCAGTATTTGGTGACCTGTCAAGACCTAGTAGGAGACAGCTTAATATCCAGATATTAGATGTTGCCAATAATATTAAAGTGAAGGCTGCCCATGAATTCAAGAGAAATATATGTTATGGTCACTCCACCCTAGGTAGAAAAGAAAGTAGCCTAGCGACACATGCAGAGATGACTTAATCTACAGCTGTTTCCCCAGTCTTAGCTTCAATTCTGTATAATAAAAATGTGACATTTTTATTATAAAAGTGAGGATGTAATAATATACCAATATTTCCCAGAAAGTCAGCAATGGGTTCCTTGGGTTCAGGGACGATGGTGCCAGCCCTCTAGGAATTCTTACAGAAAAAGTGAGGATGTATTTGTAGACAGACAAATGGGGTCCTGGATGTTTGAACCAGATTGGAGATGCAAAGACTGCAAGGTTAGCAATATGATCTCATGTTTGCCCTTTTATGAAACCATTAAGTCTTACACATGTCTGAAAGGTAATGACTTTGTAATTGCAATACTGCTGTCCCTGATCTCACAGGATACTGGTAGTCAGGAGATATTAAAAAGTTGTGCTTGCTGTAAAACTTTTACTCTTGAGACGGTATAGTTCCCCCCCCCCTTTTTTTTTTCTGTTCTTAATCTGTACTACTCTGAATCACAAGAAAATGTTGGCAAAGGAAAATAGGAGAAGCATTTACCCATCCCCCTATGAACTTTGTAACCCAGCTTCCTTGTATGATTTCAATAAAAGACTGGGACTGAGTCAAGTCTATATGAGCATTCTGACCTGAGTTCAGAAAGCTCTCATGGCATGAACAAGCTTGTCAGTTTCCTCAATTGATCTGTTTTTCTTAAATTAAAAAAAAAATTATTGGTTATTTTTACATTTCAAATGCTATCCTCTTTCCTGATTCCCCCTCTGAAAACTCCCTATCCCCTCCCTTCTCCTCCTGCTCAGCAGCCTGCCCATTCCTTGTCCTGGCATTCCCCTACACTAGGGCATCAAGCCTAACAGGACCCAGAACCTCTCCTCCCATTGATATCCAAAGGCCATCCTCTGCTACTTATGCAGGTGGAGCCGTGGGTCCTTTCATGTGTAGCACTCTTTGGTTTGTGGTTTAGTCCCTGGGAGCTGGGGGATGAGGGTGGTGTTTCTTGTTGGTTGATATTGTTGTTCTTCCTATGGGGTTGCTCCTTCAGTTCTTTCTCTAACTCCTCAATTGGAGACTCCGTGCTCATTCCAATGGTTGTCTGTGAGCCAACCATTTGTTAGGCTCTGGCAGAGTCTCTCAGGAGACAGCTATACCAGGTTCCTGTCTGCAAAGCACTTCTTGGCATCAGCAATAGTGACTGGGTTTGATGGCTACATATGAGATGGATCCTCCAGGAGAGCAGGTCTTTCAGGAGTGCTCGCCTACCAGGTATCCCTAATCCTTGATGACCCCCAACTAACCACCAACTATTGACACTAATGATCTTCCTTTTATTTTTTTCTGCCTCATTTTTTGGTGTCAGGGTCTCTAACTGAATCCAGGCCACACAGATTTAGCTAGGCTAAGTGATTAGTGAGCCTCTGGGATCCACATATCTGCACCTTCCCAAAGTGGGACACTAGGTACTTTTCTGCAGTCCAGTAAGTTTTTAATGAGACCAGAATACACAATCACAGCACGGTTTGATTTTAAGGCAAGTCTCAAATCCGAAGGGGCTCATTTGTTATATAGCCCAAGCTGGCTTCCACCCAAGGTCCCCCTGAGTGCTGGGATTACAGCGGTGTGCACCATACCTGGCTTAGAGGTAGCATTTATATCCCAGGTTGATGCTAAAGGTTTGTTTTTGAAAAACCCCGAGAGGAGCCCCTCACTCAAGCCTCAGGACAATAGCGAACCCCCAAGAACTCACGAGAGACTAAGCTTGATGCAAACCAAGGATTTATTTGGGGAAAGCCAGACCTCTGGGGACGACTCATATCCCACGACCTCAAGGGGAAAGAAGTCCCAGTTTTTATAGGCCCTCAGGGGAGAAAGGAGAAGGGGGGCGGGGGGAATCAAGGATTTCCAGATCTAAACAATGTCTATTCTCAAGAAATGGGTATGGGAGGGGTACAAGGAAAGAGTCCGGTGCAGGTGCAACAACTCTGGATTGGCCCGGCTGTAGTTGCTGGGGAGATTTTTCGACTCTATCCCAGTAACCAATATCACAAACACCTGGCAATGAGGTGCAGCAGTGGGCACACACTTGGGTTCAAGGAACAGTCAGAACATTGGCAGACACACGGGTTCAAGGAGTGGCCAAACCATTGTGCACCTCTATTTTTCTAAATCAGTAAAGATAATTCTGCTAACAATGAAATCTATTTTGCCAATTTCAGGGCTTCTGTGACCTTTTACATTCTGTCATGATCTTTCATTTTCAGTTAAGAAATACAACAGAAAAAAGAACAAGAGCTCACAAAATGATCTGCAGAGCACTGTATTCCTATTACAGCTTAATTATTAACTAAATAAAAGCTTCCACCTGAATATGAATTTCTAAGTGGAAATAGATAAATGTGGCCTGGAGAGATGGCTCAGTGGTTAAGAACACAGGCTGCTCTTCCACAGGTCCTGAGTTCAAATCCCAGCAACCACATGGTGGCTCACAACCATCCATAATAAGATCTGATGCCCTCTTCTGGTGTGTCTGAAGACAGCTACAGTGTACTTACATATAATAAAGAAATAAATCCTCTTTTTTTTAAAAAAAAGGAGAAATAGATAAATATACTTTAACCTGCTGAGGGTAATTATACTTTCTTTGAGACCGATTTATATAAAAACAGGCACTCTGAATACAGTAGAAGGAATACACAGAAATGCATGGTAACTTCTCACCTGGGGACTATTAACCTGAAGTAAATAGGGAATTTTCTTTTTTCCCTCCATATTCCATCTTTATTTTGTTTTTCACTATTAAATTTTTCTGACCAAAAAATTTGTTTTAATAAAATTTTCATTAAAGACAGTAATAGTCAATTTTTATTTAATTCTAGTAGTTTGTGGATGATGCTTTACACCTCAAAAGTCTGGTTACATTTTAACTGAACCAATTAGATTGTTCACTTTATGAGTTGACATTCAGCAACTGTTTTTTGGGAGGGGAAGTGTACTACACTCTAAAAATGGAAATAGTATGTTGAATAAGAAAACAAGTGATTAATCTTGGCTACTATTTCAAGAAGAAATACTTTCTCCAAACTCCATAATCCATACAAAAAGAAATCTAATTAGTTTGACCTTACAACAAATATACCAGTACACTATGTAGTGTAAATGCAAATATAAATTAAATTTAAAAAGCAAAATCTAATAAGTCTATTCTCATCCTGAGGGAGAAAAAAAACCCTAACAAAGTCTCTGTTGGCCCACTCAGTGATTTCAATTTCTAAGTACCACAAACTGAAATTCTTTTACTGAATAATTTCTCCCTATAGTGGACTTGTTTTCCCTATAGCAGGATACCAAATTTATCAGTATTCTGCCAGAACACAGTCGTTTAAGTCCACTAATGAAACCATACAGAACTGCAATCCAAAATGCCAGTCATGATTCCTATAATGTCCAGAAAAATCCCAAATTGTAGTCCCAGGCCATGGAAACAGTCCATGCAAAGGACTCCAAGAATAGGATGTACTCATGGACACGGTCAGTCACGACCTCCCTGACACCACATGACCTTTCTACGAAGGCAGTTATTAAAACTTAGCAACTGATCTCTCCCCTCTCTCTGAAGTTAAAGGAGGCAGGGTGGCTGCTGAGATGCGCATGTCGGCTGCTCGGTGCCGCCCAGAGTCAAGTACTTATCTTTCGATACACCCCTTACCATGAGCAGATCAGAGAGGGAAGAAAAGGTAAAGTGGCCTCCAAGGATGGGTTTGGGGAAGAAGGGAGGGGCAGATGCAGGACGAGTTAAATAGTTTGCTTGACCTTGATTTAAAGTGGTATCTGTCTAGAAAAATCATCGATTTCCTTTAGATTTTCCAATTTTGTAGAGTAAAGGCTTTTGTGGAGTAAGACCTAATCATTCTTTGATTTATTTTCCTCATTATCTGTTGTAATATCTCTTTTCATTTCTGATTTTCTTTATTTGAATACTTGCTTGGCACCAGCATTGGCAGAGTGCCTGCAGGGTCTGGAAAAGAGCTTCGAAGAGAAAGAAAGATCAGAAAAGGGACTGCATTCGCTTTATGAGAGACAGGACAGATAGGAAGCACATCTCCATATGGCTTCTCTTACTCTGACAACTTTTGTCTCTTTCAAACTTTATTTATACACAAAATCATTTCCTCAGACATTATGTACACAGCTTTTCAAAGTACATTTACTTCTAAAATCTTCCTTGAGTATAATAAGAGTATTGAATAAGAGTATTGAAAAAGGAACAAAGTGAGCAAATAGCAATTTTATGACAGAAAAATAACATAAAATCAATTTTCTTAAACTCAGTATCTTCTTCCTTAAGATTAGTGTCATATAGTAGCCTTTCAATTACAGACATGCTAGACAGGATTGCTCTATTTGAATTTGATTCTGTTTTAGTTTGGCATAAGATTAATAGATCTGTATAGCCCTGGCTGTCCTGGAACTCACTCTGTAGAACAGGCTGGCCTTGAGCTCAGAAATCTACCTGCCTCTGCCTCCTCCCATGTGCTGGGATTAAAGGCGTGTGCCACCACCGCTCAGCCCAATTTCTTTATGAAGGCACTTAGTGCTGTTAACTTTCCTCTTAGCACAGCTTTCATTGTGCCCCATAAGTTTGGGAATGTTGTGCCTTCATTTTCATTGTATTCTAGAAAGTCTTTAGTTTCTTTCCTTATTTCTTCCTTGACCTAGAGATCATTGAGTACAGAGTTGTTCAGTTTCCTGAGTGTCTGAAATCCAGCTTTAATCCATGGTTGTAAAAGATATGACTCATTAGGATCAACATGAAGATCAAGTTGCACATCTGTTACATATATGCAAGGAGGCCTAGGTCCATCCCATGAATATTTTCTGGTTGCTAGTTCAGTCTCTGAGAGACCCAAGGGCTCTCTGAGTTGACTCTTACTTTATCTTGGTTTTCCTGTGGAGTTTATAGAAGTTATCGGAGGGAACTGGGTGGGAGAGGGGATGGGGAGGGGAATGAAGAGAATTCAGGAACATGTATTTTATTTCACCTTCTAAGTGAGATTCAAGCTTCCTTGCTTCAGTTTTCCTTTAGCTTCTTGGGAACTGCAGAGCAAAACATGGTTATCCTGTATTATATGGCCAATATCCACTTATATGTAAGTACATAGCATGCATGTCCTTTTGGGACTGGTTTACCTCACTCTGCATATTCTCAAGATCCATCCGTTTGCCTGCAAAATTCATTTTGTTTTTGTTTTTAAGAGCTGGATAGTATTTCCATTGTGTAGATATACCACAATTTTTTTGTCCATTCCTCAGTTGAGGGATATCTAGGTTGTTACCAGTTTCTGGTTATTGTGAATAAAGCTGCTACAAACATACTTGTCTTTGTGCGATAGAGCATCTTTTGGGTATATGCCCAGTTGAATAGCTGGGTCTTGATGCAGAACTATTTCTCCTTTTCTGAGAAAATGCCATAGTAATTTCCAAAGCAGTTGTACATGTTTGCACTCTCACCAGCAATGTAGATGTGTTCCCCTTGCTCCACAGCCTCACCAGCATGTGCTATCAGTTGAGCTTGTTTTTTATTTTAACCATTTTGACTGACGTAAGATGAACTATCATAGTTGTTTTGGACTTTGAACATTTCTTTAAGTGCTTTTTGGTCATTTGAGATTCCTTTGTTAAGAATTTTCTGTAGCTCTGTGCCTTATTTTTGTGTTGGGTTACTTCGGTTGTTGGTATTTAACTGATTGAGTTCCTCACAACTTTTGGATATTAGCCTTCTAGCAAATGGAGAGTTGATGAAGATTTTTCCCAATGTATAGGCTGCCATTTTGTTCTTATGACACCGATCTCTGTCTTACAGAAGCTTCTCAGTTTCATGAGGTCTCATTTATTAATTGTTTATTTTAGAGCCTGATGCAACAAGCTATTTCCCACTTTTTCTTCTATTAGATTTAGTCTATTTGGTTTTATGTTGAGGTTCATGATCCACTTAGACTTGAGTTTTGTGCAGGGTGATAAATAGGAATCTATTTTTATTCTTCTTTATGTAGACATCCTGTTAGCATCATTTGTTGAAGATGTTTGCTTTTTTTCCATTGTATGGTTTTAGCTTCTTTATCAAAATCAAGTATCCATGAATGTTTAGTCAGGGTTTCCATTGCTGTGAAGAGACACCACTGACCAAGCCAACTCTTATAAGGGCAATATTTAATTGAGGGTGGCTTACAGGTTCAGGGGTTCAGCCCATTATCAGCAAGGTGGGAACACGGTGGTGTCCAGACACATGGAGCTGGAGGAGCTGAGAGTACCCCATCATGTTCCAAAGGTAGCTAGGAGAAGACTGGGTTCCAGACAGCTAGAATGTCTTAAGTTCTTAAAAGCCATGTTCAGAGTGACATACCTAATCCATCAAGGCCACAATTCCTAATAGTGTCATTTCCTGTTCCAAGCATATACAAACCATCACAATGAGTCTGTTGGTTTATTTCTGGATCTTCAATTCCATTCCACTCATCAATGTGTTTGTTTCTATTTTAATACCATGTAGGTTTTATTACTATTGCTCTGTAGTACAGCTTGAAGTCAGGGATAATACCTCCAGAGATTCTTTTATTGTTTAGGATTGTTTTAGATATCCTAGGTTTTTGTTTTTCCATATGAAGTTGAGGATTGCTTTTTCAAGATCTGTTAAAAAATGTGTTGAAATTTTGCTGGAGATTGCATTAAATCTGTAGATTGCATTTTTGTAAAATGGCTATTTCCACTATGTTAATTCTAGTGATCCAAGAGCATGGGAGATCTTTCCATCTTTTTATGTCTTCTTCAATTTCTTTCTTTCTTCAGGGACTTGACACTCTTGTCATACAGGTCCTTAACTTGCTTGCTTAGAGTTACATCAAGATATTTTATATTATTTATGGCTACTCTGAAGGGTGTTGTTTCCCAAATTTCTTTTGTGTCTCATTTTATTCCTCTCACTATTTCATATATTCCCTATTTGACCTAAAAAGCATAAATGCAATAACCTCCCATCTCTCCTTATCCATTTCTTTTTCTTCCCAGAAAGCATGCTTTCCACACACCCCCTTTCTTCCATATCTTTCTCCAGTCCTTTTCTAATAAATATCTGTTTATCTTCCCAAGCACAACTTAAGTAGTTTCTTCTCTATGTATTTTTCCTTACTATTTGGTCAGAATAAATCCCTTCTTCAGGGGGCTGGAGAGATGGCTCAGAGGTTAAGAGCACTGACTGCTCTTCCAGAGGTCCTGAGCTCAATTTGCAGCTACCACATGGTAGCTCACAACCATCTGTAATGTGATCTGATACCCTCTTCTGGTGTCTCTGAAGACAATGACAGTGTACTAACATAAAATAAATATAATCTTTAAAAAAAACTCTCTCAATTCTTCTGCTAGCAGTTTGAATTTCTAATCAGTACAAACAATATTCTACTTTGCTTGATGGAATCTTGTTTACTCATCTTCTTCCTCACTGCCTGGTTTAACCTCCTTAGTGTCTTATCAACCACCTGTCACACAGTGCCTGGCACCAATGTCAATGTCATGTTTACTTCGCATATGAATGGATCCATTACCTTTTCCCAATTACTACTGAAGGCTCATAAGAACTCCTGGTTCCTATGTTGCAAATTTTCTTTACTCTTCATTCTACAGCTGCAGCCTTGTATTTATGTCCTGACCCTTGTGCTTCTTTCTCTATTCATCTTATATATGGCCCAAAGGTATGAAATTGTATGTACCACATGTATGGAGGTTGTCAATTGTATGCTCATATTTTCACAGGATCTTGAAACTGAAAAATAACTTAGTGAATTACATCTGTCTCTTCCTTAATAAAGAATTGATGCCTACAAAAGTAAAGGGTTTAAGCATTTGTATCATGTACTAGTCAGAAATAGAATTCAGGAACTTCTGGAATAATAATCACTCCTAACCTCAAGATGTACTATGGAGCAATAGTGACAAAAAAACAAACAAACAAAAAACCAGCCCAGTATTTGTATAGAAACAGACAGTTTGATCAATGGAATAGAATTCAAGATCCCAAAATAAACTCACACATTTATGAACACTTGATTTTTGACAAAGAAGCCAAAACCATGTCTTAGCCAGGGATTGTATTCCTGCACAAACATCATGAACAAGAAGCAAGTTGGGGAGGAAAGGGTTTATTCAATGTATACTGCCCACACTTCTGCTCATCACCAAGGAAGTCAGGTCTGGAACTCAAGCAGGTCAGGAAGCAGGAGCTGATGCAGGGTCCATGGAGGGATGTTTCTTACTGGCTTGCTTCCCCTGACTTGCTCAGCTTCTTTCTTACAGATCCCAAAACTACCAGCCCAGGGATGGTACCACCCACAATGAGCCTTCTCTGCCTTGATCACTAATTGAGAAAATACTTTACAGCTGGATCTTATGAAGGCATTTCCTCAGCTGAGACTCCTTTTTTCTGTAATAACTCCAGCTTGTGTCAAGTTGACACACAAAAAACCAGCCAGTACACCATGCAATGGAAAGAAGGAAGCATCTTCAACATATGGTGCTGGTTTAACTGGATGTCTGCATGTGGAAGAATGCAAATTGCTCCATTTTTATCACCCTGCACAAAGCTCAAGTCCAAGTGGATCAAGGACCTCAACATAAAACCAGATACACTGAAACCTGTAGAGAGAAAGTGGGAAAGAGCCTTGAACTCATTGGCACAGGAGAAAATTTCCTGAACAGAACACCAATAACTCAGGCTCTAAGATCAACAATTGATAAATGGGATTTCATAAAACTGAAAAGCTTCTGTAATGAAAAAGACAATGTTAATAGGACAGAATGGCAGCTTACAGATTGGGAAAAGATCTTTACTAGCCTTAAACAGAGAGCTAATATACAAACAACAAATTAGGTTCAAAAAACAAAACAAAAACACAACCCAAAACAAAACAAATCTCAAATAACCTATTTAAAAAATGGAGTACTGAGCTAAACAGAGAGTTCTCAATAAAGGAATATCAAATGACTGAGAACCACTTAAAGATATGTTCAAGAAGTACTTAAAGATATAGTCAACATCCTAGGTCAAATCAGGAAAATGTAAATCAAAGTGACCAGGAAATTCCACTTTACAGCCTTATTCATAACAGCCAGAAACTTGGAAACAACACAGATGTCCTTCAACCAAAGAATGAATACAGAAGATGTGATTCATTTACACAATGGAATACTTTCAGGTATTAAAAACAAGGACATCATGAATTTTGCAGGCAAATGGTTGAACTAGAAAATATTCTGAGGTAAACCAGATCCAAAATGACATGTATGGTATATTTTCACTGTTAATTGAATATTAGCCAATCGGTACAGAATATCTATGATAAGCCCACAAACCCAAAGAAGTAAATTAGAAGGAGGTCTGAAGTCTAAGTGAGGATGCTTAAATCCCACTTGGGGACAAAATAGTCATGGTAGGCAGAGGTGGGGGGGAGGGATTTGGATGGGAGTTTGGAATGGGATGGCAAAAAGGGGACAGGAACAATATGGGGAAAGATAGGAGAGAGATCCAGAGGGTCAGGAGAATGAATGGAAATGTGTGAGTGCCAGGGTCACGGGTAGGAAGTCCAGAGACCTGGGATAGGGAAGACTCCTAGGAATCAATGCAGGTGACTTTAGCTGAAATGCCCAACAGTGAGGATATGGCACCTAAAGAGACAACCTCCAGTGGAGGGACCAACCCACCTACAAAACTTTTGATCCAAAATTGTTCCTGTCTAAAAGAATTCTAGGGACAAAAATGGAGTAGAGTCAGAAGGAATGGCTGACCAATGACTGGCCCAACTTGGGATCAATCCTATGGGCCGGCACCAATTCCTAACACTATTACTGATGCTATGTTGTGCTTGCAGTTAGGAGCCTAGATGTCTGTCCTCTGAGAAGCCCAAGAAGCAGTTAACTGAGACAGATGCAGATACCCACATCCAAGCACTTGAGGTGGTCAGGGACACTTTTATGCAAGAGTTGGGGGAAGGACTGAAGGTCCTGAAAGGGATGGTAACCCCACAGGAAGACCAACAGTCTCAACTAACCTGGTCTCCCTGAGAGCTCCCCGAAACTAAGCCACCAACCAAAGGACATACAGGAGTGAATTGGAGTCACCGGGCACATATATAGTGGAAGTCTACCTTGTCTTGCCTCAGTGGGAGAGGATGTGCCTAAATCCTCCTTGATTTGGAGGGTATACAGGGTGGGCAGGGTAGACACCCTCTCAGAGATGAAGGGGTAGAGGGATATGGAGACAAACTCTGCAAGGGGGGAATGAGAGTGGGGCAGCATTTCAGATGCAAATAAAATCGTTTTTAAAAATTATCTTATTTAGTTACATCCTCAAAACTGCCCCCTCCCAGTCTCCCCCTTAAAGAGTCCCTCTCCCATAACTCCCTCCCCTTTTTCTCTGAGAGGGTGGTACCCCCTCCCACCAGGCACATCAAGTCTCTGCAGGGATATACACATCTTCTCCCACTGAGACCAGATAAGACTCTGTTGTCTGCTACAAATGTGCTGGAGCCTCGCTCCAGCCCATGTATGCTCTTTGGGGGTTCAGTCTCTGAGAGCTCCCAGGTGTCCTTTCTTTCTAATGCATCTGTTTTGTGCAGATGATCGTCTATGGAATAAAGTAGTGTACTAATATTATTCATTGATATTGGCTTGGTGTCTAATTTCTTTTTTTTTTTTTTTTTTTTGGTTTTTTGAGACAGGTTTTCTCTATATATAGCCCTGGCTGTCCTGGAACTCACTCTGTAGACCAGGCTGGCCTCGAACTCAGAAATCTGCCTGCCTCTGCCTCCCGAGTGCTGGGATTAAAGGCTTGCGCCACCACACCCGGCCTAATTTCATTTTATGATGATGCTGTTTGTGAATAGTTACAGCTCTCTAGAGTCACAGAATTTATAGAATGAATTAGCAACAACATTGGGATGATTTACAGGCTGTAGTCTAGTTAAACTAATACCCGTTAGCTGTGCACAGAGTCTAGATAACTAGTATTTATTCAGTTTCACAATTCCAGAAGTCTCAAATGGTCTTCCTAAAGAAGTAAATTCCAATGCCAGTAATGGAATGGAAGTGCTAACAAGGTAAGGGCAAGCAAAAAAAAGCAAAAACTTTCTTCTTCCATGTCCTTATATGGCCAGCAGAACACGTGGCCCAGATTAAAAGAGTGTCTATCTTCCTACCACAAGATCTGAATTAAACCTATGCGTTTTCCCACCTTAAGATCCAAATCAAAAGTCTGTGTGTTCCCCCCTTAAACGTCTGAACTAGAAGTGGATTTACCCACTTTATCCCAAGCAGGTATCAGTTTCAACACTCTCTCTCTCTCTCTCTCTCTCTCTCTCACACACACACACACACACACACACATACACACACACACACACACACACACATGTAAGAAGCCACCCTCACATTCGCCGTTGCAAGATGGCGCTGACATCCTGTGTTCTAAGTGGTAGACAAATAATCTGCGCATGTGCCAAGGGTAGTTCTCCACCCCATGTGCTCTGCCTTCCCCGTGACGACAACTCGGCCGATGGGCTGCAGCCAATCAGGGAGTGACACGTCCTAGGCGGAGGATAATTCTCCTTAAAAAGGGACGGGGTTTCGCCATTCTCTCTCTTGCACTCTTGCTCTCTTGTGCTCTGGCTCCTAAAGATGTAAGCAATAGAGCTCTTGCTCTCTGGCTCCTGAAGATGTAAGCAATAAAGCTTTTGCCGCAGAAGATTCCGGTTTGTTGCGTCTTTCCTGGCCGGTCGCGAACGCATGTAAGACACACACACACACACACACACACACACACACAGATGATGGCTATTACAGCCACATCCCTATAAATAATCCCAATAAAACTAACTGCTTCACCAAGCTGCAATTTGGCTGTATTCATTCTTTTGTCTGTTGTGGGTTCACTATTTTGGGAATATAGAAGGGTGTGTTGAATTTCTTTGGGAAATGTCTTGTCACACAACACAATTGGTGACTGAACATTTAAATGAATTAAAGATGAGTCGAGAAGAAGTAAATGCATAATCATGGATAAGGATAGCAAAACATGCAACTGTGACTAAGCAACCCAAGGAAGAAACATCTGCAGAGAAAATTTTGATACAAAATTTTCATTTTCTTTGTGGTATAGTGTCCCTTTGTTTTATAACAGCAGTTGCACAGATCATGCTCTGGGTAGTACCACATAAAACTAAGACTGAGCCATCAGAATTAGGAGTGCCTATAGGAGATGCATTTCTAACTGCACACAGTAGTGATGTGCAGTTAGGCTAGAAGTTATTTATGTAAAGGAGAAATTACAGGCTGGAGAGATTGCTCAGTGGTTAAGAGCATTGACTGCTCTTCCAGAGGTCCTGAGTTCAAATCCCAGCAACTGCATGGTGGCTCACAACCATCCATAATGGGGTTTGGTGCCTTCTTCTGGAGTGTCTGAAGACAACACCAGTGTACTTACATATAATAAATAAATCTTTAAAAGAAAAAAGAAATTACAACAATAAAGGAAGATGCAGTAGCATCCTCCATGTTAGCCTCTGATTTGACAAGTAAATGAGAGAATATAAGAGGTGGTAAAAGCAGTAAAAGATACTCTCCAACTTTGATCTTTGGTGGGAATAGAGGGGAAATCTGTGACTCAGAATACAGATAGCAGCGTTTAAAAGGTCCAGTACAAGAAACTATGGTAGTCAGGGAATGTTCAGTACCTGAGCTGCTGGAATTGAAGAAGACTTTTAAACAAGCAAAGAAAGAGCTCATCTCAGCCTGGCTTGTGAAGCTGTGGGGCATGGGAGCAGGTGTGGGGACAGAAAAATTGGGTGATGTAACTTCCCATCCATCCTAAAGGCTTCAAAAACCTAAGTTGATATTAGTGAAATCAATTCCTCCCTGATGGACTGTTTTTTCAGAGCCATTAGGAACACTTGGTTATACAAATCTGAAATCCCCATAAATGTCTGGGTATGGAAAACAATAGATGGGGAATATACACTATCAAAGGCATTAGAACAAGTGAATCCATGTTTGAAGCCCAGATCACTGTACCAGATAAAACCATGTTCTTGATTCTGCAGCTTGCCTCTGTATTTTCCCTCAGAAGCTCTTCTTTCTCCTACCCTTACACCCACAACCTCCCCACCCCTGACTTGCAGCAAACTCTAGGGTTCTTTCTACCTCCCTGGTCACTCCAAGAGGATTCAAGGAGTCACAGGTGTCAGCATGAGTAAGACAAATCACAAAAACTCCCCAGATTCAGTGGCACTGAGACTAGCACTCTCCCAGATAACCAGGTGCAGCTCTATAAGGATCAAATGCATACTTACATCAATGAGCTGAGGCATTTGTAGCCCCATCACCAATATTATGCTGGCTGACCTAGGACTAGTGTATTTAAATCACTGAATACCCCCCCACTCCCAGCAATTGAACTGGATAAAGTACTGGAAGAGATACCATAAATCCCCATAGATGACTGATCCACATATAGTATGAATTAGGCACACCAACCAAGAATTGGTAGCATAGTAATACAAATGAGTATAAACATCAAGAGACTATAAGGAAAAAGTAGGAAATGGGATGAGTTAAGGACAAGATGAATAGCAGTAAGTGATGAGACTTGTCCTGTGAAAATTTTGACTATATTAGAGGCCTCACTTTAAATAGGGTCCAGTGGAAACGGAAGACTGGCTGGTACTGGGATGGCTACTAGGGAGCAAGAAATGTAGAAAGAAATATATAACAGAGTTCAACAGAAATCCAAATCATTTGTAGTTTTCCATATGGCAGCCCACATCCACTAAGCCCATATGGAAATCAGGAAGCAAATACTTTTACTAAGGTAGACGCCATTTCTCCCCCTCAGGTATTCTTGGAAGCTGCCCACTGAATTCACATACAATCTGGAGAGCCAAAATATGTTGTCATTCCTATAAAATGCATTGATATCTTTGCATTCTGTCCAAAAGTGAGGCCTGCTCCCAATTACAGTCTTAAATTGATAAGACATGAAAATAAATCAACCTGCCCCATGAAAGATTAGCAGGACTTTTTTTCCTATGCCTGTGAGTGAGGGATGCAAATATGACCTACCCTGTTTGGATACTGCCACAAGTCTCTTACAAGCATTAATATGCAAGTGAGCCATAGGTGAAGCCATTCAGGGTCTTATCCAATTAAATTCTGTATATGAGCATCCACAAAGAATCAATAGGGGGTGGGTGGCTATGGGGGACTTTTGGTATAGCATTGGAAATGTAAATGAGCTAAATACCTAATTAAAAATAGAAAAAAAAAGAATCAATACTGACAGTACCTTTTACTAGTATTGATGTGAAGAACTAGACTGAAAATAACAATATGAAGAGCTGTCATCAATATTCCTGCTCAAGAAAAGAACCTACATGCTAAAAGACTGACATGCTAGGCAAAGATGTGCATGTATTACAATAATGGATTGCCTTTGAATAAAATTTAAGGCCTGCTCCAAAAGAGGCGAGTTCACATCTAGTATCAGGACAAAAACCTGTAGAGATTTTTGATCCCAATGTGGAAGCAACTTCTTTTTTTTTTTTTTTTTTTAACTAGATGGCTATGAAATATTTTTCTAAATATATATTCTTGCACCTTTAGATAACTGTTGTCATTCTCAAAAACTAATCACAGATTTAAACTCTTGAAACAAATGATTGTTGTGGTGGCATGATGGTCTGATTCATAGTCCATAGGTGAACATCTATAGTCATCTCTCTGAGTTTCTGGGATCATTGAAAAAGAGGGGGTAGAAATAATGTTAAGAGCCAGAAGAAGCAGTGCAATATTGTGTAGCAGGTTTCTTTGGGGCTAAAACATCCATCTCCCAGTGAAGCTTCTTAAGACAACACTCAATACAACAACTCAAAACAGCTTTAGAAAGTCCCTGAAACTGACCAGATTCACTAGGCCCCTTCTCTCCAAGAATAAGTAATACAGACTGCCGAGAGAGTCAAATTTAGATAAGCCAAGCTACAAAAAAGCCTCTCAGACCAGACTTGAAATATACATCCTGTCTCTGTCTCTGTCTCTGTCTCTGTCTCTCTCTCTCCCTCACACACACACACATACACACGCACAGGCATACTCACATGCACATACACACACACATACACACACCCTGAAAGAATCACATGAAATGGATATTTTCCAACCTGTTGAGTTACCTGCAAGATTTGCAGTGTGCTACAGTTCCCAGGTTTGTGAGCTGACACAATTCTGGGCTGGGCTTATGTGACACAGATTTCTGCTCTTGAAGGTTATCACTCACACATAGTCCTGAATCAATCACAATCAAATTATTGGTTCGTTAAGTTAGACTTTCATAGTAGTTTGATTTTGGTCAGTTGTAGGCTGAAGTGCATAGATGCATGAATAGCATCCACATCTAGACAATGTAAAGAAGTTGAGATCCCTCCAGGATCAGGATTTTATATGGAGTAGGATGATTTTTAAAAAAGAGTTCAATGTAGGGCATGACTCCAATAGAATAGCATCTTTACCTCACAATGGGAGTTATATACATATAAACTCAGAGTTTATGATAATACCCAGAAACCAGTTCAAAATTCCAACATTGTAAAGGGAAAGTAGACACAAACCCCAAAAGTTATTTGCAATTAATATTTCTGGAAAAGGATAAAATCAGTTTTCTGCATTGTACTGTCACTGGGTCTATCAACAACAACCCAGGGCAGAAGATGTCCTTCTGGAGAAGATGGAAAACATAAACCAGCCTCCATGGTTTTTGTACACAAATTTTTCTTGTTGCTTCTTTTTTTTTTTTTAAAGATTTATTTATTTATTATATGTAAGTACACTGTAGCTGTTTTCAGACACTCCAGAAGAGGGAGTCAGATTTTGTTACAGATGGTTGTGAGCCACCATATGGTTGCTGGGATTTGAACTCCAGACCTTTGGAAGAGCCGTCGGGTGCTCTTACCCACTGAGCCATCTCACCAGCCCCTTGTTGCTTCTTTTTAAGTTTGTCAGAGAGGACAGGAAGATTCACGTAACCAGCAGTTCATGTTCCTGCTACTTTTCAGATTTGCAAGGGAGCTGTATAATAACTGAGTCTCCTAAGTAGGAGTGCAGAGACCATCATCCTGCTTTGATGTGAAGTCAGTATTGTAAGAAAAAATACTATCCCCATTCTTCCTACATAAAGGCCATCTCTTCTCCAGGCCAGATGTTTCAAATACATGACACCTCATGCCCCTAGGAACTTGGGAGAGGGATTACCTTTGCACTGTAACAGCCCTTAATATGAAAACTGTAGTGTCACTGCTGATATCAAGTCCCACTCAGTTTTGAGCTGATGTTTGAAGTGGAGGGTTGCTGGAAGTTACTGTAAGTGTTGGAGACAGCATCTCCAAGGGATCTGTTCAATGCATGGGCATCTCAAACAAAAACATGGAGACACTCAATGTAATACCTACCCACTGAATCTGAAGCTTGGGGAAAAGAAACCCACTCACTGGTGAAAGGTGCTTCAAGAAAGAGCATCTGTACTTTCTAGAAAGATCTCTCCTTCAATACTTCCTCAAGGCAAAGCTAGGCTTTGGGCCCTAATGAGTCTTTCCACACATCTGCAACATAACAATCTCAGAATGAATCAACACAGGAAGGGATCTGTTTCAAGAGACTGGGGGTCCTGGGGGGCACCCATCTTGCCAGTGGTGACATTACATGACAATTCCCTCAGACAGAAATTGAGTTGTACTAATAGTTTCATACTCCTTTAAGGCACTGTCACCCTGTACTGGCTGACATACAAGCCCTAAACTATCTATCTGAGAGTTAATGAAGTCATTTAGTGCAATTCTTATAGAACTGGGGAAATGATGAGTATGAAAGGGGTACATTTGCAAAATATATTTTACCCGTGTTCCTACTTTCCTAACAAACTTGCTGTTTAACCGGATACATGTAAAGCTATACCAACACAAAGACCAAGGAACTCACTGGGGACAGGGTCTACTTTGTCCAACAATGTCTACTCTTGCCTTAGGGGATCTCTCTGTTCCTGAAAGACATGTTTAGTACTATCTTAGTGGAAATTGGCCCTATGTTTGTGAGGAATGTGGCCAATGCAATGTATCCATCTCCTGTTCAACCCTTATTCTTCAAGTCCTTAGTCTGGTCAGAGAATCTGAATGAAGAGAATTTAGCTCCAGGGGCTTGGATATTACTTCCTGTGAATAGCCACACTCCACAAATAATCAACAGAAAATGAGAAGACCTTTGCCAGTATTTATCTCAGTCAATTCCACATGTGGTGTATGGTCATTAATGGCCTACAGTCAGAAATGCTCTGCTCTGTATCCTGTAAAAAAACATGAGAAACATGGTAAATATTCACCATCTTTGCTTCCTAAAAACTTCCTAGTTTTTGGTGAATGTTGCCCCAATTCTGGTGATTCTCAAAATTCTACAGCACTTGGGTTTAAACATCTATACACACTGACAAGACACATACATATGAATCTACATCTACATATGAATACACACTGGGACATGTGGAAGTGGTCCCAGATCTTTTAAAAGGCAGATTTCCTTTTTGTGATGCTTTTTTTTTTGACTATCTAATATTATTTCCCTGTATCTCCAAGGTATTTATTTAAACAGTCAGGTTTGCTAGGTTTGGATTAGTAGAAACTCCTGGAGGACACTTGGGATGTCACCACAAAGGAGCACACTGGAGAGAACCACGTTGGTTTGAGATGGAGAAGTGTGAAGTTGAAGGCAAAAACCTGGGTAAGCCACTCTGATCCAGGATTGTTAAGAATAATGAAGAGCCCAAGGAAGTTCTCTTTAATCCATCACCAAATCACATAGTAGGGGTGGAATTATCACCTCCAGAGGTATGTAAAGTCTACTCGTACTTACAACTTTCCCTCACACTTAAATGTTCATGGTCATTCTCTCATTGTCCACTGAGGCCCCAGAACACCCTTTCAGGATATAATTGTCTGCTCACCTGACAAGGTCCTAATTCTCCCTTCATGAGTGCTCTTCCTTATGTTAACAGTAAAGAGGATTTGGCCACAGGTCATCCATGATTACCTGTGATTGGAAGCGGGGCAGAAGATGGAAATCTCATTCCCAGGACTAACCTACCTAGGCCTTGAGGATAATGGATGGTCAGAGAAAGCCAACCTCAGCAATCCTGTTGGAGCCAGGGAATTTGTGTGCACACAACCAGTTGAAGAAAGTGAGTCTAGTAGTTTCTTGCATGCAGTTAGCATAACCATGCTCTGCCTGTCCAATCAACTCTATTATACTGGAATCTGACTCTTTGTATACTGCAGAAAAGGAGTGTGGAATAGCACAGGGATCACCATACCCCTGCCCATGCAACACCCCATAACCTATGACCATACATTCCAACCATGCTGAGCTGATAGTCCTTCGTGACAATATCATTCTGGAAGTATGGGTTTTCACTAAAGAAAAACATTATCCTGCACATCCTCAGCCCAGTGTTGTACTCTTCCACCTATCAAGATGTGGAGGAAATAAAAGGGAAATCTCTATGTGTGTTATTAGGGCCCACACATGATAATAAAATGTAATACTTGCCCACATTTGTTTTTCCAGAAAACACCCTTATGCTCTGCCCAGACACAATTCCAACTCACCTCAAGCTCAACATGTAGTTCAGTAAGTCTTCATCTTGGTTGCTGATGATGGACGACATCTGTGGATGGAACATTGCTATACTATGGGAAGAGGAGCTAGAAGCAAATGAGCCACTGTGTAATGAGAGCAGTCCTTGGAGTGGGACCCCACATAGACACATGGACATAAGGTCTTTCCTTTGTTGCCCTATGTCCTTTCCTATACTAAGATGAGTAAGATGTTCTAAGTCTCCTGTTATGTGAAAATCTGAACCTCTGTAGGAGGAGGAAATTACAATCTTTGGAATATGGGAATATACTGACACCCTGGAAGATGATGGGTAGTCAGAGAAAATCAATATAAGCAGTCCAGGTGGAGTCAGGAAACTTTTATGCACAGTTGAAGAAAGCAAGCTAAGTACCTGATAAAGTGGCTGTTGATCTAATATTCCCCAGCTACTAAAGGCCAATGTATACACAAAGGATGACAAGAACTGGGCTGTATCTGCCTCTCCTGACCTTGTGCAAGAAATGTGTATGCATGCCTGTGTGTTAGACTGGCATGCTTTTCACATGCAGGCAGCATCTATATCAATAGGAAGAGAATAGTGGAGAAAAGGGATTGGCAGTGCCTGGGAGACTGATGCTATCATATTGCCTCAAAAGTCACAGAATATTTCTTCAGTAAATATGCATCCAAATGCACAATCTAAAGCTTCTGAATTATCATGAAACTGAGATCAACAGTGGTTGGTACTAAAGGGGACCACTTTGTTTCCCATACAAAAGGGCAGGCAAATCATAGACTTTATATAAAATGTTCCTGTAACTATCCCATGACAGGGTACTCACAGTAGTGATTGGTGTCCCTGGCCAAAGTCTTCTTTCCTGATCACACATTCCCTGCTGCACAAGGGTCCCACTTACTTTCTGGACATAACACCATGAGATTGGTCTCCATTGTCTAAACTTCAGAGTTCTTTCCCCAAACCACCCCACAGTTCTCCATAACCAATTCACCCTCTTTGCTACCAGTGCTCAGAGAGAACACTTAAGTATACAACTTTAGCCCAGAAGCCTGGGATGCCCTGGATTATGGTCTTTCTGCACTTAAAGTGAGATTTGCGCATTTTGGCCACCTTTGCTTTAATCCAGGCAAAAGCTCCACTACAGCGGCCGTTCACAAAGCTGAGCTCCTGTTGAAGAAGTTCCAGCTTCTCCATTTTAGATCTGCATTCCACAGGCCTACCATCTGACTGTGGCAGCCTTTTTATCCCATACTGGTCTTTAGAATCACAGGCCTGCTCTGGGTCTTTTTCCAGATTAGCCTGCTGATCTTGTTCACCTTTCTGCTTATGCTCCTTTACATTGTCACTCTCATTTTTGACATCCACCACCTCTGTAACTTTAAATAGCAGCCTTGTCCCCCTCCTCACACATATCAGGGTGATGTAGCACCTCTGCAATGGGTACCCAGTCTTCCACAGGACCACCTATTACCAAAAGCCTTCACCATCTGATTGTTCCCAGCAGGAGTACCTGGGCTCTGCTCTGATGCCTATATTGGGGCCTCTCCCTCCAGAAGGCTGCTTTCCAGGAGGACCAGGTCCCAGAATTCCTGAGGGGCCATGCCCACACTCTCCTCCTCTAGAGTCTCCATAGGATACTCAACCTGTACAAGGATGCCTGAGCCACAAGTCAGCAGGACCTGACAATCTTCTGAGTCGCAAACCAGCCTCTGAGTTTTTCTGGCAGCTCCTGGTAGCAGACTCTGTTGCTATTGGGACTGAGTGGGCTATTGTGATGTCAGCAGGACACAGGACTCAAACTGTCTTACATTAAGAAGTACATAGATAATCACATAGATAATCTTGCTCACCTCTAACCAGCCTACCTCCGACCAGTCTGGTGATCACAAGCACAACCGTCACCTAGTCCTGTGGTTCTGGTCCTGTGCCACTTGTCCAGGTGGCCTAAAGCTTGTGCTTGTGACCCTAAAGAGGTCACAGCTTCTTTAGGAGAGTGGGTAGAATGGAAAATCCAAACACCCACAGAACCCATTCCGTTGTGTCATTTCTCCTTAAAACATACAGGTTTGCAATACTTGGAGTGCCGTTGTACTTTACTATCACTGATGCACTTTTACTTATTGGTCAGATGAACAAGTAAGTGCTCTTCTACAAGTATATCTATCTATCTATCTATCTATCTATCTATCTATCTATCTATCTATCTATCTATCTATCTATCTATCTACCTACCTACCTACCTACCTACCTACCTACCTACCTACCTACCTACCTACCTACCTACCTTTGGTTTTTTGAAACAGGATTTCTCTGTGTTGCCCTGGCTGTCCTGGAACTCATTCTGTAGACCAGGCTGGCCTCAAACTCAGAAATCTGCCTTCCAAGTGCTGGGATTAAAGGCATGTGCCACCACTGCCCAGCAGGATTATTTTTATTAACAGTTATTTTGTTTCCACAGACACATTCTTGAATGCCTGACACTTTAACTGAGATCCCAATATCACAGGCTATGTATCAAGGAAACAAACTATAGTCATAATCAGCCAAGGAGTTAGTGGATGAGTGTCTTGAGGTCAAGTGGGAAGTAATGTTGCCTGAGTTGGAAGTCCAATAATTGCTGTTCTTGCTCTTCCTTCAATTGCTGTGCCTTAAACCCATAAAAGTAAGATTAGAATAGATGATCGTTCCCACCCATACTTCTTTCCTGCCAATCAGGAGAAATATTAATGATTTAAAAGGATAAAGGATTTGCTTCTTTTCTTGATTAGAAATTGAAATACATTCTGATAAATGAAACAAATAAATTGATAATCAATTTTACCCTTTATGTGTATTGCAGGATAAGTGTGTTTGTGGACTTAACTCTCCCATCAGGGATACAGCCCATGAGTGTTCATTACTTAACATTTCAGTGATTTTTTTTAAAGATAGGCATATTTAGGAATGAAGATGTTATTGTCATGATTATGTCATAAATATGTATCCAGTTTGGGTGTTTCCTGATGGAAATTTTTAATTCTTATTTTTCTTATAAGACTCTTGCTAGTTTAGTTTCACAGTGTTATTTTGAAGAGGTCCAGGCCATTTTGGAGGTACGTTAAGGTACACAGCTTGTTGAACAATACGATACAAAGGTGCATTTGACCCACGGTTTTCAGAGTACATACATAGTATGAGACTACTGGGTTTAAGCATACTATGATGATATCTATTGTAACAGAGCTGTACAGTTACTAATGCTGCTCTGCCAATGAAAGGAGTGAAAAGAAGAAAAGAGATGTTAGGCATGAAAAGCTCTGCAATATATCCTGGCACTGCTGTCTATAACATTTAAGGGAATTCAGTAATTGTCAAGTCCCTTGATAATGACAGGTATGACAAACATATGGGCAGCAACAAGTATTCAAATTAAGTCACCAGTAATAAAATTCATCCAAATTAGGAGTTTTAGAACCATTCCTCTTATGTCAACTTAAGCATCAATTCACAGGTCTCAGAATCTGTGAGTTGAAGTCTTTGTTGGGAACCATGAAAAAATAAATGAAATGAATATCTGTGTGGAAATGCTCACCAAACATTATACTGAACTTATGAGAGAGGGTTAAATGAGGTGTAGTGACAAACAGATTTACTCCTGGCACTCAAGAAGCAGAGTCTCTGTGACTCTGAGACTAGCATGATCTATATAATGAGATTTAGCACATCCAGGGACATATATCTAGTACTACATCTATCTCACTTTTAGAACCAAGGATAGTAATCTCAGAGAGGTAAGAAGGCCAGGAAGAAACTGCAGGTTATTCACTCCCATTTCATATCTTTCTGCTAAACTGTACCTGCTTTTAAAAGGCCTGCAGTTGATGTCAGTTTGTAAATCTCCTGAAGGGCCACAGCTAATCTCCACAGCATTTTGCTGGGGTTCTTGACACATTTCATGGGTCACCCAGAACCAACTGACCAAGTTGGTATGGAGAGTCAGGACTCAAACCCAATCACAAAAGAACACACATGGTATGTATTTACTGATAAGTGGATATTATCCCAGAAGCTCAAATACCCAAGTTTCAACTCACAAGCCATGTGAAACTCAAGAAGAAGGAAGACCACAGTGTCTTCACTGTGATACATTCAGTCCTTCTTAGAGGGTGGATCAAAATACCCATGGGAGGAGATAGAGAGACAAAATTTGGAGCAGGAGCTTGGCCACCATTACAAAAGATATTAGCCTCCATCCCTTAGGTCAATGAGACTTGACAACATTTTGTGGACATACCAACTAGAGTAATGTATCTTGCAAACTCTTTAAACACTCTTTCAGTTCAGCTTCCTTTATTTTGTTTTTGAATTCTTACACACACAAGAATTATGAGAATTTCTCACAATTTTCTGCTTTTCCTGTATAGATACCACCTTTTTCTGTGAGTTGAACAGAAGGAGCTAGAGGGGGGACCGGAGATGGGAACAAGAAATGGTAAACTGATCTTTAAATTTTTGACAAATCTAAGAAAAGATCCTAAGAATTGTACTAGTCATGATAGCAAATACCTCTATTACAAGCATTTGTCAGGGGTGGGGGGTGGGAAGTGGGGGATGGTAGGAAGGTAGGTGGTAGGGCCAAGTAGTTCTTTGTGAGTTTGAGGCTGACCATGTAGATAAAGTCCACTTGGTAAGTCTTAGCCCAACTGAGCCTAGTGAATACTAACTTGTATCGATAACAACAAAAGTGAAATGTAAAATAAAAGCAAACGAAAATTTGTTTCTGAGATTTGGTTCACTCTTCTTGTTTGAGCCTCTGGGTGGTGTCCTGCATATTGTGTATGAACTATAAGCTACAGGAAGCCAGTATGAATGGAACTCAATGTTACCCAATCCATACAAAACAGGATAGTCCCAAGGAAAAGAGTTCTCATGTTTCCTCACTAGGGAGATAAAGACTACAAGAGGCCAGAGAACTATACATAAAGAGTATTGTGTGAACTATAATTGGGAAAGAAATGGTTTTTAAAGGCATGAAGATGACATTATAATTGTCTTTCCAAATAAGAAACTTCTGGGACTGAATTTGCCTTGTGGTCTTGTTCGTACAACAATAAAATAGAAGTTATAGTGTCTAACTATGATCTGTTTTAGAAGTATGACATTTGTGAAGATTGATGATTGGATTTTAGAAGGCATCACTATGCTTAGTTCTAAGGATTCCTATTTAGCCACATAGACCAAGTGAAGGGAATGGTGCAAAGGCAAAGCCACTCAAGGTTAAATCTTTCTACGCTTTGTTAAAACTTGTCAGATTTCTATGTAGATTTATAACCAATTTTCAAATTGGGTTATTTGATTTTTTTATATCTAGTTTCTTGAGTTCTTTATAGATTTTGAATATCAGCCTTCTGTCAGGCATTTTAGATATTAATCACCTATCATATATGTAGTTGGTTAAAATCTTTTCCCATTCTGTAGGCTGCTGCCTTGTCTAAATGATGTTCAAAAGCCTTATTGAAGCTTTTTAGTTTCATAAGGTCCCAAGTATTGTTAAAGGACAAAATTCACAAATCTTAGTCCATGTGCTAATGGTGTTCTCTTCAGGATGTCTTTTTCAGTGCCAGTGAGTTCAAAGCTGTTGTCCACTTTCTTTTCCAATAGTTTCAGTATATCTGGTTTAACATAAAGTCTGAGTCATTTGGAATTTTTTCAGGATAAGTGCGGCTCTATTTGGATTCTTCTACATGTAGCCATCTGGTTTGACCATGACTCTTCACTATCTCCTCCCCCACCCCCCACCCCAGTTTGTTTTTCTGTATTCGCTATGAAAAAGTCAGGTGTTTATGTGTATGTGGCTTTATGTTTGGGTCTTCAATTCAAATTCACGAAGATCAGGCACTATTAACAGATTTCTATTATGTAGAATTTTTTTCTTAGTATTCCTAATTATCATTCTTATAGTTGTCCAATCTCTCTTTCCCTTAGTAGTTTGGAAATTTTTTATATTTGATGTTAGAAAAGTTTGGTATAGAACTCTTGCCCTATGGCATGGAACACTCAATATGCATTAAATAGTGTATTTGTGAAGGAATGCTGTACGATTTATATATGGGATTCAAGAGATGAAGATCTATACAAAGGACAAAATGTAGGACTTTTATGCTAAACAAACACCAATTACTATGTACTTTCATGTTGGCTACTTGGGAATTAATTCTAGCTTCATTTTTTTTTCTTTGCACCCTCACTCCTTTAGGGTACCTATGCTGCTCCTATGATTCCACATGGACTAAGATTTGTAAATTTTGTCCTTTAACAATACTTGGGACCTCATGAAACTAAAAAGCTTCAATAAGGCTTTTGAACATCATTTAGACAAGGCAGCAGCCTACAGAATGGGAAAAGATTTTAACCAACTACATATATGATAGGTGATTAATATCTAAAATGCCTGACAGAAGGCTGATATTCAAAATCTATAAAGAACTCAAGAAACTAGATATAAAAAAATCAAATAACCCAATTTGAAAATTGGTTATAAATCTACATAGAAATCTCAACAAAGGAAACCCAAATAACTGAGAAACACTTAAAAGAAATGTTCAACACCATGAGTCATCATAGAAATGCAAGTCAAAACTACTTTACGATGTCATCTTTGTAGCTGTCTAGCAGCATGGAGAACTGGGTTAACTGAAAGAAGGGCTGGAAATGAAAAGGACAGGGCTCCAGAGAAGGGTGAAGCCAAGACAAAAGTTCTGATCAAGGCTCAAAGTTTAATTCTGCAGTTCTAGCTTATAAAGGGAAAACCATAAAACCTATCCTTTGTTTCAACTGGATTATGTTCCAAAGCAAGTTCAGTGGGCAGTCTATTCTTCTAAGTTCCTATAGGAAATTCCAGGGGCAGCAAGGCGGAAGACTCCACCAAAGTCTTTAAGCCCACAAGTGGCAAGCACTCAAGGTCTGTTTAGCCTGCTTAAGGCTTGGATCTTACATGCATCACATGCATCTTACACACTTCAGAATGCCTAAGATAAGTAACACAAATAATAGCTCATAATGGTTAGGGCATGAGGCCAGGAGGCCAGGAGGACACTCTTACACTTCTGGTGGGAGTGCAAACTTTTATGGCCACTCTGGAAATCAATTTGGTGGTTTCTCAGGAAGTCAGGATCTATCTCCATCAACTACATTCATAGAAGCTTTATTCATAATACTCAGAAACTGAAAACAACCTAGATGCCCCTTAACTGAAGACGGATACAGAAAATGTGGTTCATTTGCACAATGGAATGCTACTCAGCTATTAAAACCAAGGACATAATGAACTTTGCAGGAAAATGGATGAAACTAGAAAATATCAACCTGAGTGAGAGAACTCAGACTTAAAAGGAAATGCATAGTATGTACTCACTGGTCAGTGGATTTTAGCTATTAAGTCAATGATAATGAATCTACAATTCATAGAACCACGGAGATCAGGTATATAGTAGGAGAATGGAGGAGTCAGATTTCATTAGGAAAGAGAAATAAAATAAATATTTAAAAATAAATCAAGTGGGGACTTGAACTGGAGGATCAAGTTGAGAGGAAGAAGGGAAAGAAGGATGAGGAATGGAACACTGTGAAAGAACTAAAATTAAGGGCAATTAAGGGGAGGTATGGAAACCTAAAACAGTAGAAGCTTCCAAAAATATGGATATATCCAAAAATATGGATATATGAAGGTGATCTAAGTGAAACTTCCTAAAAAATTTACATACACACACACACACACACACACACACACACACACACACACAGACACACACACACACACACACACAGACACACACACACACGATTTAATGAAATCACCAATTAATCAATTAATGAGGGAGACATAGTCCCCCCACTGGCCATCTCTTCTCAACAAAGGAAGCCTCCTTTACTGGGACTGGGTTCTATCTAATTGAGTTACAGCTCTAAGGAGTCCCATGAAAATCCTCAAATAACCAAGGCTGTTGCAAAGACTATAGACTGGGGGGAGGGGGGGGCTGAAGAGATGGCTCAGTGGTTATGAGCACTGACTGCTCTTCTGAAGGTCCTGCATTCAAATCCCAGCAACCACATGGTGGCTCATAACCATCCGTAATGATATCTGACACCCTCTTCTGGAGTGTCTAAAGACAGCTACAGTGTACTTACATAAAATAATAAATAAATCTTTTTTAAAAAAAAGACTATAGACTGCTCTCCACAAACTGACAGCAACCCCATAGCTGAAGACCATATCTACACAACTCACTGAACAGGCAGAAGTTGATCTGTGGGGTGGTGGGCTGTGCACAGATAGCCTGATCCCCAGCCGAGCAAAGGTCTGGAACCCTGGAGCCTTGCCAGGTTGTGATTTCCACCTGCACGGTTGGCCATGCATTCTGGGAACCTGGCTCCTGTCACGTGCCCACTACAGCCTCCCACCCCCCCCCCACCCCACCCCCACCCCCACCCCCCTTTCAGAGAGGTATACATATATCACTAAGTAGCTGCACCAAGCCCTCCCACATGCAAATAAGGTTTCCCCAATCTCTCAGTTCGAGCCAATGAGAAGTACCTGCTGTCAAACCCTGAATATCCCCTAAACTGTATATAAGTCCTATCCAGGGAATAAAAGGTGTGAGAGAACTATTCCCTTGTCCAAGCCTTTTGTCCTAAGAGCTGTAGCACCTGGGAGAGATGGGCTCTGCCTAAGCTCTCCCCTGAGGGCCTGCCACACTCCTCACTAGCTTGTTGGATCCTTCTTGGATCCTCATTGGCCCAGCCCTATCCAACTCAGTGCAGGGTGGGACAGACAGAGGTGGAGCCTACTGGTGTAGCAGAAGCTTTCCTGCCAGCATTCCCTTCCCTTCACCAGAACCCTCACACCAGGCCTGGCCAGAGATTTCTGTAGAAAGCCTCTGATAGTCAAGCCCACATTGATCTGGTACCAAAAGGAAGTCTTCACTGCTATATTCTAGTTTTGTTTGTTTGTTTTTTACTACAGGAATGTAGTAATATTTTATTAATAAATCCAGATTGTTTCCCATCTCAATGGTTTATGTTCCCAGATAAAAGACACACATACTGCCTTTCTAATTTATAATGCCTAAATTTTTTAATTAATTAATTAATTTTTGGTTTTTGTTTTTTAACTCTTGAAGTTAGGATAGATGATAGAATACTTAATCTAAATTGCCAAATATGATAGACTGGATGTTATTAGTGTATATCATACTTTACAATTTACATAATTGTTACAATTATGGTCAATGGATATCTGGAGAAAAGAGCTTTTTTACTTGGAAAAAAAGGGGGAATTGAATAATGAATGCTAATTCTCATTTCAAAGGCAAACAGGAGAAGACTGTTTATTTAATAATTATTATAACACAGGAAGGTACTCAGCATACTGCCAAAAGAAAATATATAACAAACAAAGCACAAATCCTTTGATTTGCAATGCTAACGTGCCTGAAAGCTATGCTAGAACAGTGTTGAGGTGTAAACAACCATTATCAGATTTGACTTAAGGCCTACAACAGGATATTGAATCTATACCTGATACTGATTGGGTTACCAAGAACCAGATACTAGATAACCTAGGAACCTATGGTAAAACCAAATACTACTTTTGTTTAAAAAAAAAAAAAGCAATAAAATGACTCCTAATGACATTCAGGTATATTCATAGATAGATGCTATTTTAGTGTTTTACTGCTGTGAATGGACACCAAGACCAAGAAGTCTCTTATAAGGACAACATTTAATTAAGGCTGCCTTACAGGTTCAGAGGTTCAGTCTATTATTGAAAAAGAATAACATAAAAAACTAGGCTTTAGGCCCAGGCTTGAGAATGTGACCTTTGTGACTCAGTGCTCTGAGGTATGCTAATCATGAAACGGATGGCGACATTCCTCCACCCACCCACTTCCTGGGTTTAGGGAATGTTCTTCAAAGAAGTTCACCCTGACCCACCTTGACCATTGCTGGAACCCCCTATGCAAAGGTGCTATTGCTAGAGGCTCATTGTTACTGTCTTGACTTTCCACTTCCTGTGACTCTTAACTGGTATTTTTGGTGTTTCTCACCAATGCCCTCCCCAACCACCTTGAGTTGTAGTTCCTTCCTTTAAATATCCCCTTACCCAGCTACTTGGGGTCCACAGTCCTCTAACCTTGCATGGTGTACAACTGTGGGCCTCGGAGCGCTCCAGAATAAAGAGTCCTCTTGCAGTTTGCATCAAGACCATTTCTCGTGAGTGATTTGAGGTGTCACCTCTCCTGAGTCAGAACGTGGGGAAGTCCTCACATTGTGGGTCTTTCATTATCATCAAGGCAGGAGAATGGTAGAGTCCAGGAAGACATGATTTGGGAGAGCTGAGAGTTCTATATGTCAGTCCAAAGGAAAACATAAGAAGAGTGATTTCCAGGAGCCAGGTCAAGGCTCTTAAAGCTCTCACCCAAATTGACACACTTCCTTCAACAAAGCTACAGCAACTTCAACAAGGTCACATCTCCTAATAGTGCCACTCCCTGAGCCAAGAATAATCAAATTACCACAGTCCACTCCCTGCCCCCCCCCCATAGGCTTGTTCAAATACATGAGTCTATGGGGGCCATCACTAGCCATAGCATAATTAAAAATACATTTAGTAAAACTTCCAAAGTTCCCATAGTCTATAGCAGTCTCAGAAATGTTAAAAGTTCAAAGTCTCATGCTGGGTGTGGTAGCGCACGCTTTTAATCCCAGCACTTGGGAGGCAGAGGCAGGTGAATTTCTGAGTTCGAGGCCAGCCTGGTCTACAGAGTGAGTTCCAGGACTGCCAGGGCTACACAAAAAAACCCTGCCTTGAAAAACCAAAAAAAACCAAAAAAAAAAAAAAAAAAAAAAAAGTTCAAAGTCTCTTTTGAGATTCATCCAGTCACTTAACTGTAATCCCCAAAGCAAGACAGGAAACCAGCTAGGCAAAGTCCAAACTCTGCATCTCCATGTCTGATGTCAACACAGTCTTTAGATCTCCAACTCCCTTTTCATCTTTGTTGACAACAACAAACTTCTTTTTATTGGTTCCACTCCCTATTAGCAGCTCTCCTTGGCAATTAGCCTACAGCACTGGCATCTTTAACATCTTGGGGTCTCAAACTCAACTTCAACTTCACAGACTCTTGTTCTAATGTCTGGGATCCACACATGATTTTCTGACCTCCTCCAAAGGGCTGGCATCACTTCTCCAGCTCTGCCCTCTGTAATACTCTAGGCTCTGGATGACCCCACTTCTCTGCTGCTGCTGCTGTTCTTGGTGATCATCCTATGGCACTGGCATCTCCAATACACTGAGGACTTCTGCTGCAACTCATAGGCTCTCTTTATTGTGCTTACACCTCAATTTCTTTGCATGACCCCTTCAGTCCTGGTCCATCAACTGCAACTGAGGCTGCACTTTCACCAGTGGCCTTCCATGGCCTCTCAGTGTCAAGGCTCAGCTGCTCTTCATGACACCATCATGCCTTCAATTCCTGTATCACCTAGGTGATCCTTAAGCATAACCAAGTCCAGTAGCAGCACGAGGTATAACCTTGGCTATCTCTGGAACACAGCTTCTTTGTGCTCTAAGAAAATACTTCCCAGAAGAATTCACCTCAGTTCTGCTAGTCTCTTCTTAATCACCACTAATTTCTTAGCTCCAGCTTACCAGAATCAATTGTCACTGTAGTCTCCTTCTCCTCTTGACTATAAAGCCAGAGGAGACACCTGGCCTCCCCCAAAGCTGCCAAGTTCTACTGCTTGCTGGGGCTGGAACATGGCACCCCTTACCTATTAGATTATCACTAGTCTTCTGTTTTCCAACTCCTTCACTTCCTAAGCTTGGCTGTCCTGGAACTTGCTCTGTTGATTGACATTGAACTCAGAGATATGCATATTAGATATCTCCTAATTACTGGGATCAAAGGCATGTGTCACCAGCCTTAGATTTAAGCTTTTCTCTGCTTGGAGCCTGCTCTATACCAGGCTCACTTTGAACTCAAAGATCTGCTTGCCTCTGTGTCCTGAGATTAAAGAGATGTACCACCATGCTTAGACCTAAGCTTAGCTGGGTAGGATCTGGCCCCAAAGTTACCAATCCCTTGATCTGTTTATTTCCTTGAACACAGAATTTAGCTCCATTGCACTTCCTTGTGCCCTTTTACTACTTAAACAACACAGTTTGTATTTTTTCTTTCTAAGATTGCTACACTTCATCTTAACACTAAGACACAGCACAAAGTCTAGACCGAATTGCTCTGAGACCTCCTTTGCAATTAATATAAATCTCTTTAGCTTAGCCTCAGGAAGACTGGACAAAGGCAAAATGCAGCAACATTCTTCACCAAAATATCACAAGAACAGTCAGTTTCTCAGCTACATACTAAAATTCTCCTCCTCAAGAGCCAAATTTCGACAGTTCAAATCACCCTCAGCAACAAACTCTTACATATTCCTACTAGGACAGCCTAGTAAATATTCACTTAAAGCATTCCACTTCTTTCTAAATCCAAAGTCCTCAAATCCCCATTTTTCCAAACAAAAGCATGGTCAGACCTATCACAGTAAACTCCAGTCACTGGTACTTGTGGAGAGCCGGTACGTGCTGCGAGCAATCGCATGTGTGCCGCCAGTAATCTCTGAGGAGAGCCGTGTGTGTGCCGCGAGCAATCGCCATTATAAGATTGCGCGGGCCTCCGCCGTGCCTAACTAGTAAACAAGCCCTGTCACGCTGCGGGTTATAAAAGCAGCGCCATTTTCCCGCTTGCCACTGTTGCTTCTTTCTTGCCAGTCGAGCGGGAGGTACTGACTTCTTTTTAGGGTTTTACTGTGACACAATGAGCAAGGCAACTTTTTTTTTTTTTCTTGGTTTTTCAAGACAGGGTTTCTCTGTATAGCCCTGGCTGTCCTGGAACTTACTTTGTAGACCAGGCTGGCCTTGAACTCACAAATCCACCTGCCTCTACCTGTGCTGTGATTAAAGGTGTGTGCCAACATGCCCGGCTTGGCAACTCTTTTATTTTTAATTTTTTATTATTACTTTTTTTTTTTTTACAGTCCAGTCATTGCTCCTCTCCCAGTTCCCCCTCCCACAGTTCCTCATCCCATTCCTCCTCTCACCCATGTCTCCAAGAAGATGTCCCGCTCCTCCTCTCCCAAACCCCAGCCAGACCTCCCCACTCCCTGGGTCCTAAAACACTGAGAGCAGACCAGGCAATCCTCTGCTGTGTATGTGTTGGGGACCTCAGACCAGCTAGTGCATGCTGCCTGTCTGGTGCCTCAGTGACTGAGAGATCTCAGGGGTCCAGGTTAGTTGAGTCTGCTAGTCTTCCTATGGAGACACCTTCCTCCTCCAATTCTTCTAGCCTTTCCCTAATTTAACCACAGGAGTTTCTGACTTCAGTTCAATTGTTGGATATAAGTATCTGCTTCTGTCTCAGTCAGCTGCTTGTTGGGACTCACAGAGAACCTCATTTAATTGAGGCTGGCTTACATGTTCAGAGGTTTAGTCTATTGTCATCAAGGTGGGAGCATGGCAGCATCTAGCCAGGCATGGTGCAGGCAGAACTTAGAGTTCTACATCTTCATCTAAAGGCTGCTTTCAGAATATTGACATCCAGGCAGCTAGGGTAAGGGTCTTAAAGGTCACATCCACAATGACACACTTCTTCCAACAAAGCTAGACCTACCCCAAACAAGGTCATACCTTCTAATAGTCCCTGGGACAAGAATATTCAAACTACCAAAGGTGCCTTCTTAGCAGATATACATACAGAGACCCACAGCCAGACAAATTTAAGAGTGAGAAATCTTGGAGCACTCAGCTCTGGCTGTACTGTATCTTTCTACTAAATATTTCTCCTCAGAGTTCAGGGAATCCCTCAGAAGAGGAGAGGCAGAAGATTGTAAGAGTCAGTGGGGATAGAGGACATGAAGGAAACAAGGCCCACTAAATCCACATAAGCAAAGTGCATATGAACTCATAGTCTGAAGCACCATGCACAGGGCTTTCATGGATCTGCACCATGTCACCTGTGTATACACTATGGCTTTTAGTTTAGTGCTTTTATGGGATTCTTTAGTATGCAAATGAGGGTGTTTCAGGTTCTTAGCTGTTGAGTCGATGATAGTCAAGTTATAATCCATAGAACCACAGAGGTTAACATGAAATGAAAGACTAGGGGATACAGATTGATCTTCTTGGTAAAAAGAAATAGAATAGATAGTGTTTTAGCTAGAACAGGAAGATTAAATGTGAGGAGGATGGAAAAGGTGCATAACAAAGGAAATATGGGGAAAGATAGTTAAAAATCAAGGCTGGATCCATCCATTTGCCTGTGAATTTCAAGAACTCATTTTTTTATTGGATATTTTGTTTATTTACATTTCAAATGTTATCCCTTTATCCAGTTTCCCCTCCAGAAACCTATCTCATCCCCTCTTACCCTTGCTTTTATGAGGGTGCTTCCCCCTTCCACCTACCCACTCCCACCTCCCCACCCTCAAATCCCCCTACACTGAGGTATGGAAATTTCCCAGGACCAAGGGCCTCTCCTCCTATTGATGGCCATACTCTGTCTGCTACATATGTAGCTGGAGCCCTGGATCTCTCCATAGGCTTTTTCGTTGGTGGTTTAAACCCTGGGAGCTCTGGAGTGTCTGCTTGGTTGATATTGTTGTTCTTCCTATGGAGTTACTAATCACTTCTGCTCTTTCAAACCTTTCTGTAACTCCTTCATTGGGGTCCCCGAGCTCATTGCAATGGTTGGCTTCTAGCATCTGCCTCTGTATTTGTCAAGCTCTGGTAGAGCCTCTCAGGAGATAGCTGTATCAGGCTCCTGTCAGCAAACACTTCTTGACATCAGCAATAGTGTCTGGGTTTGATGGCTGTATATGGAATGGATTCCCAGTCTCTGGATGGCCTTCCCTTCAGTCTCTGCTCCATTCTTTGTCCTTTCATTTTCTTTATACAAGAGCAATTCTGGGTTAAAAATTTGGAGATGAGTGGGTGGCCCCATCCCCCAATTGGAGGCCTTGCCTAACCTCTGGATATGGTCTCTACAAGTTCTCACTACCCTTTGTTGGGCATTTCAGCTAATCTCATCCCCATTGGATCCTGGGAGCCTCTTGCTTTCCTGGCTATTTGGAATTTGCTTAAGGAAACATTAGCAGATGACAAAAAGGCCTTAGGTGCCCAAGAGGTATCAGATTCACCTCCACATGAGCAGACTCCATTACTACAATCTCACTCAGGATCTAGGAAAAATGTTTATTCCTCAACAGAAAAGTCTGAGAAAAGTAGTTCAGGAGAGAGTAGTGGTGAATCAGAAGATGAAATATCAACCTCAGAGGAGGAATCTAACTCTGAAAAGAAAGTAACAAAATATCACAAACATTAGTGGCCCTTAAGAAATGAAAAAATTGAAGCAGCTACTCTTCTGGTGGAAGAACAACTTCAATAGGGCCACATTGAGCCTTCCACTAGCCCTTGGAGTACTCCAATTTTTGTTATTAAGAAAAATTCAGGTAAATGGAGACTATTACAGGACCTTAGAAAAAGAAATGACATCGTAGAAAGCATGGGAGCACTTCTACCTGGTCTGCCATCACCTTCGGCCATTCCAAAAAAAAAAAAAAACGATATTACTGTTATTGATCTTCAAGATTGCTTTTTTACCATACTACTACATCCTTGTGATTGTCAGCATTTTACCTTTAGTTTACATTTACCCAACCTCCAAAGGCCATGCGAGAGGTGCCAGTGTAAAATGCTCCCCCAAGGTATGAAAAATAGTCCCACTCTTTGTCAGAAATTTGTGGATATTGCTATCCTGCAAGACAATAAAATCTATTCTGACATTTATCTTGTTATATGGACAATATTCTACTTTCTTATAAAGATAGAGCATATTTACATGAGGCACTACAATTTTTGGTTGAGCAGTTAAACTCATATGGACTTCAAATGGTTCCAGAAAAGGTTCAGAGATAGCCCCATTCTCATACCTGGGTCCTGTTATTCAGACAGAACTTGTTTCTCCTCAGCCCATTCAGCTAAGGGTTGATCATCTAGAGACTTTAAATGACTTTCAAAAACTTCTTGGAGATATCAATTGGATTCATCCTTTCTCAAAAATAACTATTGGGAACCTGAAGCCTTTATTTGATATCCTCCATGGAGATGCTATTCCAAAATCATCACAAAACTAACCCCTGAGGCTAAAGCCTCACTTGCCCTTTTGGATCAAAAATTAATTCTCACAGATTTCTTTGTGTGGACTAGACTTGTCTTAGTCAGGGTTTCTATTCCTGCACAAACATCATGACCAAGAAGCAGTTGGAGAGGAAAGGGTTAATTTATTTTACATTTCCACATTGCTATTAATCTCTAAAGGAAGTCTGGACTGGAACTCAAGCAGGTCAGGAAGCAGGAGCTGATGCAGAGGCCATGGAGGGATGTTCTTTATGAGCTTGCCTCCCCTGGCTTGCTCAGCCTGCTCTCTCATAGACCTAAGACTACCAGCCCAGGAATGGCATCACCCACAAGGGGACCTCCCCCCTTGATCACTAATTGACAAAATGCCTTACAGATGAAACTCATAGAGGCACTTTCCCAACTGAAGCTCCTTTCACTGTGTTAACTCCAGCCTGTGTCAAGTTGACACAAAACTAGCCAGTACAATACTCAACCCTGGAGCCTGTCCTGCTTGCTACTGTACATACTCCTACAGCATGTTTATGGCAGTAGGGTATATTAGAATGGTTACATTTGCCAGTGGCACAAAAAGGAATAGTCATTGCTTATTCCTCCCTGGTAGCCAAATTATTAGGTAAAGGGAGAAAAGGGGTAAAGAGAGATATGGTTACTCCTTATACTGCAGACCAACATAACATTTTCTTATGAATCTGAGCAATGGCAGATTGCACAATTAGGATATACAGGGACCTATTCTTATCACTTGCCTAATCACCCCTTATTATATTTCATTATAGGACATCAAGTCATCTTTCCTCTCAGAACTAAGTCAACTCCCTTGCCTTTCCCAAGCAGCACTGGTGTTTACTGAAGGCTCAGCTTCAGGGCAGGCTGCTTTGATGGCAACAAAGAATCTTTCCCAACCCTAGAAACTTATGCTGAGCAAGTGCAATTAATAGCAATAATCATTGCCTTTAAAATACTTATAAACAAGTCCATTAACTTATATACAGACTCTCAGTATATTGTCAGATTATTTCCTTATATTGAGGCAGCTCCACTGCCATCTAGCCACTCCACAATCTTAGCTCTACTTTCAAAACTACAGGTGTTAACTCAATCTAGAGAGTGTCCTTTTTTTGTAGGTCATGTTCGAGTTTATACAATGCTTCCTGGTCCTATTCATGAGTGTAACTGTTGGTTGATTCTCTGACAAAGGATGTTGCTCTCTCAATGGAAGCAGTAGAGAGGATAGTTCTTAGCTCTGAAGCAAAAGATATTGTTTTAAAACAACTGGCCTTTGAGAGTGCTGCACCTACTTTTCTATCTCTTCTAAAGTCAATTAAAAAAATCTGGAAATGTATTTAAAGATTTAGGTTGCTACTTCATATTTTCAAAGTGTACCCATTACAACAACCTCACAAGGTCAGGGCACTATCCAAAATCGTACTAATCAAGGACAGAAAACATTTAATAAATCAGACTTGGTTCGAAAAAGTTATTCAAGTAACAAATAAGCCTGGACTTATCAGCAAACAATGTCCTGGTAAAGCAGGAGGTGCCATAAATTTTAACGTTCCTGGCCCCACTCAAAGTGAAAATCCAATGGGGTGACATAGTTGTCTGAAAGACTACCACTGGCATAAGGAATGTCAAACTAACTTTCATAAAAATGGTACTGCTTTATCTGGTGCTACTATAATCCTTAATAATACAGAAATTTTATCAAACCAGGGAAACTGTGAGGGACCTACCTCTGGTCCCTCAAACAATAGAGGTAATTCAACAGCCTCAGGTGACCAAGCCATTTATCAAAGAAAGACTCTCCAACAGCTGCAGGTAGCACAGGACTGTACCTCTTCCACAAAATATTTACTCACGACTTCGACTCAAACAGCAGTTTATCTTAACTTTTAAGATCCCTGTGTTTTTTTGTTTTTGTTTTTTGTTTTTGTTTTTTTGTTTTTTAAATGGATGGAACACAGGGGCCCCAATGGAGAACCTAGAGAAAGACCAAGGAGCTGAAGGGGTCTGCAACCCTATAGGTGGAACAACAATATGAACTAACCAGTACCCCCAGAGCACGTGTCTTTAGCTGTATATGTAGCAGAAGATGGCCTAATCAGCCATCATTGGGAAGAAAGGCTCCTTGGTCTTGCAAACTTTATATGCCCCAGTACAGGAGAAGGCCAGGGCCAAGAGGTTGGAGTGAGTGGGTAGGGGAGCAGGGGGAAGGGAGGGTATAGGGGACTTTCGGGATAGCATTTGAAATGTAAATGAAGAAAATATCTAATAAAAAATTGGAAAAAATATAATTTTTTTGGGGGGGGGATAGTTTCAAGACAGGCTTTTTTTGTATAGGGCTGTCCTGGAACTCACTCTGTAGTCCAGGCTGGCCTCGAACTCAGAAATCTGCCTGCCTCTGCCTCCCAAGTGCTGGGATTAAAGGCATGTGCCACCACTGCCTGGACAACTTTTAAGATCTTAAAAGAAATTTTTCTTACACAAAAAATCTTTGCACAACCAATAGAGCTAATGACAATAGCCATTGTCTTTGAAATATGAAGGACAACCCTCCTTTTAAAAACTTTGTAACTGTTTTACAGGTATTTTACAATTTTAGCCCCAACTTTCAGAATTACAAGTCTTGCTTCAATTTAGAAATTGCCTTTTCTCTATTGGACACATTCAAGTTCATTCTATGCTTCCTGGTCCTATAAGTGGAGGTAATCATTAATTTCTTAACAAAAGCTTGTTGCTGGGGCTGGAGAGATGGCTCAGTGGTTAAGGGCACTGATTGCTTTTCCAGAGGTCCTGAGTTCAATTCCCAGCAACCACATGGTGGCTCACAACCATCTGTAATGGGATCTGATGCCTTCTTCTGGTGCATCTGAAGACATCGACAGTGTACTTACATATAATAAATAAATAAAAAATCTTTTTAAAAAATGCTTGTTGCTTTTCTTAAGAAGGTAACTTAGCATGATCTTAACATTACAAATCACCATTGAGCTCAGAGAAACTGGTCCTGCATTCCTGCAGAGCTGTCAGTTAAGCTTGAGAATTAACCCCTGATGAGCCTTGTGATTTAAAACAGACAAATGTTACATATGTCCTGTCTTTTGGAAAGTTAGCGTTTACTCCTGTAGGTATGTACACTTAATTCTCATTGCTATTTATGTCTTTTCCTAACTTGGGAAAACTTTTACTGTATCAAAGATATGATACAGTATTTGTTTCATTAGTTTATAATACCAAGGGCTTAAAAATCAGACAATGCCTTTGCCTAAACTTAAAAAGCCCTGAAAAATTGGTGTTTGACTGACTCTTAGTTTCTCACTGACATCACCTTTAATTCACAGGGGGTATTATACTATTGTACAGTGAGCTCATCAGACATCTAAATTACAAAATACAATTATAATCATCTCCTTATGATACTTTATAGAACAATAAATAAGTATATTTTTCAACTTTCCTAGCCTCTACAAAATACAGACATAATAACTGAATAATAAAAAAGAATGGATGTTTTTCCAGAAGAAGCTCTGTTTATATATTTACAGGACCCTGTAGATTGCCTGACCAGCTGACTGTGCCAGTCCTTCTCCATGGACAGAGACTTCTACACCTACTACTTCATTCAAGCCTACTTCAGAGCATTTCCTTCAAGCCTACTTCAGAGGGTGAACTAAAATTTTCCTATCTGAAATCTATCATCATTTGCAGACTCTCCACCATGCCAGAGACCCCAGCAAAAGAAGACACTGAAGGCCAGGCAGTGGTGTTGCACGCTTTTAATCCCAGAACATGGAAGGTAGAGGCAGGCCTATTTCTGAGTTCAAGGCTAGCCTGGTCTACAAAGTGAGTTCCAGACAGCCAGGGCTATACAGAGAAACCCTGTCTTGAAAAAAACAAACAAACAAACAAAATAAATAAATAAATAAAAAGAAGACACCAAAGATGTGTTTCCTGATTGCATCCGATTGGACTTTTAATGCTATACCCAAGGGATACAGGGGATATAAAATTGTTAATGTATCATTTCCTACCAGAATGCTATTTGATAAATTGTATAACTTCACCATGGGTCTTAATGCTTTTTCTCATTGTATCCTAGCTACCTTATGCGTTGTCAGCAATTACTTTCTCAGTCTTGATGTAATGCTTTTGTTTTGTTTGCCTTGGTACAGACTGTTAATTCTCTTTCATGAACTAAGAGATTTACCTAAACTGAAGTTACCTTAGACATTACAACTTTAATTTCTATCTTGGGGTCAGTTGCAGCTTCTGCTGCCTCTCTAGTCCAACAGGTACATACTGCTAATCATGTTTATTCCTTGACAAAAAATATTTCTTTAGCACTGTTTATTCAGGATAGAATTGATAGAGGTTTGACAGATAGAAAATGGTTGTCATCCTTTACATAGGAACTCAGGTTCATAATTTAAAAACCCATTTAACTATCTCATGTCATGCCAATTTTAAATGGATTTGTATCACCTCTCTGCCCAACTATGGGTCAGAAATGTTCTGGGAACAGATACAAGCACATCTACATGGTGTGTGGAACAATTCACAACTTGCTATTGATATATGTGATGGTTTGTATATCCTTGGACCAGGGAGTGGCACCATCTGAAGGTGTGACCTTGTTGGAATAGGTGTGACCTGGTTGGAATGGGTGTGTCACTGTGGGTGTGGGTATAAGATCCTCACCCTAGTTGCCTGGAAGTCAGTCTTCCACTAGCAGCCTTTGGATGAAGACATAGAACTCTCAGCTCCTCCTGTGCCATGCCTGCCTGGATACTGCCATGCTCTCACCTTGATGATAATGAACTGAAACTCTGAACCTGTAAGCCAGCCCCAATTAAATGTTGTTTTTTATAAGACTTGCCTTGGTCATGGTGTCTGTTCACAGCAGTAAAACCCTAACTAAGACAGAACTTGGTACTGGGAGTGGGGTATTGCTGTGATAGGCCTGACCATGCTTTTATTTGAAAGAATGTGGATTATTGGACTTTGGATTTGGAACTCAGCGGAATGCTTTAAATGGGGTCATCCTAGTAGGAATATGGAAGACTTTGTTGCTGGGAGTAGTTTGAACTGTGTTGACCTGGCCCAAGAGATTTCAAAGGAAAAGAATTTCAGTATGTGGCATAAAGACTGTTTCTGTGGTATTTTGGTGAAGAATGTGGCTACTTTTTACCCTTGTCTGAAAAGTCTGCCCGAGGCTAAGGTGAAGAGACTTGAATTAATTGCATTAATTGCATTGACAAAGGAAATTTCAAAAAAGCCCAGCAGAGACTTTGTTCTCTGGTTAAGTCTCACAAAGAGAAGTTTGAACAAGCATAGCAAGCTTAGAAAGGCAAAATATAAATAAATATATGGTTCGAGTATTAAAGGAGTACCAGGAAGTGAAATGGAGCAAAATCTTGTGTTCTAGGAGATGACAGATTAAGGGAGTGGGACCTTGGGGCAAGATTCTACCCAGCTTAATTAGATCCAGGCATGGTGGTACACACTTTTAATCCCATGAGACAGGCATGCTGATCTCTGCATTCAAGGTCAATCTACAGAGCAAGAACCAGGATAACCACGCTTAGGCAGTGAAGGATTTAGAAAACATAGAGCTAGTGATAATGTAATAGTACAAGGGGATCATGTTCTAGTTCCTGTAAGCAGCAGAACTTGGCAGCTTTAGCCATGTGGCTCTGGCTCTAAAGTTAATGGAAGGAACTACTGGGAAAATTGATGCTGGTTAGCTGGAGCTAAGGCATTTGCAGTGATTAACAAGAGACCAGCATCACTGAGGTGAAATCTTCTGGAAATTGTTTTCTGGGAGCACAAAGAAGCTGTGTTCCAGAGATAGCCAAGGTTGTACCTCATGCTGTGGCTGGACTTGGTAATGTGTCTGCTTGTGCAGGAATAAAGGGATCATGGAGAGAAGCTGAGGCTTAACACTGTGAGAGGCCAGGGAAGGCCACTGGAGAAGGTGAAGCCTCAGTCTGTAGTTCATGGCCCAGGACTGAAGGGGTCATGCAAAGGATTTGAGGCTTGGCACCATGAAGAGAGCCTATGAGAGGCTATTGGTGAAGCCTAGTTGGAGTGGAACACCCCAGTGTACTGGAGATGTCAGTACCATGGGATGATCACCAAGAACAGCAGCCATAGTGGAGTGGATCAGCCTGAGCTTAGAGTGCTACAGAGGGCAGAGCTGGAAAAGTGGTGTCAGCCCTTAGAAGGATTCCAAAAGATCAAGTGGAATCCCAGACACTGAAACAAGAAGCTGTAACATTGAAATTGCCTTGGAGACTCAAAGATGTTAAAGATGCCAGAGCCATGGGATACATGCTGAGGAAAGCTGCTAACAGGGAGTGGAACCAGCCCAGGAGAAAGCAGTTTGTTGCAGCAGCCATGGAGATGCAGAGTTTGGAGTTTGCCCAGCTGGTTTCCTGCCTTGCTTTAGGGATTACAGTTATTAAGTTGAATGAATCTCAGAAGAGACCTTGAACTTTGGACTTTTATTAAGCCATAGTGGCTATGGATTCCAGAAGATTAAATCTTTGAGTTCAAGGTCATCCGGGATTAAAGGTGTGGTGGAACACACCTTTAATCTGGACTACACCTTCTGCTGGAAATGCATTTTGCATTCTGCTATGTTTAAGTATGGCCCCCATAGACTCATGTTTTGAGCAAGTCTATGGGGACCAGGGAGTGGAATGTGACGGTTTGTATATCCTTGGACCAGGGAGTGGCACCATCTGAAGGTGTGACCTTGTTGGAATAGGTGTGATCTGGTTGGAATGGGTGTGTCACTGTGGGTGTGGGTATAAGATCCTCACCCTAGTTGCCTGGAAGTCAGTCTTCCACTAGCAGCCTTTGGATGAAGACATAGAACTCTGTGCTTCTCCTGTGCCACGCCTGCCTGGATACTGCCATGCTCTCACCTTGATGATAATGGACTGAAACTCTGAACCTGTAAGCCAGCCCCAATTAAATGTTGTTTTTTATAAGACTTGCCTTGGTCATGGTGTCTGTTCACAGCAGTAAAACCCTAACTAAGACAATATGGATACTTTACATTCCCAGATCAGTGCCATCAGTCACTCCAGACTGAAGAGTTCTTCAGTAGCAGAGTTGGCTAATTGTTTTTCAAATTCAATCACAAACTTTGTTAAAAATAATTCTTTATGGAATTTTCTTATAATTTTGGGAATTATTATAGGATTGGTTATTCTGCTTCTGTTTCTTCTTCCAGTCATCTTCAAGCTCTTAGGATATGCTATTAGTACTGCTCAAAGGGAGCAGTACGCTTCATTTATATTATTCTAAGGGAAGAGTTGTCAGGAGCCATAATGGGACAAGCTAATAACTAGCAGATGATCATCATGAAGTGGCCTGCCTCAGAAAATTATATAATCTGTTACAGGTGAGCCCTCATTAAGCAAGGCTGTGAGGGACTCATTTTAGGAAAGATTCTTGGTATGAATATGCTTTTCCTGTTATTACTGTAAATATATAACAATCACTAAGTAATAGCACACCTCTTTGGAGCAGATCTCTGCAGATCCATGAATGTGTACTCTATTATAGTTATGCTATATAGACAAATAGATGAGTTAAGTTTTAATGATGATCCTATAAGAATTCCTAAAATTATATTTGTGATTATTAAACTTTTTTAATTAATGGTACTGCTAGTAAGTCCTTTTCTGGTAATCAAAGCTGCAATGAGAACTCTGTCAGTCTCCCAAGGGTCACCAGTTAATTGCTCTTAGATGGTAACCAGACCTTCTCCTACTCAGAGCACATTCTAAGAGTTTGTAAAACAATTAACCAAAGGTCATTAAAAGGGAACTAATGATTTATTAGAGGTGTTAGGACAGAAGATAAAGTATTGACTGGGTTTATCTCTACAAAACTTCACTAATAACTTACGGTTTTGAACCTTCAGTGAACCTGTGTAACTGAGACAGGTGATGGATATTTAGCTAGATAATTACTCCTAATGGATATGCATGTAAACATTCTCTGTTGTAAACTTCTATTTCAATTTATGATTTGATTTTCTGTGTGAACTTGTGATGAACTTTGTAACATGTGATCATATATTCTGAAAGACGTATAAGAACTGAGGACAAAGAGATGAGAGAGATCAATAGATGAGACTTTTTTTTGCCTTTTCCCACTTAGGCTAGAATCTTTTCCCTTTCCCCACTAAGAGAATTTTTCCTTTTCCCTACTTAGGGTCTTTTCACGTTTCCCCTTAGATAGCTTTTATAGAATACTTTTACAATTTAGTAATAAATTATATAATCACTTTTCTAAGTGTCTTCTCTTCCTGTGACTTCTGACTAGCAGGCTGAAAGTTAGAGCCCAGCAGTTCCTGCTGAAATAGAACAAAGGCTGCATTGCTTAATCCTCTGCTGTTAGTCTACAGGTGTTAATCGCCTAAGCCAGCAGTCTTTTACCATAAGAAAGAGTAAGAAAGTTTTTAGGGCTTTTTAGGTGTTATCCTCAGCATTTCAGTACAATTAGAGAGCTAGAAAGCCTTGAGACAACCCCCCCCCCCCTGATTTTAAAGCCATCACCAGAGTCCTACTCTGTGACTCCACCACTACCCTGGCCTGGGGCCCAGAGTTTCCCGGTATATATCCCATGAGACCAAGTAAGCAGGAAAGAGGCATTGCCATTTCCCTATCCAGAAATGTGTGTTGATTGTACACACTTGCCATTAGTTGGCTAAGTAGAACTTCACTATACTTCTCAAGCCATTGTGCTCTTTTACAAATTTCCTATCTGAAATCTATTATGTGAATCATTTATTGGAATCAGATGTTACAGTTGAAAGAATGCTAAGGAGAGATATGCCCTGGTATGGTAACCATAACTAGACTTGAAAGAAAATCAGTACTGGAGATGCTCCCTACCTGGGTATTAACCTGTAACTTAGGGCATGGAACAGGAAGTCAGAACAGTTTTCAATCAGAGATCTGAAAAGAATAGCTATGTTAAAGGAGAAACTCATATTCCCACAGCTTCTTATAGAGGAGCCCACACACATTTAAAATTAGGACTCTTGTTTGAAACTTTGGTTTCTGCTCTAGGTTAGCGACACAGCTATTGAGTGTCATGATGTACTGAAGAAGAAAGGTATAGAGAGGAAGGTTTTTCAGTGGACATTATAATGAAAAGATCATGTGTAGCTTCCTGAAATTCTTCTCAAAATTTTGGCCACATACCTGAAGAAAAGGGGTAAGATATGTGGCTGTGAAAAATTGTGGGGAAAGAAGTATAGCAGTTCTTAAAAGAAGTAAGAAACTATAGACCTGAGTTCATAGCAGGGCATAAACATCTGTATTTTGTTATTTGTGAATATTTCTAAAGTTGTCTTATTTATTAGTCTATAATTAAACCCTTGAAGGGTATATATGTCTCACAGTCCACAGCTCAAGTTGAGGAGAGCCCCAGTCCTTGTTAAAGGAAATGAAAAGAGCCTGAATCTTTGAGGTTTGTAATACAAAATATAAGAATATGTTGGATGATAGTAAAATGAGATGAAATGTATTCTCTGAGTACATAAAGACCCTGAAGTCACAGGTCTTTTAGGCAGGTACCTGCAGAAAGGTTTAGGGAGGTAATTAATGCTAGGTAAGTGTATTGCTGCCCAGATCAGGGCAAGGAGTGGTTTCTTTCATGTGTTTTTTCCCCAACTATTTAAGATGTATACAGTAAGTATACATACAGCCTGACATCTCCAGCTAGATTGTTTACACCTTAGGAGCTGTATCTCTGATTTTCTAGCCCCAAGTAACACTTTGTGTATTGACTAGTATATCAACTTGAATTTTATAATGTTATTCCCTCATATGAAATCATTATTGATATTATTATATAAGGTTAAATATTTTACCTTACATGATATAAAACCATTCTACCAGGCCTCTGTTTGTTTATATTGCAACCAAAGGTTCCTGACTCACTTCAGAAATGGGACACTGCTGATTGACTGGACTATATTGGATCTTATGATTAATCTTGTCTGGTCATGTATCCCCATGGGGGTGAGGACATGGGCCTTGGACTGTGACTTGTACAAATAGGAAAGAGTTTTTATCATTTACCATACGTCATCTCTCATTGTAACAAACAGATTATCGTCAGCCAAAACGAGAAAGGGCTATGACAAAGTGTGTTGACAAAAGAAAAGGAAGTGCAAATAGCAAGAATGAGACCTTTGACAGATATTAAACTGGGAGTGGAAGAAAGGCGAAGATACCTGGGTGTTAGTAAAAAACAAGTGAGCCATCTCCTCAGCTGTGGCACATTTCTGGCGCTCAGGATTTATACTCATACTGATAACTTATGAAGTATGTCAATCACTATTTCATGCCTGTCAAATTTTATAGCATCTGTAACATAGACTATTATAAAAATACTCTGATCCCTGTTAAGCTGAGATGAATAATCTTAGCTGCACATCCCTCTTTAGCCACACAGACATCTCCACCATGAAGGACTATATTAAGTATAGTCCCTCTATATTGGAACACATAGATGTGGAACTCTATATGGACATATATTGGAACTCCATGATGTGGAATTAATTGCTTTCTTTTTTTGTTAATTGCTGTCAGGTATTTGTTCATAGAAAAGAGAAAATTCATTATACATCTACTTAATCCTTTCAGCTACTGAAAGTCTGGCTGCTCTGTATACACAGAAAGCCTCCTTTCCTGAAGTAAATATAACCAACTAATGACTTTTTCCCAAAGGGGGAGGCTTGTGGTATCAAGAAATATGTACCAGAGGCAGTAATTATAAGCCTATGCAATCACTAGTCACCTAAGGAAGGAAAATAAATTATCTACCTATGGTATTATTGTGTACCAATTTCTGGGTCAGTTTCCAAGATCCATGGTGTAAGAGAAAAGGTAAATATTAGAAAATATATGTGGCTCCAGGCAGAAAGTAAGTTGCCTAAGATGGCTGATGCACTTAAGAAATTAATGAGAGTTTGTCGTATGTAGTGGGTTACCTTGTAATAACCAGTCTAGGCTCACTGCCCATTCTTGACACATTAAGTGTTAGAGAGGTTCCAATCAATGCTGTCCATATATACTGGGCAAATATAGCCCTTGATGCATCAGTTCTCTTAGAAAAATTATCTGTCTTTTTAACCCCCCATAGTCCCTACCTCCTGATAAAATCTGATAAGGATATCAAAGACCAGCTTTGACACCACAGGGTAAACTGAGGCAGGCAGCAAGGTATGGGGTTTATGATCACAGTCAGTGCTGATCTGAGCTTACTGAGTCAGCTGGCTGGGTTTGGTGCTGATAGCCACCAGTGATTAGAGAAATCACCTGCTGCTGCTACTGGCAACTAGTGATTAGAGAAATCACTCAGTAGACTTTTGTGCAAGGAAGCAAACCTTGATTCATTGGGACTAGGCACTCCCAATGGCCAGCAAGAAACTCTACATTCCTTTAACTCTTAGGGGTCATCAAGAAAGAAATGGAAAGAGAAAATTCACACACACACACACACACACACACACACACACACACACACACACACACACTGAGTGGTTGAAGCAAAGCAAGCATCAACAACTTCACACATATGCATCCATCCATCCATCCATCCATCCATCCATCCATCCATCCATCCATCCATCCACCCACCCACCCATCCATCCATCCACCCACCCACCCACCTTGAATGAATTTCACAAAGTTCAAACAAGCAGGTACTAAGTATTTTACACATATACACATTTGGGGGATGGAAATAGGCTTCAACACATACTTTATTTTTCTCCCACAACTTATATATCCTAGCAAAATCTTTCAAGCAATATAGAATGATAACATGATTACATTGTATTTTTCTTCTAGTGAATGACTAATGAAAAAACAGTATGTTCCCCATAACTTTACATGGTAAAACACCACATGGTAAGGGTAAAGAAAACAAACTATTCCCAAGAATATACATATATTTGTAACTTGTTTCAGGTTGACTAAGTGTGAACAGCAAAATATTTTTCTCAGCCAGTCTTTCTTACTAGCAAGCAGCAATTTGTGTTTACAAAGGATCAATTGATTTAGCTTAAAAAGTATTCTTATAATAATCTGAGAAGAATCACATATCCAAACTTTTATATAGTCAGCCATATTTACTTTAAATTCTCACAATACACATCTACTCATCAGCAACTTTTATTAAATCATATCAGGAAGCTGAGGGCAGAAATAGGTTTAAGAAGTCAACCATCACCAGTTCAGCCTCAGTGAGAGTCAGATCAGCTAGTGCTGCCATTGTTCTTGTTCCCGGACCTCAAAAAGTCACTGGTTTAACTGTTAAGAGTGTGCCTTTTGCACATCAGAATCAGTTGTCAAAACATCACAACCTAGCTTCACTAACAACTTTATTTTTCCTAATTTTTTTAAGGGTGATGATCATTGGTGACAATCTACATCTGTAAATTCTCTCCTAGGAAGTGACTGAATGATTAATCTGTTTCAGCAGCAATGCCTGAAAGATATCAAACTGGATTATTATGAGTGCCAGTGACACTGCCCAGTGAGGGCCTGGAAACCCCCTTAGAGTTTTCATACAATTCTTAGATTAAGAGGGGTGTGAAGGCAACAGGCAGAGCAAAACTCACCAAAGCATGAAGTCCTCAGAACATTTAGTCCTTGAGGTCATGTATCCCAGTGACATGCCCAACATGACTGCGCTAACCAGTAGGCTGTATTCCCTGAGCAGTGAAAGCTGTTCACTGTTCCTCCTGCATGGGCCTCAGCAAAAATCCAAGTAAAGTACTTTACAGACTGTGTGCTATCTCTTGTGATCCTCTTAGAAACTGTGAGATGTCTTTTTAGGACAACACAAGTAGACAAGTTAAAGCTACTACAGACAGAAAGATGCAGCAAGTTGGATCCAAGATCTAAAGATAGAACTATTACAAGATCAAATGTGTTTCTAAAACTCATTTGCTTTGGAAAAAAATCACATTTAATTTAAAAAATATACATCACTTGTATCCAGACTTAGTATATCTTTAGTACCTAACAAGCTTGCCTCAGATGATCTGGCAGTACAAACAGCATCCTTCAAGAAAGAATAGAAAGTTCCCAGATTGCTCAATCTGTGACATATTTGGCAAGTGGTCTTTCTATATCTGTCCACACCATCCATGTGGGTTGCCAACAGGCTCTTGAGTTTCCTGAATCCATAAGATGTCCTGCTATGAGGAGCAACAGTCATATGGGGGTCCTGTTACCTGGGTAACTGTAGAGAACTATGGAGTTGGTCTGGCCTAGCTGCCTTGAGAGGTATATGTTAAAGGTTTTTCAGGTTAAAACAGGCAGTGTTGAAGAAGTGACATTTGTTTGTAGAATGTGGTGATTTGTGTATGCTTGTCCCAGGGAATGGTGCTATTAGGAGATGCTAATATAGCCTTGTTGGAGTAGGTGTAGCCTTGTTGAAGGAAATGTGTCACTGTATAGGTGGGCTTTGAGACCCTGCTCCTAGCTGTCTTTATAAGTGTTACCTTGGTCATGGTGTCTATTCACAGCAATGGAAAACCTAAGACATAGAAGTTCTATGAACTTTGTTGCTGGAGGAAGGAGGTAAGAGGGACGTCATCAGTTGATAAAATTCATTAGAGAACTTCAGTCATCTTTCCCTGAAAAGAAGTTGGTCCTTGTTAGAAAAACAAAAAACAGCAACAACAAAAAAATTCAGAGAATATTTGATGCAAAGGGGCCAGAGGAAATTCCTAGTGATGCTTTTCAGTTTTGCAAAGAAAGGAAACAATACTAGATTTGACACAGTTAAAACTAAAACTGAACCAAGAGGTAGTGGTGCATGCCTTTAATCCCAGCACTCAGGAGGCAGAGGCAGGAGGATTTCTGAGTTTGAGGCCAACCTGGTCTTCAGAGTGAGTTCCAAGACATCCAGGGCTATACGGAGAAACCCTGTCTCAAACCACCACCACCCCAAATAAAAAAGTAAAAGCAAAATAAAAATATAAATAAGATCTGGAAAAAGCAAGACTAACACTGGCAATAAAATCCAAATTAGAACCTAAAGATATAGTATTTACTGCCTCTCTGTGACAAGGTGGAGGATCTTTTTGTTTTTTGTTTTTTTCCTTCTTCTTATGATCACTCCCTTACCTCCAGCTCCAATTTCTCTGCTCCTAAAACTTGTGAATCAAGTCCAGTTCCTCATAGCATGGACACTTTTTTCATTGCTTTCCTTCTTTCTGAGGTTGATGAGGAGGTTTTACAATCTTCAAGAGAGAATTAACTCCTTTAATGTCAGGGTACAAGTCTCCCAGACAAGAGATTTTGCATGAAGCCTGAGAGATGGTAAAAGATATGACAAGATTTTCTCTTTCACCAGTGAGTAAAACACCTGATCCTAAGAATCTAGAGCAAAAAGTTAAAAAGTATATACACATTTCATTTAAGAATTTTAAGAATTTTAAGCAAGCTTGTGGCCTCAACAGATTAAGATAGAAGTCATCTACCCTAGAATTCCCCTCATGTGCTTTAAATGAGGCCCATGAACTCACTTTGGGGTCTCCATCTTGGACTGAGAGACCCCCCCAGCATGCTGGACTTCTTGCAGAATAAAACAGTCTTTGTGTTTCCATTCTATTTGAGTCCTGGATACCATTCTTCAACAAATCATAAATCACACCCAGGATTTGCTAGAGACCCCCTGATTCAAAGAGTGAAGTGTTTTTCTGATCGGTAATTCTGGGCACCCAGTTGTCTTTTGTCTTGTCCATCTCTGTGTTTGCGCTTCACGTTTAATCTTTCTGTTTGAGGCCTATAGGGACAAAGTGGATGCATATTTTGTCAACTGGCCTGAGGCAATTGAGGACACTCCTGAACCTCTACTAGAAGCAGAACTTGCTAGTTCTCATCTGAATTCTGAACTAGCTGTGTGTCTATAGGCCTCCCATGCACAGGGAGAGAGATCATCTTAGACAGCCTTTTGGTTTTGGTTTCCCAGGAATATCCTCCTGTTTCTGTCTGTGTTGTATTATGTTTGTGCTTTTTGTCCTCTTGTACAAATTTTTCTTTGATTCCTAGAAAGGGACAGGCACAGTGCATCTCACTGGGCTTGTCCTTAACCATTCTAAGGACTTTCAATGAGTTGCAAAAGACTTGGGTCTGGTTGTTTGTCCTGAAAACTAACCATCATTGTAGGAATAAATGGCCCACCTCTGATCTAAGGAAACTTTCCACTCCCCCTCCCTCATCATTTACAGGGTGAAGGCTTACTTTATGAGAGTTGGGGACCAAGTGCCATACATTACCACATGGCAATACCAGGTTGAGAAGCCCGCTGTTTGAATGAGACCTTTTTTGTTATGGCCCTTGCTCCCCCTTTCTACTCCCCAGGAGGATCTCTGTCCAGCTCCTTATATTTCTACCCATGTCCAGCCAGCACAGGCAGAGGAAGGAGCAGCCCCTGACTCCCCTTGAAGTCCACCTCACACTACCCAGAGGGCCAAGTCTACTACAGTCTTACCTCTCTGGGCTACAGGGCCCCAAATGCAAGCATCTAATTGGAAAGCTACTATGGTCTTTAGCATAATTGGCTGGTGCTGGGACTCAAACTGTAAAATTAATTTCTATTTCCCTCTATATTGGTGATCATTAGGCAGGTGTGGGCTTGTAACCTGGGGGTGCAGATCTGTTGGGATAATAACCTGGAGTAGCTGGTCTTGTTCAGGGTGTAACCTGGAAACTCTGATCTTGTTGGGGTGAGAGCCTAGAGACTGGAGCTAGGCTTGGGTTTTGTTGGGGCAAAGTAACTTGGAAACTAATGCCAGGTAGGAGCGTGTTAGTTTACCTGACTTCAAACTTAGGTCAGGTTCTCTAAAATGGAGTCTGAATTTAAAAGATTTTGGTCTCTCCACCTACTTACTGCCTTTGAAGAGGCACTGTATGAGGACTCAGATGAGTACCTGTGGGCACATCCCCAAATAAATGTGCTCCAGTATGTATTGAGAGCTCCAGACTTGGAGACATGTCAGGAGGCCACTTGATGCCTCCTACAGGAATAGAGTCAACTTGGCTACTGAGTATCTGCTAAGAAAGCCCAGCTTTGTCAACTTAAGGTCACCTACATATTCAAAGGGGACTGACTGACCAACACATGCTGTCATACACCAGGAACAAACCAAACTTAACATCTCAGTTACATAACCCAAAGGCAAGTACAGAAATTTCTGGGATATGATGGGTTTGAAGACTTTGGGTGCCAGGGTTCACTGAGTTAGCCAAACTGTTCTATGAGGACTCTCAGGGCCAAGAAGACAACATAGAACGGACCCTTGAGATGGACATGGCTTTTAAGACTCTAAGAAGAGCCTTATTGGAGATGACTGCTTTGGCCCTCCTGAAGATTCACAAACCTTTCCACCTGTATATGGATGAGAGAAAGGGGATAGAAAAGGGGGTGGCTCACCCAAACTTTGGGATCATAGAAAAGATCTGTGGCTTATTTATCTAAGAAGCTGGACCCGGTGGCCCAAGGATGGCCAGTCTACCTCTAGATCATAGTTTCCAGCATCCTGCAAGACAAGGATGCTGACAAAATAACCACATGGCAGGAACTTATCACCACCCCCAATGCTATTGAGGGGACCCTCTGGAATCCACCCAGCCGGTGTGCCAGACTGGTGCACTTTCAGGCTCTACTTTTGAATTCCCCTCACATAAGATATAACCGGTTCACCATCTGCCTTAAAGCCAGCCACCCTGCTATCTGATCCACCCTCAGACATGCAGCATGATTGCTCTATAGTACTGGGATACATCCAGAATGTCAGGCCAGACTTGATTGTCATACTCTGGTCAGATGAGGGATGAATATACTTAATGGATAGGAGCAGCGTCATCCAGAATGGAATCAGACATGCAGGGGCAGCAGTAATGGGCTTGGACTCTGTTATTTGGACAACTGCTTTGCTGCCAGGAACTTCAGCCCACAAAGCTGAACTAAAGGATCTAACCCAGGCTTTAAAACTGGAAGAGACATAGATGGTTATTCACTGCTGAAGGAAAAGCCATCAAAAATAAGGAGGGAATACTTTGTTACAATTATCAAAAAAACAAGACCTGTACACATATAGAGATATTGTGAATGTGAGAGAATTGTAGGATGTGAGTCATTCTGTTCCCCAAGTGAGTCCTGCCAATACTTCATAGCTTAAGCTCCCTTAAAAATGCACTTAGACGCCGGGCAGTGATGGCGCGTGCCTTTAATCCCAGCACTTGGGAGGCAGAGGCAGGTGGATTTCTGAGTTTGAGGTCAGCCTGGTCTACAGAGTGAGTTTCAGGACAGCCAGGGCTATACAGAGAAACCCTGTCTCAAAAAACCAAAAGAGAGAAAAAGAAGAAAAAAAAAAGAGAGAGAAAAGAAAGAAAGAAAAGAAATACAGGAGAACACAGGTAAACAAGTAGAAGCCCTTAAAGCAGAAAAAAGCCCTAAAAGAATTCCAGGAAAAGCAGGGCATGGTGGCTCACACCTTTAATCCCAGCACTCTGGGAGGCAGAGGCAGGTGAATTTCTGAGTTCAAGGCCAGCCTGGTCTACAAAGTGAATTCCAGACCAGCCAGGGCTATACAAAACCCTGTCTCAAAAAAAAAAAAAAAAAAAAAAAGGAAAAAAAAAAAAGAATTACAGGAAAACACAAATCAAACAGGCGAAGGAATGGAACAAAACCATGCAGGATCTAAAACTGGGAATAGAAACAATAAAGAAATCACAAAGAGAGACAACACTGGAGACAGAAAACCTAAGAAAGAGGACAGGAGTTATAGATAACTTTCCACTAATCCAGCCCTACAGAGGATAATAGAAGGAAATGTCCAATACAAGAAGGGATACTACACCCAAGAAAAAGCAATAAATTGATCTTTTCACAACAACCCCAAAAGAAGATAGCTACAGAAACATAATTTCACCTCTAAAAACAAAAATAACAGGAAGCAACAATCACTGGTCCCTAATATTTTTCAACATCAATGGATTCAATATTCCCCAATAAAAAGATATGAGCTAACAGGGTGGATACAAAAAAAGGACCCAGCATTTTGCTGCACACAGGAAACATACCTTACTGATAAAGACAGACACTACCTCAAAGGCTGCAAAAAATTTTCTAAGCAAATAGTCCCAAAAAAACAAGCTGGAGTAGCCATTCTAATATCCAATAAAAGAGACTTTCAGCCAAAAGTTATCAAAAAAGATGGAAAAGGCCACTATATACTCATCAAAGAAAAATCCACCACAATGAACTCTCAATTCTGAACATCTATGCCCCAATTGCAAGGGCACCCACATTTGTAAAACAAATGTTACAGAATTTCAAAGCACACATTTAATATCACACAATAATAGTAGGAGATTTCAACACTCCACTTCTAACAATGAACAGATTGTGGAAAAAGAAATTAACCAGAGACATGGTGAAAATAAAAGAAGCTATGAACCAAATGGACTTAACAGATATTAAAGAACATTTCACGCTAAAAGAAAATAATATACCTTTCTTCTCAAAAATCGACCAAAACAAACCTGAACCAATACATGAACACTGAATTAATTCCATGTATACTATCAGACAACCACGAACTGAAGCTGGTCTTCAATAACAACAAAAACAACAGAAAGACCACATACATATGGAAGCTTAACAACTATCTACTCAATGATAACTTGGTCAGAAGGAAATACAGTATTTAAAGACTTTTTAGAATTTAGAGAAAATGAAGGCACAACATATCCAAACGTATGGGACACAATGAAAGCAATGCTAAGAGGAAAACTCATAGCTCTGAGTGGTCCATAAAGACACTGGAGATATCATACAGTAGTAGGTTAACAGCACATCTGAAAGCTCTAGAACAAAAAGAAGCAAATACAGTCAAGAGGAGTAGATGGCAGGAAATAATGAAACACAGGGCTGAAATCAACCAAGTAGAAACAAAGAGACCTATACAAAGAATCAACAAAACCAGGAGCTGGTTCTTTGAGAAAAATCAACAAGATAGATAAACCCTTAATCAAACTAACTAAAGGGCACAGAGACAGTATCCAAATTAACAAAATCAGAAATGAAAAGGGAGACATAACAACAGAAACTGAGGAAATTCAAAAAAATAATCAGATCCTACTACAAAAGTCTATATTCAGCAAAACAGAAAAATATAGATGAAATGTATGATTTCTAGATAGATACCAGGTGGCTAAGTTAAATCAGGAACAAATAAACCACCTAAACAGTCCCATAACCCCTAAGGAAATAGAAGCAGTCATGAGAAGTCTCCCAACCAAAAAAAAAAGCCCACCGCCAGATGGTTTTAGTGCAGAATTTTATCAGACTTTAAAGACCTAATACAAATACTTCTCAAACTATTTCACAAAATAGAAATAGAAGGAACATTAACCAATTTTTTCTTTTTCTTTTTTTTAAAAAGATTTATTTATTTATTTATTTTATTATATGTAGGTACACTGTAGCCGTCTTCAGACACTCCAGAAGAGGGAGTCAGATCTCATTACGGGTGGTTGTGAGCCACCATGTGGTTGCTGGGATTTGAACTTCAGACCTTCGGAAGAACAGTCGGGCGCTCCTACCCACTGAGCCATCTCACCAGCCCCTAACCAATTTTTTCTATGAAGCCACAGTTACACTGATTCCTAAACCACAAAAAGACCCAACAAAGAAAGAGAACTTCAGACCAATTTCCCTTATGAATATCGATGCAAAAATACTTAAGAACACATCAAAACCATCATTCTCCATGATCAAGTAGGCTTCATCACAGGAATGCAGGCATGGTTCAATATATAGAAATTCGTCAAAGTAATTCACTATACAAACAAACTCAAAGGAAAAAAAAACACATGAACATTTCATTAGATGCTGAAAAAGCCTTTGCCAAAATATAACATAACACCCCTTTATGTTAAAATTATTGGAGACATCAGGAATTTAATAAATTTAATAAAGTTTTAAGGTCCATACCTAAATATAATAAAAGCAATATACAGCAAACCAATAGCCAACATCCAACTAAATAAAGAGAAACTCAAAGCAATCCCATTAAAGGCCACTCTCTCCCTACCCAATCAATATAGTATTCAAAGTTCTAGCCAGAACAATTAGACAACAAAAGGAGATCAAAGGAATACAAATTGGAAGGAAGAGGTCAAAACATCACTATTTGCAGATGATAGGGTGGTATACTTAAGTGACCCCCAAAAATTCCAAGAGAGAACTCCTAAAGTTGATAAACAAATTCAGCAAAGTGGCTGGATATAAAATTAACTCAAATAAATCAGTAGCCTTCCTCTACTCAAAGGATAAACAGGCTGAGAAATAAATTAGGGAAATAACACCTTTTACAATAGTCACAAATAATATAAAATACCTTGGTGTGAATCTAATCAAGCAAGTGAAAGATCTGTATGATAAGGATTTGAAGTCTTTTGGATATTGGCACTCTGAAGTTTATTTGGTTATTAGTTCTTTTGAAGAAAGAAATTGAAGAAGCCCTCAAAGATGGAAATATCTCTCATGCTCATGGATTGGCAGGATTAATGTAATAAATATGACCTTCTTACCAAAAGCAATCTACAGATTCAATACAATTCCCATCAAAATTCCAATTCAATTCTTCACAGTTAGAAGGAGCAATTTGCCAATTCAATTGAAGGGAAGATCTTGATCTTGTGGAGGTTTAATGCCCCAGCACAGGGGGCTGCTGGATGGATGAGTGGGGGAGCACCCTCATAGAGGTAAAGGAGAGGGAAGAAAGAGAGATTGTGGGATGAGGGGTAGGGAGGATGGCTTATGGAGAGATAACCAGGAAGTAAGATATCATTAAATATGTAACAAATGGAATGATTAATAAAAGAAGAACAACAATAACTACAACAAAACTATAAAAAGCGGAAAAATGCAGGGAATAGAGATACTCACTCAATGTAGTTGGAACTCTAAATTAGTACATTCACTTGGAAATCAGTGTGGAGAATTCTCAAACAGCTATAAAAATAAATCTACCATATGACCCAGTTATACCATTCCTTGGTATATGTCAAGGAACTCAATACTATACTTCACAGGCACTTGCTCAGCCCTGTTCATTGCTACTCAATTCATAATTACTACTTATTCATTTCATGGATAAGAAATACAAACATTCTAAAGACTCACAGCCAATTAATAATGAAAATGTAAAACACAGACACTATGGGATACTATTCAGCTGTAAATACAAGGAAGTCATAAACTTTGCAAATAAATGGATAGACCTAGGAAAGATAATATTTTGATATATGACTCGAAACAAGTAATATGATAGGGGAAATAGGAAGTGGGGCATTCAAAAAAAAAAAAAAGGAAGAAGAGGGTAATAAATACAGGGGAGAGAATTAGATTAAAATAAAACAAACAATATAGATGTCTGAAAAATACACGAAGATTCCAAAAATCTAAAATTCAAGTAATTCACTGTATAAAAACTTGTGTATTTTAATGAACTTTTCTGATCTATCCTGAGAGTGCTATCTCCAAGTGTAAAGACCACTTATCAAAAACTTCTTTTTTTTTAAATTTCAAAAACAAAAGCCTTATCTATTTATGTATATGAGTACACCATTCTTCTATTTGGACACATCAGAAGAGAGCATCAGATCCCATTACAGATAGTTGTGAGCCACTATGTGTTTGCTGAAAATTGAACTCAGTATTTTTTGAAGAGCAGCCAGTACCCTTAAATGCTGAGCCATCTCTTGAGCCCCTAAAAAAGTTTTAAGGAGCTAAAGGCTAAAGGCTTAGAGGTTAAGAGTACTGGTTGCTCTTCCAAAGATCCTGAGTTCAATTCCCAGTAACCAAATGGTGCTTCATAACCATCTGTAATGGAATCTGATGCCCTTTTCTGGCATACAGGATTCATGCAGGCAGAATACTGAATAAATAAAAATAAATAAATACAGAATAAAGAATAAATAAATCTTAAAAAAAAGTTTTAAGCTATACCCTTATATTCTCTGTAATGGGAGGTATATCCAATTTAAACATAAGGACAATCTCTGAGGTATTATTCATCTGAGATTAATGGTCTGTTGAAGAATACAAATAAAATAGAATGCATTCTTTACAAATATGTGAATCTTTTGTTTAGATTCAGTGATACTTTTCATCTACTCAAAGCATTTTCTTTTGTGCTTGAGTGTTTATGTGTATGCTTTGTATATTTATAATAATGGATGTGCCCTTGTACACAGCTGCTTGTAAAGGCCAAAGGTCAACCCTGGCATTCTGCAGGACCCATCACCTTGTTTGCCAAATTGACCAGAATAGCTATCAAGTAAACACCAGAAATCCAGTTCAAACATTTTAGCAAGAAAATCCTTATATTCAAACAAACTGCAAATCAGCCAATGGAAAATAAAGATTTTAGTATTTATACAAAAGTTTTTATTTGCTCTGATTTGCAGTACTTAATCTTTTGTTGTCTTAAATTCTTCAAAGCTAAGTAATTTCCAAGATCAACATAAATTTAACTTAGTGGATTTATCTAGAATTCAAAAATAAATCTTAGTTTCTTCTGGGCAAATGCTAAAAGTGTGCAACACCACACCTAGTTTTTTATATGGGTATCAGGGAAACTATACTCCTCTAAATATATATTTAAAATAAATTTCCAATACAAATGTAAAGTTTTTCAGTTTAGTGGAGTACAAAAAAAAATTCAAGTATATCCTTATAATTTTCTGAATTTTCTTGATGTCTGCTGTAGTCTCTCCCTTTTCATCTCTAAATGTTATACTTCATATAACTGTAATCAATAAACACATTTTTGAGCCGGGCATGGTGGCTAACGCCTTTAATCCCAGCACTCAGGAGGCAGAGGCAGGCGGATTTCTGAGTTTGAGGCCAGCCTGGTCTACAAAGTGAGTTCCAGGACAGCCAAGGTTATACAGAGAAACCTGGTCTCAAAAACAAAAAAACAAAACAAAACAAAACAAAAAAAAAAACCCCAAAAAACCAACCAACCAACCAAAAAAAAAAAAAATAAAACCCTCATTTTTGAATTCTAGATACATTCACTAAGTGAAATTAATGTCGATCTTAAAAATTACTTAGTTTTGAAGAATTTAAGAATACTTTATACTTAAAACTTCACATTTAATATTGTTTACATTTGTGTGTATGGCAACTATGTGAACCCATTGGAGTCAGTTCTCTCCTACTTGAATATGGGATCCAGTGACAAATCTTAATTAAGTTGGAAGGATTTCAAAGCAAGTGCTTTATCCACTAAGCCATCCCACCATACTTACTACATATGTTTTAACAAAAATTATAACAGTTTGTTTCTTATTTCTAGTCATCAGCCATGAATACTTGCAAATTGTCTAATAATTCATATATTTATGACCTTACTGTTTCTGTGATGACATTATAATGCAATCAAGCTAGTTTACTACCAATAACTAAAAATTTTGTTTTGTAATTTATGCGATTTCATTTAGAATCTTCATCCATTCTTCACAAAAGATTTTTAAAAACATGTTGGAAAGAACAAATAATAAAATGAGAATGTAAGGCAAATACCTCAAAAAACAGAAGAAAATAGGGATGTCTTTGCTAAACTAAGCTTTTAAGTAAAAATATGAAATAAAGCCTTCATAGACCTTGTTAAGATTTACTAATAATAAATTTTAATGCGTAAGTCTCCCAACACACACCAGATTGAACAAGCAGGAATACATGGAATTTCAAAATTATCTGTTTTAAAAGTTCCTAGGAATATTAAACTCTAAAATAGAGATCATCATTGCAATGAACTTTTCCATTAAAGCAAAACTCTAAATGATAAGCACTTGTCAAATCTATGTTTCTTATAAAAAAATCTTAATTTACCTTTATTTTCTACCCTTAAAAAATATTTCTGACAGCAACTACTTGTCATTTCATAAGGTGTAACCTAATCAGACTAAAAGACACTGATGGTCTTTAAAAATAAGCATACCTATTTTGTAAGCAAATACCTTCAAAAACTTTCAGCCATAAAAAATTGAAAAATTGTGATTTTCTTGTTGAGTGAAATACTGAGATCTCTACATACATACATGTGTTGGCAGACTTAAATACATATATTCATTAACTTTGAAAAGGAACAAAGATTGGAACTATATAATCTTCAAAACTCAAACATTGAAAAATTCTTTATACACTAAATAATTTTAATAAGAGTTTATGTACAATACTAAGTAGCTTTATTTACACATATAAAAATTAATTGTGGCATTTAAAATTATACAACTCCTTAGTATTTAATGGCAAGTAAATCTAGAAAAAAATAACATTCAATTCACAAGGATTTTCCAGCAATATACATATATATGTATATATGTATGTATGTGTATATATATATATATGTACATATATGTATACATACATATATACACATATATATATGTATTTATGAATAGTTTGAGTTTGTGTCAAGATTCAAAACAAAACAAAAAACCATCACTTTGAAATTATTTATATGCAACCTATAATCTTTTTACCAGTCTGTTAATATTTTTATTTTGTAATCACATGAAATCAAGACTTCAAAACAATAGTGACAGAGCAATATAAACCTTTTTCATATTATTTTGACTTTAGCAAAAAATTGGTAAAAGAAAAAATTTTTTTTCAATTTGTTAGTTATCTTAAAAAGAAGTAGCCAAATAAGATACTATTTGATTCTAAACAAAAAATTTGGGGTAACTTACAAGCATAAAGAAATCTGTCATCCAGGAAATGGAGATATAAAAAGTTGTTTTCCAGGTATTTGTTTGTGTCAAAATGTTATTTCTGGCAGATATATACAAATCATGTGACTATTACTATTAACTTTTAATTATGAAATACATTTGGGTCAACTTTGTAAATCTTGGAATAGAAGTAATGCTCTGTTTAGTCTCCTGATTCTCTACTCTTGAAAGGTTGCATAAATTTAGCTTTGAGATAGCAGTCTTATGAGAATAACAAGAAAATAAGTAGTATATTTCAAGAAGAACAAACGCCTCAGTATTTCTGGAACAATATTAAGATGCAGAAGATAACGAAGGAGCCTACAAATAAAAAAAAATATTGTTTTGTTACATAAGCTTGTAAGTATTCTGTAGCTCAAAGCCATAAATGAATACTAACAGCCTGTTTATGCTTGAGTTGAAAAGTAATCTTAATGATCAGTCAAATGAGAATTCATACTGAATATAGTTCCCAAGATTCCACTACCAAAATTTCCATCATTTTTTCTGTAGTTTACCACTTAATCAAAACTTTTTAAGTATTATTTAGTTAAGTTTTTAAAATTCTGAATGTACAATGTGAAATTTAATAAACATTCTATCAGCTACTTACTGGCATGATTATATAGAAACATAATTTGTGTTTCTATTCTGTAATTTATTTTAAAAACTCCATTTGTTCTTTAATTTCCTCATCCAAAATGACTTTCAACAACAAAAATCTAAAAATAAATTTCCAATGTAGAAATAAAGTTCCTAAAATAATATCTATAGCTGAAATTGTATTTCTAGAGACACAACTCCTGGAAGTAGGAATAAATGCTATCTCAAAAAAATATTTTACTGAAATTAAAAACTGCAAATTTTGAAGATGGCATACAAACATACATGTAGGCAAAACACCCAAATATAATATAAACCTAAGCATATCTAAAACAAAACCAAACCCCAAAACAAAAACCCACAACCAAAGAAACTGAGCAAGTAATCAAATACTGAATGTTGACAAGAACATCACAGACTATTTCCATGAAAATAATAGCATTAGGAAGTATTACATTTTAAATAAATCAATTAGATTAAAAGTATTACTTCCATTTGGATAATTACTACAGAAAAATGAGTTAATTCTATCAACTAGGGTCAACAACATACATGTATATTATAAAAAGCAGGAGAAATTTTTAAAATTTAACTGTGATACCATTCTGTGATATATATATATATATATGTATACACACACATACACACACACCTATATATATATATATATATACACTGCTCCTTTATAACCCAGTTAAGTATATAGTGACATTTTAAATCACTTACTAATGTAAATTGGTCATAGACTTGAATCAGGTCCTCCATTTTGTATTGTTCTAGCACTACAAAATTTTCCAAATTTCCACTTGTTTTTCGTGCACAGTTCTGACAATGTACTATATATGTCTTTTGAGAATTGCTTTCATTAGTGACAAAAAGTAAATTAAAAACTTCCACCTATTTTAACACAAGAGAAAGGGACAAGATAGTTCTAATTTAAACATTTCGCTAGACAAAAATACAAAGAAAAAAGTCATTAAATCCAATGAGATGTCAATGAATATTTAACATAGACCTAAAAACACCGGAAACTATCTTTTCCAATGAAAGATTCACTTTAGGATAATTAACCAGTTTTTCTAAATAAGAAAGCTTATGTTGACTTCACAAGTATTAGTTTATTTATATGTATCTTAAACATCTGTATAGAGATACAACTTTTATTATTTTCCTTTTATTTTTCTAGTATGAGTCCTCATAACTTATTATTTCATTGTTTGTTTGTCTTCATCTTGGCTAAAAATGCTTTATCAGAAAAAAGAAAAAGCCAGTACAATCAAACAATATACTTCAATGAATATAATTTTTTGTTTTTCAAAATTAGGAAACCTTATGTGAATTTTAAAAAGTGTTTAGCTCTCATCTGTATATATTAATGAAACAAATACAAACAGAAGTGTATTTTGAGCTTTGACATGACAAGAACATTTTAGAAATAGTGAAAACTTACAAAAGTTCAGATACCATAACAAATAGGATTATAAAGATTATGTACTAGTACTAGGAATGATATAGATTCATTTTTCAGAAGAATAGAACAAGCTTTAATGTTTTGATCCCATCATAAGCTGTTCTATTGCAAGGTAAAAGCAGCACTCTACATAATTTATCAGTTTTTTAAATAATATATTTGATTATATTTTCCCTTTTCAGATGTTTCCAACTTCCCTAAACCATAAAATTGAATGTGTTTGGTAATCTTTGTTCCCATCTCAAAAAACAAACAAAACAAAAACCCCACACAACTAAACAAAAAAGCAAAACTGAAACAAAAAAAATCTAATAAAATATAAACTGTGCCTTTAAGTTCTTACACAAAAGTAGAACTCCCACTTACTTTTTATCTTACCATTTACAACCAATCATTTCATCTTTATATGTTTCTATAATTTCCAATAAGCTATTAACAATATTCTAGTATAGAATTTTTAAAAATTGAATCATGCACAACTTGTCATGGAGCTTTATCTGATCCAGTACCTTGTTGAATTTAGTTGTCATAAAGTTCATTTTTGAAAAATTTTTATGTATCTGTATTTTCACATGCATGCTGGTTGAATCTCTCATCATCAGACTTCCACTATCTAGTGGAAAATGCCCTTTTATTGTCCCCTTTATGCAAATATGTCTGAAAGTAATTCCAACGACTTGCAAATTAATGATATTTTTGTCTATACTGTCTCTGATTATCAAATACTTCAGTTATTTCAGTATCCTGGGTGTATTTTAATTATATCTGCTAATGTTGTTACTTAAGAATTTGAAGTCTACCTTGACCCAGAGATATATCTCACTAGTATGCCACTTGCCAATTCTATCACAAACATGATCCTCTACCCCGGACAAGACACTATTTTCACTCACTGCTTACCCATACTCCTTTCTTCATCCTCTGAATATTCACAAAGCCTAGAATATAACAATGTACTTTGGCTGGTGAAACTGAACTCTACCCTCAAAGAAAGTTAGATGCTCCGAGACCTGTGTGACCATCTATGTGAATCAGAAAAACCAGTTCTAAGTATTGAATAATTTATTTTGCCTAGTTTCATATTCAATATATATACTAGTGCCATAGTTGGTTGTTTGTAATTTGTTTTCTAATAAAATGAAAGCTTAAAAAAAAAAGAAACAACAACAACAACAAAAAAGCAACTCTTCCTTCTAGGGCTAAAAACCAAATCAAATCCTAATTATTATTCATGCTATGCATGTAAATGCTATCACTTGCGCCACATTTCTAGCCATGTGATGCTGTGACTAGAACCTTTCAACTCAGTTCAGGTATGGAATTATCTTTCTTCTTATTGGAACTAAAAGATTCTAGAATGCTCATCTACTTTAAGAAGTACTGTAAAGGTCTGTGATGGTTTCTATAAGCTTGGTCCAGGGAGTGGGCACTATTACAAGGTGTGGCCTTTGTTGGAGGAGGTGTGTCATTTTGAGTGTGGACTTTAATATCCTAGTCCCTAACTGCCTGAAAGCCAGTATTCAGTCTTCACTAGTACCCTTCAGATACTTTTGAAGGTGTAGAACTCTCAGCTCCTCCTGCACCATGCCTGCCTACATACTGACATGCTCCCACCTTGATGTTAATGGACTGAACCTCTGAACCTGTAAGCCAGCCCCAATTAAATGTTGTTCTTATAAGAGTTGCCTTGGTCATGGCGTCTGTTCACAGCAGTAAAACTCTAAGACAAGGGTTCAGTAACTACCTGCCTGGACTTGCACTACACTAAATCTATTTTGTCACCATCTGTACTTTTATTGTGTACTGATATCTTGAAATTCTGAGATAACTGTCATTTGGCAAGTAGTTAAGACTTGTATGCCTATTTAGGAGATCATTCTTGGCCAAAATATAGTGTAATATTTCATTTTTAGATAAGAATTTAAAATAATTGTAATGTGTAACTTTTGTAAAAAGCACAACAAAAAGATATTGATATCTTTTGAACCTTGTCTGGGTTCATTATGAGAGAATGCACCTAACCCACAGAGACTTGAAATACCAGGGTAGAGGGATGGGGGTGTTGGGGTTGGGAAGAACCACACACCCATCTTCTCTGAGAAGGGGATGGGGGAGATGGGTTAAAGGACTCTACCTGGGGGCAGGGGTGGGGGTGGGAGTGGTGGTGGAACAAATGGGAGGGGAACAGTGTTTGGAATGTAAGTAAGTAAGTAAATAAATAAATAAATAAATAAGACTGTGCATTTATAAACAAGAGAAACTGACCCTGATAAACTATTATATACCCAGTAACCCATTAGATATAAGGTGCAGACAAGAAGTTTTAGGGTTCAAAGCCACTGAACACTATATGAGATAAAATTTCAAAATTCAGATAAATCATTGAACTTATAACTCTTCAGATTCCAGACCAACTACCTGTAAGAAAGGATACTTACCTCACAGATGCTACAGTAAGGAGCTGGTTCATCATTTATCCTCCCATGCCACAAAACCTCTTTCCCTGCTGCAACAAGAGCTTCTCTCAAAGTCTGACAATGCTTTAGAATCTTGAGGAGACAATATCTATAATGGGTGAATTTTAAAGAGAAATTAAATACTGAATATTAAAAATCTAGCTTTCTCTGTCCCCTGCATCATATCTAGGTCTAGCTTAGCCAAACATCCTGGGTCCAGGCTCATCTGTGTAAGTCTGCATGATGCTACTAAGCTTTTATTCTTTCAAATTCTCAATCCAATCCCAAGTCTCACATAAAGAGTCCAAGGACTGGGGAATTTTATCTATGCCACCTCTAACTCCAAGGCCTGAGGCTATAACATACATCCTTAGTGCCCAGTGGCTCTGCCCCATCTACCAGCATTTGAAAATAAAGTATAGGCAATTAACACATGTTTCAATAAGGACTTTAAATAATAACAGCTAATCAGACTAGGTGAAAGGATTACAAAAAAATACCTGCGTCTTTCAGCCATTTACAAAAAAAAAAGAGAGAGAGAGAGAGAGATGCTGGAAGTAAGAACACAGATTAATTCCAAAGTAATTACTTCCCTGGTAGGTGATTTAAAAAACCCTACTTCTCTAATACAGAGACAAAAAAGTAAAGCTACAATAAATGGACTTAACAGATACCTTCAGAACATTTTACTCAAATACCAAAGGATATATATTCTTCTCAACAAGCCATGGAAACTTCTTCTCTAAAATAGAGCTTATTCTGGGACACTAGACAAACATTTAAAATTAAAAAAAAAAATTAAATACTTTCATGTAAACTATCTAACCATTAAAAAAAAACTTCAGTAAGTAGAAAAATTTATGGAGATTTAACTGTTACTCAAATGTGAGTGGGTCATATAAATATGGCACTAAATCTTTGGACAGGGACTTTAAAAATGGCTCAGTAAAAGACTGGCTGCTCTTCCAAAGGACCCAGGTTCAATTCCCATTATATACATGGAAGCTTACAACCATTTAGAACTCTAATATCAGGAGAGGATATGACCTTTTCTGGCCACCAAGGATACTTTTCACATATGGACAAAGATATACATGCAGGGCAAATCACCTTACACACAGAAATAAACAAAATAAAATTTAAAAAAAGATAAAACAACTGTGGGGTGCTATGGAGATGAATTAACAAGTAAAAGCACTTAGAGCACCTTTGGTTCTATTCCCAGCACCAGCATGGTAGCTCAAATCATCTGTAATTCTAGTAGAAAAGAAACCTATACCCCTCTCTATTTTAACAGGAACCAGAATGGTAAAATACACATACAATAAAAGTAAAATATGGCAGTGAGCAGCAGGTGGATGAGCACACACAGGGCTGGAGTGCGGGATGGGCAGGTAGTCCATGAGGGTGACTAGCAGGGACTCCTAGCTGTGAGGCTTATGGAACCTTAAGTAGCTACCTCCTGTAGCCAGTCAGGACTTCCAATGAAGTGATAAGGACACCAATCTACCAAAACTTTTGACTCATAATCTGTCCTGCCTATAAGAAGTTCAGGAACAAAGATGGTGCAGAGAGTGAGAGAATGGGCATTCAATGACTGGCCCAACTTGAGACCCAACCCACAGACAAGAACCAACCCCTGACACTATTAATGATATTCTGTGATGACTGCAGACAGGAGTCTAGCATAACTGTTCTGTGAGAAGCTCCACCCAGCAGCTGACCAAAATAGATGCAGATACCCACAGCCAAACATTAGACAGAGTTCAGGAAGTCTTGTGGAAAAGTTAGAGGAAGAACTGAGGGACCTGGAGGGCAGAGGTACACTATAAAAGAACCAACAAGGTAAACTAACAACCACCAACCAAAGAAAGAGTGAGTACAGGGCTAGACCTAGGTCCTGCATACACGCAGCATGTGCAGCTCGGTCTTTCTGTGGGACTCCTAACAACTTGAGCCAGGTCTCTTCCTAACTCTGTTGCCTGCTTGTAGATCCTATTCTTCTAACTGTGCTACCCTGTCTGGCTTCAGTGGGAGAGGATGTGCTTAGCTCTGCAGTGACTTAATGTACCAGGGTTGGATTGTAACCAGGGGTGGTCTAAACCTCCTCAGAGGTGAAGGCAAGAGGAAGAAGGCATGTGATGAGGGGAAATGGGAAAACAAAGGTGTTTGCTTGGGATACAGAATAAATAAATAAATAAATAAATAAATAAATAAATAAATAAATAAATAAATAAAGGGTGGGGGAACTAAATCACTAAAAAGAACTTCTGGAGTTAGAGAGCCCAGGTTTCAAATCACATTTATAAAATACAAATCCCCAACCATGCCTCAAGAGTTTGTTGAAGAACAAGGGTTGAAAATATTATAATAGCCAGAGAACAGAAAGTTTGCTATGCGACTATTTCCTAATATGTCCAAGCTACCCCCACAACATCTCTGTAACATAAATCCCCAAATATGAAATGAGCAAGGATGACAAAAGTAGGCATACAGGCAACTTAAGAAATGCTAAGGTCTAGAGAACATTTGTTTTCTCAAAGGAAGAAAACAATTGATTATCTAATACCAAGAGGTCATGCCTGAAAACAAACATACTACTACTATTATATACACTAAGCAACAATCTATTTAGCAGTATCATACACATACCACTGCCACTGCTGCCACCACTACCACCTACAGCAGCAACGATTAATGAAAAAGAGGCCATGAATCTGAAGAACAAAGGAGGATTTGGGAGAAAAAGGGAGAAATGATAAAATTATAATTTCAAATGATAAAAGAATTTAAATAAACCCTTTGATACACACTAAAAGCTCTAGAAGAGAAATTTACAGCTTTAAGTGTATACATTTAGGAAATCAGAAAGCACAAATAAATGACTTAGTAATGCTACTCAAAAAAAAAAAAAAGACAGTAATGCAACTCAAGAATTTGGACAAACAGGGCTGGAGGGAAGACTCAGCGGTTAAGAGCACTAACTGCTCTTCCAGAGGTCCTGAGTTCAATTCCCAGCAACCACATGATGGCTCACAACCATCTGTAATGGGATATGATGCCCTCTTCTGGAGTGTCTGAAGACAGCTACAGTATACTTACATATAATAAATAAATAAATCTATTTAAAAAAAAAGAATTTGGACAAACATGAGCAAACCAATAGATGGTAAGATACAATAAAAGTCACAGCGGAAATTAAAGAAATAGAAACAAAGAATGCAATGCAATAACTAATCTAAGTACTATTGGGGAAATACTTTAAAAAAAGTGTACTCCTTTAAGTTGGAAAACTTAAAGTCTACAAGCAATATTTCAAAAATTATTCAAAAGAAATAAAAACGGAATGAAAATAATCAAAAGTCCTTCAATGTAACCAGAATTACCATAAAATATACAGCAGGTGAAAACAAAACAAAACAACTGTGGAAAAAGACGTTCGTGGTTCTATTTACCAAGAAATTAAGGCCAACATTTGACATAAGGGACACCATAAAATCAAAAACATTTCCCCATAGCTAAGTAAACAACAAAGAGAAGAGAAGCCTCATAGAGTGGAAGAGAAGCTTGACCAACTATACATATGACAAAAAATTGATATAAAAAATATACAAAGAACTCAAAATACAAATGACCCAATACAATGTTTTCAAGAAGAAATGAAAATGGCTAAGAGTGCAAAAAGTATTGCTATCACTTTTAGCAATGAGTGAAAGGCAATTAAAATAACTTTGAGATTTTTCATCTTATGCCAGTAAAAATGACTAGAATCAATAACTGGTGATAAATGCTTAATGATGGGATTGCAAACTGGTATAGCCACTCTGGAAATAACTATGGAGAGTCCTTATGACTTGGCTATCCCATTCCTTGGTAAATATGAAAGTATTCAACATCCTGATTCACACATACTTGCTTAGTCATGTTTGTTACCATGTATTCATAATAGCCAAGACATGGAAGCAAGGTAAGTGTCCTTCAGCAGATGACTGGACAATAAAAATGTGGTGCATAAACACAATGGAATACTACTCAGCTATAGAGAAAAATGAAATCAGACTGAGTAGAAGACTGGAAGTTTAAGAGCTCTAACAGAGGTGTTTGGTTCCCAGCACCCATATTAACATGGGTCACATCCATCTGCTACCTTAGCTCCATGAAGATCTGCCCTCACACACAGATACAAACAAGTACATGTAACTAAAATTAAAATAATCTTTAAAAAAAGAAAGATGAGCACAGGGGAAAATTTTCTGAACAGAAAGAATACCAATGGCTTATGGTCTAAGATCAAGAATTGACAAGTGGGACCTCATAAAATTGCAAAGCTTTGGTAAGGCAAAGGACACTGTCAACAGGACAAAATGGCAACCAACAGACTGGGAAAAGATCTTTACCAATGCCACATCCTATAGAGGGCTAATATCCAATATATACAAAGAACTCAAAAAGTTAGCCTCCATAGAATCAAATAACTCTATTAAAAATGGGGTACAGAGCTAAACAAAGAATTATGAACTGAGTAATATCATATGACTGAGAATCACTTAAAAGAAATGTACAGCATCCTTAGTCATCAGGGAAATGAAAAACAACCCTGAGATTCTACCTCACTCCAGTCAGAATGGCTGAAATAAAAAACTCAGGTGACAGCAGAATCTGTCGAAATGTGAAGAGGAACACTCTTCCATTGCTGGTGGGATTGCAAGCTTGTACAACCACTCTGGAAATCAGTCTGGAGGTTCTTCAGAAAATTGGACATAGTACTACCCGAGGACCCAGCAATACCACTCCTGGGGCATATACTGAGAAGATGCTCTAATATGTAATAAGGACACATGCTCCACTATGTTCATTTCAGCCATATTTATAATAGCCAGAAGCTAGAAACAACTCAGATGTTCTTCAATAGAGGGATGGATACAGAAAACATGGCTCATTTACACAATTTACTACTCAGCTATTAAAAACAATGACTTCATGAAATTTGCAGGCAAGTAGATGGAACTATAAAATATCATCCTGAGTGAGGTAACCAGTCACAAAAGAGCACATATGGTATGAACTCACTGATAAGTTGATATTATCCATCCCATATATAGTCACCAAGCCTGGATGCTATTGTGGATACCCAAAGTGCTTGCTGACAGGAGCCTGATATGTCTGCCTCCTGAAAGGCTTTCCCAGAGCCTGATACAGACAGAGGCAGATGCTATACAAAAAGAAGTTCCACCCAAAAGTTCAGGATACCCAAGATTAAATTCACAGATCATAAGAAGCCTAAGAAGAAGGAAGACCAAAATGTGCTTTTTAGATGGGTGAACAAAATACTCACAGGAGGAAATACGGAGATAAAATGTGGAGCAGAGACTGAAGACCATCCAGGCCCCACCTGGGATCTATCCCATATATAGCCAGCAAACCCAGACATTATTGTGGATTCGGGGAAGTGCTTGATAATAGAAGCCTGATTTGGCTATCTCTTGAGAGGCTCTGTCAGAGCCTGACAAATACAGAGGAGGAAGCTCACAGTCAACCATTGAACTGAGCTTGGGGATCACCGATGGAGGAGATGGAGAAGGAACTGAAGGAGCTGAGGGGGTTTGCAGCCCAATGGAAGGAGTAACATTGTCAACAGGCCGACTGGCCCCTCCCCACCCCCCGAGAGCTTCCAGGGACTAAGCCACAAACCAAAGAGTACACATGGAGTGACCCATGGCTCTGGTCCCACATGTGGCAGAAGACAGCCTTGTTGGCATCAGTGGGAGGAGAGGCTCTTGGGTCTGAAGGTTTTTGTTTCCCAGTATAAGGGAATGCCAGGGCAGGAAGATGGGAGTGGGTGGGTGGAGGAGCACCCTCATAGAGGCTGGGGGAGGGAGGATGGGATTGGGGGTTTCCGAAGGGGAGACCTGGAAATAGGAAAACATTTGAAATGTAAATAAAGAAAATATCCAATTTAAAAAAATAGTAAAAGGATGGTACTCCAAGTGAGGGTAGAATACAGAAGCCATGGCAATATTGAATGTGAAATAGTATGTATTCTAATATGTGGGAAAACTAAAACTCTCCCTTTTGTGTTAAAAAAAAAAGAAGCAGAAGAAGAAAGAAAAGGAAAAAAAAAAGGACTGAGAAGTCTGAATGAAGAAATTAAAAAACTAAATGAAGAAAAAAAAAAAAAAAGAAATGATGTTTATAGGTAAATAGCTAAAGTAAGAACAGAGTATACCCAGTAGGGTAATCTAAACCATACAAATCTGTGCATCCTGGCTCAAAATCTTCATGTGAATATATAACACAGAGAAACCATGTTGTATAAGTAAGAATGAATGTAAAGGAATAATAAGGAAGATAAGAAAGGAGCTAGAGAGAAGAATAGAAGATAAGAGTTTGAATGGGAAATTTTGTGGAGGAGTTTTAACTGAAAAGGAGAGAGGAAGGGCAACACAGAAGGAAAGAGGGGGAATAAGAAGTGACAAATAACAGTAAAAATGTATGAAATGTATCCTATTCAAACTTCCAAAGGAGGGAAGCATCATCAGTTCTACTATGATACACATCACCATCAGTATGGCATGATGACCCTCTATGGGTGCAGTAGTGGCATACATACCTTGGCATTAACCAACAACTCTCTAATTGAACTGAAGACCCATTCAAAAAGAAGAAAACCTAGCCAACTTCCCAGGGCTGGTGAACAGGTACAGTCATAACATATAGTGTTTTGTGTCTGGCTAGTCTTACTTACTGTAGTCTTGAGGTTCATCTGTGTTGTAGAGTGAGTATGTGAATGAGGGTACTGTACCAGAATGTTATTTTATTTTAATTATATTTCTAAAACTGCCTCACATTGCTGAAATAGTTGTTACAACACTTTTTCTCCTGTCTGCATTCTATTAAAGATTTAGCCTTCAAGACATGGTGGTTACTGACAAGACCCCAGCATACCAAGATGTGAGAAAATTATTAATTATTACAAACCAATATGCATGAGAAAAGGGGACAACATAATTCCTTCAGAAGTCAACAATTTTGTGATAACTGAATTCAAAAATGCAGAAATGTTTTAATTGGCTGACAAAAAATTTAATGTCTATTTAAAAAAAAAAAGCAGTGATTATCAACGATGACTAATGAAACTGTTCTTGCATTACCATACCAGTGGAAACTGTTAGCATTTCTTCTAGGCTCCATACAACAGTTACTTAGCAACAGCCAGGTATGCCTGATTCATTATAAAAGGGGTTGTTTACTCCCTCCTCTCTCTTGTCTTCCTCTCTTGCTCTCTGTCCCATTTGTCACCATTCTCCTCCCCTCTCTCCACATGTTCATGGCCAACCTCTTCTGTTTCTCTCCTCTCTCAATTCCTCTCCACTTCCCATGCTGTAAATAAACTCTATTCTATATTATACCATGGTGTGGCTGGTACCTCAGGGGGAAAGGATGCCTCAGCATGGGTCCCCAGAGGTACTCCCCTCACCCAAACATATCCCTGGTCTCTTTTTTCTTTTTCTTTCTTTCTTTCTTTCTTTGTTTTTGTTTGTTTGTTTGTTTGTTTTTTTCTGTTTCTTTGTTTGTTTAAATAAAACACAACATTGGTTCCTAGACTTTCAGATTTAGAAAATCACTAGTTCACAAACCCTGCTGCCACATGGACAGCCACTGCAACAATTGGTAGATCTATCCATGAAATCTCTGATGAACTGGTAAACTCCCTCCCGACACTGATCAGTATACACTTTCTCTGGTCCCAAGGGAGGGTCGCTGAAATTGCAGCCTCCCTGTCCTGTCCTTGAGGATGAAGACATTCAGTCTTTATGACTGGCCTTTTACACGACCCTCATTCTAGGACCTCTAACCCTTGGGTGAATTCCCTCCTTCTCAGAAGCAGCTTTCTCTTGCTGCTGTAGAAAAATCCTAAGCTTAGGTACACCGTTCTCCCATGGGTTGGGGGCCACACAGCCACTACCTCCCGTGTGACAAAGGTCTAGACTTGGCTGCCTCTTTGTTATTAATTTTGTTCTTGGGACATCGGTAGAAACATTTTAATAATGTCCAATACCCAAAGGGAAGGTCTTTGCAGCTGTGTCTCCCGGTCTAATTCACAGTACCCAGCAAGTAACATCTTTACAAGGTCACTTAACTAGCACTTTAAAAACAACTATTTCAATAGAGATCTGTAGGCTCTCTCCCCGCTTCTTCCACACTTTTCTCACTATTTGCTCTTGATCCTGGTTCTCCACCTCCTTGATGCTACAGAATATGCCTCAGGAAAAGCAGCCATTTGCTCAACCTCAATCCCACCTCTGTGTGCCCAGGACTCTGCTCTTCCAAGCTGCTTCCGAATTCTGGAGGAACGGTGCACTGTCTGGTTTTGTGGCTTTCTTGAACTGATTTGATCTCACTCACTCTCCCACCAGAGCTGAGTTGCTAGGAGACAGAATCATGCTTCAGGCACTGGCCCTTGTCCTGCTCTCCACATACGTCCATCCCAATCCCTTGCAGGGACTTTGCTCAGCTGCATGCTGTGGCCACTGCTGGCCACCAAGCCAAGCTGTGTACCCTTCTCACTGAGTCACTTAGATTTGATTTGACTGAATGTTTGTCTCTGCTATGCTTCTATTACTACGTGACTTTCTTCCAGGCAGAGCTATAACCTCAGCGCCATCTATCTTTATTAAGGACAGTCCTAGGACTATCTATCATCCTTGCTACAGATAGCTCCCAGTTAGCTGCCTGTAGGAGTATAGCCTGTCAATTAAGAAAACATTTTCCGTCTATCCCGCCTTGACAAATAATGATTTCTAAACAGTAAAAGATTAAATGTTACTGTCTTAAATATATGTTTAGCCTTGTTTTTTGCTACTACCAATAAATTACAATGTGCTCTCTTTAACTGGTACAGTCTCCAACAAGTAATTAAAGAAACACAGATTGCCTAACACATGATTAATAGACTAGCCCTCAGTCTTGTCAGAAATCTGCTAAATCTAATAATGTTTAAGCTTATGAGAGACAGAGACTCCCACAATCTGACATTTGCTCTCCAAGAATATACGGGCACAGCGGGAAGATTCTACCTAGATTGTGGTATGATAACCACTGAGAAACACTGCTTCATTGCCTTGCCTGCTGCCAGGGTATGGTCTATACTGTGGACAATCAGAGGAAACCCAGAGTGTTAAATATGTCTTATTGCCTAAGTCAATTGACCCTAAGGTGGATTATTTCTTTCACAAGAACCTATTGCCTAGGAAAAAGCTTTTTGTCTTCTGGGCCTGATGGCAACTGACTCTGGCCATGTTGCCATGGAGATCACAGGGATCGGGGAACTGTTTAGATAGTGGACTATAGACCAACGTCTGTCATTTTAAATTAACATCATTCCTAGATTATAATTTATTTTTTCCAGATTTCTGAATACATAGAAAGCTAAGTTTGATAGCTAAAAAGCAGATTTAGTTCCTTAGCCCAAGGTAATCCACCTTATATATGTTCATTAGCAAAGTCATTAACTAAGACTGCCAGATTTCTTAATCAAAAAGACAGGTTAGCGTTGCTCACAGACTTCATGATAAAAACACACAAGTTCATATATAAGCTTTCACGGATGTAACCTTCAGGAACTCTTTATCTAAACTCAGTTTCCAGTGACTAAATGTTTCATATTTGCTCTTCTTGCTATGCCACTGTACAAATAATCATCAGTATAGTTCTTATAAATTAGCCTAACTAATAAAATGTTCCACTATATGATCTGACTTTTATAATCGTAAGTTCAAATTTTAAGTTTCCTTTGGTTGCCTTTTAAGGTAAACGTAAAGTGTATCTCGTTCTGAATCTACACTATAAGCTATCATACTCAAATGTAAGTTTTCTTTGGTTGTCTTTTAATTACAGACTTAAGATGTTTCTCTTGTTAAGCTATATGATCAACTATATTCTTAACAAGGCATTTTTGAGTTTCCTTTTGTTTCAAACAGAAATTTAAAATTGTTTCTAATTTTACTAAATTTATGTATATTGTCTCCTAGACAAAAGGAAAAAGCCCTTCTTGCTCCTTTGCTCCACAAAAAGGTTTTTACCTTCCCTAAACTAATCTTAAAGACTGTTCATGTTGTTAACAAATTTATCTCTTTTATAAATTTATAAGTTATAGGAAATCCACTCATATCTACCTCTCATGGACCAAAGACACTCCATGTGCTAATCAATAGCTTAAAGTTTCCACTACTACCTACTCCAGAGGATGGGATTCCTCTCCTGTGCCTTGGGATTGGGATTCCCCTCACCCACAACCACCAAGTCCTAAGGGTTTCAAATGTACACCTAAGAAAAATTTTCTTTCTTCCAAATGTACTTAGCTTTATTCTCTACCTCTAATGTATATGTGTGTGTTTCAGCATCTTGTCAAGACCAGACTTTAACTATACCGAGGACAACTCCAGAGAAGCAACCCCCACTTGTTCCAGTTTTCTCTCACAGACACAGGTATTTCTACTGAACTTGTTCCTTCTGATTTATCCACAGATGGTTCCACAGACCCTTGACAGCAAGGAAACAGCCAATTCTCCTAAGACTGGACCAACATCCCTCTGCCCATTTTCCTAGGTTTCTTAGAGACATGTTACCCCCAAATCAGCAGGAACCAGCTAAAGATCACTACAACCCTATTCCTGCTCCACCATCACCTCTATTTTTTCCTTTTTATTTAAACCAAAATAGGGGGAATGTTAGCATTTCTTCTAGGCTCTGCACTACAGTTACCTGGCAATAGTCAGGTGTGTCAGACTCTCTATAAAAGGGGCTGCTCACCCTCCTCACTCTCTCCTCTTCTTCTCTTGCTCTCTTCCCTTCATTCCCCTCCTCACCCCATCCCCACATATTTATGGCCAGCCTCTATTCCTCTTCTCTCTCCCATCCCCTCAATTTCCTTCCCCATTCCCTAAATAAACTCTATTCTATACTATACTGTTTTGAGTATAGTATAGAGGCTGGTCCCTCAGTGGGGAATGCTTCAGCATGGGCCCACACACATACCCTTTTCCCCCATACCATACCTCGACTATTGTGTTTATAAAAAGATTAAAGAGAGAGAGAATATGTTATGGTGGATGTGTATTCAGGTATGGGGGAAGGGGGTTCCTCTGAAGGTCCCCTGAGGGATGGGCCACATGATGGTATAGTATAGAATAGAGTTTATTTAGGGGACGGGGAGGGGAGTTGGGGTAGTAGAGGTAGAGAAAGGCAGAGAAAGAGAAAAAGAGAGAGAGAGAGAGACAGACAGACAGTCAGACAGACAGTAAGTAGAGTAGTAGAAGACTGGCCAGGAGAATGTGGAGAAAGAAAGGGGAGGGAAATGGGAGAGGGGGGGTGGGTAAAGGGGAAAGGGGTGAGAGGATAGAGCAGGAACAAGAGAGAGTGGAGGGGGCAAGCAGCTCCTTTTATATTGAGTCAGGCACACGAGGCTGTTGCCAGGCAACCATGGGGCAGAGCTTAGACAAAATGCTATTATCCCTCTCTCCTCGTTTTGGTTTAATTAAAAAAGAAAAAAATCAGAAAGAGGTAATGGTAGAGCAGGAATAGGGTTGAAGTGATCTTTAGCTGGTTCCTGCTGATTTGGGGGTAACATGTCTCTAAGAAACCTAGGAAAATGGGTAGGGGGATGTTGGTCCAGTCTTAGGAGAATTGGCTGTTTCCTTGCTGTCAAGGGTCTGTGGAACCATCTGTGGATAAATCAGAAGGAACAAGTTCAGTAGAAATACCTGTGTCTGTGAGAGAAAACTGGAACAAGTGGGGGTTGCTTCTCTGAAGTTGTCCTCGGTGTAGTTAAAGTCTGGTCTTGACAAGATGCTGAAACACACACATATACATTAGAGGTAGAGAATAAGATTAAGTACATTTGGGAGAAAGAAAAATTTTTTTCTTAGATATACATATGAAACCCAGAGGAATCCCACCTTCTGGAATAGGTGGCAAGTGGGAACTATAGGCAGATGTACTCATCTGGGTGGAGTCTATTTGATCCATGAGAGGTAGATCTAAATGGGTTTCTTGTAGCTTATAAGTTTACAAGAGAAAACAACATAAGTTAACAACATGAACAGTCTTAAGATGAGTCTTTAATGAAGCGGTTGAACAGGGGCTTTTTCCTTTTGTCTAGGAGACTGAATATATACCACTTTAAATTTAGTTAAAAGATAGCCAAAGAAAACTTAAAATTTGAATTTTTGATTACATAGTTGAATCATATAGTGGAGATGTTAGGGCAGTGGTATAGCAAGAAGAGGAAATATGAAGCTTTTAGTCAATGGAAACTGAGTTTAGGTAAGGAAGTAACAGGTTACATCTGTGAAAGTGCTTGTATCTGATTTTGTGTATTGTTTATTGTGAAGTCTGTAAGGAATCTGGCAGTCTTAGCCAGGGAATAAATTTATTAATGAGTAAATATAGTGGTGGATTACCTTAGGGTAAGGAGCTAGGTCTGTTTTCTAGCTGTCAAGCTACAGTTATCTTAGCTGTCCACATAGTCAGAAATCTGGAGAATAAATTAAATCAGGTATTAATTAAAAATGACAGAGTTCGTCTATAGTTCACTGCTGACCTGCCAGCCAGGAGAAGACCTCATTCTGCAGACCTATTTGCTCTGTTCCCAATTTGTTTTGTGAAAAGTGGGTTTGGTCCCACTCCTGGAGTCCTGTCAGGGACTCTGTCTGCCAAGACTTTGCTTTTCCATGGGTGTCTATCTGCCCCTGTCCCTGTGGTCTCCATAACAACTTGGGCAGAGTCAGTCTGGCTTTTAAACCCAGAAAACAAAGAGCCTTTTAAAAAGAGCCCCTTTTTTCCCTGTGGATTAAATAACTTGAGAAATGAGAAATGACTCACCTTGACTTAGGCAATATGAGTCACTTGACTCTTAGGGCTTCCAGTCTTGACCACAGTGTTTCTTAGTGGTTATCATACCACAATCGGGGCAGTCTCTTGTAGCTGTGTCTATATCTCCTGTGACCTTGGGGATAGCTGTTAGGCTTTGGGAGATTCTGTCTGTCATAAACTTAAGTATATTAATAATTAGCAGACTTCTGAGAAGATTGAGAGCTATGTCTACTGATCATATCTGTAGCAAAAACCATTATCAAGGCAGGACAGGAATGAAAATCTTAATTGTTAAGTGACTTTGACAGGTATAGAAAAACACATTTTGTATTAGTAGAGAAACACTTGGCTTAGAGTTGGTGTGGACCAGAATGGAAGAAATAAGAATGCTGACAGTGGTGGCTTGAGACTGTGCTGACAGAAGGTAAAGTGTGTCCAGGTCTATGACATAAACTGAGTGGGTGGGCAGACTGTGGGAACGGGCTGGACTCTGGTACAAGACAGGCAAGTGTATATGTGTGGTCAAGGCACCAGGTGCACTCCTACCTCAAGGGCATAGGGTTTGAGATGTCACAATAGGCTAGATGGCACTCAGATGGACTGGCTCTTGCTGGCTTTATTTCGAGACAAAGGTGGTGAAAGTGGCAGTGCACTCCGACAAGTGGGGAGGAGCTTTGTCCTAGCAGCCAGAAGCCCTAACCCAGTGTTGCCCAATCCCATCTGTCAGAGCCTGAGATGGGCGGAGGAAGTTCCTGAAGTAGCATTTCATCTTCACTGAAGGGGTAGGAGAGAGCTCTGCCAGATGGTGGAGGTTAAGCGGAGAGCTGAGGTGAGAGACCAGAGCGAAAGTATGCCCACAGCAGTCCTGCTATGTCTCAGATGTGGTACAGCAGCAGCAAAAGTGGCAGCTCTGGCAGAGGCAGGACTCATTTTCACTACATGAGTTCCAGGTAGAGAGGACAAAATAGAGAACAGGGACAGTGCAGATGAGGAACATGAGGGAAATCAACAACATCTCAGCAAAATCTCTGGCAGGATGCAAGGGATGGGCCAGACCCACTCTGAATCGGGAGCAGAGCAAATGGTGAGAGAATGAGGGCTGCTAGGGAGCAAGCAAATGAGGGATGACGGAAGGGAAAGTCTTCACTACAGATTGCTAGCAAGAGAGTTGTTTTAAAGTGTCAGTTTAGCGGCCACATATAGATATTGTTTGAATTAGACCATTAGACCAGGACATCCCAGTAGGTAGGGACAAGGTGGTGTAGACAAGCCCATGGATGAGAATAGGGTTATTAACTACCCCTACCAGAGTACTGAGGTATTACTAACTGTAGAGACTTCTAGCCAGACCAGACTACCAGGTCATCATGTAGTGATCTGGGGGCTAAGCTCTGGGCTGATGCCCTGAGAGAGGAGTTCACTCAGGCCTTAGATTTCTCAGCAGTGGGAAAGGAACAGTCTCAAAAGAGAGGAAGATCTCACCCAAGGGAAAAATGTTCTAGAACATGGATCAGTGAAAAGACTGAATGTCTCCATCCTCAAGGGCAGCAAAAGGATAGCTCTAAGCTCAAGAACTCTCTCCTGGGACCATCAGGACATTTACTCTGACCAATGAGTAGAGGGGGCTTACCATTTCTCCAAAGTTTGGGCTAGTGAGTGTTGGCTCTCCAAGTGGTAACAGGGGATGCAAACCTTAGGAGTTTCTAAATCCAAGTCTTGGCACCAAATGTTGTGTTTATAAAAAGATAAAGAGAGGAGGAATATGTTTTGGTGGATGCACAGTCAGTCAGGTACGGGGAAGAGGGTACCTCTGCAGACTCATGCTGAGGCATTCCTTCCCCCTGAGGGACCAGCAACACAATGGTATAGTATAGAATAGAGTTTATTCAGGACTATACACACCACCCCTGGATCCTTCCTTGGCCTGAACACTAGACTCAGCCCTGTCCCCTGTTCCAGCTCCATCCCCAGCAACTACCAATAAAAGACATCCAAAGGCCAAACTTGTGTCTCACAGCAACCAGGAAGATGATAAAAGACAGGATAAGCAAATGAGTTACTATCGAACAGTATGCCTCCTTGAAGTCTTCTGGGCTCAAAGAGGTTGCAAGAAGAACAAGCTGAAAGAGAACTAAAAGGCTTTGCTGACCTAAGGCTATGTACAGTGTGGCAGCCACCACCATAGCAGCAGCTATTCTCAAGTGCACAAGCACACAGCAATAATGCCTTTTCAGGTTATTTAAGAGCCCCTTCCCTTGGGAAGATTAACAGATTATGTGCTCCTGCATGAGAACATCAAGGGTTTGGGAGATGACAATCCAAGATGACCTGTATGTAACACAGCCCCAGCCTTTTAACTATTAACATGTTTTTTCTCCCTAAGTCTCAAGTATTTACTTCATTGTTTTCTGCTGTCCAAGACCTGATCAAATTGAATTGTTTGGAGTTGTAGAAGACCAATAAGTTCATCCACAGAGCTGGTTATGAATGACAGACTGCTAACAGTGAAAGAGTGTGAAGTTACTTATAAGTTTATGAGCACTTTCAGGTAATTAACATAAGCTGCAACTTAATCTGTGGGTTTTAGGATGCTTTTGATTCAGAGTGATGTGGCAACACATAGGCCATCCATTTCAGATGCAGAACTTTCCTATTAAGTTTTTGATCTTCTTCAGGTAATTTGACTCAACATCAAATACAGTAAGTGTCTGGAAAATCTTACCTTTTTCTTCTTTAAGCACTTATTTGTCTTTTATTCAGTGAAAGTTTTGCTCAACAGTACCATCTCTCATTTTCACAGGTCACTTTCACTCTGAGGAAACTAAGTGTGCTATTTGCACATGCACACATGCGTATGTGCAGAATAATTAGGTATCAAGCAAGATTCTGGACTTCAGTTCTTAAGATTGCAAATATCAGGAAACACAAACCCCTTGTCTTGCTGCTACCTACTCTACGTTTTATACTGGGAACCAGGTAGTTTTATGCTGCCTTCCTTCTGAACTACATGCCTTTTGGGGACATGTTCCTCCTTCTTTGACAGTTTTGATCCAACTCTTTTCCTGTAAAAGGGAGGATATCACTGAAAGTGTTAGTGAGCTTGAAATGCCACATTGAGATGCAAGAAACACAGAATACTAAATAAATGAGACTGGAAAAGAAAATCTCTATAGGATATCTAAGTTGAAAAACTATACAGAACAAAAACAAGTTACTGAGAGCTGAAAGATAAGAACACGAGTCATATATAAAGGAAGTCCCTTAAAAAACCCCAGAATACTCATCAATAGAAATGTAAAGCAATAAATTCCAAGTCATAAAAGACCACAATTGCAAACCTAGTAAAATTTTCTGCCATAATTGAAGGTGAAAGAAAAATGTTCCATAAAACAGATGAGCAAAAAGAATGCACATTCAGCAGAATATGCCTAAACAAAACAGAAGCAGAACTTGGCACTGAAGAGATTTCAAGAGATAAAACAAATGAATCTCTAATTGCTAATGCAAAGTACCTCTGAGAACCCAACAAAAATTCAAAACAATGACTATAAGAGAAAAACATCTTTCAATAATATTTAAAAAGTCAATGGCCTAAATTCTTCAATCAAAGGACAAACACTTTTAAAAAAACAAAATCTATGTCATGTACTATGTACAAAGCACACAGAGTGAAAAGATGTATAACAGAACTCCAATCATATAGGATTTGGAAGTTACCATGTATCTGTAAGCCATTAATTGACCAAATAGATTTTATTCTAAAACTAATCAGAAAAGATAAAAAGAGATTACATTCTAAGAAGAAAAATAGTTAATCAGAAGACATTATTATCTTAAATATACATGAACCAATTTCATAAAAAGCTTAGCAATTACTGAGAATAAAGTTACAGATTAACATCAACCATTTAACAATGGGAAACTTCAATACATTACTTTCTCAAACCAAATGGAAGTCAGAACAAAAATTAAGCAGAGAAACAGTAGAATTTAAAAATATTATACACCATATCAACACATAAGCATATTCTACCCAAACACCAAAGAAAGAACATTCTACTCAATAGACCACTGAAGTTTCTCTAAAATAAAACATATCCTGAGACACAAAACAAACCTGACCAAATTCAGAAGGACCGAAATGGCTCTGTATAACCTACCAGACCTAAACATTATGCATTAAAAACTTAAAATCAACAGCAAACAAATGTCTAGTAAGCATAAAAATTTATGGGGTTTCAACCATTTAATATTAATGATAAATCTGTCAAAGAATAAATTTTTAAAAATCTGTAGTTAAGATCTTCAGCTCCAGACAGCCGGCCACCTTCCTGGTCAGAGCACTGGGGTCTGCCCGGCCTGAGAGGTTTGTGTCACAGGCGCCGGCAGGAGCCTTCTTGGCTCCGGGACTCTGCGGAGGGCAGGCTGCACGGGAGACCGTGTGGAATACAGAGGCCAGCCGTTTCTGGTACGGGCCAGAGTCGCAGAGCTTCTGGGGCGGCGACATCTTCAGACAACCAGCCACCTTCCTGGCGAGAGCCACAGAGCTTCGGAGGCAGCGACATCTCCAGACAACCAGCCACCTTCCTGGCGAGAGCCACAGAGCTTCTGAGGCGGCGACATCTCCGGACAACCAGCCACGTTCCTGGCGAGAGCCACAGAGCTTCTGAGGCGGCACCATTTTCAGCTCCAGACAGCCGGCCACCTTCCTGGTGAGAGCACGGGGGTCTGCCCGGCCTGAGAGGTTTGTGTCACAGGCGCCGGCGGGAGCCTTCTTGGCTCCGGGACTCTGCGGAGGGCAGGCTGCACGGGTGACCGTGTGGAATACAGAGGCCAGCCGTTTCTGGTACGGGCGAGAGTCTCAGAGCTTCTGGGGTGGCGCCATCTTCGTCTCCAGACAACCGGCCACCTTCCTGGCGAGAGCCACAGAGCTTCTGAGGTGGCGACATCTTCGACTCCAGACAACCGGCCACCTTCCTGGCCAAAGCAACACAGCTTCTGGGAAAGATCCTGTTTTGGGCCTTCATCTTCAGCCAGGAGGAGGTCCAAACACCAGATAACTGTACACCTTCCCCGAAAGAGGAGATCTTGCCTGCAGAGACTGCTCTGACCACTGAAACTCAGAGGAGAGAGCTTGTCTCCCACGCCTGCTGATTGAGGGTAACAAAATCAACAGAGGAACAATCTCTTAACAAAGACAACTATAACAACTAACTCCAGAGATTGCCAGATGGCGAAAGGTAAACGTAAGAATCCTACCAACAGAAACCAGGACCACTCACCATCATCAGAACCCAGAACGCCCACTTCGCCCAGTCCAGGACACCCTAACACATCTGAAAAGGTAGACCTGGATTTAAAAGCATATCTCATGATGATGGTAGAGGACATAAAGAAGGAATTCAATAACTCACTTAAAGAGATACAGGAGAACACTGCTAAAGAGTTACAAGTCCTTAAAGAAAAACAGGAAAACACAACCAAACAGGTAGAAGTCCTTATAGAAAAACAGGAAAACACATCCAAACAGATGATGGAAATGAACAAAACCATACTAGACCTAAAAAGGGAAGTAGACACAATAAAGAAAACCCAAAGTGAGGCAACGCTGGAGATAGAAACCTTAGGAAAGAAATCTGGAACCATAGATGCCAGCATCAGCAACAGAATACAAGAGATGGAAGAGAGAATCTCAGGTGCAGAAGACTCCATAGAGAACATCGGCACAACAATCAAAGAAAATGGAAAATGCAAAAAGATCCTAACTCAAAACATCCAGGAAATCCAGGACACAATGAGAAGACCAAACCTACGCATAATAGGAGTGGATGAGAATGAAGATTTTCAACTCAAAGGACCAGCAAACATCTTCAACAAAATTATTGAAGAAAACTTCCCAAATCTAAAGAAAGAGATGCCCATGAACATACAAGAAGCCTACAGAACTCCAAATAGACAGGACCAGAAAAGAAATTCCTCCCAACACATAATAATCAGAACATCAAATGCACTAAATAAAGATAGAATACTAAAAGCAGTAAGGGAAAAAGGTCAAGTAACATATAAAGGCAAGCCTATCAGAATTACACCAGATTTTTCACCAGAGACTATGAAAGCCAGAAGAGCCTGGACAGATGTTATACAGACACTAAGAGAACACAAATGCCAGCCCTGGCTACTATACCCAGCCAAACTCTCAATTACCATAGATGGAGAAACCAAAGTATTCCACTACAAAACTAAATTCACCCATTATCTCTCCACGAATCCAGCCCTTCAAAAGATAATAACAGAAAAAAAAACAATACAAGGACGGGAACCACGCCCTAGAAAAAACAAGAAGATAATCCCTCAACAAACCTAAAAAAAGACAGCCACAAGAACAGAATGCCAACTTTTAAAACAAAAATAACAGGAAGCAACAATTACCTTTCCTTATTATCTCTTAATATCAATGGACTCAATTCCCCAATAAAAAGACATAGACTAACAGACTGGCTACACAAACAGGACCCAACATTCTGCTGCTTACAGGAAACCCATCTCAGGGAAAAAGACAGACACTACCTCAGAGTGAAAGGCTGGAAAACAATTTTCCAAGCAAATGGTCTGAAGAAACAGGCTGGAGTAGCCATTCTAATATCGGATAAAATCGAATTCCAACCCAAAGTTATCAAAAAAGACAAGGAGGGACACTTCATACTCATCAAAGGTAAAATCCTCCAAGAGGAACTCTCAATTCTGAATATCTACGCTCCAAATGCAAGGGCAGCCACATTCATTAGAGACACTTTAGTAAAGCTCAAAGCACACATTGCACCACACACAATAATAGTGGGAGACCTCAACACACCACTTTCATCAATGGACAGATAGTGGAAACAGAAACTAAACAGGGACACAGTGAAACTAACAGAAGTTATGAAACAAATGGACCTGACAGATATCTACAGAATATTTTATCCTAAAACAAAAGGATATACCTTCTTCTCAGCACCTCACGGGACCTTCTCCAAAATTGACCATATAAGTGGTCACAAAATAGGCCTCAACAGATACAAAAATATTGAAATTGTCCCATGTATCCTATCAGACCACCATGGCCTAAGACTGATCTTCAATAACAACATAAATAATGGAAAGCCAACATTCACGTGGAAACTGAACAACACTCTTCTCAATGATACCTTGGTCAAGGAAGGAATAAAGAAAGAAATTAAAGACTTTTTAGAGTTTAATGAAAATGAATCCACAACGTACCCAAACCTTTGGGACACAATGAAAGCATTTCTAAGAGGGAAACTCATAGCTCTGAGTACCTCCAAAAAGAAACGGGAGAGAGCACATACTAGCAGCTTGACAACACATCTAAAAGCTCTAGAAAAAAAGGAAGCAAATTCACCCAAGAGGAGTAGACGGCAGGAAATAATCAAACTCAGGGGTGAAATTAACCAAGTGGAAACAAGGAGAACTATTCAAAGAATTAACCAAACGAGGAGTTGGTTCTTTGAGAAAATCAACAAGATATATAAACCCTTAGCTAGACTCACTACAGGGCAAAGGGACAAAATCCTAATCAACAAAATCAGAAATGAAAAGGGAGACATAACAACAGATCCTGAAGAAATCCAAAACACCATCAGATCCTTCTACAAAAGGCTATACTCAAGAAAACTGGAAAACCTGGACGAAATGGACAAATTTCTGGACAGATACCAGGTACCAAAGTTGAATCAGGATCAAGTTGACCTTCTAAACAGTCCCATATCCCCTAAAGAAATAGAAGCAGTTATTAATAGTCTCCCAACCAAAAAAAGCCCAGGACCAGACGGGTTTAGTGCAGAGTTCTATCAGACCTTCAAAGAAGATCTAATTCCAGTTCTGCACAAACTATTTCACAAGATAGAAAGTAGAAGGTACTCTACCCAACTCATTTTATGAAGCCACTATTACTCTGATACCTAAACCACAGAAAGATCCAACAAAGATAGAGAACTTCAGACCAATTTCTCTTATGAATATCGATGCAAAAATCCTTAATAAAATTCTCGCTAACCAAATCCAAGAACACATTAAAGCAATCATCCATCCTGACCAAGTAGGTTTTATTCCAGGGGTGTAGGGATGGTTTAATATACGAAAATCCATCAATGTAATCCATTATATAAACAAACTCAAAGACAAAAACCACATGATCATCTCGTTAGATGCAGAAAAAGCATTTGACAAGATCCAACACCCATTCATGATAAAAGTTTTGGAAAGATCAGGAATTCAAGGCCCATACCTAAACATAATAAAAGCAATCTACAGCAAACCAGTAGCCAACATCAAAGTAAATGGAGAGAAGCTGGAAGCAATCCCACTAAAATCAGGGACTAGACGAGGCTGCCCACTTTCTCCCTACCTTTTCAACATAGTACTTGAAGTATTAGCCAGAGCAATTCGACAACAAAAGGAGATCAAGGGGATACAAATTGGAAAAGAGGAACTCAAAATATCACTTTTTGCAGATGATATGATAGTATATATAAGTGACCCTAAAAATTCCACCAGAGAACTCCTAAACCTGATAAACAGCTTCGGTGAAGTAGCTGGATATAAAATTAACTCAAACAAGTCAATGGCCTTTCTCTACACAAAGAATAAACAGGCTGAGAAAGAAATTAGGGAAACAATACCCTTTTCAATAGTCACAAATAATATAAAATATCTCGGCGTGACTCTAACTAAGGTAGTGAAAGATCTGTATGATAAAAACTTCAAGTCTCTGAAGAAAGAAATTAAAGAAGATCTCAGAAGATGGAAAGATCTCCCATGCTCATGGATTGGCAGGATCAACATTGTAAAAATGGCTATCTTGCCAAAAGCAATCTACAGATTCAATGCAATCCCCATCAAAATTCCAACACAATTCTTCAACGAATTAGAAGGAGCAATTTGCAAATTCATCTGGAATAACAAAAAACCTAGGATAGCAAAATCTCTTCTCAAGGATAAAAGAACCTCTGGTGGAATCACCATGCCTGACCTAAAGCTTTACTACAGAGCAATTGTGATAAAAACTGCATGGTACTGGTATAGAGACAGACAAGTAGACCAATGGAATAGAATTGAAGACCCAGAAATGAACCCACACACCTATGGTCACTTGATCTTCGACAAGGGAGCTAAAACCATCCAGTGGAAGAAAGACAGCATTTTCAACAATTGGTGCTGGCACAACTGGTTGTTATCGTGTAGAAGAATGCGAATTGATCCATACTTATCTCCTTGTACTAAGGTCAAATCTAAGTGGATCAAGGAACTTCACATAAAACCAGAGACACTGAAACTTATAGAGGAGAAAGTGGGGAAAAGCCTTGAAGATATGGGCACAGGGGAAAAATTCCTGAACAGAACAGCAATGGCTTGTGCTGTAAGATCAAGAATTGACAAATGGGACCTAATGAAACTCCAAAGTTTCTGCAAGGCAAAAGACACCGTCAATAAGACAAAAAGACCACCAACAGATTGGGAAAGGATCTTTACCTATCCTAAATCAGATAGGGGACTAATATCCAACATATATAAAGAACTCAAGAACGTGGACTTCAGAAAATCAAATAACCCCATTAAAAAATGGGGCTCAGAACTGAACAAAGAATTCTCACCTGAGGAATACCGAATGGCAGAGAAGCACCTGAAAAAATGTTCAACATCCTTAATCATCAGGGAAATGCAAATCAAAAGAACCCTGAGATTCCACCTCACACCAGTCAGAATGGCTAAGATCAAAAATTCAGGTGACAGCAGATGCTGTCGTGGATGTTGAGAAAGAGGAACACTCCTCCATTGTTCGTGGGATTGCAGGGTTGTACAACCACTCTGGAAATCAGTCTGGTGGTTCCTCAGAAAACTGGATATAGTACTACCGGAGGATCCAGCAATACCTCTCCTGGGCATATATCCAGAAGATGCCCCAACTGGTAAGAAGGACACATGCTCCACTATGTTCATAGCAGCCTTATTTATAATAGCCAGAAGCTGGAAAGAACCCAGATGCCCCTCAACAGAGGAATGGATACAGAAAATGTGGTACATCTACACAATGGAGTACTACTCAGCTATTAAAAAGAATGAATTTATGAAATTCCTAGCCAAATGGATGGACCTGGAGGGCATCATCCTGAGTGAGGTAACACATTCACAAAGGAACTCACACAATATGTACTCACTGATAAGTGGATATTAGCCCCAAACCTAGGATTCCCAAGATATAAGATACAATTTCCTAAACACATGAAACTCAAGAAAAATGAAGACTGAAGTGTGGACACTATGCCCCTCCTTAGAAGTGGGAACAAAACACCCTTGGAAGGAGGTACAGAGACAAAGTTTGGAGCTGAGATAAAAAGATGGACCATGTAGAGACTGCCATATCCGGGGATCCATCCCATAATCAGCTTCCAAATGCTGACACCATTGCATACTAGCAAGATTATGCTGAAAGGACCCTGATATAGCTGTCTCTTGTCAGAGTATGCCTGGGCCTAGCAAACATAGAAGTGGATGCTCACAGTTGGCTATTGGATGGATCACATGGCCCCCAATGAAGGAGCTAGAGAAAGTACCCAAGAAGCTAAAGGGATCTGCAACCCTATAGGTGGAACAACATTATGAACTAACCAGTACCCTGGAGCTCTTGACCCTAGCTGCATATGTATCAAAAGATGGCCTAGTCGGCCATCACTGGAAAGAGAGGCCCATTGGACACGCAAACTTTATATGCCCCAGTACAGGGGAACGCCAGGGCCAAAAAAGGGGAGTGGGTGGGTAGGGGAGTGGGGTGGGTGGCTATGGGGTACTTTTGGTATAGCATTGGAAATGTAAATGAGCTAAATACCTAATAAAAAATGGAAAAAAAATCTGTAGTTAAATGAAAGTGAAAACACAACAAAAGCTCTGGAACACAGTACTATTTATAATTTCATGCACTCCATCTGCCTAGATCCTGTACCTCCTCTTGGGAGTTGCCTGGTGAATCTGTGTGACCTTTTCCCTCTAGCCCATTCACCCCCTCCAAATTGCCACATCTAGTCCGAATCCTATATACAGTACTTCTATCTGGCACCTCCTGCGGGTGCCTTAAGCAAACTGTAGGGTTCTACTAGGAATCTCCATACCTGTCCGGACCCACAGGCCACTCCCTTCACCATATCCAACCTCTCAAGCTAGCCAGATCTATTCCTCATACTCCTTACTTAGAACAGGTAACACACCCTGTGCATCAGCTAAACCACTCTGCCTACTTGCTCTCACTCAAGATAAACCATTTCAACATCTTGTCCCAATCCACCCACAAATCCTTCCTTCTGTTACAACTTGCTCTGTCCATACCAAACTTAAAACTAAGTCCATCTGTCCCATTCTCATGGCAAAAATACACCTTGATATGAAAGATGAAGTTGGCACCTACTCTCCAAAGCCTAACCATCCTGTAGTAATGTTTGTCAATGAGAATTTTCTAGATTAACTTCATTCAGGACACAAATCTACAAGAGCAATAGTTAACTTCAAAGAACAAGCAGTTCAATAGAGCTAAGGAGAAAGAGTTTAAAGAGAATAAATGGCTAGTGATGCCTAAGAAAACACAAACATGAGGCTGATGGAAATAAAGAAAATATAAGACTGGTGGCCAACTAGAATCTTCACTGTATTGCCTAGTATTCATGGTACTACAAAAGTAAAAGTACTTTCTTTCACCACTGGCAGAGGAATGTAATCAAGCTAAAAATCTTGAGAATTGAATAAGACACTTGCCTCAGGGATATACTGGTGGAATGATAGAACATTATGATAGTAACCTGCCACTTTAAAAAAGTGGTTCTTCTTGCAACAGAAAGTAGAACAATTAACACAGAGATCCACAATTAGAAAATGAACATAAATCAAGACTCTGAAGCATTTTCCTAAATGAGATATCTTTATCAAACCTTCAAGAATCAAGGATTTATATAAAAGACAGGTAGTAGAAAATACTTACTGTATGGTGTCCTACAATTACAACAGGACTTAACATATTATCTCAGAACTGCAACACTACAAACTAGATTTTCACAGGTTCAAACCAGACAAATTTCCTGAAGAGAATGGCAATGACTAAAAAAGGCTGCTAATCAACAAGATAGTTTCAACGTGTCATGAATGAGAAGGCCAGGTTTCTTCAATGGAGAATCACTGGGTATATTAACCACACTCTAGGGTAGGCCCCTGGCATTCCCTGCTCAGGAGCTGTTGGCTAACACAAAACAGAATCCACTGCATTGTGCTTTTTTTTTTTTTTTTCTTTTTGGTACACATTATGTTTTTGTTATTTCATTTTTCTTTGGGGATTTTTGTCTTTCTGTGCATTTTTTTTGTCTGTTCATTTTTGTTTTTTCTTTGTTTTTCTTTTTGAGGCATAGAGAAAAGACAAGGATAAGTAGAAAACTAGGAATGGTATTGAATTTGAGGCAGGGGAAAGAATAAAAAATTGCAAAAAAGAATTACTAAAAGATGTGAGTTAACAAAATGAACTAGAAGGGGTGAAAGCATTAGAAAAAGGACTGAAAGGCATTTCTTGAGAGAATTTTTACAGATAGGCAATATACATATGAATAAACATTTAATATTAATAGCCATGGGGAACTATAGCAAAACATAGGTATGTGGGAGGGAGGAATCACTTTACATATTTTAAAATAACTATTGTTGGAAAGGTATAAAGTCACAAAAATTAAAATGTCACCACATAATTCAACAATTCCATATTGAACACTTATGCAAAGGAAATGAAACTGATGTTGGCGACATCACAGAATTCACTTTGATTTACTTAAAGCACATAAATAGAAATACCTTACATTTTCAATGATTGATAAAAAGAAAACAAGAATACAGTGCATCTTTATAGACTATTCCTAAGTACCTAAGACAGAAACTCTACCATCATTAAAATTATGAATGAATCTGGAGTACATTACAGCAAGTGAGGTAAGCCAGACATAAAAAGACAAAACATATACTACTAAACTCAGGTACAGATGTAATCTAAAAATTTCGTAGAATGAATGTTTACTGTCAATAGTTGTGAATATGATTGAAAAACTGTTAATGTCAATTGTATGCTATTTTGACTGTGATGTCCATATTCAGTGCCATTAAGCTGTAAAAATATTTACATATAATATATATAATATAAATTGTATGTGTAATAAAATATATTAACCATTTTGTATATGATAAAAATTTGTATAATAAAGCCATCATTATTGTAGCAAATGTTGAGAATTAGTAAAATATTGATGGCTGTCCTTACACTAAGGTTACATTTATCTTCAAAAAGTAAAATATTTTAGTATGTGTATGCTCATAAAATTTTGACAAGCCTGCCTTTAATCCCAGCACTCAGGAGGCAGAGGCAGGCGGATTTCTGAGTTGGAGGCCAGCCTGGTCTACAAAGTGAGTTCCAGGACAGCAGGGCTTATACAGAGAAACCCTGTCTCGAAAAACAAAACAAAACAAAATAATTAAATATTAAATATTATTATTTAGTATTATGTTTACTTTTTTTTTCTCCTACCCACTGGGAGAAAAAAAACATTTCCTGCACTATATTGTTATGTTTACTTTTTATCAGTAGAGTTTTTTCAGTGAACAAAACACCAGTAATAAAGAAGAGAGAAAGCCCTGGAAAGATGGCTCAGATGTTAAGAGCACTGGCTACTCTTCCAGAGGTCTTGATTTCAATTCCCAGCAATCACATGGTGGCTCACAACCATCTATGATGAGATTTGGTACCTTCTTTTGGCCTGCAGGCATACATGCAGGCAGATCTCTGTATAAATAATAAATCTCTAAAACAAAAGCAAAAACAAGAGAAAAAGAATACTATAAGCTAGCATTAGTTCTACCCAGGCAAAATTTGAATAAAAAGTACTTCCTCAATTTTAAAAAAAATCCTGCCATTATATAACAAAGGTAGAAAAAAAAGAGAGAATAATATACTTAAGGATGCCAACATTGTCAGTGCATCAAGGCTGACAATCTGAGCTTAATGAGTATTACACACATGGTAGAATTAAAGAATCAAACCAGTGTAAGTTGTGCTCTGAGTTGTACATGTAATATGGCATGTACACATTATTCCAAAAAATTTTTAAAAAATATAATTGGGGAAAAATAAGTACTTACTTAATCATTTCAAAAAGCTTTGGATCTGAGACTTTGATATTTCGTGCCATATTCCATGAAAGATGAACCATGGGTACTACTGACTTGACACTTTGCAATTTATTCCATTCATATCGTTCAACTGCCAATTTATATTGGAAGGCTAGGAAGACAGAAAATGTTATAAAGTAACAAAAATGAACAAAATATATAAGAACCCTATTATGACACTTCTAAGTCCATCACTTCTGAAAAGTATAAATGCACTGAAAGATTATATTTAAAGACTGTCATGTAATGAGCAGTGCTAATAATTAAGACATTATGCTATGAAATTTTTATATTTTGCTATTTCATCATTTCAAATTATGATAACTTTTAGTCCACAATATTGTAGACGACGAACTATTATAGATGATGAACCAGCAATGTAAAACATGTCCAGTTCACATTCTTCTGGTGCTGAAGAATAATATTTATGCATTTTAAACAGACATAGTAAGGTTTCTGGAAACATGAAATAAGAATTCTAAAGAATATAAGAGGCAGCTTAGTAGTTAAGAGCTTTTGTTTTTCTTGCAGAAGACCAAAGCTTCAATTCCCAGCACCCACATGGCAGCTCCCAACTGTCTGGATCTCCAATTCCAGGAAATCCAACACCCTCTTCCAACATCCTGGGTGTAAGAAACATATCAAACATATATGCAAGCAAAACTCTCATATACATAATATAAGACATACATGAAAGCAAAACTCATATATATTAATCTCTAAAAAATTTAAACATTTAAAAATCTTTAGAGCCAGGCACTGGTGGCACAGCCTTTAATCCCAACACTTGGGAGGCAAAGGCAGGCAGATTTCAGAGTTTGAGGCCAGCCTGGTCTACAGAGTGAGTTCCAGGACAGCCAGGGCTATACAGAAAAACCCTACCTTGAAAAAACAGAATCAAACAAGCAAGCAAGCAAGCAAGCAAATAAACAAACAAAAATCTTTGGATTCTAAATAACCAAAATAAAATACATATTTTAGTAGTATTTAGATAACTTAATGAATCCAAAGCACAGAACTCAAATGGGCATATGTTTTAATCAACACAGAAAAAAAATTAAAAACATAGTCTCTAAAGGAATGATCTTCTGTAATGTAAAAATGAAAAAACTACATTGGTGTGCTAATTTAAATACCTGTGAGTGGACCAACATTCCAGGTGATGTTGTTACACCACCCAATAGCCTGAACCCAGTGAACAGTGCCTGCATTTATCCAAACCAAATCACCAGGTCGTTGAATAAACCTATAAACAGGAACATTTGCTTCATAAAGATCTTCAAGGTTCGGCCACCAAGAACTCATCAGGAAATTCAAATTATTTCTGGGAGGAAGGAAGAATACAGATAGTCAAGAATTTAAAAACCCTTGTGGAACAACAATATGAATTAATCAGTACCCTGGAGCTCTTGTCTCTAGCTGCATATGTATCAAAAGATGGCCTAGTTGGCCATCACTGGAAAGAGAGGCCCATTGGTCATGCAAACTTTATATGCCTCAGTACAGGGGAACACCAGGGCCAAAAAGTGGGAGAGGGTGGGTAGGGGAGTGTGGGGGGGTAGGAGGGTATGGGGGACTTTTGGGATAGCATTGGAAATGTAAATGAGGAAAATACCTAATAAAAAATAATAAAAAAGAAAAAATAGAATTTAAAAATCCAGAGTTAAAATAAACAAACAAAATCCAAGTCACAAATTTAAGAAGGTGTGAAACATACATATTTAGATCAGATTCTTCTGGTGCTGAAGGTCAGATTGAAAAAAGCCAATAAGTTAAAAATGTTATAATATTTAATTAAAATGTTGAACTGTGAAGCAATGGGAAAGGTACATTTCTTTTTAAAAGTGAAGATGGCCAGGTGTGGTGGTGCACGCCTTTAATCACAGCCCTTGGGAGGCAGAGGCAGGGGGATTTCTGAGTTCAAGGCCAGCCTGGTCTACAAAGTGAGTTCCAGGACAGCCAGGGCTATACAGAGAAACCTTGTCTCGAAAAACAAAAAACAAAACAAAATAAAAAACAAAACAAAACAAATAAACAATAAAAAAAGTGAAGATGTCAGACCTGAAAAATGTTTCATCTAAGTTATAAATGATTACTAATTGATGTAAAGACTGATTTATTTATTACTCTTGTTAAACATATTTAACAGTAACCCTCTTATCAGGGTGCTCCCCCACCCACCCATTGAAGCCTCCCCACCCTGGTATTCTACACTAGGCATTGAGCCTTCACATGACCAAGGGCCTCTCCTCCCATTGATGTCTGACAAGGTCATTCTTTACTACATATGTGGCTGGAGTCCTGGGTCCCTCCATGTGTAATCTTCAGTTGGCAGTTTAGTCCCTGGGAGCTCTGGGGGCTCTGGTTGGTTGATACTGTTGTTCCACATGAGGCTGCAAACCCTTTCAGATCCTTGGGTCCTTTCTCTATACCTCCTCCACTGGGGACCCTGTGCATAGTCTGATATCTGGCTAAGAGCATCTGCTTCAGGCTCTGTCAGAGCCTCTCAGGAGACAGCTATACTAGGTTTCTGTCAGTAAACACTTCTTGGCATCTGCAATAGTGTCTGCTGGGTTTGTTGTCTGCATGTGGGATAGATCCCTAGAATGGGCAGTCTCTGGATGGCCTTTCCTTCAGTCTCTGCTCTTCATTTCCCTTTGACAAGAGCAATTCTGGAATAATATTTTTGAGATGGGTAGGTGGTCCCATTCCTCAACCAGGGGTCTTGACTATACACTGGATATGGTCTCAATAGGTTCAATTTCCTCTTTGTTTTAGTTTTCTGAGACAAAGTTTCTCTGTGTAGCTTTGGTACTCCTGGATCTTACTCTGTAGACCAGGCAGGCCTCAAACCCACAGAGATATGTCTGCCTCTCTAATATGAGTTAAAGCGTTAAAGATGTGCACTACCATTGTCCAGCTGGAAATATTCTTATGTCTGTCACTGCAATATAAAATTCAAGAAATACTTTCTACCTGGGATCCCCAAGAACACACTGGACTTGAACTCAGGAAAGCATTTGCATTTTCCTTCTTGCTCTCAATTATAATCTCTCTAGTCTGATACCAAGCCCTATATAGCAAACTGCTTGCCAAGTCTTGTCATCCCTCAGTGCCTCCATTATCTGTAGACTCCAAGAATCAAGAGCAAATCCAGCTTTGTTCCTTCTTTCTATCCCTTTGAGGGCTACTATACTATGTATAGTCCAACCCATACTTTTCAATCAGTGACTAATACAGAAAAGAAAAAAAATGTTTTTCCAGAAAGGTGCACCCCCCCCCCCCAAGAAAGGGTTTTTCTCTGTGTAGCCCTGGCTGTCCTGGAACTCAGGACTGGACCTAGGCTGGCTTCGAACTCAGAAATCTGCCTGCCTCTGTGGTAACAAGTATGATACATTTTCTTTTCTCATTTCCTCTGTTTAAGGACATCTAGCTTGTTTCTAATTACTGGCTGTTATGAACAGATGTTCTTGTGGTAGGATGTAGAATACTTGATATACCCAAGTGTTGTATAGCTGGATCTTTCAGTAGATGACTTCCCATTTTTCTGAGGAACCACCAGACAAATTTCCACAGTGGCTCTACAAGTTTGCACTCCCACCATCAATGAAAGGGTGATTCCCTTATTCCATATCCTTGACAGCATGACCTGTTACTTCTGTTATAGATCTTGGCCATTGTGACTGGGGAGATGGTGAAATTTCAAAGTAATTTTGATTCACATTTCCTTGATGACTAAGGATGTTGTCAAATCCTTTTCTAAGGGCTCAGGGAACCCTGACCAAGAGGAGGCATAAAGATTGTAAGAACCAGAGTGGATGAAGGACACCAAGCAAAAAAAGACTTTGTAAATATTGCTAAACCAATGCACACAGACACTGGTTTCATGCATATTGCCTGCAGAGTTCTAACTCAGTTAAGAGTTCCAATGCTGAGAGGGAAGGTAGGTAGAAGCTCCATTCTAAACACAGTAAGCAGTTGATAACTGCCTGCAAAGAAAAAGTTTTCTCTTTTTTAAAAATCACCCCTGTACACGTTATCCCTCATTCATACTGCTTTAAGTAACCCCAGAAAATAACTAACCCCAGCAAACCCTGACTCACCTATAGAGAGAAAAAAAGGGCATGTGCACACAGAGAAACACTCGAGAAGTCAGGAAAATAGCTTATCTCTTCAATGGAATAAGGAGTGTAGTTGCCCTTTGCTGAGTCCCAGGGATGATGTACTTTTAAAACCTATCTGATGACTGCTCTTATCTCCCTCAATTTATGCTTTTTCTTATCTTAGATCCTTCTCCTAAACTCAGGACTGCTCTAAAATCATAAGTGCATTCTTACAACATATTGTGCTTTACAACACACTATGACTTCTATGATATTTTAGAGTAGGGACAATCCTTACAACCACTGGCTTTATGCCAAGCTCTCTAGAGCTTAAATCTCCAGCAGTATATCTGAGTCAACAGTACTCATTCTTGTAAAAGAAGTCAGATGTAATTTGTAAACTGTAAACATCCCTTGAATTGTTGTGCACTTGGGAATAATTTTTATCTGAATACTTTTTTCCCCCCTAAATTGGGCTGTACTTAAATATGGCTAAAGTAAAATGATCTGGGCCAGACTGTAGAAGTCTTAATCCAGCACTGGCTACAATACAATCAGGCTGAGCTGAGTTTTCTTTTTGCCTCTTCATGGATAGTTTTTCCCTTCCTGCTGTAAAAGCCTGCAAAAAATCAGCATGCTTACAAAGATCAACTTCTGTAGCTCATTTCTTTATTCTGTCATTAGTGCCCTAAGTGGGGTGAAAAGTTGTTTTTCATGGTTCCATAAAAGTTATACAAATTCACAATGCAAAATATACTGGAGTAAAAACTAGCACTCTCACTAAGAAATTCAACTTTTTTTTTTTTTTTTACTTTATTCTTTACAATAATTTGAACCTATGTTAAAAGAAGTTTACTTCTGAAACCTACTTTTCACAGAAGTCATTCAGAACACCCCAATAATCTTCAGGTACAACAAACCATTCACAATCACCTGGACCAATATTTATGTTAACAGAACAGAAATTGTTATTTTCTTGGTGACCTGAAAAGAAAAGAGAATGGTTAAAGTCATAAACATACTGTAATTTTAGTGCTGGGATTACAGGCAGCTGCAATACTTGCTGCCTTTTTACATGAGTCCTGTGCTTCTATTCTAAAGTCAGATCTTCAAACTTGTAAAAGTACTTTATAAATAGACCTTCATGGAGTGTGTGTTTGTGTGTGTGTGCACGCATGCATGATATGCCTGTCTAGCCAATAAGCAAATCAGAGACTTATCAATGGAAAAGATACATTGTTCTTCATATTCAGGGTACAAAATCTAATACCACTAGTCAATTATTCAACTCTACCTTGCAAAAGAAACCTTGTAGTGTTAAAAATATTTTCTAAAAGGGCCACTAAAATATTAAAAATATTTAAAAAAATCTCAAATAGAACATTTATATTGCAGTCATTCCAACTAGAAAACTGTTTAAATAAGACATCTAAGGGTAGGAAAATGAGTTGGTAGGTGTTTGATTCTCATGATTCACTCTTTAAAAAGCCACCCTCTTATGAACATACACAAAATATCAACCAACAAATATAATTATAGGTGAAAAATACCAGCACTTTGGAAGTAGAAATTCAAAACCAACATTCATTATTGAGTTTCAGAACATAAAGAGCTATCAATCTCTTTCATATACTTCATTTCCTCTCTGGTTCAAAAGAAGATAAATCCCATTTTTGTCAACATGTAACTTTCGTGTTCAAAATAGAGTACTTCCTAAACTGTTGTACAAGGGCAGAGAAAGTTTTGAAAGTCAATGTGTGCCCAGGCAGTGGTGGTACACGCCTTTAATCCCAGCACTTGGGAGGCAGAGGCAGGCAGATTTCTGAGTTCAAGGCCAGCCTGGTCTACAAAGTGAGTTCCAGGACAGCCAGGACTATACAGAGAAACCCTATCCCCCCCCAAAAAAAAACCCCACAAAAGAAAGAAAGAAAGAAAGAAAGAAAGAAAGAAAGAAAGAAAGAAAGAAAGAAAGAAAGAAAGAAAGGAAGGAAGGAAGGAAGGAAGGAAGGAAGGAAGGAAGGAAGGAAGGAAGGAAGGAAGGAAGGAAGGAAGAAAGAAAGAAAGAAAGAAAGAAAGAAAGAAAGAAAGAAAGAAAGAAAGAAAGAAAGAAAGAAAGAAAGAAAGAAAAGAAAGTCACTGTGTACAACCAGAGTCCTTTCCAAATGAAGGCAAATCTAACTTTGAACAACAAAAATAAGTGCAGCATTATGAAACTGAAATAAAAAAATAAAGTAAAAAGCAGCTTATGTTTATCATCATTGAACATGCTTACAAATTCGTATCTGTATTTGGGAGCATCAATCCATGCCAAAAGACTTTTGAAAGCTCCAATATGATATGGACTTGGGAGACTGCTCAGATGTTAAATGCACTGGTTGCTCTTCCAGACAATCCAGGTTTCATTTTCCCATATCCACATAGAGGCTTACAACCATTCATAATTCCCTGCCCAGAGTTCATGATATTCCCTTCTGGTACGTAAGATCATTGTACAGTTGTGATGCATAGATATATATTCCAGAAAAATACTCACATTATTAAACATAACAACAACAACAAAACTCTGTATATATAATGTTTAAAAATAAATGAATGACCATACTACCCCTTCCTGATTTTTAAATTTTTCTAATTACATTGTTCTTAGCATGGGAAAAAAGAATTTAAAACACTTTGGAAAATAACTACTATATGCTTCATTATTAGAATTATTATAGAAATTTCAAACATAAAAAAGAATAAAATATTTGTTTTTAAATATTAAGAATAAATGGTAAAAATAAGCTATGTCTTTTACAAATGTGATTACTTTCAACTAAGCAAGATGTTTGGTCATTTCAATCACCTGGTATTCTACTCCCTGGAACTTTCATACATAGTTGAACTGAATTCATCCCCAATATAGTATAGCCAACATGACTGAGAAGATTCCCTGCTGATACAACACGTACAAAAGCAGGAAGCTTTGTCAGCTCATGTAACTGCAACTTCCACCTGCAATAAATAACAGTTCACAGTGAAAACTTCTGTAAATGTAATGAAAATTAATTAAGTTGTTCTTAAAACATCTTGTGGTAAATAAGGAAAAGTCAATACATAACTAGTAGTAAAGAGTTTTTCCAAAGACAAAAATGTCCAAAAATATATGTCACTGAAAGAATAAAATGTATAGCCTAGAGAAAAAAAAAAAAAAAAAAAAAAAAGAAAAGAAAATTCACTTTCTATTTTTAAATGTTGACAGCTTAACTCTTTGGTCTTCTTCAGTAAGAAGAAAGAACTAAAAAAAGGATGTTCTTTTATTGTTAATAATTGGGACAGTGGTGGCACGCGACTTTAATCCCTGCCCTTGGGAGGCAGAGGCAGGAGGATTTCTGAGTTCGAGGCCAGCCTGGTCTACACAGTGAGTTGCAAGACAGCCCAGTCTACACAGAGAAACCCTGTCTCAAAAAACCAAAAATCAAACAAACAAACAAACAAACAAACAAACAAACAAACAAACAAAAAACTATAGTAGTAACCTGTAAAAATAATTTTGAAGTCATAAGGTCTTCAATCAAAATAGTAGACATGAAAAGGAACATGAAAATACACAATTCCAATACAGAAATCCTCTTTGTTTCCATTCATACAAATAGTACTGGGATAGAAGACTTACTTTTTGTTATCAGACAGATCAATGTTAATCCCACATTTTATGGTTTTAAAGGGTGCTTTCTGTCTCCTTCCAGAACTAGGGGGGGAAAAAAAAAGGTGAAGGCACGACTTTGAAACAAGAAAACTACATGACCGCCTACAGTTACTTACTTATCTGAACATGTTGATTCATTATCTGAATAGTCTTTAACTTGTGTTCTTCTTTCATTTTCTTCCTATTCATTAAACAAAACATTCAGTTATTGTAGTATTAAAGTTCCTACTGCAATACCATAAATCAACACTAACTTGTACATTTTTGACTGTATTTTTAAAAACTAAGAAGCAGCTTGGTGTGGTGGCACACGCCTTTAATCCCAGCTCTTGGGAGGCAGAGGTAGGAGGATTTCTGAGTTCGAGGTCAGCCTGGTCTACAGAGTGAGTTCCAGGACAGCCAGGGCTACAAAGAGAAACCCTGTCTTGGAAAAAACAAAACAAAAACAAAACAAAACAAAAAAACAAGAAAACTAAGAAGCATTTCATTAAAATTACTTTCAGTTGTCATGTTGAATGATGATTCAAAGAAACTCAAATTCCAGAACCATGACATACAGCCTCATATATTTCAAAATGAGATTTCTGGATTTACTTATTCAAAAGCACAAAGCCATTTTAGGAAAGGGACTTTATTTTAAAATATACTAAGGCAATTTTAAAGAAAAAAATTAAGAAAAAACTGACAAATTGATATGGGAAACTTAAAATAATGAAAAGAAAATCTAGAAGCCAATTTTGAAATTCATACAATTTTCATTTCCCCATGGGCTCTTTTAGGTGATTCTGATATTTCCTAAAAATACCACTCCCCCCCTCACCCCGTAAAAGCGGACAAATGTAATAAATTTTTAAATGAGCCTATGTATCAGTATTTATTATAAAGTCAGGGAGTAAAGCATACACTTTAAGCAGAAAAGATGTTTATAATCACATACTATTAGCTTTATACAGAATGTAAAGTTAAGAACTTCTTTTTGTTACTATTGTTTGTTGCTACCCTGCCATTTTTTCTGTATGTGAATGTCACTAACAAAGTTAAGAAATTCTTCAAACTCTAACTTTTGACACAATAAATTCTACAGAAATAATAAAGTTCTAGACCAATGGTATTAGAAACTACTTTATATAATATATGTAATTTCTTTGATATGAACAATATATTACAGAAATGCACATAAATACAGAACAAAGGCATATCATACACAAAACTTAATGTAAAAGGAACAATAACTAAAATGTAAGAATTACAACTTATGGGCTGGTGAGATGGCTCAGTGGGTAAGAGCACCCGGCTGCTCTTCCGAAGGTCCGCAGTTCAAATCCCAGCAACCACATGGTGGCTCACAACCATCTGAGATCTGACTCCCTCTTCTGGAGTGTCTGAAGACAGCTACAGTGTACTTACATATAAATAAATAAAATCTTAAAAAAAAAAAAAAAAGAATTACAATTTATGCTGGGCGAGGTGGCACACACCTTTAATCCCAGCACTTGGGAGGCAGAGGCAGGCAGATTTCTGAGTTCGAGGCCAGCCTGGTCTACAAAGTAAGATCCAGAACAGCAGGGCTATACAGAGAAAAACCCAAAAACCAAAAAAAAAAAAAAAAAAAAACCAAAAAAAACAAAACCAAAACACCCAATAAAAAACCCAATTTATAAAATTCCTAAAAGAAAACATTGGTATATCTAAATGAGCATATATTCTACAATACTCTTTTGCTATGAATACGGATAAAGAGAATCACACACTCTTACCTATAATTTAACACATGGCATAAAAGATATAAAAAGGAGATACTAGTGCCTGTCTTTAGTCCCAGTATATTAATGGGCAAAGGTAAAATGATTTCTGTAAGTTCAAAGATAGTTTGGTCTATAGGTCAGCAAACCAAGGGTAATGAGACCCTGGCCTTTAAAACAAAAACAACGAACAACAAATAAATCCAATCCCCATCAGACTGGCAAGATGGCTCAACCAATGTAGGAGTCACCTTCTGTGCTGCTCTTTTGATGTGCCACTACCTGCCTGAGGCCCAACCTGCCAGAGGCCTAAACTGTTCTTTTCCAAGAATCTTCTGGAGTTAACACTGAACTGCGATCTTTGTGAGTTCCCACTAAAAGGCTGACCTATCTACTTCAAAGGAACTTTGCTTGGCCAGGGACGGGCCTCCCCTTTTCTTTATAAAGCGTGTTTGCTGACATTAAAATTGAACCTTGAGCAGAAAGCTTGTCTTGGTTCCTTCCTTATCTCGCGCAGCCCATCCCTTCTTCTCTTCCAGGTTTCCAAAATGCCTTTCCAGGTCTGTGATCTGCTGGCCAGACACAACAGTAGGAGACAACTATCCCCACAATTGTCTTCAGACCAGCACATATATGTGCCTACATCTTCTCTCTTTCTCCCTCTCTCTCTCTCTCCCTCTCTCTGTATCTCTCTCTTTCCCTCCCTTGCCCCTCCCTCCCAGTAAAAAATTGTAAATCAGTATTTTTGTGCTTTGAAAGCTTTCATAAGCCAAAGAAATTATTCAAGAAGGAAGGAAACAGAACAAAATGTTTCAACAACAAGAACAGGTAAATAAATACTTCTGTCACTAATAACAAAAGTATCTCAACTCAACAGTAAGTATCCCAGTTAAATCATAAACAAAGAATTTTTATATACATTTCACAAAAGATGCTCCACAAATGGGCAATATGTAAAAAAAAAAAAACAAAAACATAATAGGAGCAAAATTTAAAAATTTAAAATTTTATAAACTGCAAAGAATAGTAGAAAGATTAGAGAAGTATTACAAATGTTAAATCAGGCAACTATGACTAAAAATAACATAGTAGCCCTTTACAAAATCTGCCAATCATATTGTGTACTATTGAAGAAAAATAAAATATTCACAGAAATACCTGTATTGAGGCCTGCTCCTTTTAACATAACTTTAGCCATTTTGTATTTAGTTTCTATTTTACTCATAAGGTGAAATTAAGTTCAAGTTCTCAGACTCTACATCCCAAAAGTAATTATCCATAGCTGACACTAAACAATTTCATTAATAAGCCAAAAAACTGAATCATTTTTACCCTGTTATCTCAATTTACTGAGTACCCTGAAACTCACCTGTCACCACCTGTCTACCATCCTTCTTACCTTACTCAAGACCAATCAGCTTAAAGGTTAGCTGACAGTACATTGTCTAGTAAGCCAAAAATGTGTACCACTTCACTGTTTGCCTTCAAACTAGTTTTTCATATAAAATTCCTGCCCTGAAGACAACTGGTACCACAATTGAGTTTTTCCTTGTGATACTAGATGTCCAGTATTACCGTGTGTGTTCCATGTTCAATAAACTACTCTTGCTTAACTGAGATTGGTGTACCCAGGGTTTGTGTGTGATGACTCCCAGACCCCACCAATCTGGATTAGGTTAGTCATAACAGTATTAGTGAGAAATGGAAACTACAGATAGATACAAATAGTAATTTACATAGCTAAAGAAAACTGTTAACAAAAGGACTGTGTTGTTGTGACAGTTCAGCAGAAAAAGAATCTTTTTGCCAAGTGTGACAACCCCACCTCAGTTTCCCAGACTTAATATTGTAGAAGGAACCAATTCCTGTAAACTGTCCTCTGATCAAAGTATGGATGGCACACAGACACATAGGCATGCATACTGCTTATATGTGCAGGTGGATGTGTGCATTTACACACACACATAAAGTATTGACAAATATTTTAAATCTCAAAAGCACTATACTAAAATGTTAAACATCTTAATTTATATAAAAACAAAATAAACCTGTAGGTTTAGTATGCAGAAATTACACCATAGTTTTGTTAACAGTGTAAGCTCCAAGAAATATGAATTATTGAAATTGGACATATACTTTTGCCAGAAAACAATAGTATCCTCTCCTTTTATTTACTTGCAGTTTCAAACATAGATTTCAGACCATGCCAGATCTCTGCCAAAGAAAACTTCACTTCTATCCCTGGCTTTTAAAACTGATGGCAACTGCACAATTATAAATATACTAAAAGACCAAAAACAGAACTGTATATATTAAAATCCCATATCAAGCAAAGGGATTATTATTCTTGAATATTAAATGCCCGAGTTAAAGCCAAGTAAGAACAAATAGTATGAGAAAAATAATAATATTTCCCAAATAAACAAATAAATTCTTGCGGACTGTGTGTGGCAATCATGCCTCTGACAGGTCTTGTCCTTCTCCCCATTTCCTATGCCTTGCTAAAAACCTTTAGATTACATTCCTAAAATTAGCCACTAAGATCTATTCCCTTATCCAGGCTCTTCTTCCTCTTGGGGCTGACTAATAAGGTTCAGCTACCAAAGTATTGAAGTTCAACAATAAAGAACCCCTTTGGCTCATCTAGTTAACATGTTCAGTTAAGATTAAACACCTCATCCTAACATGAGGTGTCTCTTTTTAGTTTTATACACTGCTATTTTCCAGAGACAGTCCTTCATTTCCTTCTCCTTTTCCCTTGCCCTCCCTCTATCTCCTGTATTTTAGTCTATTATCCCCTCCCCTTTCTCTCTGGGGCAAATAAATCTTGGTCTTAACTTTAAACAAATGAAGATGATTATACACTTTCTTTCCAATGTTGTGAGATTTGTTTTATCTAACTATCAGATAATAGTAGACATATGAAAACTATAACCTACAATCTCATAAAATGTAAAATATCACTGAGTTAGTTAGAAAGTTATTGTCAAACCTAAGTAAAACTCGAGAAAAAAAAATACATGAGAATCAATAAATTTAATACCACTTAAGGAATACAAAAAAGTCATCAAATAGTTTTGCAGAAGCTCTGTACCACACCTAGACCTGCAGCACTCATGGATCAGCACACCACAACTCACCCCACAGCTCTGCTTGCTTCTTAACAGGCTGGCTCTAACCTAACACACAGGTGATTCACCTTATTCCCACCCCAATCCTGTTGCCTACTGTGAAGCTAGCAAGCTTAGCAGCCCTACCACTGTTAGAACTCCATCTTCCTTCACATATGAACCTATACAGGCAACACGAAACAACACCTATAGTTAGCACAATGGGCCCCACCCCATAGCTCTGCCTGCTGCCCAGGAAGCCAGCTCAAACCTGAGACATGAAGTCTCACCTGCCTCCTGAGAGGCATGCTCCTAAAGAAGGTCACCCAGACCCGCCAACTCAGGGATGAAAAAATAGCAAAAGGAGAGCACAAGAACATAATCAATAAAAGCCAATACACTATGGCAACATCAGAATCCAGCTCTCCTACTACAGCAAGCTCACGATATCCTAACATACATGAAGAGCAAGATTCTGACCTTAAGTCCCATCTAGCGGAGACTATACAGGCCTTTAAAGAGGATATAAATATATAAAGAAAACACAAACAAACAGGTAGAATCCCTCAAAGAGGAAACTAATGAATCCCTTAAAGAAACCAGGAAAACACAAATAGGCAAAGGAAAAGAATACAACTGTTCAAGACATAAGAACAGAAATACAAGTAATAAAGAAAGCACAAATAGAGGCAATCTGGAGATGGAAATTCCAGGAAAGAGAACAGGAACTACACACACAAACAATGCCAACAACATAAGAGTTATAAAAGAGAATCTCAGGCACAGAAGATACCATAAGGGGGACCAAAAGCCTGATAACATCAATCAAAAAAAAAAAAAAAAGCCACATGTGAAAACTTCCTAACTCAAAAAAAAATCCACAAAATTTGGGACATGGCGAGAAAACCAAACCTAGGAATAATAAGAATAGAAAAGTGCTAAGATTCTCAACTGACATGGCCAGAAAATATCTTCAATAAAATCATAAATGAAACTACCTAAAAAGTGATGGCTATAAATGTACAAGATGCTTACAGAACACCAAACAGATTGGACCAGAAAAAAAAAAAATCCACCTGCTACATAAGAAAAGACTAAATGTACAGCACAAAGGAGAGAATAATATGCACACAGTAAAACCTCTAATAAAATAACAGAAACTAACAATACCAGTCATTAATATCTCTCAACATCAATGGACTCAATTTACCAATAAAAAGACACAAGATAACAGAAGGGGTATTTACTCAGGATCCATGCTAGATTCAAGAACACACTTATGCAACAAAGACAAACAAAACCTCAGAGTATATGGCTGGAAAAAGATTTTCCAAGCAAAAAGACTCCGAGCCAACCTTAATTAGCCATTCTAATTTCTAATAAAATAGACATTTATGAAAAAGTAATCAGAAGTGATGGGGAGGGACACTTCATACTCAAAGGAAACATCCACCAAGATGATGTTTCAATTCTGAAAAATTACACCACAAATGCAAGATATTACCCACATTAATATAAGAAATGTTACTAAAGTTCAAATGGCACACTGAACTCTACACAATAATACACTCCATTCTTACCAATGGACAGAACATCCAGACAAAACCTGAACAGAAAATAAAGAAATTAACAGATGTTATGAACCACATGGATTTAACAAGTATGTACAACATTTCATCCCAAAACAAAAGAATAAACCTTCTCCTTGTTACCTCATGGAACTTTGTCGAAAATGGACCATGTATTTGGAAGTAAAAAAGTCTCAACGAAAACAAGAATATCAAAATAATCCCCTGCATTCTAATAGATCACCACGGATTAAGGCTGGACTTCAAAAACAACACAAGCAAACCACATACTCATGAACAACACTTTATTCAATGAGTACTCTGTCAGGGAAGAAATAAAGAAAGAAAGTAAAGACTTTTTAGAATTTAAGGAAAAGGAAGGCACATAATCCCAAAACTTATAGCCCTGAATACCTCCAAAAAGAAACTGAAGAGAGCATACACTACCAGCTTGAAATACATACATACATATATACATACATACAAACATACATACATACAAACATACATACAAGCAAATACACCCAAGAGGAGTAGATGACAGGAAATAGTCAAACTCAGGGCTGAAATCAACCAAGTGGAAACAAGAACTATACAAAGAATCAACCAAATCAGGAGCTGGTTCTTGGAGAAAATAAACAAGGTAGATTAAACCCTTAGCCAGACTAAATCAGAGGGCACAGAGACAGTATCCAAATTAACAAAATCAGGAATGAAAAGGGAGACAGAACAATAGAAACTGGGGAAATTTAAAAAAAAATGAAATAATTAGGTCTTACTTCAAAAGCCTATACTTTACAAAGCTGAAAATCTAAAACCAAATGGATAAATTGCTAGACAGATACCAGACGCCCAAGTTAAATCAAGTGCAGTAAACTATCTAAACAGTCTCATAAACCAAAAAGAAATAGAACCAATCATTAAGTCTCCCATCCAAAATCAGCCTAAGACCAGATGGTTTTAGTGCAGAATTCTACCAGATTTTAAAAAGGAGAGCTAATACAAATTAAAAACCGAAAGAATACTACCTAATTCATTGTGAGACCAGAGACATCCTGATATCTAAACCACACAAAGACCCAACGAAGAAAGAGAACTTCAGACCAAAACTCTTACAAACATTGATTCAAAAATACCCAATAAAATTATCACAACCTGAATCCAAGAACACATCAAAAACATCATTCACCATGATCGAGTTGGCTTCAATGGAGGGATGATTCAATATACATAAAAATCCATCAACATAATCCACTATATAAGCAAACTCAAAGAAAAAAACTACATGATCATTTCATAAGATGCTGAAAGGCCTTTGAAAAATTTACAACACCCCTTCATGTTAAAAGTTTTAGAGAGAACAGGAATTCAAGGCCAATACCTAAACATAATAAAAGCAATATATAGCAAGCCAATAGGGGACATCAAATTAAATGAAGAGAAACTTAAAACAATTCCACTAAAATAAAAAAAGGCTGCTCACTTTCTCCCTATCTATTCAATAAAATACTTGAAGTTCTAGCCATAGCAGTAAGACAACTAAAGAAGATCAAGGAGCTACAAATTGGAAAGGAAGGGTCAAATTATCACTACCCATGGATGGTGTAACTGTGTACACATAAGTGATCCTCCAAATTCTACCTCAGAATTCCTACAGGTGATAAACAACTTCAGTAAAGTGACTAGATATAAAACTTAAGAAATCAGTAGCCCTACTTACATAGAGGATAAATGAGCAGAGAAAGAAATTAGGGAAACAAACCCCTTTACAATAGCCACAAATAATACAAACTACTGCAACATAACTCTATCCAGGCAAGTGAAACTCAAGCTGTGCTGCGAAGCAATAGTGATAAAAACTGCATGGTACTGGTACAGTAACAGACACATTGATCAGTGGTATAGAATCAAAGACCTAGAAATAGTAACACACACACACACACACACACACACACACACACACACACACACACACGTAACACACTAGTAGACACACTTAATTTTTGACAAAGATTCTAAAACCACAGAATGAAAAAAAGAAAGCACCTTCAACAAATGGTGCTGGACTAACATGCATTCTTTTACATGCAGACATACATGACATACATGTATGTCTGCATGTAAAGGAATGCAAATGGATCCATATTCATAACCCTGCACAAAACTCAAGTCTATGTGGATCGAGGACCTCAGCATAAAACCAGATACACTAAATCTAATAGAAGAGAAAGTGAAATAGCCTTGAACACATTCGTATAGGAGACAATTCCCTGTACCCAACACCAATGGTTCAAGCTTTAAAATCAACAATTAATAAATGGGAGTGATTTCAGTTTCATGAATGAAGCTGAAAAGCAAAAATCACTGTCAACAAGATAAAACAACAGCCTACAGATTGGAAAAGACCTTCACTAACTGTACATCCATTAGAGGGCTAATATCCAAAATATATAAAGAACTCAAAAATTTAAACTCCAACAATCCAAATAACCCAATTAACCAATGAAGTACAAGGCTAAATAGACAATTCTCAACAGAGGAATCTCAAATAACCAAGATGTACTTAAAGAAATGCTCAACATCCTTAGTCATCATCAGGAAAATGCAAATCAAAACAACTCTGAGACTCCATCTTTTATCAAATAGAAAAGCTAAGATCAAAAACTCCTGGCAAAAATGTGAAGAAAGGGCAACATTCCTCCATTGCTGGTGGATTGTAAGCTGGTACAACTACTCTGGTTGTAAAATCAGAAAATTGGAAATAGTTCTATCTGAAGCTTCACCTACACCATTCTTGGGCATATATCCAAAAGATGCTACATTATACCACGAGGACATGTGCTCCACTACCCATAGCACCTTTATTCATAATAGCCAGAACCCATAAATCCCTCAACTGAAGAACGGATAAGGAAAATGTGGTTCATTTATATGATGGAATACTACTCAGCCAAAAACAAGGACATCATGAATTTTGTAGGCAAATGAATGGAACTGAGGATCATCCTGAGTGAGGTAATCCAGTCTTTAAAGAACATAAATGGCATGTACTCACTGATAAGTGGTTATTAGCTATTACGTACAGAGTACCCATGGTAGACCCCACAAATCCAAAGAAGATAAACAAGAAGGCTCAAGAAATGATGCTTGATTCACACTTAGGAGGGGAAACAAAATAGTCCTAGGAGGCAGAGAGAGGAAGGAAAAGGCATGGGGTAGGGATATGGGAGGGGAATGAAGGTAGGTATGGGGGGGGGAGGAGGAGGAGGAGAGGGGGGGTAGGTTCAGAGGGCTAGGAGAATGCAAGGAAATACGGAGGTGCTAGAAAGTCCACAGACCTGGGACAGGGGAGGCTCCTAGGAGTTAATGCAGAAAACCTTAGCTAATGCGCCTAACAGTGGTGACATGGAACCTGAAATCAGGCATGACCCTCCTGTAAAAGGATAAGGACACCAACCCATCCACAAAACTTACAACCAAAAATTTTGTCCTATGTAAAAGAAATGCAGATATGGAGGAGAGTATAAAGGAAAAGCCAACCAGTAACCATGAACTTGAGACTCATCCCGTGGACAACCATCAATCCCTGACATTATTAATGATACTCTTGTTATGCTTGTGGACAGGAGTCTAATACAACTGTCCTCTGAGAGGTCTCACCCAGCACCTGACTGATACAGATTAGTTACCAGCATCTAAACACTGAACTGAGTGAGGTCAGAGACACTTATTGAGGACTTGGGAGAAGGATTGAAGGTCCTGTAAGGGATGAGAACTCCACAGGAAAACAGAATAGACTAACCTGGAATTCTGGGGGCTCCCAGAGACTGAGTCCCCAACAAAGAAATAATTGTGCTATTAAATAAAATGCAGATTGTCTATTTGTTTCACACTGGTAATAACTGGCAGCTTAGCACTGACATATTACTCCATATCTACAGATAATGATTATCTAAAAGATCCCCTTTTAAGATTTTTTGTTTGAAGTCACCCTATTAGTATTGCCTAAAGTTACATCTAAAAGTCCAGAGATTGCTTTTAATACTTTTATAGATAGTTCTTTAAATGGACAAGCTTTTCCTTTATTATAATTCCACATATGTTCCCCCAAAATCATACTCATCCCTGTTGTATAGCTCAAGAGTCTGAACTCTCTATACTTGGTCAGCTTTTATTAGATGTTTCTCAGAAACTGTATATACTAATTGACCTAATGTAATATTAGCACATGAAGGATAGAGATTCACTGAGAATGGGAAGTAACCTAAATTGAAAGAAAAATAAGCTAGAAGGGTTGTGAACATTTGGAATAGGGTTCTCAAGAACGTAGTAGTAAAGAAAAGTTGGACACAAGCAGCTTAAAGACAGAAACACAAAGTCAACAGAGCTTCCTTGCCTTGAAAATAAAAGGTGAATAGAAAAATAAATACAATACTATTGACACAGAAGAGGAATACTTAACTGCTGACCCTTCTGTCTCTGAAGTACAAGCAGGAAGACCCTACTTAGAAGGACAGCCAATAGCAGTCCTGACCATTGGCCATTTTTGTGAAAATATTACTTTTACTGCCCTTACAGAAGGTTTTAAAGGTTTACATGAGATAGGCCATGTTGATCAGTAAATATTTGCAATTGTCAAGAGAATTAGGAAAGCTCTACCTGAAAATTGTGATCATTTTTTACATTTTTTGGACATTTTTACATTTTTTTTACATTTTTATTGTTTGCAGCCACTATGGCTCTTTGATTGCCTATCTAAGGAATGCAAATATTGCATACATAGTGGTGTCTTCAATGGATGAGAAGTATAAACTGTTTTCAGCTGGGAAGGAGTATTACCATCTGGTGACCTTTGCCCTATCTCAAAGTTTGAACTAACACCAGCTAACTCCTTATGTTTATTCTTACCTCAGACAGATCAATACTATGCAAAAACTACTACAGCAAAATTCTAAGAGCCAGAGGTAGTAAATGACTCATTAGGACTGACATACATATGAACTCACAGAGACTGTGGCAGCATGCTCAAGTTAAAGATGTTCCCAGACCTGAGAGGGGGTAAGTCAACATATCCTAGCACTCCTAACAAGGAACTACTATGTGCTATAGATACCCATGTGGTAATGGGTAAATCAGTTTTCTACACTATACTCTGACCTCCGTATATATGCCACACTTCAAAGTAGACACCATGTCTTGAGAAGTGGCCCATATACAACTTATTTGAGCATTTTTTTTTTAAATCTTAGTGTTCCTTCACTTGTTTATTTCAATGTAAGTTTTTTTTTGTTTTGGTTGTGTGTATGTAAGAGAGAGGAGGGGAATAAGGGAGGAAGGGAGACAAACTTGGATGTAAATAGGAAGACTAAGAGGACATGGTGAAACTGGGTAAGGGGGAAACATGATCAAAATACAGTGTATGATGTCTAACAAGTCAGGGATATAATACTGGCCTGGAATTAAAATTTTTTATTTCATAACTTATGGCTAATGACAGCACTAATAACACATGAAGGGTACTTTTATTCAATCTTTTAAAAAGTATTATATTTATTAACGACTTAGAGAATAGTATGTTTCCACCTGAACTTTTCATATCCTTTGGTTTGGGTTGACATGTTTACAAAGTCTGCTTCCCAATTATGCAGCAGCTATCCCTACCCTTAAACATTTCTTTACCCTATATTCCTATTTCTACTCTAGTAAGCAATGTAGTTCTAATGCTAACACCCCTCAACCACCCACAAACCAAAGTCCTTTTCAAAGTTCCTACCTAATCTCCATTGATAACACACAATAACTTCACTCAGGATATTTTTTCAGTTCTATTCATTTTTTAGTGGGCATTTCCTAAAGTTAGGGTGTTTTCTTAAGAGTGAAATAAAATTCATATACACAATATTTTCATTATATATTTACCAGTACTAGATATCTTAGCTGATTCTACTTATTTGATGCTGTGATAAGTGTAGGTGTACAAATATGTCTCTAATTCAATATTGTCTTATATGACAAAAATGGTATTGCTGCTCATAGGGAAATTCTTTTTAGTTTTCAACTGTTATTGGTCTTTTCTTTTCTGGCAGAACCTCTGCATTGATTTCCATAAGGATCAAGTTTTCAGTCCTAGCAAAAATTAACAAGGGTTTCCCATTCTTCTGATTCTTTACAAACATTTGATATTATATGGGTTTTTGTTTTGTTTTGATTGGAGGCATTCAGAATAAGGTTAAAATAATTTATATTTCTTCTATAACTATGGATGGTTTGAACTATTAAAAATACCATTTGGTTTTTCTTTTTGAGAATTCTTTATTAACTTTGATAGCCTCTCAGATAAATTTGTCTGCTCTTCAGTTTGAAAAATTAGTTCCAGTATCTTTGTAAAGTTGTCTTAGTGATCATAAACTCATCAAGCCTTGTTTTATCATAAAGTACTTTTCTTTTTCCTCCATTAGAATAAACAGTTTTATCTAACTCGATAGTTGTATTACAAAACCATGATTTTAAAAAAATAATCTGAAATACATCTTTCAAACTATTCATTCATTTAAGGTGTTGAGAAAATACTATTTTTGTTCCTCTGCCTTTATTACGTACATATAGCAATTTCTTCTTTGTACATTTCAAAACATTCAGTTTGTTCTATATGCTTAGTGAATTAACTACAGTGTAATTACTGGTGCTTGGGATTTGGCTCAGTGGTAGAGTTTCTCCGTGGTAGAGCATTTACCAAGCAAGCACAAAGCTCTGGGTTTGATCCTCAGCTCCAGAGATGGGGGTCAAGAAAAGGACAAAACTAACTACAATATTAAGGAGAGAAATTTCTTTTCTGCTCCAGTCTACTGTTGTTCTATATACATCCTGTAAATGGATGAGCCTCTCTTTTCTTAGATTATGTTATGTATGAATCTATTAAAAATAATTTTATGCCTTTATTATAATATTTATTATCAATGTCCACTTATTTGTACATTTTATTTTTTCATAATATTCATTCATATTTTTAATATTTGTCAATGTTTTAGCTAGCCATGGTAATGTGTATATCTAATCCCAACATTTGGGAGGTGTCTTAGTTAGGGTTTTACTGCTGTGAACAGATACCATGACCAAGGCAAGTCTTATAAAAACAACATTTAATTGGGGCTGGCTTACAGGTTCAGAGTTTCAGTCCATTATCATCAAGGTGAGAGCATGGCAGTATCCAGGCAGACGTGGCACAGGAGAAGCACAGAGTTCTATGTCTTCATCCAAAGGCTGCTAGTGGAAGACTGACTTCCAGGCAACTAGGGTGAGGATCTTATACCCACACCCACAGTGACACACCCATTCCAACCAGATCACCCTATTCCAACAAGGCCACACCTTCAGATGGTGCCACTCCCTGGTCCAAGGATATACAAACCATCACAGGAGGTAAAGAGAGATGTGATCTCTTTAAGTTCTATGCCTACCAGACATACACAATGAGAGAAAGAGACTCTGTCATAAAATATATCAATGTCCTTAGAGTCATAAATTTGTAATTCCAGTGTAGGAAGACAAAGACAGGCAGATCCCTTGAACTCAGTGGCCATCTAACATACTCTGTTCTGCAAGGTCAAGGACCCCATCTAAAAAATAAAATTAATATTTCTTGAGAAATACAACTCAAAATCAACCTGTGTCCTGGACACACACATGTACAAACACATAGACCCATAGGCACATGTGTAACTAAGCATGTATTAAACACATACTTTTGTGTATCTGAGACAGACCACTGTACAGTGAAATACTTTATTAAAATTCTCTTAATGGTCTTTTTCCCAAAGTGAATGTAAAACAAACTTACTCTCAATGATTCCTGGAAGGAGCAGGCCTGGTACTGTGCATATTTAGCAATTGTAGTATGAGAACTTTTATTTTCATATCGCCAGATTTTCTTTGTTCCAGAGGGATCCCAGTTTTCATCTGCTGGCTGTAACAATTGGGTCCTCACTTCTACGATATGTTCATTGTTAGCCTCTACCAAAGTTTTGGTAGAGAAAAGTCCAAGATCTTCATAAATAAATAATATTTGGTAAGTAAAATTACACTCACTATAATAAAATTTTGAAAGAGCTTAAACTTTTGTTATGGAACATTGTAAGTTTCTGTCAAAATAGTCCAATCCATTTGGTAACAAAATTACAGCCAGTCTCTTGATCTAGCCACTGAAAAAGGTTAAACTATCTATGTATTTTATATTTAAAAAATATTATGTAATATAAGGCATGAGTCTTTTAAGACAAATGTTTGATTAAAGTAAACTATTAGCAAACAATATCACTTATGTCGCTCAAATGGTATTTAAAAGAGGTACAAATTACTCTGAAAATTTTAAAGGATTAATAAACTATGAAAGTTGACACACATTCATTGAGTAGAGACAGGTAGAAACATGGAGATAAAAAAAAGAGGAAGTGGAGGTCTACAAATGAAGAAATGAAAAGAGGAAGAAAAAGGTGAAAATAAAAGAAATAAGAAAGAGGTAGCTGAGAGAAGTGGAGACAGAAGATTAAAAATACAAAAATAAATAGAAGTAAAAGATTCTACATGTTAAAAATAAACCAATGAACTACTACTATTCTACATTCACTGATAATGAAAATGTTCAAACATTTTTAAACTTACCTAACTTAAGAGCTCCAGCAAGACCGCGAATTACTGTAACAGGGTTTTTTGGATTGATGCAAAATTGATGTAATGGAGGAAAAAAGGCATCTCGCTTATTTTCCAACTATAAAGTTAAAATATTTCATTAACTCTCAGGAAACTGATTAAGATATATGAACATTTCATTTTTTTCATCAATTTGGTAACTTAAAATTTGTAACAAATACATTCACATTCCTAACCATTACTATAATGTTGTGAATTACAAATACCTATATTTTTTCCTTATAAAAAGAGAACTTTACAATGATTTTTTTTTTTTTTTTAGTTATTTCTGATATCACATTAGGACTTCTAAGGTGACAGACAAATATTTTAGTTAATGCAAATTTTTTCCAACTTTGTTTTAAATGCATTTTGTTCACTTATTTTCATAAAAGATGTGCTAAATTATGAGCTTAATATTGTGTTCATTTTTAAAACTAGTATGAACATGTAAAATGAACTAGTTAGGCCCAAAAGGAACAAATCTAAATTTTGTTTTTATTTTCAACATTTTTTTAAAGTTTCCCACCTCTTACAAGTCTCTTTTTCAAACCTTTTTATACAATAAGATTTATGTAATGTGTTGACAGAAGACAATCAATACAACCCACATATATGAATATGTATGATATATATGTATATATTATATGTATATATTTATGTATACACACATGTACAACATTATACTACATTATTACTTACTTGCCTAGAATTTTCATTATTTCATTTAGGAAAAATGAGCAAGGATAGAGAATACAAATACTTCCAGAAAAAAAAAATGTGTTATCTTGGGTTTGGGGCTTGCTTTATGTTGCTTAGAGTCTTACTACGTATTCCTGGCTAGAATGAAAACTCATCATGAAGAACAAAATATCCTCTAATTCATAGAGATCAGAAGGCCAATTTTTCCAAGTGCTAGGTGTGGCACTAGATTCATGTCATTTTGATACCTCATTGCAACTTTACAATCCTTAAGAATGACAAATTTGATAAAAAAAAGTTCATCAGCTTTTTTACTGCTGACAAATGTTAGAAAAACTATGGATACAGAGAAGTATTCATTAAAAGCTAACAATAGAAAAGTTTTGTTTCAGTGAGCTAATAATCCATTAAAAATATCCTTTAATTCACCATCTGTAAACAAAATTTTCTTCCAGAGACTAGATAATAAACATTTTTTATATTTACATTAAGAGCACCTATTTTTAAAGTAATTTTCATAATACAAGTATCTATTTCTGATATATTCAACTCATTAGGAGTAAAAATTTATTGTTCCCTAAAGATTAATTTACCTTATAGTATCATTCAAGTTAGTCCATAATATTGACTTATTTCTATTTAGTTAATCAGACTCACATAAATACTAGGAGTGGGTGGATTCAACTTCTCCTTTGGTAAAGGAGGATATGGCGAAGTTGGTGGTCTTGGAGGTGGGCATATATCCAAGAGAATATGACCATTAGACAAACCATTTTTACCTAGACTCCTTTAAAAAGAGAAAAAAATATAAAATACATAATGTATACTTTATTTTTTTTTAAAAATCAAAATTACTAGTTATTAGGCATTAATAAGCATTTATGGAATGAATTAGTAAGCATTCTTTATACTGGTTATAATTTTCTAATTTCTTTCCTCAATTCCAATATAAATAGAATTAAAATTATCACCCTAATGTATTCCTTCCTCAAATTTTCATTAAACTTTAAATATTTACACAAAAATTAGCAACAATATTGCCATTACATTTTTTCCCTACATTCTACTAAAAACTATTGCCAAATTAGCTTTCTGGACAATCCAAAATCCACGAAGTTCATTTTTTCTGCCTTGTCCAAATTTATCTTCAGGGCTGTAGAGATTGCTAAACAATTACAGAAACTTGCTGCGGACCCAGTTTCATTATAAACACCTGTAATTCTAGTTCAGGTGAGACAGTGCCTTCTCTTCAAATTCATGAGAACTAGACATACACATGTGGTACAAATTCATATGGGCAAATATCTTAAACACAAAAAACAAAAATAAATCTTTTTTAAAACATTCTCTCCTAGAGGTACTTGTATAATCATTAAGACTTCAAACTCATAGGTATATATTTTGAATTTATTATTTTAAGTGTACAAGCATTGTCACTGTATTTGCCTATTTGGTGTCCTCAAAGGACAGAAAAGGGCATCAGATCCCCTGGACCTAGACTACCTAAAAGCGACCATGTGCTGGGTACCAAACAGAGACCTGCAAGAGCAACAAGTGCTCTTAAGAACAAAGCCATCTTTTTGGCCATTTTATAATTTTTAACATTATGGTTACAGGTAATACAAGTTTACATGTTGTACACAAACATTTTGCAAATAGGTAATTTTGAATTAATTTGTTTTCCTTTAGTAACAAGTATTATAATTGCTAGGTTACAAATTAATAGAAACATGTTAAGGTTATTCTCAAACTATAAATTTTATTGGCGTCAGACTATTATTTCTGACTATGAAATTTAATAAATTTAAAAAACAATTAAACTTTCAAATAATTCCAGGATTCATGCCTACCTATAAAAAATTTAAATAAGTATCAATGGAATAGAACTCAAAAATATTAACATTGCATAAAGAGTTGAAACTAGAGAGATGGCTCAGGAGTTACAGACAATAGCTGTTCTTCTAGAAGTCCTAGGTTCAGTTCCAAGAAGCCATATGGCAGCTCACAACCATCCATAATTCCAGAACCATGAGATCTGACAGCTCTTCTGACTTCCTTAGGGAACAGGCACCCATGTAGTGTACAGAAATGCATGTGTGTTTAATATTCATACACATTAAAAAATAAAATGTTTTTTAAAAAGTCAAAACTCTGTATGTATTTCATAAAAGCCATGTTTTCCATTCCAAATTACAGGGCAATATAATTTGTTAAAAAAGAAAAAAAAGAAAAGAAAAGAAAAAAAAAACAGAGAGAGAGAGAGTAAGAGAAGGTGGGTCTATACATCAAAAAACTATATGAACATAAGGCATGCTTGCTTGGCTTAAGATCTATTATTAAGCCAAGCAAGCAGTATATTTGTCTACATAATAAGTTCTAGGGTATCATAAAAAAAGATGCAATACTGAAATACATACTAAATAGCCTTTAATACATATGATTTGTTACTACAATAAGAAGGTATGGTGAATTTTAAAGTTTTGAATTAAATAAAACCACTGATCCATGTAGATGAGTCACTAATGATAAGTTCTAAATTTAATTCTAATATTTAGGTGCCACAAACTATGAAGACTCACAGTTTAGAGTTAGATCAGATACATTTTAAGGTTTTATACTTTAAAAATTTCAAAGGTAGAAGGTGTTAAAAATTAGAGGTCATATTTATCATGGAATTAGAAGTAAATAAAATTAACCTAATGAAACTTAATTATTTAAAAAACAGTAGATATCCAGCTGATTTAGTAACTCATATAAGCTCATGTTATATAAAAATTGTGGCCATCTTAGTTTGAATACATACAACTTATATTTTTATATTTTAGCACAATAATGAAATCACCAAATGAAATATCTCAAAATGTCTATAATAAACATTATTTTAAGTTTATATAAATATATGTCAAATGTTTAGTTATTTCAGAAAACTTTTATAAACTTTAATTTATCATGGTACCAAAACATAGATTTTTATAACAATATCAAGTGAGACTAGGGTAGCAAACCAGAGAATAAGCATATCTGAAATGAAATTACTTTTATATAAATGTAAAACAATGGAAAAAATAAAAATACTCGAAGTTCAAAATGAGGTAAAAATGAGGAAAGATACTATGAATGATGGAATCATTTGAAATTCTACAAATCTCAAAAGAATCATAATGCTAGAAATGAAAAAAACATAAAGCCTGATAATAGGCAGAGAAGAATAGCTGAATAGATAAGAGGATGGAGGTAAGCACCTGTGGTCCTAGATAAACAGGAGACAGAGGACTACTTCAACAAGCCTGGGCAAAACAGCAAGAACCTGTCTTATAACAAAACTAACAACACAGCCAAGCAGAAGAATGAAATTTTAATAAAATGACTCGTAGGGAAGGTTCAAGACTAATAGCTAAGTCAAATTATTTACTTTAATACAGCCAACTCAGAATCTAGGAATTTCCATAAAGGAATTTAAATACATGCTAATACAACTTTAAAAGATTACTAGCAACCCATGTGCACACAGAGGCACATATGCACACACACATTTTTAAATGTAGTTATGGTTTGGGCAGACACTGCTCCATGAAGAACCATACTATCTAATACTGTGAGTCAGGAAGCACCTTTTGAGTTGTTTGTCAGAGTTTCCCAAGATACTCTCAAAAGAGACCTTGACTCCCTACCAGAAGTCGAAAGTAAGACAAGGCACAAGGTACCTTGTAGAAGGCAGTGACACCCTATATAAAGAAATATATCTCTGGTTGTTTGATTTTTATTCTTTATCATTTTCTTGTGGTAGAAAGATGAAATCTATTAAATAAATTACTATGGTCTCAAACTCACAGTTCTGACAGAATATGACTACTGCTCTAGAATGGTGATTTCCCAATTGTTTCAACTTCTTTAAAATTTTTAGCCTAAGTATAAGAAAAGCTCTGCCTTAGCAGACTATGGTATTAGAGTTAATATCTGTTACCACCAAAAAAAACAAAAACAAAAACAAAAACAAAAAAAAGAAATATCAAAAAACATAAAGAAAAGAAAACAAAACACAGGAACTTGGAAGAAGGATCTAGGCTTCATTTTCTCTACCACATAAGATTTAACTCACTATCAATTTTACCCCCAGTATTACAGCTATCAACTCTAATAAGAAAAAAGAGACAGTAGTATTAGAAAGATGTCTTTGACAAAGTTTACAAAAAGGAAAAAAAGAAAGATAAAAAACAAGCACTATATCATCATCTAAGGCTAAGAAAAAAACACCCTGCATATGAAACTGCCTTCTTCCCGTCTAACTATATAGTCTTTCACACACTTTACAAAGAAATAATAGTATTTTGTTTCAGTTATATTTCATGCTTTCTTATGTCGACAGAGTCAATCATTTCCACCTTCAAATGAACTTTAAACACACTAACCTGCACGCTTTCAGAACTTCTGTTGAACTGGAGTATATGGACACAGACATTGATGGTATGATTTGAGATCTAGGTCTGAGGCCAACATTAACACTGGCAGAACTCTCTAAGTTCTCATGCCCTTCTCCATTAATTGTGTGTAATCCACTGTGAGGACTGATAAAGCTGGTAACAATGTGTGTCTGTTCAGTGAGCTTTAGAGAAAGTGTTTCTGTGGAAATGGCTGAAGAGGGTGAAGAAGCAGAAAGATTATCAGGCTTTTTGTGAATGGCTAGATGAACATTATTGACTTTGTCACAAGTTCCAATGTCATGGTCCACATTGTCGATAGTTTCTCCAACTAAGACAGAAAGCTGAGGATTGTCTACAATTATTAAATCTGGTGACACAGATTCTTTATTATTAAGGCTGGAAATCGGAACTGATGAGATCTGATAAATATGATTAGAATGCTTCTTTGCATTAACACAGATATTAGATGTGTCTCTATCTTTCCTACTTGTTTTAGAAGTCAAGGATTTACTTCTTGAATCCTTGCTCTCTTTGGTAAAGTTAATGATCTTTTGTTCTTCTGAGGTAGGAATACGTAAGAAGTGATTTTGAGCATCCCCTTTTGAATTCTGAGGCAGAGTATGATTTCCATTCTGATTCTGATCATTAGTGCTAGCTGCTTGGAGATATCGTGTGGACCCAGTTTGAAATGGAGGTTGTTGATCTTTACCAAAACTCTAAGAAAAGAAAGAAAACAACTTGATTTAAATATTATAAACTCCATGAACACATGACAAAATGTTAAATAAAGCCACCAAAAATAAGTAATTAATGTACAAAATATCTCTAACACTGTCTATAATCAACATTTTAAAATTTTCAGAGTAAAACTTGATCTGATTCCATTTACTAATGCCCCTTCCCAATTTTTTCTGAATAAAAGTTTGAGAATTTCATACAACACTCTCACATTAAAAATACTATATTTATTAGACTTAAGTTACAATACATATGCATTACAGTCATGAACACAAATAAACTAAGAGTTATGATTTTTTAATAAACCTAATATACAATGTATATTATCTGAGCTTTGTAAATTACATGTTCCAACAATATATTTTTAATTTATGAGACTATATTTAAAAATGGTGTATTTGTATCATACTGTCTGCTCTCTTAAATATGATCCCTAGCTACTTGTCTGTTTTTTCTTTTTCCTTATTTTTAACTTTTATGCACGTTTTGCCTGCATGTGAACCATATATGCACACAGTACCAAAAGAGGTCAGAAGAATCAATTTTTTTGGAACAGAAGAGATCATTGTAAGCCACCATGTAGATACTGGAATGAATGTGTTCCATGTCATCTGTAAAAAGGCAAGTGCACTGAACCATCACTCCAACCCTGATATTGGTTTTTCTGTGTATTAGAATATAAAGTAATACTGCTTTAAAGACAAACAAACAAACAAACATTAGAAAGCTTTGCTGCAGTTAGTAAAAGTCTGAGATACAAAGGAAAAGTTGTTATGGCTATAAAAGTGACTTCAAGGTCATCTTGGTCTACATGAGTATAACTAGGGCTAGACAATGACATCTTGTTTTTTAAAAAAACAACAAAAACCAAGGTTGAAGTGATAGGTCAGAGGTTGTGAGCAATGGCAGCTCTTCCAGGGGACTGGGATTAAAAGAACCACATGGCAGCTCACAACTCCTGCTTATACAGTTACATTTTACATGTAAAATAACAGCAAACTATTTAAATTATTTTTTAACCCTTATTATATAAATAATTGTTTGTTATGTAAATGAACATTTATTAACGACTTAGGTATGTTATGAGAAGTAACTTCAAGATTTTTCATAGATAATCATAAAATAAGCACACACGAGTTTACTTTTTTTTTCTCTAGTCACAGACTAAATAAAGCATTAGAAATTCTATGGGAACAAGGTCTTAATAGTAGGGATTAAATGGAGCTCACTTTCATAGAGCTGGCCTCAAATTTATAGAGATCTGCCTAGCTGAGCCTCTGGTGCTGGAATTAACCAATGCCTATGCCACCATCACCCAGACCAAAGAAGTGGGGTGAAAGCAAAAATCAAGGATAGAAAATAAATTTGATGTCTTTCTCAAATCAAAGACATCTGAATACTAATAAGAAAAGACTTATAATGTATGGACTTCAGTATCGAAATGATGAGTTGATTGATCTTTATATAAGAAAATTACTATGTAATGTAAAACCTAAATAATATTAAAATAAAAAAAGACATTGAGTAAAATTAATTTTAAAGTATTCTTAATTTAAAAAACATAATTTTTAAAACTAGAAAACAGAGTAGGATGTAATATATTTAAACTCCCAATATCTGATGACAACAATACAAAATTAAAACAAAAGTAAAAGCTGAATGTTTAAACATATTTAAGAAGTACATTTAAAGAAATAAAGGGGAAACGTTTCTTAAATTATTAAAAGACTTTGTTGTATATTTAAAAGGTCAACTAAGCATGAAACCAAATAAACAACACAAAGATCACACATGTATTAAAATCTGCAGACAAAAGCCAATGCAGAAAAAAGGCACACTAAAACAAAAATGACATATTTAATTAATGAGACTTCCCTCAAAAAGTGGCAGCCATAGTACTGCAGAGATGACTTGGCAGATAAAAGCACTTCTTGGTCTTACAGAAGACCAGAAGATGAGTCCCAGCATCCAAATGGTGCTTTACAACCATCTGTAACTCCAGTCCTAGGAAATCCAATGTCTTTAGCCTCTGAGGGCATCAAGGAAACACATGGTGTAGAAACGAATACACAAGAATAGTCACACACATAAAAGTTTTCTTTTCTTTTTCTTTTTCTTTTTACACTGGAAGCTAAATATTAGGAAAACAACACTGAAGAAATTTACTATGGCTAGAGAGATGGCTCAGCAGTTAAGAGCACCAACTTCCAGGTCCTGAGTTCAATTCCCAAAGCAACCACAAGGTAGCTCACAACCATCTGTAATGGGATCTGATGCTCTCTTCTGGTATGTCTGAAGAGAGCAAAGGTGAACTCATACATTAAGGAAGGAAGGAAGTTAGTTTACAAAATGTGGTCATCTTTTATCTGTTGTAAGGAGGCCAGAGACTCAGCTATAGCTTTTTTTTATAACTTTTACCCTTGACACATTGACTTGGAGAGAACCATAAAAAGGATAATGGTTCTTCAAGAACCCAGAAACGACAAAAAAATGTGCAAACATTTAACATTCGACATACACACTGGAGAAAAGGTATCATTTTCAACAAGTGGTGCTAGTCAAACTGGACAGCTCCTGTAGAAGAAAGAATGAAATTCAGTCCTTATCTCTCAACCTGTATAAGACTCAACTTCAAATGAATCAGGAAACTCAAAGTAACATCCCCAAACTTGAACTGGATAGAAAAAGCAATAGAAAATATACAAGAACTATTTGAACAGGACCTTACTGAACAAGCACTGAGACAACAACTGACAAATAATACTGCATGAGACTTACAGTCATACAGCATAGAACACCATTATTTGCATGAAAAGGCAGGTTCAGAATGAGAAAATACTTTATCAGCTAAATACACAAAGAACTCAGATAACTAAACATTAAGAAAATCAGACAAGTAAAAATTAGGACATGAATTTATTTGGATTCTTTTACATGCAGGCATTCTCTGTGTATGTATTATGGTTTCCAGTTTAGTGTTTTTATGGAAGTCCTGAATGTGGGAAAGAGTGGATTTCAGAATCTTATGCCTTTTCTTTGGATTTTTCCCTTCTGTTGGATGGCCTTGTCCAACTTTGATGTAATAGTTCTTATTTTAGCTTACTATACTTAATTTTCTTACATTTTTTTTACAAGAAGAATGAATGAATACCTATCTACCCCCAAGGTAAAGAGTAACAAATGAACTGTCACTAGTAAATTCTGGAAGAGAAAAAAAATCAGTTTTGTCCAACAGAGTGGCACTGGGTTTATAAATAGTAATGAAAAGGTCTCTCTCATCTTGAATAGTAGTTGACCAATATATAATGCACTACACAGTTTTGTCTCTATGCTCTTATTTGGCTACAATTTGGTTCTGTTATTGTTTGTTTGAGTAGGGGGTTATATTTTGATTTCTTGGTTTTAGGGGTTTTGTTTTGTATTGTGTTTTTGTTTGGTTAGGAACATCTTAAAGTTGGATGGATATGGAAGGGTAAAGAATCTGGAAGGAATTGGGAAATGGGAAGAACATGTTCAAAATATATTTAAATCTAAAATTACTTAAAATAATAAAAATTAGGAAGAAAAAGAAGGGCAAAGATTATAGGGCATGAAGTTAATGAGACTTCTAAAAACAATAAATACATGTGGCCAAAATATATTTCTTCTCAGTGTTCAACATGCTTAGCTAGCAGGGGAAATGATAATTAGTACTTTCAGATTTAATCTTAATCTAAATCAGAAAGCATAGGATAAAACTTTAAGGAGACATCAAATGCTGGGTGGGTACAGGTAAAGAGAAATGATGATGGAATATACAAACTGGTATAGCTACTATGAAAATCAGGGTAGAGGGTATTCAAAAAAAGCTAGAAACTAATCTAGGATCTACTCAAAAGACTCATCCATGTACATTGTTGCCACAATGGGTAGGAAACAGACTAGATGACCATTACTAAATGAACAGATAACAGATAATAAAAATGCAGTTCATATGCACAAATGACTATTGTTTCACTGTAAAATAAAAGTGGAAAATATGAAACTCAGATTTAAAAGGAAAAAACTGGAAAAATTATTTTGAACAAAGTTACCATGACCTGGAGAGAATAACAGCACAGATTTCCTTATTTGTGGATGCTAGGTTAGACTTTTTAGATATACATGCTTCAGTTAAAATACTTACAAAAGGCAGGAAACTAATAAGCGATCATGAAAAGAGATTTCAAGTAAAAGGGTACAGAACACAAGTGTTACTAAGGGGAAAGGAGAAAAGCAGAATAACAGAACAGGAAAGGTTAAGTGGGGTGGAAATGTAAGGGAATGGTAAAAGAGAGAATATTCTGGGGGATAAATAACACTAAAGACCTTTTCAGTCCCATGTGCAAACCAAACAGAGTAACATTAAAACAGGGAATCAATACCTACCCAGGAACTATGGCTTAAAAAGACCAGTTCCAAGTATGGTTTACCTCTCTGAGTTGCTGGTCATTGTATTCCATTGCAATAGCACCATCAGACTCAACAAAACAAACAAAAACACTATACATGCTGACACAGCATATAGCTATTCTCCAGAAACTGACAGTTAAGACAATACTGCTGAAAAAACATTACATCTGAGTCACAGGAAATTGGGCAATCAATCTTGTAGAGACCAGGCAAGTTGTATTTGTAATGATTAGCTTTGACAATACTGTAATGTTCTTCTATGATATCCAGCTATGAAACATGAAATTTACAACATAGCTAGAATGGCAAGATTAGGAAAACAATATGGATATAGATAATGTATGAACACCCAACTTCTCTTTGACTGAACTTAATTCCTGCTGCACAAGATGCAAATCTCCTCTCCTCTCCTCTCCTCTCCTCTCCTCTCCTCTCCTCTCCTCTCCTCTCCTCCCCTCCCCTCCCCTCCCCTCCCCTCCCCTCTCCCCTCCCCCCCTCCCCTCCTCTCCCTCTCTCCCCTCACCTCCCCCCTCCCCTCACCTCTCCTCTCCTCTCATCTCCTTCCTTTCTCCCCCCCCACCCCCACCCCCGAGACAGGGTTTCTCTGTATAGCCCTGGCAAATCATTTCTTTATATCCATTGTATAACCCCAATCAATGCTCATCAGAGGAGCTTCTTTTTTTTTTTTTTGCAGTAGATGATTATTAAATAATTAATACTCATGCTTGAATATTATATCTGATTAAATCAACATCTATTCCATTCCTTCCAATTCCTCCCTTTTCCCCTCACCATTTCTTCCTACAACAACTTCAGGTGCTTTTGTTTAGAAACTTATTGAGAGACACTCACCACTATCGCCACCGCCACCACCACCACCGTCGCCGCCACCACCGCCACCACCACCACCACCACCACCACCGCCACCACCACCACCACCACCACCACCACCACCACCACCACCACCACCACCACCACCACCACCACCACCACCACCACCACCACCACCACCAAAAACAACAACAAATTAGGACAATCTAGTGGAGTATAGGTAGCTGATTATGAAAGAAAACACACTCCTGGCCCCACAACTGGTGGATATGCATTGAAGAAGATATTATGATGAGCTCAGCTATTTATGGGACTACCACACTGATGACAGTCTGCCAATGTGTGCCACATTGACGACAACCTGCCATGTGTAAACACACTGATGGCAACCTGCCATATGTGGCACACTGATGATAACCAGCCATTTGTGAACACCAAATGTGAAGAGCCAGAAGAAATTGATGTCCAAAAGGAAAACATATTTGCTGGAATGGAAATCCTGTTTATACACATCAACTTGAGAGGCTTGTATTGTACAGTCCCAATTTTTTTCTGGAGTGAGTGTCTCTCTCAATGGAGGTAGAAGGAAGATTTAATCAGATCATATAACATGCATGTGTGAGTGAACATTAAATTAAATATTTAAAATATTATAGTGAAATGTCACTGATCCCTAATAAGCATCACTGAACTCCAAAACAGTGTCAACAGTTCTAGAGATAGTGTGTCCATCATGAAAGTGGGATACAAAATGTTAAGTTAAACTAGAGTTTGGTAAAGTTATAAAATTAAACAGTTATACTGTTTAGCTTGGCCAAGATACCTAGGTATTTATTCCACTGATTTAAAACATCCAGATGAATGATATTAACTGTCAACTCATGACTTATATATAAGTTGATCAACCAGTGACAGTAATTAACAAATTATATATCCATAGAAGAGACCATCACTTAAGAATTAAAACTATAAATAATAGGCAGGGTAAACTATATGTAGTAGCAGTCAAGAGCCACCTCTCCAGCCCCTCCAAGTAAAAGTAAAAGTAAAAGATAAAGATGTCAAGTTTGAAGGAAAATGGTATAGTATAAAAACAAAGGTAATATTCTGGAAAAGCCACTCTCCAGAGACAATTAAAACATTGTGATTGCTCCAAGTTAAGATGTTAAGTACAGATTAAATTTAGAAAAGTGGATTAATTACTCTGAAGACTGCATCACCCTAATGCAAAGTGTTAAGAGAAATTAAGATATGGAGAAAGTAGGGGCTAGAGAGGTGCCTCTGACTACTCTTCCAGAAGTCCTGAGTTCAATTCCCAGCAACTAAATGGTGGCTCACAACCACCTGTAATGGGATTTGATGCCCTCTTCTGGTGAGTCTGAAGACACCTACAGTGTACTTACATAACATAAAATACAAAAGTCTTAAAATACAGATGTGGAGAGAGATCAGTATGAACATGGACATCCTTAGTAAGTTTTCTCTATAGCTAAAATATCTCTAAAGTAAAGCCTAAGAAAAACATTTGAGGAAAAGTATGTCAGTACCTTTAAAATCTTACTATCTCAAAAAAGAAAAGGTTCACAAAACTTTCTCATTTTGACCATTCATCTTTGTAAGTCATCCTCTAACAACAACAAAGAACCTTTTTCAAAGTCTTTTTCTCTCTTTGCAAATTCCCTTAAAGTTTAGACTCCATAGAAGTTCAATTTATAATTTGCTGTAGCTTGCAATAGAAATTGACTAGTTCTTCTTACTCTAGAATAAACCTAACACAGTGCTGATCTCATCCAGGAAATAAAATTATACTAAAGTTCATAAGCACTTCCTCTTACAAACATTTTGTAATCATGCTCAGAAGACATATATTAGCCTACAACTGGAAAAAAAGACATGAAATACGGATTCTCTTTTTACAATGAAGAACTGAAGATCTTTTGTAAGTTATTGAATTTGGTCAGGAAAGTGAAAAACAAAATAGCTTCCAGAGTGTATAGATGCGTATTTTGTGTATAGTGTGAGTCCAGAATGTATAGATGAGTATTTTGTGTTCATAATAGATAACAAAACCTGTAGAATTTTTACCTCATTATGAATTATTTAACAGCAGTTCTAAAACAATTCCTTGAATTATTTAATCTTCCCAAAGTCAGCCAATGAAGATAAATTATTGGTGTAAGACCTGACAAACTGCTAGTCACAGTTAAAACAGTTGTTTTCTCCAAGGCCCTCTTGTAGTCACATTTATGCAGTTATAAGGTAGAATACATGTATTTTGTGACATGTAAGGAATATTTCCATTATTTCCATTTCCCATAAAATAATTATTTTCTGCCATAGTACTATTTCCTAAAAATTTGGATATACCTAAAGGGCCATAACCTCCAAAGAAAGATCCACCTGACAAAAACTTTTCAAAACAAGCAGTGTGACCCTCATACTGACAGAATCTAGGTGCTCTATCAGAGCAACATATGGTTGCTGGACAGAATTTGTAGGCAGTGATGTGTCAGGTATTGGTTGTCTACTAGGAATTCCAAAAATTTGTACTTGGGCAAACTCTTATTTGTCTCATCTTCAAGCACAAAAAGAAAATGTGCTTGTATGATCTGGAAGAAGATTGGTGCATTTCATCTACCAATTTATGTTAATTCACTATTGTCAGGTGTGGTGTGATATGCATGCTTTTAATACCAGCACTTGGGAAGAGAGGTAGAATTCCTGTTAGTCTGAGGCCAGCTTTGTCTACGTAGTATAAACACCAGGCCAGCTAGAACTGTAGTTAAAAACTCTGTCTCAGAAAACAAAACAAAGCAAAACAAAAGAAAGCAAAACAAAACAAAACATAATACAACAGACTTTCAGTGACTGGAAAGATAACTCAGCGATTAAGTGACATTGCTGTTCTTCCAGTTGACGTAAGTTCAATTCCCAACACCCAGGTCAGACAGTTCACAATCTAATTCCACCTACAGATGCATGCACACACACAAAGAAGTATGTCTTTTAAAATGTAGTTGTAATAGGAAAAGGTTTTACAGAAAACTTCCGTTGACAGTCAAGAAAAACACCTGAATATTTTGTATTATTAATCAGAAATTTAGAGATGGATAAATATCTCAAACGTAATAGCATGGTCTGCTCTTCTAGAGGACCAGAATCCAATTCCAAGCAACCATGTGGCAGCTCATGACGATATGAAACTCCAGTTCTAGGGGAACCAATGCCTTATTCTAGCCTACACGGAAACTAAGCATGCTGTTCATATACAGATATATAGTGAGGAATCTCAAATGCACATAAAGTAAAAATAATCTTTTAAAAAAAGCAATGGACAGGCCTTTTTCTATTGTGTAGTAGAAGAATTTCAATTTATATTTTAAGGCATTAGTGTCAAATTAAAAAATTCATTAAACTGCCTCAAAATTGTGGTAATTACCATATAATAAAAATAAGTACAGAAGCTGGAGAGAAGGCTCCGTTAAAAGGACTGGCTGCTCCTCTTTAGTACCTAGGTTCAACTCCCAACACAATTATCATGGCTCACAACTCTGAATTCCAGTTCCAGGAATTCTGCTCCCTCCTCTTCCCCCACCCCTTACACCCATCTTCTGGATTCATCAGGAACTAGGCATGCACATGGTATACAGACATAATTCAGACTGTGTTATTTTGAATGAAATATCCATTATAGTCTCAGACATTTAAACACTTACTCCTCAACTGATAGCATTGTTTAAGAAGATCAATTTGTACAGCACTGTTGTAGGAAGTAGGTCACTGATGATTTCCAAGCATTTAGCATTACCAGTGTACTCTGTCTACTTCCACAACTTGATATTCACAATGTGAGCCATCAGCACCCTGCTCCTTGCCACCATGTCTCACTGCCATAATATACTTTTACCCCTATGAAATTGTAGGTCAGTTCTCCAAAATTTGTGTGCATGGACTTGGTCTGTCTGTCTGTCTGTCTGTCTGTCTGTCTGTCTGTCTCTCTCTCTCTCTCTCTCTCTCTCTCTCACACACACACACACACATACCCATCCTAGTGTAAATCATTGTGCTTTAGCACAACAAAATAATACATAAGAAAAACACACATATTTTTCTAATTAACTCTCTAAGATGAATATATATATATATATATATAAAAATATAAAAACCTTACCTGTAATTTCTGTGCTGTGAAGCACTGTGTATAAACTTTCTGCTGTACTGAATGATGTGAAGCTGTCTGGACACTATTCCAGGTATCAGAAACACTCTGAAAAAATTTTATTTCAAAAATTAGGAATATTTGTTTAAATCCATATTAACTATGTCTAATGAAAGAACGGCAATTATTAATTGAAATCTTTACAAATATATGTACTTTTAAATACTCAAACACTATCTAAACACCCATTTCCAAACACATTTTTAAAAGAGGCTTATTTCTTATCTGTGTTTCAGAGTAGTGTTAAGACTGTCCATTATATAGTAAACATTATATTTATTTTAATGTCAGCAAATAGTGGTGTAAAACTACTTTACTGTGATAGAAAAATCAACAAATGAAAGTATTAATGAACATAGATAGTTCACTCTTCTAAATATAAGCCAAGGCAAAGATTATAAAAGGCTTTACCCTTAGAGATCAACATGCAGAAAGTAAGGGACTACATGTATCTGTTAAACATTTGTTGGAATAGTTCTTTTCTTGTAGTAGAAGTGGGCAAGCTTTTTTAATTTCAGTATCATAAGTATGTATAACAACAGGTATTTCTGTGGTATCTGACTAGAGTGTAATACAGGTTCAATATTTGGATTGTAAGTTTTGTAAGCCTAACAAATCATAGAAGTTTTTAAGAAGTTAAAAATATGATTCTATTTATTCGTATTTATCACTAGACAAATGGATACCTTCTTTAAAAAACAACAACAACAACAACAACATTTTAATAATGAACTTGGTCACAGAAAAAATTACTTCCAAATCATGAAGTTACATGAGGATTTTAAACTGGTATACCAAGTACCTTCCCACCTCAAAGGGAGTCCCATTTTGATCTAAAACTACTTTGCAGTTAAATATTTTAATTTAAAGATTTTTACATTTTAAAGAATCTAATCCACTATTTAATATAGTAAGTTTTTGATTACTATAGACTGGACAGCAAAAAACCTTAAAAGCTGGGCACCTACAGAAGATAACTTCTCACCTGCTGTGCTGTGTTCATGGCACCCTGCCTGGAGGTAAGCTCTGCGGGTATTGGTAGGCTCCATGCCTCCTCAATACTAGGAAGTAATTTAGTTTTATTCTGTAGACTACTTTGTGGAAGGTTACACAACTGAGCCTAGGAAAAATTATGTAAAAAGCAAATTTAACACAAGCCTATTTAAGTAAGATAAAGTCCACTAAATCTTCCTCAATGCTATAGGTAATTAATTCTTACAGAAATATAACTGTGAATTGGGGGACTTGGATAAATATTTAACTATAAAGAGTAACTAATATATATTTAGGAGAATTAGAACAGATCTATCCTCACACTTTTCAAGCTGCCATATACTTCCCATGAATTTTCAACCAAACATGAAAGTCGGGGTTCATGTCCTTTTTTACTGAAATTATGACAAGTTTAGAATGTCAATAACATTGAAAAGTGCCTAATAAAATGTACAGCATGTAAACTGATATGCATCACAACATCATATCAAGAGAAAAAATGTTTTAAATTCTACCTATCTTACTAGAATTAAAAGTAATACTTCAAGATACTAAGATAGTTAACACCCAGAGACAAATAAAGGAGCTATTGTAATGCTTCAGTGGGAAGCTTGAGAACCTAAGTTTAATCTTCAAGATCAATATGATGAAAAAGTGAACTGACTCACACAAACTGTACTTTGTCTTCCAAATTAGTCTCATAACACACATATGAACACCCACATAAAACAAATATAACTAAAAGGAAAGATCATTTTAAGACTTTTCAGGCATCATTCTATTTGTCACTTATTATATTAGAAAATTTGTCCTTTATAATACTCTTGAGATTACCTGTAAAAACTTAATTCTTGATGTAAGTGCAGAGGTGTTATTACAAGATTTGCTCCGAGCTGCATTTAAGTAGCATTTAATGGCATCCTGGGGTTGGTTGCAAGATTCATAAAGAATACCTAAGTCCATCCAGGCTGCTGCATGTCCATGATCCAACTGTACAGCACATATATAGGCTTGCAAGGCATCCATAGGTTGATTTTGCTGTTGATACAGCACACTAGAAAGAAAAATAATGAGTATTTCAGTTTGTTTGTTTGTTTGTTTGCTTTGTTGTTTTAAATAGATGAGTTAGGGACTACAGAGATGGCTCTATGGTTAAAAGAACTTGCTACTCTTGCAGAGGACCAGGATTTGGGTCTCAGTACACACATGATAGCTCAGACAGAACTGTTTATAATTCCAGTTCTGGGGAATTCAACATCATCTTCTAGCTTCCACAGGTACATGCAATTATATTGTATAAATACATATATTTTAGCAGGCAGGTGTATACAACACACAGACTAAGTGAATAAATCAATAAATTTAATAAATCAATACATCAATAAATCTTTCTTTAGCAAAAACACAAAAACAAAACAAAACAAAACAAAACAAAACAAAACAAAACAAAACATCCACTGGTTATTCTTGCACTAAACCCAGCTTTGATGCCCAGTATGTGAATGGTAGCTCAAAACTATCTATCTGTAACTCCAATTCCAGGAGATCTAACATCTTCTGCCTTCTCTAGGCACCAAACATCATATAGTTTACAATATACATGCGACAAAACACACACACAAAAGTTAAAACAGTCTTTATAACATTTGTAAAAGTTAACTGATTAGTTTTATATTACTGCAGTGTCTTCCACGACATTCTGTACATCAATTAAAAATATGTGTTGTGCATGTGTTTGTATGTTTCAGAGGAGTGAAAAAAAGATAGGCTTACCCTATTGAACACCATGTGTCTGCACTTGCTTCTGATTTATCAATGGATTGCCTGTAAGATACAAAGGCATCCTGAACCTTCCCAATACATGAGTAACACCTGAAAGGAAATATACACAGTTATAAATAAAATCTCATCAATGCATAGCTGATTTGCCAAAATGATTTATCCTTAAAGAGGGTAGATGACTAGCTCTTATGAATGAGTGACATTACATAGATCTACTTTTATATAAGAATGCTGACATATAATATACTTCAATTGTTGGTAAGTGATCTGCTAACACATTGTACTAATGAACTCCACTGAATGGCTTTTTTTTTCAATGTTGTTATTTAAGGGTTAAACATACAAACCCATACTTAAGTAGCACAATGTTTTTTCCAACATTACGAGAGTTTGATCTACATAAAAATTACTTATTCGGAACTTCAGTAATGAATTTAGTTTTACTTTTTGAAATTAACTAAATAAAAGCAGTCAAACACTATTTTTTAATGTTACCTCTAAAGAAAAAAAAAAGTCTATCATTATCAGATTATAGTGATAGTGTATAGGATAGAAAGATTGTAAAACACAAAATCTTGGCTTCTATTTTGGCTAACTAAACAAGACATGAACAAAAGTAGTATCATTAGAAATACTAACATGGAAGGGAGAAAAATAAATCTTGTAGCCTTGGGCTTTTCTACCCATGCTCCAATTCAAGAATAATGACTTGCAAATTTATGTACAATACCCAGACCATAAGCTTTGGCTTGTTCCCTATCTTGTAACTTATATAACCCAGTTATTCTATTGTATATCTGCCATAGATAACTAAATACCTGTCTGCCATGGACAACTAGTTACCCTGTCCTTGTTTCATACATCCTACTTCCTCAGAGTCCAGGTGATGAATCCTTCTGTACTTGTCTAACACACAACAGAGTTCCTATTTCTCTACTGGAACCTTCTATTTCCTGCCTTTTGCTAATTATTCACATTTTGTTTAACAGGTCATGCCTCCATGTGGGGAGCCGCCCTCACATTCGCCGTTGCAAGATGGCGCTGACATCCTGTGTTCTAAGTGGTAAACAAATAATCTGCGCATGTGCCAAGGGTAGTTTTCCACCCCATGTGCTCTGCCTTCCCCGTGACGACAACTCGGCCGATGGGCTGCAGCCAATCAGGGAATAATACGTCCTAGGCGGAGAATAATTCTCCTTAAAAGGGACGGGGTTTCGCCATTCTCTCTCTTGCTCTAGCTCTTGCTTCTTGCTCCTGAAGATGTAAGCAATAAAGCTCTTGCGCTCTTGCCCTCGCTCTTGCTCTCTTGCCCTCGCTCTTGCGCTCTTGCGCTCTGGCTCCTAAAGATGTAAGCAATAGAGCTCTTGCTCTCTTGCTCTCTGGCTCCTGAAGATGTAAGCAATAAAGTTTTGCCGCAGAAGATTCTGGTTTGCTGCGTCTTTCCTGGCCGGTCGCGAACGCGTGTAAGACCTCCATACAGTACACAAAAGATTATCATTACGAAATCTCACCACACCCTATTCCTAGACAAAGAACTACAAACAACAAATTAGTACAGAGGAAGGGAGAAACAGCCTTTCCTAAAGACATGGTCGTAACTGATTATCCAACACAAAGTGGTCAGTCCTAAAATTCTATGCAATAAAGGTTTTATTTATATATTTGCATACTTTTGACTATATATAACAACAATAACGATGCTAAAGGGCACCAATCTGAGAGGGTGATGAGGTACACAAGTTGGGGAAACTGGAGGGAAGGAATACGGAAGAAGATGAATGGAGGAAAGGGAATGAAGTCAATGATGTAATTACACTTAAATTTTAAAACACTGATTTAAAATGCTTACAGAAAAAAATTATGCAAATATAAACATCTAACAAGGTCACTGTACATGGACAATCAAACCTTAATCCTAGCATTTTAGAGACAAAAGCAGGTAGATCTCTGAGAGTTTAAGGATGATCTGACCTATACAACCAGTTTCAGGCTAACAAGGACTACAAAGTTAACCCCAGTCACAAAAATAAAAGAAAAAACCTATTTGAGAAATTTAATTTATATCAGTATTCAATAATGAATATTTACTCTTCACAACGCTCAAACTAAAACAAAAGAAACCCTATTTTCTACATTCCATTTCATTTTTAAACTAAGTTTAAAAATTTCCCTCTTCTTTATAAACTTATGTTTACTTAGTGTGTTTGTGTGAAAAACTGCACACTTGCATGCCATGCATAATGAGTGAAAGTCAGAGATAAATTTCATGAATTGATTCTTTCTCTTTCATCATTCAGACCCCAAAGATTAAACACTAGTTCCCAGACTGAATAACAAGTGCTTTTATCCTGTAAGCCATCTTCCTAGAATTAATTTAATGTTTTTATAATTGAAGATTTCAAGTAGTACATTAATTTGTGATTTGTAACTAATTTATCCCCTAATTAGTATGGAAAAAAGAAATCACCAAACTAGTTAATAGCAATTTTCCATGGAGGTGAACGCTTTGTTAGAAATGACAAATACAAATTTTTATTACAAAAATGTATAAACCAATTTCTAGAAATTAAAATAAACATTGTTTCACCACTATATTAAAAACTATTAAGAGTCTTTGCAGGTCAGCTTGCGGAGGGTGATCGATCAGACTGCAGAAGTTACACAGCTTCTGGGACAGACCCCATTTCGGGCTCCAGACATCTGGGCACCTTCCCCACCAGAGGAGAGGTGCTGTCTGCCTGGTAGGGCTCTGACTGCAGGAGAAGGTGAGAGAGCCATCTTGTATCCTGGGTCATTTGGAGACCAGTCTGCCCAGGTCAGCTTGCAGACTGCAGAGGCAACACATCTTCTGGGACAGGCCCTGTTTTGGGCATTAATCTTCAGCCAGGAGGCAGGTCTGACCTCTGAGCACTTTCCCTGTAAGAGGAGAGTTTGCCGGCCTAGAGTACTCTGACCACTGAGACTCAGGAAAGAGCTGGACTCCCAGGACTGCCGACAGAGGCTAACAGAATCACAGGAGGAACAAGCTCCAACCAGATACAACTATAACAACTAACACCAGAGATTACCAGATGGCGAAAGGCAAACGTAAGAATCTTACCAACACAAACCAAGACCATTCACCATCATCAGAACCCAGCACTCCCACCTCAGGCAGTCAAGGACACCTCAACACACGAAAAGCAAGATTTTGAGGAAGGGACCCTGATATAGCAATCTTCTATGAGGTTATGGCAGTGCCTAACAAATACAGAAGTGGATGCTCACAGTCAGCTATTGGATGGATCACAGGGCCCCCAATGGAGGAGCTAGAGAAAGTACCCAAGGAGCTGAAGAGGTCTGCAACCCTATAGGTAGAACAACAATGTGAACTAACCAGTACCCCCAGATCTCGTGTCTCTAGCAGCATATGTAGCAGAAGATGGCCTAGTCGGACATCATTGGGAAGACAGGCCCCAACATCTTACAAACTTTATATGCCCTAGTACAGGGGAACGCCAGGAACAAGAAGTGGGAGTGGGTGGGTAGGGGAGCAGAGCGAGGGTAGGGTATAGGGAACTTTCGGGATAGCATTTGAAATGTAAATAAAGAAAAAGCTAATTAAAAAACCTATTAAATAACTCCAGTCAGAATATAATATGAAAATAAACTGTAATGAACAAAATAAGAAAACTTTAAAGAAAAAATTCATTTCTTATTCATTCTCACCTCTTAGTAGTTATTATAGTTGAAATTAAAATATCACCAAGTATAATATTAGTAAACCAATTTTTAAGTGTAGATCAACTATAGACAGTCTAAGAATCTGGCCTTACCTTCCAAGGAAATACCAAGATTGACCAGAATTAGGATCTTCCTCCAATGACTTTTGGAGATACTGAATAGCATATCTCTCTTTGGTGGTATTGTCTCCAATTAGATCCATATTATGGTGCATCCAACCTATAATTTACAAATTACAATTACTGCTAGGTGTGGTAGTGGATGTCTTTAATTTTATCATTCTAGAGGCAGAGGCAGAGGTATTTCTCTGAGTACAGCAACAGCCTCATCTACACAGTGAGTTTCAGGCCAGCCAGTGCTACTTGGTAAGACAACCTACTGCAAAAATGGTAAGACAACCTACTGCAAAAATAATGTACCCAACAGGCAATGGTTTTCCTCCTCAAGTATACAATGAAGAAAACAAATCAATATTAAATTTTACCTGTGATCCTACTTTTTCTAAAATGAAGAAGTACAAAAATATTGTGGAAAAGTCTATTTCACACAAAAAGGATATTGAAAGCTATTAAAACAGAGAGAATATTACTGATACGAAATTTATAAACCACAGCTGGGTAAAGGTAATCCCAGCACTTAGGAAGCAGAGGCAGAGAGATCTCTGAGTTCAAGATCAGCCTGGTCTACACTGTAAGTTGCATGAGAGCCAGGGCTACACAGAGAAACCCTTAAAAACTAAAAAATTAAAAAGGAAATTCATCAATTATGAATTCTACTCTATTTAGTTCTGAAGAAAGATCAACTGATATTTAGGTCAGCACATGCTTAAGGAAGTTTTACAACTCTATTCTACATTTATAAAACATTATATATTAAAATAAAACATACAATAAATAATTGCAATCTATAAACAAAAAGATGTTTATATCATATATAACTCATTGTTAGGGCAGTTGCATTTTATGTGTGAGGCCCTAAATTAAAACCCTAGCACCAGGAAAAAGAGAGGGAGTACAATTTTAGTACCATGTAAAAGTAAAAGAACAGAACTCTACAAAGTTCTTCTTTGACCACATGTGCACTGTAAGAGGCACATGAACACATATGTACATTACCTACTCACAACAATGAAATGTTTTCTTAAAAAAGCATGTACCATAAATGGGATTTGTTTAAATTAAGCTTTAAAAAACATAGAAAAGGCCCAACATTTTATGGTCACTAGCTACTTTTTCATGTACACTAAATAGAACAATATTTGATAAAACAAGAACAAAAAAAACAAACTTTCAGGTTATATAGTATAGTTCATAAAACCTGCAGATACAGAAAAAACCCATAAAAGTGGCATTCAGGATACAACAAATAATCCCTTCATAATAATACTTAAAAACTACAGTAAAAAAGATAAAAGATTAAGGTACAACAAACATTCAGGTAAAAGAAGTATTTTCAGTTTTGACTCAACTCAATACAGTATATCTTTAATCAAAATACAACTCAAACAAAAGAATGTTTTTATTTATATTGAAGAAACCTATCAATAGTAACATAAAAAAGATTAATATCAATAGCAGATCAGCTAAAACTTTTAAACAACCTGTTCAAACTGAATGAAAACTTTCTTTTGTCTATATTTTAAGACCATAAAACTTCTTGAAAATAAAAAGTACACTAGTTCCAAACAAATGCAGGGGAAGTATTAATAAGTAAAAGAACATATCCCTGCTACATTTAATTCTACAACACAGATATCTAAAAGCAAATAAACTCCTCAGCAAAGAATACTTTATAAGACTAATTATAACTTTATAAATTAAATAGGATACACAATGAAAATGAAGTTTCTATGTACCTAACTGTTGCAATACAGTTGCTTTGACTTGTGATGGCAAGCTTTCAATCTGTAAAAGTTGTTCATAGGCTGCCTTTGCAGAATGGTATTTCCTCTAAGAAATAGAAGGGAAACAGATATTTAGAAAAAAATTGGATAATACATATTTTAGTATAAATATCCCTAATTTAAAGTAAATAAACAATAATAAAATTTTATTCAGAAAAAACAAGACAGAAAAACAAAATCATTTAAATTAAAACAATATTGCCAGGCGTGGTGGCTAACACCTTTAATCCCAGCACTTGGGAGGCAGAGGCAGGCGGATTTCTGAGTTCGAGGCCAGCCTGGTCTACAAAGTGAGTTCCAGGACACCCAGGGCTACAGAGAGAAACCCTGTCTCAAAAAACCAACCAACCAACCAACCAACCAACCAACCAACCAACCAACCAACCAACCAACCAACCAACCAACCAACCAACCAACCAACCAACAATTTAGTCATTCCTTAGTATCCATAAGAGTTCTTCCAGAACCCACGGGAATATAAAAAGCTACAGATTCTAAAGTCTCATGTAAAAGAATGCAGTATGGCATAATCTATACATATCTTCTCATATATTTTAATTCATGTCTAGATTATATTACATAACTGCATTTTAGCCTATAAACAGTTTAAAAGGGAAATTTTTATTAAGCAATGGAAGTATTACTTGTTTCCAGTCTTTGGAAAAATAATAATACAAGAAAAATATTAATTTAAAATTTAAATTTATGTCCTAAATAAACACTTTTGAAAGTCATAAAGAATGAAAGAATTAGATATTACATTTCTTTTTTGTTTGTTTGTTTTTTGTTTTGTTTGTTTGTTTGTTTGTGTGATTTTCCATACAGGGTTTCTCTGTATAGCCCTGGCTGTCCTGGAACTCACTTTGTAGACCAGGCTGGCCTTGAACTCAGAAATCTACCTGCCTCTGCCTCCCTAGTGCTGGGATCAAAGGCATCTGCCACCACGACCGGCTTAGAGATTACATTTCTCATTATGTTTATAGAAAACTTTTTGAGTACATTTCTATCAAAAATGATTAATGAACTAGTATCTCTTGATGTTCTAATCATAACATTAAAACTGCAAGTCAAACAAAAGAAAAATAAAATACATTAAATATAAATGAAATAAATTTATTAAAACCTTTAAAATAGATTTTACTCATGATCTCAGATCTTGACTCGGCTTATAAATTTTATAAAATGTGATTTCAAGAACTATAAAATGTATTAAATGAGAAAATCAGTATTTTAAGGCAATACTACATAAATGCAGAATGCTAATCATAACTAAAAGGAAATAGAAATAGGTTCACAACTGTATGTTTAAGTTGTTCTTTCATATGGATCAAAGAAAGACACAATTGTGTTGTAAAACAAATACATTTCACATGTACAAAAATAAACCCTTACAAAGACCGTAAATGCAGACATATCATTAACAACAAAAATAAAAGATCTAAAGACAAAAAAGAAAAAGGCAAAACAAAACAAAAGGAAAAACTCAAATCATTACTTGTCCATAAAAACCAAATTAATGTGTAGGGATACAGTTCAGTTGTCAAAGTGCTTGCTTTTCAAGGATCACACTCTGAGATTAATCCCAACAACACAAAGACCTGGTATAGTAACACATGCTAGCAATCTCAGGACATGGATATAGTGACAATAGATTCACTCATTCCCAGCTACATGTCTAGTTTCAGGCCACCCTGAAATATAAAATATCTGAATTAAAACAAAAACAATAACAAAACAAAGAAAAAAAAACCTGTCAACTTTGGAAGACTTACATGAAACCTACTTAAAATATTTCTAGTCAAGAATCCTCACAAACATTATCTCATCTCATTTGTGTGTTTTTTTTAAAGATATCCAACTCTTTTTTGATATCTGTTCAGGAATGACTGTATTCTGTGGTGTTTAACATAGTTTTTTGTTTGTTTGTTTAATTTTTCCTTTGTTTTGTTTTAGCTAACAATGCTTGAGTAATGTCATGGTTTGTATATGCTTGCCCCATAAGTGGCACTATTTGAGATCAGACATGGAGATGCAGAGTTTGGAGTTTGCTAGTTTTCTTGCTTTGGGGATTACAGTTAAGTGATTGCAAGGATCTCAGAAAAGACTTTGAACTTTGGACTTTTAACACAGTTAAGTCTGCTATGGACTGGGGCTTTGGAAGTTGGACTAAATATACTTTTTTATTATGCTATGAGTAGGTATGCCCCACCCCCAATAGATTCATATGTTTAAACAAGTCTAAGGGGGTCAGGGAGTAGAATGTGATGGTTTGTATATGTGGGGAATTGCAGGCTGGTCTCCAGTTGAGCTGAGGTCTGAACCCCGATGGTCATAATTCACCTACATGACACGGTATGCTCCTGTAATTCTGGCCCCTGCCTAAGGTACCATCTCCCACAGCCCACAGAGAAACATGGTCAGTAGTCACATAAGCAATGGCTCAAGCTTCTGACCTTCAGGTTAAACTCCTCCCCAGTTACCTAGCAATAATGAAGACATAAAAAGGGGTGCTCTGCCCCCACCTTGCTCTCTTATTCCTTTGTCCTCTCACCTCTCTCTTCTCTCTCCTCTTCCCTTTCTCTTTGTCTTCTTCTTTCCTCTCTTCCTCCCCCCCCTCCTTTCTACCTTCCCTCTTTCCCCTGCATTTCTATAATAAAGCTCTTAAACCATAGAATCTCTGCTCTGCTCCTTCAAGTTCCGCTGCGCACTCTGGTCAGTGTTGGGAACTTCTTCCCTCTTCCCTCTCTCCCACAACCCTGGTGTCTTTGGCCAAGTAGCTGGAGGAGGGGGGGCAGGCAGGGCTGCCCCTTGACCACCCCCTGAAGAGTGGGATAGAGGAATGCCCACCCAGGGATGAGTGGATAGGGTAGGTAGCAGCCCTCCCACGCCTGACTGACCGTAGAATAGGGAAACTCTGGTGGGGTGTGGGCATCTTTTTCCTTCAGTTCTTCCCCAGGGCCCCCCCTTTTCATTTTGTTCCCAACATGTATATGCTTTTTTTCTTTTAAAAATGTCTTTACAATTTTTCATGCAAACTTTGCAGCTTGTTTATGTTCATATTTTCCATAAATTTGTTTATAGAATCTTAAGAGTATTAATCCTATATTAAAACAAAATTGTCTGCTAAAAATAAATGATTTCTGTTTTTTTCAACAAATAGTTAGAAGCTAAAAGTCAAGCCCATTCTAACAGAAAACAAAAACTCAAGGAAATGGTCCAATAGGTAAATTGTTTATCAGGTGAGGACTAAAGTTGAACCTCTGAGCTAAGACAGTGATTCACAAGCTAAGACAGTGACTCACATCCTATAGTAAAATGGAAGGAACAAATGGGAGAATTCTAGAGCTCATGGGTCAGATATCTTGGAGAGGCTGATGCCATAAAGTTGAGTTCTTGCTTTAACAAGACTCCTGGCCTGGGGTGTGTTTCTTTTGGGCCCTCCACCCTTGCCATTCTACTCAGCCCTGGAGAGACCCGTATCAGGACAAGGACCTCTCTCCTCTTGCCTGGACCTGCTGGCAAGGAACCAGCAATCCCATTCTTATCACAGTTTATAAAAATTAACTCGAATGGTACCAAATATTTATATATAAAATGGAAAGCTATAAAAGCTATAAGAGTTTATACAGAGCCAGGCAGTGGTGGCGCACGCCTTTGATCCTAGCACTTGGGAGGCAGAGGCAGGCGGATTTCTGAGTTGAAGGCCAGCCTGGTCTACAGAGTGAGTTCCAGGACAGACAGCCAAGGATACACAGAGGAACCCTGTCGCAGAAAACAAAAACAAACAAATAAAAGACCAACAAAAAACCCCCAAAGACCAAAACCAAAAACAAACCATATTGGTTTTGAGTTGATCTTTTAAATGCAAAAACAACGGGACACTCAATGAATGAAGAATGAGATAACCTTTAATAAAATATAAATTTTCCTATACAGAAACTATTATCAATAGATTAAAAAAATACTTATTTCCTTAAAATATTTGTGAGACACATAATTACTGTCTAACATATACATACAGCTTGTAAAATTCATCAATAAGAGCTTTAAAAAGTTCATGGCATTATGAAACTGAAAATTAAAATCATACTCCATAACACACTTATTAGAACCAACAATATCTTGGTGACATTAAAAGCTGTCAAAGAAGTACAATAAAATTTGTTTTATTGCTAACAAGAAACAAACTCATACAACTTTGAACAGTGAAATATTGCTGCTCAAAGAAGAAAAATGTTATGAAATCAGTAAGTGATATGATTTAAATGAAATCAAAGGAATGATACATGTTAATAAAGAAGATAAACATAAAGTTACGGATCAAATCTATATTTCTAGCACTGGAGAGACAAGCACAACTGCTCATAGTGAGAACCATGAAAAAAAAAAAAGAAGAAAAGACTATAAAAGTGTATATAATATGTTTCCATTTATGATAGTACAGAGAGACAATATTAGAAAAGGTGAAAACATAAAAGGTGGAGAAAGAATGAGAACCACTTGCAGCACTATTAATAGTACACTCACTTTATTAACACATACACAGACACATAAACACACACAGTACCAAGAGTAAATTCTAATGTAAACTATGGGCTCTGAGGACTGGTAATATCTCAGTAAATTTTTATCAGTTGTAATAGTGTACCACCAAATTGGTGGACTGTGTTGATGGCTACTACAGCCTCCTGCCTGTCCGCTGGGATCTATCCAGTATTGAGGCCTGCGCAAACAGCCAATCATGCCAGACTAATGCCTCCTTATAGGCCTGCCTGTGCTGCAGGAGCCCCTAGCCCTGGAGCACCAAGTCACCTTACTTCCTGGTGGAGAACATCAAAACAAATAGCTTCCAGTTCAGTGGGTTGCCCAATTTTTCAACCCGTGGAGACTACCTACATGCTACCCCGAGCCCGTAGGCCTCTAAGAGGATGACAATGAGTGGGCTCTGGGAGAGGGAGGCAGGAAGGGATGCTCGGACAGAAGCACCAAGAGTAAATAAATTCTAATGTAAACTATGGGCCCTGATGAGTGGTAATATCACAGTAAATGGTGAAGACTTCTCTGGCTGAGTGCACCCCTGGGAATTCTGGAGGGCCCACTGGATGGGGCTGGTCGTACAAAGAAAAGTGGCAGAGTTGATTCACGGCACAGCCACAACAAAAACTGTTGCTCCTCTGAAACTCCCCATATCCTTCCCCAACTCCCTTCATGTCTTCCTTCCTTCCCAGAGCTCACTGCAGGATCCAAATGACAGACTGAAAACAAAACAACACCTTTCACAATAGTCTCAAATAATATAAAATATCTGGGGTAACTCTAACCAATCAAGTGAAAAGATTTGTATGATATAAAGAACTTCAAGTTTTTTTGAAGAAAGAAAGTGAAGAAGGTATCAGAAGATGGAAAGATCCATGCTCATGGATCGGTAGGTTTAACATAGTGAAAATATCTATCCTAGCAAAAGCAATCTGCAAATTCAACGTAATCCCCATCAAAATTATTCTTTATAGATCTTGAAAGGACATTTTTCAACTTCATATAGAAAAACAAAAAGCTCATGATTGCTAAAACAGTTCTGACCAATAAAACAAACAGTGGTAGATTTTATCATTCCTGATCCTAAGTTATACTACAAATGACACTGTCTTTCAAAGAGTTAGTGTACAGAATGGAAAAAGATTTTTACCAACTCCCTATCCAATAGTGGGCTAATATTTACAAAATTTTAAAAACTTAAAAATCATGCTATCAGGGGGAGGGTATAGGGGATTTTCAGAAACTAGGAAAGGGAATAACATTTGAAATGTAAATGAAAAAAATATCTAATAAAAAAGAAAATATGTTATCAAAAAATTAAAGTGCTTAATTAAGAAATGAGGTGTAAACAGACAACTCTAGGAGGAAACTCAAACAGCTGAGAAATATTGAACATTTTTCGCCTTCAGGGAAATGCAGTTAAAACTACTTTGAGATTCCATCTTATACCTATCAGAATGGCTAAGATCAGTAATAACAAGTTGAGGATGTGGAACAAGGACTCTTTCACTGCTAGTGGGAAAACAAACTTGTACAACTATTACATAAATCAGGGTGGTGGTTCTTCAGAAAGATGGGAATTGATATACCTCAAGATCCAGGTGTTCCAGTCTTGGGCACATACCCAAGTGACACTTCATCCTACTACAAAAACACTTGCTTAATCATGTTCATACTCTATTATAACATTCAGAAATTTGGAGGAAACTAGGGAGACAGGCTGACTTCAGACAGGCTTCAAATTGGCAGTTTAGAATACTAGGCCCAAGTCCAGGCAAGTCAGTTTCTGGAAACACCCAGGCCTTAGGCAGCCAATCAGAAACTGCCTGCCATCAAAACCTGTACAGCAACCTGACCTAAGGCAAGGGTAATGGGTTAGCAACAGTTTCCAGCCCCCACACCCCAGCAATGGTTCTGGAAGGTCAATAGAAATGGACTTAACAGATTAAGATAGAGGTTACCCAGCTCTTCCCAGAACTCTCCTAGAGTGCTTTAAATCAGGCCTTTGAGCTCACTGGTGCATCTCCATCCTTGTAGATGGTGTGCTGGACTTCTGGAGAATAAAACACTCTTTGCTTTTGCATATTATTTGAGTCTGGGCTATCATTCTTTGGCGAATCATGGACCCTTATACTAGATGTATCTCAACAGACGAATAGATAAAGTAAATTGTCACATTACACAATGGCATAATACTCAGATCTCCACTCCCCCCTCCCCCCCAAAAAACTGACAACAGGAAATTTGCAAGCAAATGGATGGAGGAGAAAGGCCTGAGTGAGGTAACCAATACCCAGAAAAATAAATGTGGTATGTATTCATTTATATTTGGATATTACCTGTTAAGTAAATGATAATCAAGATACAATCAGTTGACCTGGAGAGGGTTCCTGTCACTAAGGAGCACAGCTTTCACTGCTGTGTCTCTGAATTTCATCCAATTGACTTGTTGGCCAAAAGCTTCTATGAAAATTCCCAAATATTCCAGGGTATGGCTGAGACAAACTGATGTCAGGGTTCCACTGTCCCAATAACATCCACATGACTCAATATACATGGAGGATGAGCTTCACCCCCATGTTTTAGTGTATCTGCCTGTAGACTAACAACTCAACTACAAAACCTTTGATCGCTAATGTGTTCTTCTTGTAAAATATGCTAAGGCAATGGTGGCACAGATCTACTCCAAGAGATGGAGCCCACACTCTATATTCCTTGGGTGTTCAAGAGCCACAAGCCAGGTATAAAGCAAAATACTACTTCTCTTTTTAAAAGTAACAATAAAATGACTCCTAATAATGTTCTGCTATACTCATACAGGAACCCTCTCCAGGTCAACTGATTGTATCTTGGTTATCATTTACTCATAAACAGGCGCTATTCAGCCATCATCAAAGAGGATTCCTCTTGAGGCAGATGGGAACAAATACAGAGAGTTACAATTAGACATTGCTCAGAGAGAAAGAGGCCTTGGAACATAGCATACCTCAAATGGGATGTCTCTTCAAATCTATCCTCTCACAGCTCAAGGTATCCAGTAGAAAAGATTGTGGAAAGGGTGGGGGCTACAACTGATATAGAAGAACACCAAGAGAAGGAGGTACTCTAAAACACCTGAGCAAAGCTCACATAAACTCAGAGAGTGAAACAGAAATCACATGGCCTAGATGCTCTGAACCAGGTCCTCCACATATATACTATAGCTTTCAGTTAATACTTTTATGGGACTCCAAAATATGTGTCTGATTCTTGTATCTTCTCTTGGGGCTCCTTTACGTTTTTGTTGGCTTGTCCAATTTTAATATGATGGCTTTTGGTTTGTCTTTTATATTTTATTTTGTTATATCTTGTTATCTCCTAGAAACATGTTATTTTATTTTATTTTTAAGAGTTATTTATTACATTCAGAATTCTGTCTGTATATATGCCTGCATGGCAGAATAGAGTGCCAGATCCCATTACAGATGGTTGTGAGCCACCATATGGTTGCTGGGAGTTGAACTCAGAACCTCTGGAAGAACAATCAGTGCTCTTAACTGCTGAGCCATCTCTCCAGTCCCCAACCTGTTATTTTGTAATAATGAGTGGCAAAAAGGCAGTAGTAGATCTGGATGGAAGGGGAGATGGGGTGGAACAGGGAGGAGTAGAGAATGGAAAAAACTCTACTCAGATTATACAGTATGAGAAAAGATTCAAAGTTTAATAAAAAGAAAAAAAAAAGAACTTGTGTTTTAAAATACAGAATCAGGGTCGGTACCCCCCCACCCCCCATGACTACATGAATATTAAAGCTCTATTATTTTTGGGTATGTTTGTCACCAAAGTACCATTCCTTTTCAATAGTCATTTTCCTGTTTCTCCCTATTTTACAGCACAGCCATGTTTATTAACAAAATCTACAATACAACTCAAAATATCTTAAAATTAAACAAATATTGGTAACCTTGGTAGCCATCTCAAATAGTAAAACAAATTAAGCAAAATTTTAACCTTATGGAAAAAATAAAGTACTCCTACAATGTTTTTTCTTATCATAAGTACATTCAGTTTTCCAATATCAAATGCCTTTTAAAAAGACTATATATTAAAATTGTCATTACTCTCTTAAATACTGGAAAATTCTAAAGTATATTCACAGACGCAAATCATATAAAATGGGAATATTTGCTATACAACAAATATAACATCTAGGTAATAAATTGAATCAAAAGCACATACATGGGCCAATTTTTTTTAAATGACTTACTTATTGTTATATGTAAGTACACTGTAGCTGTCTTCAGACACACTAGAAGAGGGCATCAGCTCTCATTACGGGTAGTTATGAGCCACCATATGGCTGCTGGGATTTGAACTCAGGACCTTTGGAAGAGCAGTCAGTACTCTTAACCACTGAGTCATCTCACCAGCCCTGAGCCAATTTTTAAAACTACTAGACAGTTACAAAAAATAATCCTCTTTCACTTATCCTGAAAAAGATTTGCCACAAATTTTAAAATACTTAATAAAATGAATACATTAAAAAATACAAGAGGGCTGGTGAGATGGCTCAGTGGGTAAGAGCACCCGACTGCTCTTCTGAAGGTCTGAAGTTCAAATCCCAGCAACCACATGGTGGCTCACAACCACCCATAATGAGATCTGATGCCCTCTTCTGGTGTATCTGAAGGCAACTACAGTGTACTTACATATAATAAATAAATAAACCTTTAAAAAAAAATACATGAAACTACAAAATCTAGAACTCAATATAAATCATATGATATGCATATTTCATTTAAATGATAAAAATGGTAAATATTTTTCTTAATTCATTACATGTAAATATTGTTAGTTCTATGGCCTGAATCTTAAATGTTCTTTCAAAATGCTGTGTTAGAGTATTGCTTGATCCACAGCTGGTGGGGATAATGAGAAGTGACTAGATTTAAGAGAGTGGGGCTAATGAGACCCACGGATTTCACTAGCCTGGGCTCATAGGGTCTCATAGAGCCTCACCCAGGGTGCATGCAGGGGCTGGACCTAGACCCCCAGTACATTTGTAGCAATATGCAGCTTGGTTTTCATGTGCTTCCTCTGACAAGTGGAGTGGGAGCTATCTCAGTCTCTGTTCCCTGCCATTAGATCCCCTTCCCTCTACCTGTACCACCTAGTTTGGCCTCCTGTGAGAGAGGATAGCCTAGTCCTACTGGGACAAGATGTTCCAGGATGTGGTGGTAACCAAGCAGGGTTCCCCTTCTCTGAGGAAAGGGCAATGGAGGGAGGGATTTGTAAGGGTGGAACTGAGAGAAGTGGTAGGGATGGGATCAGGATATAAAGTGAATAAAAAATATTACTGGAGAAAAAAAACAGAATTCTAAGCTTAAAAAAAAGAGAGTGCTGATGAATTTTCTGCTGTATAAATCAATTAAAAGGTGGATGAAACTGGAGAAAGAATGTGATCAACCTGTGAAAGGTATATTTTTAATCCATGATTTCTGCCTACCTTTCTCTAAGTTTCCTGATTATCACGAAACAAATATCTTTGCTGCACCATGAGTTCCTTGACATGCCATTCTGCCTTGTTACAAACAAAGAAAAGCCAAAAGACTATGGAATAAAACCTCTGAAACTGTATCTTACACTATTAAGTTTTCTCGCATATTTTGTCACACTAACAAAAGGAAAAACTTATTTAAAAAGATAAATTAAAACCTTACCTGGGTTTCATATAAGTGAGCAATATGAAACTGAACTGTAATGGATCAGAAAAGAAAAGGAAATTTCAATTTAGCCAAGTTTAAAGAGAGTAATATAATATATACATTATAAATTAATAATTCAACAAACAAGAGTACATTTTTTGTTGAGAAATTATAATTACATACTAAAAATTCATAAACCTATTAGGAAAAACATTGTTTAGAAATCAATAAATGAGCCAGGTGGTAGTGATATATGCCTTTTTAATCCCAGCACTAAGAGGCAGCAAAAGGATAAAAGAAAAAGGAAAAAGAAAAAAGAAAGAAAGGAAGGAAGGAAGGAAGGAAGGAAGCAAGCAAGCAAGCAAGCAAGCAAGCAAGCAAGCAAAGTAAGGCTCCTGTCTTGAAAAACAAAAACAAACAAGAAACCATCATGAAAATTTTAATCTACTTATTTATGGTGATATATATAAAGAATTTATAAAATAGAATTCATATAAATGGCTGAAAATCCACCCATCCAATGAAAGAGTGTTTACTCTACAAACATGAGAACTTCAGTTCAAATCCCCAATATTTCAAAATGAGAATAAGATCAAGTAACTAAAAAGATACAATTTCAAAACAGATATCTCAAAAGCCAAAGGCAGAAGACCATTTTGGGTTTCTTTTTTTAGGCAATCCCTATTTCAAGAGCTCAAATGACTATGTCGATATGACACAATCTATGAAAGTAACAAATCCTTAAAAAAAAAAAAATCGTATTCAGTAAGGCTACTTACAGGCCTGAGAAACTTCATTTAAAACTATTCTTCAGCACTCTGATTAAATTCTCAACAAACATACTTGGGAATACTTTACTGGATAACTTTATGTTGCTTTAATACAAATATTGTATATAATATTTATTACGTATATATTCCTTTAATCCTTTAATGTTTGTTTGTTTGTTTGTTTGTTTGAGAGCAAGCAGAAGCAGAAAGATATCTGAGACTTTGTGGCCCTGGACTATCTAGTGAGTTTTAAAACAGCCTGCACTATAAAGTGAGACTCTATTTCAAGAAAATAAACTTAAAGAAAAAATTATTCTACAACTCTAAATTAATCTATAAAATCAAACAACTTGTTTTTTGATGCTTTATATGATAAAAATCAAAAGCTATATAGGCAGTACTAAGATTAAATAATAAGATTTCTTTAACAGCAAAGGAAATCACAACACATACACAGGAATATACAATCAAAAAATACTATTTGCAACCCAACTAATAAGGCTGAGAATTTTCTCTACTTAATTTTCTAAACATGTTTCTTTGCCTTCTATATTAAGTTTAGCTAATAAAAATGTCATATCATTATTGTAGGAAAAGAGAATTATAAATTTAAAAGAAGACAAAATGCAAAACTTCTCTTCTCTATGTATGCACATATCTGATTAAGTTAATAGAAAATTAAGTATAACATGTAAGTGGCACATTCTCACATTCTGACCTTTCACCACATATTAGTGACTTACTATGTTATAGTGCACAGTGTCATTTTTCATAAAATAATACATATCTTATTCTTTATATATTTAAAGCAACAGAACTGCTCAAATGAAAAATGTTTAACAAGTCAATTTGCATTTATAGACTAAATTGTTTCAAATTCTATATAAATATTATACTAACTTATATAAAATTAAGGCTCCGTGTCATCTGACTTTTTTTTTTAAAAAATGTTAGAGTCAAAACTGGAGATATGGCTCAGCGATTAAGAGCACTGGATAACTTTATGTTGCTTTATGTTCTTTCAGAGGTCTGAAGTTCAAGACCCAGCAACCACATAGTGGCTCCAGCCATCTGTAATGGGATATGATGCCCTCTTCTGATGGACCTGAAGACAGCTATAGTGTACTCATATAAATAAAATAAATAAAGCTTAACATAATAAATAAATGAATAAATAAATAAATAAATAAATACATCTTTTAAAAAAAGTAGTTCTCTTAGACCCAAAAGCCATGTATTTTAAAAACGTTTATATATTTTAAAACATATTGCTTATTATTTTTGAAAAATTTGAACTTAGTATTCGTTACTTTGTTGTATAAACATGATTTCTAAAATACTGTATCTCCACAAAAATCTCAATGACAGCCACAGTTCCTGAAATGTGCAAGTCATGAGATTAAAACAAAAAAGGACTGAGCAGTGATGGACAATGCCTTTAATTTCAACACTTTTGAGGCAGAGGCAGATTAATCTCGGTGAATTCACGGCCATCCGGGTCTAAAGAACGAGTTCTGGGGACAGATAGGACTACATAGAGAAACACATCTCAAAACAAAACAAAACAAAAAAACAAAAACAAAAATATGGATGATTTTTAAAAAATTTTTCCCATCAAAGAAAAGGGGAAAAAATCTTGTAATAAGACCAGATACAAGGAAAACCATTTTTCTAGTGTTCTTTGAGAAACCAGACATTCCTATTAAGTTTTTGTTTAAATGACACCCAAATGAATTGAACCTTAGAAACAAAAACAGTATGTATAATTTGAAATTCCCTTGCTCAAAACACAAAAACAAACACTTACTTTCGACACTGGACAAAGTACAGACATTACAGTCGATCAGGGCCAGCTGAAAATGCTGCAAACGAGAAAATATTAATAGGTTAAGCATTAAAGTACTTTTCTTCATTTAACTTAAAATTCTGTAAATTATAGTATAATACAAAACTGAAATAACTTACCGAAATAGAATTAGTTATTAAAGGTGATAATGTATCAAAAAATACTCAAAACTTTATACTCTTGTAATTGCTTTAGTAAATGAAATACTATGGGAGCCTTAAAATTTTAATGAAGTAAAGAAAATATTTAATGAGAAAAAATTTTAAAGTCATGGACTGTAAACCTGCATCATATCTTGCATTAAAATTTAATCTGACTAAATAAAGATAGCATATTAAAAGCAGTAAGGGAGAAAGGTCAAGTAACATATAAAGGCAGGCCTATCAGAATTACACCAGACTTTTCACCAGAGACTATGAAAGCCAGAAGAGCCTGGACAGATGTTATACAGACACCATGAGAACACAAATGCCAGCCCAGGTTACTAAACCCGGCCAAACTCTCAATTACCATAGATGGAGAAACCAAAGTATTCCACGACAAAACCAAATTCACACATTATCTTTCCACGAATCCAGCCCTTCAAAGAATAATAACAGAAAAAAAATAATACAAGGACAGAAATCACGCTGTAGAAAAACCAAGAAAGTAATCCCTCAACAAATGAAAAAGAAGACTGCCACAAGAACAGAAAGCCAACTCTAACAACAAAAATAAAAGGAAGCAACAATTACTTTTCCTTAATATCTCTTATTATCAGTGGACTCAATTCCCCAATAAAAAGACATAGACTAACAGACTGGCTACACAAACAGGACCCAACATTCTGCTGCTTACAGGAAACCCATCTCAGGGAAAAAGACAGACACTACCTCAGAGTGAAAGGCTGGAAAACAATTTTCCAAGCAAATGGTCTTAAGAAACAAGCCAGAGTAGCCATTCTGATATTGAATAAAATTGACTTCCAACCCAAAGTTATCAAAAAAGACAAGGAGGGTCACTTCATACTCATCAAAGGTACAATCCTCCAGGAGGAACTCTCAATTCTGAATATCTATGCTCCAAATGCAAGGGTAGCCACATTCATTAAAGACACTTTAGTAAAGCTCAAAGCACACATTGCACCTCACACAATAATAGTGGAAGACTTCAACACACCACTTTCATCAATGGACAGATCGTGGAAACAGAAACTAAACAGGGACACAGTGAAACTAACAGAAGTTATGAAACAAGTGGACTTAACAGATATCTACAGAACATTTTATCCTAAAAGAAAAGGATATACCTTCTTCTCAGCATCTCACGGGACCTTCTCCAAAATTGATCATATAATTGGTCATAAAACAGGCCTCAACAGATACGAAAAATATTGAAATTGTCCCATGCATCCTATCAGACCACCATGGACTAAGGCTGATCTTCAATAACAACATAAATAATGGAAAGCCAACATTCACGTGGAAACTGAATAACACTCTTCTCAATGATACCTTGGTCAAGGAAAAATGAAGCCACAACATACCCAAACTTAAGGGACACAATGAAAGCATTTCTAAGAGGGAAACTCATAGCTCTGAGTGCCTCCAAAAAGAAACTGGAGAGAGCACACACTAGCAGCTTGACAACACATCTAAAAGCTCTAGAAAAAAAGGAAGAAAATTCACCCAAGAAGAGTAGACGACAGGAAATAATCAAACTCAGGGGTGAAATCAACCAAGTGGAAACAAGAAGAACTATTCAAAGAATTAACCAAACTAGGAGTTGGTTCTTTGAGAAAATCAACAAGATAGATAAACCCTTAGCTAGACTCACTAGAGGGCACAGGGACAACATCCTAATTAACAAAATCAGAAATGAAAAGGGAGACATAACAACAGATCCTGAAGAAATCCAAAACACCATCAGATCCTTCTACAAAAGGCTATACTCAACAAAACTGGAAAACCTGGACGAAATGGACAAATTTCTAGACAGATACCAGGTACCAAAGTTAAACCAGGATCAAGTTAACGATCTAAACAGTCCTATATCCCGTAAAGAAATAGAAGCAGAAATAGTCTCCCAGCCATAAAAAGCCCAGGACCAGATGGGTTTAGTGCAGAGTTCTACCAGACCTTCAAAGAAAATCTAATTCTAGTTCTGCACAAACTATTCCACAAAATATAAGTAGAAGGAACTCTACCCAACTCATTCTATGAAGCCACAATTACTCTGATACCTAAACCACAGAAAGATACAACAAAGATAGAGAACTTCAGACCAATTTCCCTTATGAATATTGATGCAAAAATACTCAATAAAATTCTCACTAACCGAATCCAAGAACACATAAAGCAATCTCATCCATCCTGACCAAGTAGGCTTTATTCCAGGGATGCAGGGATGGCTTAATATACAGAAATCCATCAATGTAATCCATTATATAAACAAACTCAAAGACAAAAACCACATGATCATCTCGTTAGATGGAAAAAGCATTCGACAAGATCCAACACCCATTCATGATAAAAGTCTTGGAAAGATCAGGAATTCAAGGCCCATACCTAAACATGATAAAAGCAATCTTTAGCAAACCAGTAGCCAAAATAAAAGTAAATGGTGAGAAGCTTGAAGCAATCCCACTAAAATCAGGGACTAGACAAGGCTGTCCACTTTCTCCCTACCTATTCAACATTGTACTTGAAGTCCTAGCCAGAGCAATTCGACAACAAAAGAAGATCAAGGGGATACAAATTGGAAAAGATGAAGTCATTTTTTTGCAGATGATATGATACTATATATAAGTGACCCTAAAAATCCACCAGAGAACTCATAAACCTGATAAACAGCTTCGGTGAAGTAGCTGGATATAAAATTACCTCAAACAAGTCAATGGCCTTTCTCTACATAAAGAATAAACAGGTTGAGAAAGAAATTAGGGAAACAACACCCTTCTCAATAGTCACTAATAATATAAAATACCTTGGCGTGACTCTAACTAAGGAAGTAAAAGATCTGTATAATAAAAACTTCAAGTCTCTGAAGAAAGAAACTAAAGAAGATCTCAGAAGATGGAAAGATCTCCCATACTCATGGATTGGCAGGATCAACATTGTAAAAATGGCTATCTTGCCAAAAGCAATCTACAGATTCAATGCAATCCCCATCAAACTTCCAAATCGATTCTTCAACGAATTAGAAAGAGCAATCTGCAAATTCATCTGGAATAACAAAAAATCTAGGATAGCAAAAAGTCTTCTCAAAGATAAAAGAATTTCTGGTGGAATCACCATGCCTGACCTAAAGCTTTACTACAGAACAATTGTGATAAAAACTGCATGGTACTGGTATACTGACAGACAAGTAGACCAATGGGATAGAATTGAAGACCCAGAAATGAACCCACACACCTACGGTCACTTGATCTTTTACAAGGGAGCTAAAACCATCCAGTGGAAAAAAGACAGCATTTTCAACAAATGATGTTGGCACAACTGGTTGTTATCATGTAGAAGAATACGAATCGATCCATTCCTATCCCCTTACACTAAGGTCAAATCTAAGTGGATCAAAGAACTTCACATAAAACCAGAGACACTGAAACTTATAGAGGAGAAAGTGGGGAAAAGCCTTGAAGATATGGGCACAGGGGAAATATTCCTGAATAGAACAGCAATGCCTTGTGCTGTAAGATCGAGAATTGACAAATGGGACCTCATGAAATTGCAAAGCTTCTGCAAGGCAAAAGACACCGTCAATAAGACAAAAAGACCACCAACAGATTGGGAAAGGATCTTTACCTATCCTAAATCAGATAGGGGATAGGTTCTTTATATATCCAAGATATATAAAGAACTCAAGAAGGTGGACTCCAGAAAATCAAATAACCCCATTAAAAAATGGGGCTCAGAGCTGAACAAAGAATTCTCACCTGAGGAATACCGAATGGCAGAGAAGCACCTGAAAAAATGTTCAACATCCTTAATCATCAGGGAAATGCAAATCAAAACAACACTGAGATTCCACTTCACTCCAGTCAGAATGGCAAAGATCAAAACAAAAACTCAGGTGACAGAAGATGCTGGCGAGGATGTGGAGAAAGGGGAACACTCCTCCATTGTTGGTGGAATTGCAAGCTTGTACAACCACTCTGGAAATCTGTCTGGCGGTTCCTCAGAAAATTGGACATAGTACTACCGGAGGATCCAGCAATACCTCTCCTGGGCATATATCCAGAAGATGCCCCAACTGGTAAGAAGGACACATGCTCCACTATGTTCATAGCAGCCTTATTTATAATAGCCAGAAGCTGGAAAGAACCCAGATGCCCCTCAACAGAGGAATGGATACAGAAAATGTGGTACATCTACACAATGGAGTACTACTCAACTATTAAAAAGAATGAATTTATGAAATTCCTAGGCAAATGGATGGACCTGGAGGGCATCATCCTGAGTGAGGTAACACATTCACAAAGGAACTCACACAATATGTACTCACTGATAAGTGGATATTAGCCCCAAACCTAGGATTCCCAAGATATAAGATACAATTTCCTAAACACATGAAACTCAAGAAAAATGAAGACTGAAGTGTGGACACTATGCCCCTCCTTAGAAGTGGGAACAAAACACCCTGGGAAGGAGTTACAGAGACAAAGTTTGGAGCTGAGATGAAAGGATGGTCCATGTAGAGACTGCCATATCCAGGGATCCACCCCATAATCAGTATCCAAACGATGACACCATTACATACACTAGCAAGATTTTATCGAAAGGACCCAGATGTAGATGTCTCTTGTGAGACTATGCCGGGGCCTAGCAAACACAGAAGTGGATGCTCACAGTCAGCTAATGGATGGATCACAGGGCTCCCAATGGAGGAGCTAGAGAAAGTACCCAAGGAGCTAAAGGGATCTGCAACCCTATAGGCGGAACAACATAATGAACTAATCAGTATCCCGGAGCTCTTGACTCTAGCTGCATATGTATCAAAAGATGGCCTAGTCGGCCATCACTGGAAAGAGAGGCCCATTGGACACGCAAACTTTATATGCCCCAGTACAGGGTAACGCCAGGGCCAAAGAGGGGGAGTGGGTGGGTAGGGGAGTGGGGATGGGTGGGTATGGGGGACTTTTGGTATAGCATTGGAAATGTAAATGAGCTAAATACCTAATAAAAAATGGAAAAAAAAAAAAGAAAGACAAAAAAAAAAAAAAAAAAAAAGAAATTCCTAGGCAAATGGATGGACCTGGAGGGCATCATCCTGAGTGAGGTAACACATTCACAAAGGAACTCTCACAATATGTACTCACTGATAAGTGGATATTAGCCCAGAAACTTAGGATACCCAAGATATAAGATACAATTTGCTAAACACATGAAATTCAAGAAGAATGAAGACTGAAGTGAGGACACTATGCCCCTCTTAGAATTGAGAACAAAACACCCATGGAAGGAGTTACAGAGACAAAGTTTGGAGCTGTGATGAAAGGATGGATCATGTAGAGACTGCCATATCCGGGGATCCATCCCATAATCCGCTTCCAAACGCTGACACCATTGCACACACTAGCAAGATTTTGCTGAAAGGACCCAGATATAGCTGTCTCTTGTGAGACTATGCCAGGGCCTAGCAAACACAGAAGTGGATGCTCACAGTCAGCTATTGAATGGACCACAGGGCCCCCAATGGAGGAGCTAGAGAAATTACCCAAGGAGCTAAAGGGATCTGCAGCCGTATAGGTGGAACAACACTATGAACTAGCCAGTACCCCGAAGCTCTTGACTCTAGCTGCATATATATTAAAATATGGCCTAGTCAGCCATCACTGAAAAGAGAGGCCCATTGGACACGCAAACTTTATATGCCCCAGTACAAGGGAATGCCAGGGCCAAAAAAAAAAAAAAAAAAAAAAAAAGGGAATGGGAGGGTAGGGAAGTGGGGGAGAGGGTATGGGGAACTTTTGGGATAGCATTGGAAATGTAATTGAGGAAAATATGTAATAAAAAAAATTTAATCTGACTGGTCTAATCACAATACTAATCTAATCTAAGTATAAGACTGAGTCTAATCACAGGCCTAATCACAAATACTATATGAATTAGCATGATGAAAATACATTTGCTTTTATTACGTTTTTAGAAACCAAAACATTTTACATTTCAAGTCTATAGCACACATTAAATCCAGTGTCATCTATATTAAAAAAGGTAACTAGCAAAAAAAGAAACATCCAACCATTCCACAGGTATGATTGCTAGTTACAGTTATACATGCTTTTCAATTGTCAAACAGATATGTATGTTCAAATTCTGGATACAAACTAATCCACAAAGTAATATTCGTGCTTTCCCTTTTACCTTTTATGTTCCATTATCAATACAGCTGGTTTACTATTTTATGTTGCTTCTTTTCTTTTTAAAATGTTTTTTGAATATGTTTTATGTGTATAGCTATACTGCCTACATGTATGTCTATGTACCACACTGTCCACAGAGGCCAGAATAGAGGATCAGATCATCTGTGATTGGAGTTGCAGGCAGTTGTGTTCCACCCTTGGGTACTGGGAATCAAATATATGTGGTCTGGAACAGCAGCCACTAAGCCATCTCTCCAAGCCCAAAAGGCTGTTTTTAATGATATAGTATTAGTTTCTAAGGCTATCATAGTAATATCTTATTCAGTGTAATGTTAGTCCTGGTTAGTTGGGTTTTTTTTTTTGTTTGTTTTGTTTTGCCAACTGAACACAAGTCATCTAAACATCTTTGCCAGGGGGCCAGTCCCCAGGTTTCTTCTTTCTTTTCAGTTCTTCTTGAAGCAGCAGCGGGGGAAGAGTTTTTGCGGTTAAGGCTTTGTCGAGGTATTTAGGGTTGCTGTATACTATAATGTTTACTTGTCCAATTCTAAGTTACTGTGCTGCTGTAGCTAACCTGCTTTTGACATCCTCTGAGACCAAAAACTGCATTTTCTGGCACTTAGCAGCTCTTCTTCAAGCTGTTCTGTCTCAGCAGGAACTGCCTGGCTCTAACCTTTCAGCCTGCTAGTTGGAAGTAGCAGGAGAAGACACTTAGAGAAGTAATTATAGAATTTATTGCTCAGTTGTAAAACTATGAAAACTAAGGGGAAAAGATCCTAAGTGAGGAAAAGGAAAAATTCTCTAAGTGGGGAAAGAAAAAAGATTCTAGTCTAAGTGGGGAAGGCAATCCCAGCAATCCGACTGGTGATAGAATCCAACTCTACCACCTATCATAATCACCTTTACCCTCTCAACTTTCTCTTTAAATGGAATTATCACAATTAATCCTCCTACATATTTAAAACATGGGCCTAGAGAGGTGACTCATCATGTAGTGCTTCACAACTACCTAAAAGATATAATGTACTTTTAAAACCTCTTCTAGCCTCTGACAGTTCCTGTGCTCATGTGTACATACCCTTCTTACCTAACAGCATAAATACATAAAAAAATAAAATCTATTTATAAGATTTAACATCCCATGTGAACAAGATAAGGGCAGAAAAAGAAGGGCTTTGTTGAGGCCTATTAAGGGAAGTCTACTTGCTACTGATCCAAAAAAAATAAAGAAAAAGAAAGAAAAAGAAAAAAGAAAAGAATAAGAGTCTCCTCTGACCCTCAACAGAAACATAACATTCTAAGCTACCAAAAACAGATACTACTATCTTCTCTCTTAAGAAGTATGGATTGGACTGGATGAGAAAGAGAGAGAGAGAGAGAGAGAGAGAGAGAGAGAAGGAGGGAGGGAGGGACGGAGGGAGGGAGGGAGGGACGGAGGGAGGGAGGGAGAGAATATGATTATAGTACACCTGAAAAACTTCAATCACATACCTTTAAACTAGATTCATAATCTGTATTCATTTTGAACATAAAACCAAGTCGTAAATGGATTTCTTTGGCTCTGCAAAAATTAGGGTCAACATAAAGGACTTCCTGAAAAGCTCTAATTGCCCTGAAAAGAGAAGGTACACACACACACAAAATATTAAAAAGTTATGTCTGTAACATATGTATTCTCTATTATACAGGAAATGTTTTAGTTTCCTAATATTTGTTGAAATGTCAGTAAAAAGGGAAAAAAAAAAAAAACAACCCATGAAGCAAACCTAATTTCAAAAATTTTCAATTACCTGACAAAATGTATCCTAATAAAAATCTTAAGTAGTAAAAGGTTTTGAACTTGGCTCTGTGACTTTAAAAGATCTTGAACAACTTCTGATCCATCTACCTCTATACCACAACTATTGAGAATATAGGAATGTGTCCCCATACCTACATAATATCTGTTTTTTTTAGGTAATTGAAAAGTCTTAAAAGGGTAAGAAATGAAGATGCCAATGTTGCAATATGCTAAACCTCTGTTTTGCCTTTTACAATCAGGTATCTGATGACAATTCACTGGCATTCTATCATATAACAAACAATGATTTGGAAAAGTGAAAGTTTTTTCTTTCTCTTCTTGGGTTTCCTATATTCTATCACATTTAAAAAGGAAGTATTTTTCCTTCAACACACACACACACACAAATATTAATTTAATGGTGAAGGGATGAGACATGGTCAATTTAGACTGGCTTACAACTCAAAGAGCTCTTCATGCCTTTTGAGAGTAAAGGCATGGGTGACCACATTCAGCATGTAGCACATTTTTCATGAATTAAGTTAACTCTTTTTTATTGCAGTACCAGAAACTCCAAAGCCACCTTCTGGCCTTATAGAAATAGTATGCATATAACTAACATACAGTTAGGGAAAATACCAATGCATATAGAAAACAAATTTTTTTTAAACTTACAGCTTCAACTATAGAAATAGTTCAATGGTGAAGGAATCTATTGCTCTTGCAGAGCAACCATAGTTGATTTCCAATGACTCAAAACTACATCCTCTTCTAATCTCTTCAGGCACTGCATTGCATCATATGCACAAATCGACACTCAGATACACACATGTAGATGTGTGTGTGTGTGTGTGTGTGTGTGTGTGTGTGTTCATGCATGTATGTCTGTATGTGTGTATACACACACACACATATAGTTTTTTTAAATTTACCATTGCCATTACAACATTATTACATTATTACATTACAACATTATTTGTCCCTATGTTAAAAACTTATTGTTCATGAGCTTTTGAGAAACCAAGCTGATACTATTTCTTTAACCTAATCAATATATTAACACACAGTAGATTCTTAGGTTACATGCACTGTTGGAAAATTATGGAAATCTTTGATGGTGGACCCGTATGAAGGAACTAAGTTATTAGGATTCCTTGAAGCTGTGTATTGTTATGGTATCTTTGAGTATTTTCTTGTTCCATTGTTTCTGTGCCTACTATACCACAACACCGAAATGAAAGAGCTAATTAATGAAAGAGCAAATGTTGAAATCTAACTATTAATAAAAATTATAAAAAAATTCCTCTTTTGTCTCCTGACAAAGACTTATTATGCTGTCCAATACTTGTATAAAAGGAATAAGGAGTCAAAACTCATTAGAATCATAGAAAGATAAAAACAGTACAATTAGAAACATAAGCGTATGCACATTAATATACTTCATTAATTACATATAGTATAGTTCACTGGGAAAACACTGCGAATTAAGGTTGAGTTCCACCATTACCAATAGACTTTGGATTTGGCACAATAGAGGAGATTCTCTTTCTCTGACCTTGTCTGGGGAATTTAAAACCTCCTACCTGAGGAATATCACATAGCCTTAGTATGATTACAATATGAATTTCCTTTCCCCTGACAATATCTGTTCAGTCAGAACCAGATAGTACCAAAATGCTTCCCATGCTAATGAGGCATTTCAGGTACCCTAATCCCCCAGCCAATAATCTTTGCGTATCCAGGATGTACTTACCCTTAAAATCCCTAAAACTTTATACACCTCCAATCACCTTAAGTAAAGCCTACTGACTGTGGGTACCAATATGGTTTATTCACCACTTATGTACTCACAGGGCTTCCAAACCCCCTGTTCGATGTCTCTGCTCCCATTGTCCTCTGGATTGTATCAGCCAATGAAAAGCCACGAGAGTGGGGAGACTCACATTTGTAGTGAACTTACCACTGAAATGCATTGTAGTAGAAATAGACCAAACCAAGACCATATAAAAAGGCAGCATTCTGTAAAGCAAAAATAATTTTTATTAAATGTTTTCCATTGTTACATATATCAAAAAACTGCAATGGAGGCTAGAGAGATTGCTCAGTTGTTAAGAGCAACAGCTGCTCCTACAAGACCCCTGTATAAAAATTTAATCCCAATCTGGGAATTCTTCCCCACTTTTGACCATTTAGTTCCCAGATAGAAGACACACATCTTGGCAGTGGGCCCTAAGGTTCCCAGAGGACTCTCCATGCTGCAGGTCCCCTAGAACACCCAGGTCCTTGAGATCACTGATGAGTGGAACGTAGCATAACTTCCAAAAAACCCAGAGGGTCTTGTGCTAGCAGGAACAGAGACAAAGGACAGCTGCCTGAGTAGCAGCTGGGTTCGTTCTGGTTGGCACCACCCCTGCGCCATCTTCAGCACGTACTCTGTGGAGGGCCCCAAGGTCCCCAGAGATCTCTCCACGCTGCAGGCATATTACCACACCTGGGACCCCGAGATCACTGATGAGTGTTCTAAAAACCCAGAGAGCCGGGCGGTGGTGGCCCATGCCTTTAATCCCAGCACTTGGGTGGCAGAGGCAGGTGGATTTCTGAGTTCCAGGCCAGTCTGGTCTACAAAGTGAGTTCCAGGACAGGCAGGGTTATACAGAGAAACCTGGTCTCAAAAAACCAAAACCAACCAACCAACCAACCAACCAACCAAACAAACAAGCAAGCCCCAGAGGGTCTTTTGCTAGCAGCAACAGGGTCAAAGGACAAAGGCAGGCCCTAGCACACTCAGAATCTTGGGATCACTGAGACCAGTCTACACAGGAGAGCACATGAGAGGCAAAAGCAACAGCGCTTCTTAGACAGGGTCCCTTTGGGCCTTCATCCTCAGCCAGGGGACAGAGCTCAGACCCAGACCCCTGGACATCTTCCTTTCCAAAGGAGAGTCGGCCTCCAGGGAGGGCTCTGACGGCAGGAATCAGGAGGTATCTGTGCACCTTCCCTGCAAGAGGACTTCTCTGCTTGCCTGCAGAGAGTGTTCTGGCCACTGGGACACAGGAGAAGGTAGGTCTCCCAGCAGTGCTGACAGAGGCTAAAGAATCACAGGAGGAACAAGCTCAAGCCAGAGACAGCTAGAACATCTAACACTAGAGATTACCAGTTGGCGAAAGGCAAACGAAAGAATCTTGCTAACAGAATCCAGGACCACTGGGCATCATCAGAACCCAGTATGTCCACCACCTCGAGTCCTAGATACCCCAACACACCCGAAAAGCAAAAGTCAGATCTAAAATCATATCTCATGATGCTGGTTGAGTATTTTAAGAAGGGCATTAATAGCTCACTTAAAGAAATACAGGAGAACACTGCTAAGCAGGTAGAAGCCCTTAAAGAGGAAGCACAAAAATCTCTCAAGGAATTACAGGAAAACACTGTTAAACAGGTAGAAGACCGTAAAGAGGAAACAGAAAAATCCCTATAGAATTACAGGAAAACACAACCAAACAGGTGATGGAATTGAACAGAACCATCCAAGATCTAAAAATGGAAGTAGAAACAATGAAAAAAACCCAGTGGGAGACAACTCTGGAGATAGAAGCCTAGGAAAGAAATCAGGAACCATAGATGTGAGCATCAGCAACAGAATACAAGAGATGGAAGAGAGAATCTCAGGTGCAGAAGATTCCATAGAGAACATGGGCACAAAAATCAAAGAAAATGCAAAATGGCAAAAGATCCTAACCCAAAACATCCAGGAAATCCAGGACACTATGAGAAGACAAAACCTACAGATAATAGGTATAGATGAGAATGAAGATTTTTGAACTTAAAGGGCCAGTAAATATCTTCAACACAAGGATGGAAACTACGCCCTAGAACAAGCAAGAAAGTAATCCTTTGGGGCTGGTGAGATGGCTCAGTGGGTAAGAGCACCCGACTGTTCTTCCGAGGGTCCAGAGTTCAAATCCCAGCAACCACATGGTGGCTCACAACCATCTGTAACAAGATCTGACCCCCTCTTCTGGAGTGTCTGGGGACAGCTACAGTGTACTTACTTACATATAATAAATAAATAAATCTTAAAAAAAAAAAAGAAAGTAATCCTTCAACAAACCTAAAAGAAGCCAGCCACAAGAACAGAATTCCAACTCTAACAACAAAAATAACAGGAAGCAGCAATTACTTCCCAAACATAAAGAAAGAGATGCCCATGAACATACAAGAGGCCTACAAAACTCCAAATAGACTGGACAGAAAAGAAATTCCTCCCGATACATAGTAATCAGAACAACAAATGCACTAAATAAAGATAGAATACTAAAAGCAGTAAGGGAAAAGGTCAAGTAACATATGAAGGCAAGCCTATCAGAATTACACCAGAATTCTCACCAGAGACTATGAAAGCCAGAAGATCCTGGACAGAGGATATACAGACACTAAGAGAACACAAATGACAGCCCAGGCTACTATACCCAGCAAGACTCTCAACTACCATAGATAGAGAAACCAAAGTATTCCACGACAAAACCAAATTCACACAATACCTTTCCATGAATACAGCCCTTCAGAGGATAATAATTGGAAAACACCAACACAAGGGTGGAAACTACGCCCTATAAAAAGCAAAAAGTAATCTTTCAACAAACCTAAAAGAAGACAGCTGCAAGAACAGAATCCCAACTCTAACAACAAAAATAATAGGAAGCAACAATTACTTTTCCTTAATATCTCTTAATATCAATGGCCTCAATTCCCCAATAAAAAGACATAAACTAACAGACTGGCTACACAAACAGGAACCAACGTTTTGCTGCTTACAGGTACTCCACCTCAGGGAAAAAGACAGACACTACCTCAGGGTAAAAGGCTGGAAAACAATTTTCCAAGCAAATGGTCCAAAGAAAACAAGCTGGAGTAGCCATTCTAATATCGAATAAATTCAACTTCCAACCCAAAGTTATCAAAATATACGAGGAGCACTTCATACTCAAAGGTAAAAATCTTCCAAGATGAACTCTCAATTTTGAATATCTATGCTCCAAATGCAAGGATATCCACATTCATTAAAGAAACTATAGTAAAGCTCAAAGCAAATATTGCACCTCACACAATAATAGTGGGAGACTTCAACACCCCACTCTCATCAATGGACAGATCCTGGAAACAGAAACTAACCAGAGACACATTGACACTAACAGAAGGTATGAAAGAAATGGATTTAACCGATATCTACAGAACATTTTATCCTAAAACAAAAGGATATACTTTCTTCTCAGGATCTCATGGCACCTTCTCCAAAATCGACCATATAATTGGTCACAAAACAGGCCTCAGCAGATTCAAAAACATTGAAATTATTCCATGCATCCTATCAGATCACCATGGACTAAGGCTGATCTTCAGTTACAACATAAATAATAGAAAGCCAACATTCACGTGGAAGCTGAAGAACACTCTATTCAATGATACCTTGGTCAAGGGAGAAATAAAGAAATTAAAGACTTTTTAGAATTAATGAAAATGAAGCCACAACATACCCAAACTTATGGGACACAATGAAAGCATTCTTAAGGAAAACTCATAGCTCTGAGTGCCTCCAAAAAGATACTAGAGAGAGCATACACTAGCACCTTGACAGTCCACCTAAAAACTCTAGAAAAAAAGGAAGCAAATTCACCCAAGAGGAGTAGATGGCAGGAAAAAAAAAAAAATCAAACTCAGGGATAAAATCAACCAAGTGAAACAAAAAGAACTATGCAAAGAATCAACCAAACCAAGAGCTGGTTCTTTGAGAAAATCAACAAGATAGATAAACCCTTAGCCGGACTCACTAGAGGGCACAGGGAAGTATCCTAATTAACAAAAAGAGAAATGAAAACGGGGACATAACAACAGAACCTGATGAAATCCAAAACACCATCAGATCCTACTACAAAAGATCCTACTACAGCCATACTCAACAAAACTGGAAAACCTGGATGAAATGGACAAATTCCTGCAGAGATACCAGGTACCAAATTTAAATCAGGATCAGATTAATGACCTAAATAGTCCCATATCCCCTGAAAGAAATAGAAGCAGTCATTAAGTCTGCCAACCAAAAAATGCTAATCAAATCCAAGAACACATCAAAGCAATCATCCATCATGATCTAGTAGGCTTCATCCATGGTATGAAGGGTTGGTTTAATATACGGAAATCCATCAACACTATATAAACAAACTCAAAGACAAAAACCACATGATCATCTCGTTAAGATGCTGAGAAAGCATTTGACAAAATCCAACACCCATTCATGATAGAATTCTTGGAAAGATTAGGAACTCAAGGCACATACCTAAACATAAAAAAAAGCAATATACAGCAAAACAGTAGGCAACATCAAACTAAGTGGAGAGAAGCTGGAAGCAATCCCAGTGAAATCAGGAACTAGACAAGGTTGCCCACTTTCTCCCTACCTATTCAATATAGTACTTGAAGTATTAGCCAGAGCAATTAGACAACAAACGGAGGTCACGGGGATACAAATTGGAAAGGAAGAAATCAAAATATCACTATCTGCAGATGATATGATAGTATATATAAGTGACTGTAAAAATTCCACTAGAGAACTCCTAAACCTGATAAATGGCTCAAGTGAAGTAGCTGGATATAAAATTAACTCAAACAAATTAGTGGCTTTTCTCTACCCAAAGTATAAACAGGCTGAGAAAGAAATTAGGGAAACAACACCCTTCTCAATAGTCACTAATAATATAAAATACCTTGGCGTGACTCTAACTAAGGAAGTGAAAGATCTGTATAATAAAAACTTCAAGTCTCTGAAGAAAGAAATTAAAGAAGATCTCAGAAGATGGAAAGGTCTCCCATACTCATGGATTGGCAGGATCAACATTGTAAAAATGGCTATAAAAAGCAATCTTCAGATTCAATGCAATCCCCATCAAAATTCCAACTCAATTCTTCACAGAGTTAGAAAGGGCTATTTGCAAATACATGTGGAATAACAAAAAAACCTAGGATAGCAAAAATGATCTCTACAATAAAAGAACCTCTGGTGGAATCACCATGCCTGACCTTAAGCTGTACTACATAGAAATTGTGATAAAAACTACATGTTACTGGTACAGTGACAGACAGATCAATGGAATAGAATTAAAGACACAGAAATGAATGCACACACCTATGATCACTTGATCTTTGAGAAGGGAGCTAAAACAATCCAGTGAAAAAAAGACAGCATTTATTTCAACAAATGGTGCTGGATCAACTGGCTGTTATCAAGTAGAAGAATGTGAATTGATCCATTCTTATCTCCTTGTACAAAGCTCAAGTCTAAGTGGATCTAGGATCTCCACATAAAACCAGGACACTAAAACTTACAGAAGAGAAAGTGGGGAAACGCCTCGAAGATATGGGCACAGGGCAAAAATTCCTGAACAGAACAGCAATGGCTTCTGCTGTAAGATCAAGCATTGATAAATAGGACCTCATAAAATTGCAAAGCTTCTGTAAGGCAAAATACACTGTCAACAACACAAAAAGGCCACTAATAGATCGGGAAAGGATCTTTACCTATCCTAAATCAGATAGGAGACTAATATCCAATATATATATATATATATATATATATATATATATAAAAACTCAAGAAGATGGACTCCAGAAAATCAAATAACACTATTAAAAACTGGGGCACAGAGCTAAACAAAGAATTCTCAACTAAGAAATACCAAATGGCTAAGAAGCACCTGAAAAGATGTTCAACAACTTTAATCATCAGGGAAATGCAAATCAAAACAACCCTGAAATTCCACCTCACACCAGTCAGAATGGCTAAGATCAAAAGTTCAGGTGACAGCAGATGTTGGCGAGGATGTGGAGAAAGAGGAACACTCCTCCGTTGTTGGTGGAATTGCAAGCTTGTACAACCACTCTGGAAATCAGTCTGGCGGTTCCTCAGAAAATTAGACATAGTACTACTGGAAGATCCAGCAGTTGCTCTCCTGGGCATATATCCAGAAGATGTCCCAACTGGTAAGAAGGACACATGTTCCACTATGTTCATAGCAGCCTTATTTAATAATAGCCAGAAGCTGGAAAGAACCCAGATGCCCCTCAACAGAGGAATGGATACAGAAAATGTGGTACATTTATACAATGGAGTACTACTCAGCTATTAAAAACAATGAATTCATGAATTTTTTAGGCAAATGGATGGAACTAGAAAATACCATCCTGAGTGAGGTAACCCAGACACAAAAGAACACAAATGATATGTACACATTTATAAGTGGATATTAGCCCAGAAACTTAGAATTCCCAAGATACAATTTGCAAAACTCAAGAAGCTCAAGAAAGAAGACCAAAGTGTGGATATTTCATTCCTTCTTAGAAAGGGGAACAGAATACCCATGGAAGGAGTTACAGAGACAAAGTTCAGAGCTAAGACGGATGGAAGAACCATCCAGAGACTGCCCCACCCGGGGATCCATCATATACAACCACCAAACCCAGACACTACTGCATATGCCAGAAAGATTTTGCTGACAGGACCCTGACATAGCTCTCTTGTGAGTCTATGCCAATGCCTGGCAAATACAGAAGTAGATGCTCACAGTCATCTATTGGATGGAACACAGGGCACCTAATGAAGGAGCTAGAGAAAATACCCAAGGAGCTAAAGGGGTCTGCAACCCTATATAAGGAACAATGATATGGACTAACTAGTACCCCCCACCCCCCCAGAGCTGTATCTCTATTTGCATATGTAGCAGAGGATGGCCCAGTCGGCCATCAATAGGAGGAGAGGCCCTTGATATTGCGAAGATCATATGCTCCAGTACAGGGGAATGCCAGGGCTAGGAAGCAGGAGTGGGTGCGCTGGGGAGCAGGGCAGGGGAGGGGGGAGTATAGTGTAGGGGACTTTGGGTATAGCATTTGAAATGTAGATGAAGAAAATGTCTAATAATAAAAAAAAAGGCACACATGACCTTTATATTTACAATAAACCTTAATCAGCACAAGAGCTTGGCAGATATCTATCCTTTGGCTATGTCTATTTCCCAGCCAATAATCCCATTATTTAATTTGCTATGTTTCACCTGGGCTACTCTTAACTACAATTAGCCAATCAGAATGGCCATTATTTCATGATTCATCTAACCCATGGTGGCTTCCTCCTCTATTCACATCCTCACCATTGTGCTCTCCTCCAACCCCAAGCTCACGAACCCTAAACCCCACCTATGTCTCTTTTGCCAGCTACTGGCTGGTGGCATCTTTATTTACCAATCAGAAATAAATTGGCAGCAAGATCACATAGCAACTTGGGCCTAAGTTTGGACTCTGTCATCTATGGGGCAACCAGATCTTATAATACATAGCAACAGACCAATTATCAAAAGACCCTAGATGGAGTCTCAACATTAACATGTCAACACATCTTTAGCTCCAGTTCTAAGGCAATTGACACCCTCTTCTGGCCAATGTTGGCCTTATAGTATACAGACATACATGCAAGCAAAACATTCATAAGCATTAAAAAAAAAAAAAAAAAAGAAGAAAAAAAAAAGCCAACCTTGCTAGCACCCACTTTTAGTTCCAGTACTCAGAAGCAAAGGAGATATCTCTATGAATTCGAGGCCAGCTGGGACTACATAGAGTTACAAGTCAGCCATGGATACATAAAGAGACCCTGTCACAATTCTTTTTAAAGCAAACATAGCTTAATGGTAGGAAACTACGTAATATTTTTTGTTGCCTAAATTTTTATTTTCAGAATTGTTTAACTTTCTTTAAAACAACCCCTTAACCATAGTATTCGTAGTTCTACAAAACTAAGTAGGTCCTATTAATATTTCTGCAAACTTCTCTGTATCCTAAATAAACTGACAGCCTACATAGATGTACCTATTGGTCATAGCATGGCTTCCTAGAATTAATACTTATTGGTCAAAAACACCAATTCAAGAAATTTTGTGTATGTTTATGAAGACACAGTAAAACTGCCCCCATCTATGCACATCAAATCCTGCACTCTCCTATCCCTGCACTGAGCCACACCAGTTAGCACTCCCTTCTCCCAACCCCCAGGGCAGATGAGCCTTTGAAGAGGGCAGACAAAGGGGAGCCCAATCTGGCCCTGCATCTGGAACCAAACTTTGCACTCCCATTTTCCATGATAATTCTAGCAGGTGTTAGTACTATTAGTATTCTGTCTAAACACTACCCCAAAGTTACCTAGTAATAGCCAGGTAGGTCTGGCCCACTATAAAAGGGGCTGCTTGCCCCTTTCTCAAGCTCTTCTTGCTTCTCTTTGGATCTTGTTCTCCCCTTCCACATTCCCTTCCCCTCCCCACTCCCCATGTGCTCATGGCCATGGCTGGCCTCTACTCTACACTCTCCCCATCTCTGCCTCTACTACCCTCTTAACTCCCCTTCCCATGCCATGAATAAACTCTATTCTATACTATACCATCTCTTGTGGTTGGTCCTTCAGGGTGAAGGGATGCCTTGGCATGGGTCCACCAAGGCACACCCTTCCCCCATTCCTCAACACACCACCATAGAACATATATTAATAATTCTTTATCTTTTTATAAACACATCAAGTATCCTTGAGGTGATAAAACCCACTCGAGCTATGGGATAGATAGATAGATAGATAGATAGATAGATAGATAGATAGATAGATAGATAGATAGATAGATAGATAGATAGATATCTGGAGAGAGAGAGAGAGAGAGAGAGAGAGAGAGAGAGAGAGAGAGAGAGAGAGAGACAGAGACAGAGAGAGAGAGAGACAGAGAGAGAGAGAGAGAGACAGAGAGATTAAACCCCTAGACTCAAGTGTTGCTCTCCTAACCTGTGCAGAAAGAAAGACAGCTATCTGGGTCCGGACTTGTATAATAAAAACTCTCTTTGTTTATTACATTGGTATTACAATTTCTGGCGGTCTCATAGGGTTGCCAAGTACTGGGTATAAAATTTAGATTCTTAGTAAATGCCTTTAGTCCATAATCCCCATTAAGCTCTCTGACTTTCTTACTCCCCTATTTGCTTGTATAGCATATATGACTTGAATAGTAGTTTTCAGTCATTATGCTTCTAAGGCAGGGAGATTTCTTCACTCTCAAATCCCTAAATAATATGCTTGCTTCTGTTATTTCATGTTATTGTGTAGGTATTTATTCCAAATAAAAACATTTCCTAAAGACAGAACTTCATCAGCCTCAAAAATTATAGTTCCTGAAGGTTAATATTTACCATATTCATTTAGTCTTTTATATTCACAATATTCATTAGGTCTTTCCCAGAAGTAATAGAAGTGCAACAATTGTTGTGTAGAATGGCTTTTCTCCAAGGGCAGTTCCCAGCAAGTTGTACAGGAAAGAAAGTTCCATAGATGCAACTTCTTATAAGTTATTATTGGTAGAATGGGTGTTTAGAGACAAAGTCTTTGTGTTATCCCTGCTCCTGGAACTAAATTGACTAACTTCACTGGTTCTCCTAGTCTTTGGTGTGTCACTGTTGCCCTATTAAGCATAAACATGTTTGTTCAACTCTTCCCAGAGAAGTCACACAGTGTACACTTTGTTGTGTTGCTTCTTGTATCCCACCTACGGCTCTCCTATACAGTAATTTAACTATCTTCAGAATAAAAATATAAACATAGATAATCCAAAATTTTCATCACATCCTAATAGCATCAAATCTTGAATGTACTATTGGCTTAGGTAAGAACCATATCTATAAACCAACTGACAATACAAATAAATTTACTATGACAGGGACTTCTAGTCATGAACTGTACATAAAATTAGGCTGTTTACCAAGATAAAGAATACTCTAACATCCACCATGAACTTTCCTAAGCTTTAATCAGAACAGAATGTGCATACACTTATTAGACAGAAATCTTAATACGGAATCAGAAAACTTTTTTTTTAAAGACATCAAGCCTGACAATATGAATTTTATCCTCAAAACACTGTCCTAAACTTGTTCTTTCACCTCAACATAAATGGCAAAATATAAAATATAAAATAAAATAAGGACTTAACAAAAAATAAATGAATAAAACCACAAGCAAACAAAACCAAGAAAAAATACAACTAACTTTTAGACCTGGTGAGATTAAGTCAGTAAAGCACCTTCCAGGTAAAATAAGGATATGAGTTTGAATTCCTACCATCCACTTAAAATGCAGAAATAGTGTTTTGTTTCTGTACTCTTATCCCTGGGGCATAGGAATACAAGATCCCTGGAGCTTACTGGCTAGACAGACTAGGTGAAGCAATTAGTTCCAAATTCAATGACACATCCTATAAAGGATAAGGTATAAAACATTAAACGACCAGTTCAATGTGCATGCACATCAATGTGAACATGTAACACACATGAACACTAACATCCAATATACAAACCTAAAATATAAAATGTTTTAATAACATGTATTCAAAAGGGGTCAATGGCCAGGGGCTAACTGGGAAATAGATTATACAGAAATAAAACCAGGAACATAGGGATATAAGTATATGCTAGTTTTTATATATACCTTTCAGGATGGGTAGAAGCTTACCCTACAAAGAAGGAGACTGCCAATGCAATAGCAAAGAAGCTTCTGGAAGACACCACACCCAGATATGGTTTGCCTCCCCTGCTTGGGTCTGACTGTGAATCAGCATTCAATCTCTACCATAGGTTTTGGGGACTAGTCTGAAATTACATTATGCATACCTACTCCAGAGTTCAGGGCAAGTAGAGAGGATAAATTGGATCTTGAAAGAAGCCAAATTATCACCTGAAATTGGCAGTGACTGGGTACCTCTCCTACCTTATGCCTTATGCCTTAGGACTAGGAACACTTTAAGACCCTCCCCCTTATTTGAGATCCTATATGGGAGGCCCCCTCTCATGCTACCTAACCTTCAGTCTGATATACCAACATACTTTTTTTAAATCCTTGGGAGACCTCCATAGTTTCTAGAATCAAATCTGGCCTTCTGCCTGCCAGGTTTATGCGTCTGCTCCTCCTCTTAAACCGCAGTGCTTTGAATCAGGTGACAAATCTGGATTAAGAAACAAAACACAAGATTCCAAAACCTGGCTGGAAAGGACCTCAAACTATGATCCTGACCATGCTGACGTCTGATAAGGTGGACTCGATTAGGATGTGGATACATCATTCCCACATTATGTCTATCAGGATAGAGATGATCCAGCAATTGAGGCCCTAGAACTGCCACAAGAACTATGGAAGTCTGCCCCATACCCTGCAGAAACTGTGACTCCAGTGTTCCTGATCCTGCTTGCTTGTCTTCAACTAGCTAGCACCTCCAAACAACTGGTTTGAAATGATGGCCAATGCCACTGCATTACTAGATTCTCTCCTTGATGTAGGGCTGGCTGGAGCTGCTAATGTAGGGACCTTAGAAACATCTCCAGGATTCGAGATAGCCCATTACTGAAAGGGGGAAATGAGAAGGCTAGGCTGACTCCATGACAGGTGTCAAATTGGCAATCTAGGAGACTAGGCCTTAGAAGTAGACAAATATAGGCAAGTCAGTTAAAAACAAAAAACAAAAACAAAAACAAACAAACAAAAAAACAAACCTGAGCTGGTAAGAGGGCTCAATGGATAAGAGCACTGACTGGTCTTCTGTTCCAAAGGTTCTGAGTTCAAATCCCAGCAACCACATGGTGGCTCACAACCACCCGTAATGAGATCTGGTGCCCTCTTCTGGTGTGTCTGAAGACAGCTACAGTGTACTTATGAATAATAATAAATACATCTTTAAAAACAAAAACAAAAACACTAAACCCAGACTTCAGGCAGCTAGTAGAAACTAGAAGGCACCCATCCACCTATCCTAAAGCAATGATAATGTTTCAGTAAGTTTCCAGATCTCCCCAGTAACAGGTTCCAGCCCCACGTCCCAGTAATGGAATGACCCTATCAATGGAATAAGATAAAGATTTCCTACCCTGAACTTCCTCAGCAATAATTTCCAAACTTCCCTGGTAATTTTCCACCACCAAAAGTGGTTCTGGAATGCCTAGAAATAGAGTAAGCAATATGTATAAAGCTCATCTACCCCAAAATTCCAATGTGCTTTAAATTGAGCCTGCAAGCTCACTTGCTTGTCTCTCTATCTTGGTAATAAGAGACCCCCAGCATGCTGGACTTCTACAGAATAAAACATTTTTTGCATTTACATACTATTTGAGTCTGGGGGATCATTCTTCGGCAAATCATAGACCCTTACAATCCCATTATGCTTGGCAGAGAATCAAGGAAAGTATGAATTGAGGCATGCCTGGTTTACATACAGAAACCCATATGGGCTACATATTGAGACTCTGTGCTAAAAACAAACAAAACCTAAGTCATTATAATGTGAAAAAAATTACTGGTTTTCCCAATCTCTTAATATGAGTTAAAGTGTCTATCTAGAGCACTGTATGCCTGCATAAGAGATTTTATCTTGGCATCTTTATGCATATGTTTTTTAATAATTTGTTCTCAACTATTCCTCTGGAACATTCCTCTTTTTCACTTCTCCTCTCTTACTACAATTGGCACTCTTTGCTCCAGTTAGTCCCCTCTTCTCTTTTCCTTTTACATGTAATCCATTACCATCTCTATGTCCTGGCTCCATTAACATCTCTTTTACCCAATTTCATAATCTTCATTTTAGTTTTATGGCAAAAATATTTGTTTAAACACTGAGTTTAAGTTCAGCATCCTTATATGAGAGAAGATGTGATATTTCTGTTTGATTTTGACATATGTGGTAGTTTGAGTGGAAATAGTTCCATTGTCTCATAGGAACAAGCACTTTTAGGAGCTGTGCACTTGTTGGAGGAAATGTGTAACTAGGGATGGACTTTGAGGTTTCAGAAGCTCATGCTAGATACAGTGCCTCACTGTCTCTTCCAGCTGCATTCCAAACCACATGAAGAGGGGCTGGTAAGATGGTTCAGTGGGAAGAGCACCCAACTGCTCTTCCGAAGGTCCAGAGTTCAAATCCAAGCAACCACATGGTGGCTCACAACCATCTGTAATGAGATCTGACTCCCTCTTCTGGAATGTTTGAAGACAGCTACAGTGTACTTACATATAATAAATAAATAAATCTTTAAAAAAAAAAAAACACATGAAGAACTCTATGCTTCTTCTCAAGTACTATGTCTGCCTATATGCAATGCTTCCTGCCAAGATGACATGGAAAAACAAACCAAAAAAAAACCTGTGTATTATAAATCCAGTCACAATTAAACATTTTCTTTTAAGAGTTGCCACAGCCTACATAGCCTGGAAAAAGATCTTTACTAGCCCTATATCCAATAGAGGGCTAATATCCAAAATATATATAAAAAACTCAAGAAGACTCCTGAAAACCAAATAATCCAATTATAAAGGGATAGAGAGCTAAAACAGAGAATCCTAAGAATTTTCAACAGAGGAATCTCAAATGACTAAGAAACATTTAAAGAAATTTTCAACATCATTAATCAGCAGAGAAATACAAGTCAAAACAACCCTGAGATTCCACCTTACACAAATGAGAATGGCTAAGATCAAGAATTCATGTAACAGCAGATGCTAGCAAGGATGTGGAAAACAAAGAACACTCCTCCATTGCTGATGGGATTGCAAGGTTGTACAACCATTTTGGAAATCAATCTGGGAATTCTCAAAAACTTGTAAATAGTTGTACCTGAAGAGCCAGCTAGATCATTCCTGGCATATACCCAAAAGATGTTCCACCATATCACATACAACCTCCACTATGTTAACAGCAGCCTTATTCATAATAGTCAGAAACTGGAAGCAACCCATATGTCCCTCAAATAAAGAAAAAATTATGAAAGTGTGATTCATTTACACAGCAGAATACTATTTGCATATTAAAAACAAGGACATCATTAATTTGGCAGGCAAATGAATGGACTGAGAAAATATCACCCTCAATTGGGTAATCCAGGCCCAAAAGGACATGCATGGTATGTACTCACTGATAAGTGGGTATTAGCCATAAAGTACAGCATACCCATGCTAAAACTGACAGACCCTAAGAAGCTAAATAAGAAGAAAAGCCCAGGTGAGGATGTTTAAATCCCACTTAGAAGGGGAAACAAAATAATCATAGGAATTGGAAGGAAAAAGGAAACTGGGTAGAAGAGGGGAGGGAAAGAGAAAGGGCAAGATCAGGTATGATGGGAGACAGGAAAGAGGCCACCGAGGGCCAGAGGTAAGAATGGAAATACACAGCTTCCTGTGAGACCTGGGATGGGGGAGGCTCTCCGGACTCACTCTGGGTGACCTTAGGCAAAATGCCCAACAGAAGATATGGAACCTGAAAGAGCCCACCTCCAGTAGTCAGACAGAACCTCTGGTGGAGGAATGGAGACACCAACCTACCTTCAAAACTTTCTACCAAAAATTGTTCCTGTCTTTAAAAAAAAAAAAAATGCAGGGGCAAAAATGGAGTAGAGACTGAAGAAATGGCCCAACTTAGGAACCATCCCATGGGGAGGCACCAACCCCTGAAACTGTTACTGATGTGTTTTCAGACAGGAAGGAGTCTAGCATGGTTGTCCTCTGAGAGGCTCTATGTAGCAGTTGACTGAGAGAGACCTGTATCTGTTGGGAACACTTATGGACAAGTTGGGGAGAAAGATTGAAGGCACTAAAGCCGGGCGTGGTGGCACACACCTTTAATCCCAGCACTTGGGAGGCAGAGGCAGGAGAATTTCTGAGTTCCAAGGCCAGTCTGGTCTACAAAGTGAGTTCCAGGACAGGCAGGGCTATACAGAGAAACCCTGTCTCGAAAAACCAAAAAGACTGAAGGCCCTGAAAGGAATGGCAACCCCACAGGAAGATCAATAGTATGCAGAGATTGAGCTACTAACCAAAGAGCATAGAGGGGCTGGTCTAAGGCCCCTAGCACATATGTAACATAGGGCTGCCTTGTATGACCTCAGTAGGAGAGAATGTGTCTAACTAATCTTGTAGAGACCTGATGACCCCAGGGAAGGGGCATGTGGAGAGGGGAAGAAGGGGCACCCTCTCAGAGGCAAAGGGGACATGGAATGGGTAAAATAACTCTTCGAGGTAAGACTGGGAGAGGGGCAACAATTGTGATGTAGATAAAAATAAATAATTAATTAAAAAAGAAAAAGTTGCCATGGTACTATGGGTACCTCTTTGCAGCAACTGAAATCCTAAGACAACTTATTTTATTTAACTCATGAGATTCCTACTTGATTCATTTTCTAGCAAGTATCATCATTTTAATTTTGTCCTTTTCTTTTAAACATTCATTGAGGTAGTTTTGATGGCATACATCTTTAATCATGGTACTAAAGAGGCAGATGGAGGTTAGGTGAGCAAGAAGTATATAATAAGAATTTTTCTTAAAAACAAGAAAGACCTCAGGAAATTAGACTTAATACAATAGGCCTCGAGAAATTAGGCTTTCCGAAGCACCTTATCACAAAGCAGTACAGAAAAAATAACTTCAATATTTTAAATCACTTTTGTTGAATCAAACAGCTAAAGTTTAAAATACACCCTATGGGGCTGGTGAGATGGTTCAGTGGTTAAAGCACTGACTGCTCTTCCAAAGGTCCTGAGTTCAATTCCCAGCAACCAGATGGTGACTCACAACCATCTGTAAAGGGATTTGATTTCCTCTTCTGGTGTATCTGGAAACAGCAATAGTGTTCTCATATAAAAAGGAAATAAATCTTAAAATAAAACACACATAAGATTTAAGACTACTATTCTGCTGTGTTTAAGGTGCCTTTAAGACTACACTGTAGGAATCAATTTTTCTTGCCTTGGGTTTCCCATGTTATCAACTTTTACAACCTAAAATATACATTACTATAATCTTAAATTATTTAATTTCCATATCCTTGATTCAGAATAATTCATGTATTGACTAATGATCATTTGCTAAAAACAACTGAGTGAAGGCTGTTTTATAAAATGAATATCCACTGGTTTTATGTCATTTTTACACAGCTATGATCATGAAAATTAGAACCTCAATTAAGAAAATGTCTCTAAAAGGTCAGGCTGTAGGCAAGCCTCTAGAACACTTTGCTTATTAGTAATTGATGTGAGAAGACAGCCAATTTTAGGTGGTACCATCCCTAGGCTAGTGGTCCTGGGCTCTATAAGAAAAAAAGCTGAGCAAACCATGAGGAGCAAGCAAACAGTAGTACTTCCCTGTGGCTTCTAAAGCAGTTCCTACTTCTATGTTCCTTCCCTGTTTGAGTTCCTGTCCTGAGTTTCTTCAATAATGAACAATAATGTGGAAACACAAGCCAAAAGAAATCCTTTCCTACCAATTTGCCTTGGGTCATAGTGATTATAACAGCAACAGAAAGCAAATGATACTGGTTGACAAACAATATTTGTTATATGGATCAGGTGGAGCCAATGATTTAATTCACTTTAATTAAATGAATTTTAATTAAAATTTGTTAAAGATTTCTGTAAAGCTTCCCATTTCAAACAATATTTGTTATATGGATCAGGTGGAGCCAATGATTTAATTCACTTTAATTAAATGAATTTTAATTAAAATTTGTTAAAGATTTCTGTAAAGCTTCCCATTTCAAACAATATTTGTTATATGGATCAGGTGGAGCCAATGATTTAATTCACTTTAATTAAATGAATTTTAATTAAAATTTGTTAAAGATTTCTGTAAAGCTTCCCATTTCTTCTGATGTGATGCTTTCTATGCTACTAAAGACAAACAGGACAGCCAAAGATATAGACACATAAACAACAGGAACTGATTCCTTAAACAGCTTACAGACAGGCAAAAATTCAGACTCATGTAACAGGAAGGAAAACAGAAAAACAAATAAAAGAATTCAAACTTGGGCTTACTCTTGGTTAGATGCCATCAATGGAAAGTACTTTTATTCCTTATGTATGTTTTTACATATGGGTGTTAAATAGATGCAGTATCTCATGAGGGTGAGGGTACAGTCCTAAAGCATAGAACAAACAGAAAAGAAATTCTGACCAAGGGGAATAATCAGTCAGTGGTAGGAGAAACGACTCCTTGACAGGACGGTTAATGTTTATTTCCTATCTTCTATTTAAACCTAAACTTCAGGTTAGGCCCCAGAGATGGACTTGGAAGTGTCCCTGGGATAAATTTAGTTTGATTACAATGAAACCTTTCTGAATGTACTCATTCAAATCATTTGTTTGGCTTATCCAGGACTAGTGGCCAAGCCCATTTTGCTGAGACAGCCACAGTGGTTACACATAAAAAATTGAACACATCAATGTACTTTATTGTTAGCTTGTACAATGTCCCCTTCCAAGCCTTAAAAGTCTCCAGAAATTTTGCTATAATAATTACCCCAAGATAAAGACTTAAGCTATCACTTCCCCAAACAAGAACAGCTATCCCTGTTCAGCAATGGGGGCATACACCTTTAATCCCATTACTTGGGGGGCAGAGGTGGGCAAATCTCTGAGTTTGAGGCCAACCTGATCTAATGAGTGAGGTCCAGCCAATGCTACAAAGAAAAGAAAGAAAAATCCTGTCCAAAAAAAGAAAAAATAGGGGCGGGGGGTGGGGGGGCGGGAGGTGTTTAACCACATGGTGGCTCCCACTCATCTGTAATGGGATCCAATGCCCTCTTCTGGTGTGTCTGAAGAGCAATGATGTACTCATATACATAAAATGAATAAATCTTTAAAAAAAGAAAGAAAGGAAGAAAGAAAAAGTAAGAATAAAGAGAAGGGAGGGAGGGAGGGAGGGAGGGAGGGAGGGAGGGAGGGAGGGAGGGAGGGAAAGAGAGAAAGAAAAAAGAACATTTATCTCATCAACCAAGTTCCTCCCCAAATTATAATGACTTCTCCAGAATTACCTTATGAAACAAGATGGGTATAATAATCAACTAGGGTACTGGATGATGGCTGAGCAGTTACTGTTCTTGAAAACCACCTGAGTTCAGTTTTCAGAACCTACATTAGGTGTCTCAAATCACCAGGACTTTTTTTAGCTGTCACCTGTCATCTATTCAAATCTTTTATTCACTAATGCATAATTTATTTCATTACATCAGATTCACCATAATGAAAGTTAATTCTGGAAATGCACACACACCTTAAACATAATTTAGTTAAAGCCTAGGTAGAATGTTAAGACCTAAGTAACTGTTACCTGTCTAGCCTGTCATTTACTAACTTGTCACTAATATTTTAAGTAAACTTCTCATATTTTGTTTCTGCTGTTCCTAAGAAATTTTCTCATGCCCAAGGTGACTACATATTCTGTAACCTTGGACACCAACCGTTATAGAAGTTAGTAGAACTCCTTTGTATAGTTAGCCACAATAAGCTTGGACTTGAACCAACCATCCAGCAGTACTTCCTGTATCTATGTGGGCGCTTTTTATGGTTTTTTGTTTTGTTTTGTTTTGTTTTTCTTTTTGGTTTTTTTAGAGACAGGGTTTCTCTGTGTAGCCTTGGCTGTCCTGGAACTTACTTTGTAGACCAGGCTGGCCTCAAACTCAGAAATCCACCTGCCTCTGCCTCCCAAGTGCTGGGATCAAAGGCATGCGCCACCACCGCTTGGCATGCGTTTTTTTGTTTTTTGTTTTTTGTTTTTTTTTAATTTTATAAGCTACACCTGGGATGAAGCTCAACATAATAGAGACACCTGCATCAGTATCAGAAACTATTTGGAAAGCCAGGCAGTGATGGCACATACCTTTGATCCCAGCACTTGGGCGGCAGAGGCAGGCAGATTTCTGAGTTCAAAGCCAGCCTGGTCTACAGAGTGAGTTCCAAAACGGAGAAACCCTGTCTTGAAAAACAAACAAACAAAAAACAAAACAAACAAAAAAAAAAAAAAAGAAAAAGAAAAGAAAAAGAAAAAAAGAACTATTTGGAATAAGGCTTCCATTTTGAGTAAGGTGTCAAGTAAAGTTTAGTTCCCAAGACTACCCTGGGAACTCACACTACTTGGCAGAAAGAGACATGTACTTGAGTAACTGGTATCCTGATTAACAAGTTAATACATGAATATTAGGCAACGCAAGACCTATCCTGGTTGGCAAGTTAAGACGTGAATGATAGGTAAGAAAGTCCCATGGCATATCTGAATATTCCAACCAGTGAGAGCGAGATAAATGTACAAGAAACACAAGTTCCTGATGAAATCCCCCTATCTCTAAATCCTAATTAACAAAATAACCTGGCACAGATGTTTGTGGGTTTTAGGTTTAAAAGCCCTGTAGGATCTTGACTGATCATCAGTCAGCTCTTGAGTCTGAACTGTGACCTTGACGGATCAGTCCTAGCGTGTGGTATTAAATAAACTGTTCCTGTCTGGTTGAGAGCAATGTTCAAATGGTCTGTGAGGTGACTTGTAGACCCCAACAGTATACAGCTGTACCCAATTAATTGAAATTAACCATGTGCTGCTTAAAGTCACTCTTTGAACTTAACTTGAATTCTCACACAAATATCTACAAGTCAGATATAATTTGATTAGTATTTTTCCCTTAAACAGTTATACTGTGTTTATTTGTTTTATCAGTGGTGAGAAAAAAAAAAAAAACAAAACTTTACTACCATAAATAACTAATACTAGTTGCTGTCAGTCATAATCAGAAAGCAAAGTGAAAATACAGTGAACACATTAAAGTAACTTGATTTGGAAGCCATGAGCCATGAGATAAAATAAAACACAATGATTATTTTCTGAGTTTCTCTTAGACAGTTTCCCCAACTGGTCCTCATTTCCCCAACCTGCAATGAATTTCTCTCTCTCTATTAAGAACAAAAGAAAGAAAAGATTATTGTATCACTCTTACCCAAAACAACCAACATATCTAAAGCAAAGGATCTTATAACAGCTATTTTTATGCAAATGCATGATTGCATGTGTCCTATTCAAATTATTTTTATGTTCATGAGCAAAAACAGATGAAAGAAATACCTGAAGAAAAAAAATACTCCTTTAAGACAACAGTTTACAGCCATAGTAATATTCTTGATTCAGAGAAAGTCTGTAACAGTCAACCAAAAAACTTTGCTTTTGATGGATATGGTAGCCTTAAACACCAGATCCACTGTCTTCTGCTTCCCAAATGCTGGAATGAAAAACACGTACAATGACACCCAGCTATTTAAACCATACCTTAACTTCTTAAAATGGTCCTTTGACTTTATTAGGTAAAACACTAAAACCCTTTTACATCAAAGGGGTATCTAATATTCTAAAATATGAAATGTAGAGGGACAATGAACATCTAAAATAATATACTTTACCACTAGAATTTGAGAGATGACTGAAGTTAAGAATACATAACTGTCAACTGGAAGGTGGCGGAGAATGCCTTTAATCCCAGTACTTAAGAAGCAAGTGGATCTCTGTGTTAAAGACGAGCCTGGTCTACAGGGCAGCCAAGACTACACAGAGAAACCCTGTCTCACAAAACAGGGTTTTGTGAAGAGAAAGAGAACAAAACAGAAGAGAAAGAGGGAGGGAGGGACAGACGGAGGGAAGGAGGATAAGTGTTAGTGCCTACTTAGAACCCTACTAGTGGGGTTGGAGAGATGGCTCAGAAGATAAGAGCACTGACTGCCCTTCCAAAGGTCCCAAGTTCAAATCCCAGCAACCACATCTTGGCTCACAACTATCCAAAATGAGCTCTGGCGCCCTCTTCTGGCGTGTCTGAAGACGGCTATAGTGTACTTATTTATAATAATAAATAAATCTTTGGGCTGGAGGGAGTGAGGCCAATCTGAGCGAGTAGAGGTCCTAAATTCAATTCCGTATACTCATTATCATGTATATAAAATAAATAAATCTAAAAAAGAAACGTACTAGTGACCAGGTCAGGCTCTGTGTCTTTGGGGGGGAAATGTGGGGCAATGGGGTATGCACAGACAGCCTAGTCTCCAGTCGAGCTTAGGTCTTGAACTCTAGTGGGTGGTAACTTCCACCTACATGTGATGGAAGGCATTTGGTCATGTCTCCTGGACCCCTGGGTCCTGTCGAAGTTACCACCTCCACAGCCCCCACAGGAGAGGCATTCTGGCTAGATTCTTCCCCACAGTTACCTGCAGCAGCAAGATAATAGCCCTCTTTAACTTTTCACCTTTCTTAATCTCTAGCTCTCTTTCTCTCTCTCTCTTCCTGGCCGGCCTCCTCCCTCTTTTCTTTCTACCTTCTCACCTTTCTCCCTGCCTTTCTATAATAAAGCTCTAAAACCACAGACTGACTGTGTTCATCAAGGCCCGCAGTGCTTGAACGATGGGATAGGCTTTCTCCTAACAAGGCAAGCCGTTTCTAAGAGAAGGACTTCCTCAGGACTAAGGACTCTCGTCTACATGGAAACCACCCAGCGTCCCCCTTTTCCCCTTATCTCCAGGGCCGATTGCTGCCCCAGGGCCCCTATTCGGTTCTCATCTCCGCTTTATCTGGGGTGGGATGCCAGAGGCTGAGAACCTGGTACCTTGGGGCTGCCCCTTATCCACAACCCGCCGTGTGGGGTCAGTGGCCTAACACTGCCAGATGCCCGTGAAAAGCGTCCGGCAGTCCTCCTACGTCCCCCTGTCCAGAGCACCGGAACTCTGTTGGGACTGGGCTCTCTTCTACTCCCCTCTTTCCCACACATCCACGGCCCCGTAGGAAAAAGCTTATTAATTTTAGTTACAAGTTGATCAACATTGCTCCACCTCTCGTGATCGTCCTTTCCTGTTTAAACCTTCCCTTCTTTCATCATTGTTTCAGCTTGTCATACTCAGACGCACTCTAACTGGGGCCCCAAATAAGAAACCAGGCTGGGACACAGGTAGGGAGGAATCTTTCATTCTACTTTGAATACAATCTATCCAGTTCCACCCACAGTCCTGAACCAGCCTATTTTCAGGGCCTCTGCACTCACTCTACCTATACTTTGTGTGAAACCAGCACTCCTCCTTCCTATGAACGCTCTCTGACCTCCTAAATAATCTAGGGACCCTAAGATTCCACACCTGGCTAGGTCTGAGATAGGTGAATCACAACCTTCCTGTCCACTGTTAAGATCTCTTCATTCTCAAGTCGGGCGTGGCGGCACTCGCCTTTAATCCCAGCACTCAGGAGGCAGAGGCAGGCGGATTTCTGAGTTCGAGGCCAGGTTGGTCTACAAAGTGAGTTCCAGGACAGCCAGGGCTACGCAGAAAACCAAGTCTCTCTTAACCAAAATAAAAATCTCTTCATTCTCAACCTCTGCCTAGTAAAAACAACTTTACAGGTGGTACTCATCCCAATTTAACATGACACCAAGTCATGATTCCAACTCAGAGTTCCCTAGCCCTTTCATCTCTGTCTCTCTAGATAATTCTATCTTATAGCTACTGTGACTACAGGTACACCCACCACATCTCCAACTTCCTGTGTACTCCACTTCTAAGTGTGAAGAGATTCAATCATCTCTTTTCTGTCACCCACTGACCTTCACAAGCATTCTCTCTACTAAGCAGCCCACAGCCACCATACTTTCCTAAATACAGGGAGGGAAAACAAAACAAAAAAATAAGGAACAAGACAAGACCAGATATTAACACCTAGAACCAACTCAAACATCCTAACTCCAGATGCCTAGACAAAAGAACTAGACAAAAGAAAAACAACAAACAACAAAAATCCAAGAACAAAAAAATTAGTGGCCAAAGGAATATACCTTCACCAAAAACTGGTAGTGGTAATAGGCTGAGGAATATAATATAGCTTAAGCAAAAAGAGAAAAATTTCAAAACAGCATCTATGTGTATATTCAACAATCTGAAGAGATTATATAAATAAATTCTGTGAAAAACTTTTCAAAACCACAAGTAGTAGAATGAAATAATGAAAATAATTTGTGTTAACAGGAAAAATAAAATCACTAAAGAAAGAATAATCTGATAAAATTGGAAATGACTGATTTAGCAAAAACCTCAGAGGCAAGCTTTGCCAACAAAGTACAAAAATGAAAGAGAGAACCTCAGGCATTGAAGACTTTTTCTCCTAGCCCACATCTACAGATAGAAGAAAAGAATGCCTCAAATAAAATGTTAAATCTTTAAGAAAAAAAAAAAAAAAAAAAGAGTCCAGGAATTCTGAGACACCATGAAAAGACCAAATCTACAAATAACAGGAATTGAGCAAAATGGCTCAGAAAATATTTTCAACAAAGAATGAACTTCTTTCCAAATTAAAGAAGTGGGTCCCATCAAGGTACAAAAAAAATTCCTAAGACACAATAATAAAAATACAAAAACAGAACAAAGAAAGAATACTAAAAGCTGTAAAGAAAAGTGAGCAGTGGTAGTGCATGCCTTTAATTCCACTCAGAGGCAGAGGCAGGTGGATCTCTGAGCACAAGACCAGCATGGTCTACAGAGTGAGTTCTAGAATAGAGAAACACTGTCTCAAAACAGCAAAAACAAAAACAAAACAACAACAACAAACAAACAAACAAAACACTGTAAAGGAAAAAGATCAAGTAACATAAAAGGCAGACCCATTAGTAGTTTAACACACAACTTCTCAATGTAGACTCTCAAATCCATGTGGGGCTAGACAGAAAGAGACCACAGATGCCAGTCTGGACGACTATTCTCAGCAAAACTTTGGAAGGAATAAGAAAAGCATTCCACATTAAAACCTAATTTAAATAGTATCTATCTACAAATCAAGATGTACAGACCACATTAGAAGGAAAACAAGAAGTTAATAACCACACCCAAGAAAACATAAGAAATAACCCAAATCAGCAAATCAAGGGTAAGGGGGGGGGGCACCACAATAAAATAACATCAATCAATGAACAGTGCTCATTCGTAACTATAATATAATGGTCTCAATTCCTCTTAAAATATACAGACTAATGAACTGGATTAGTAAACAGGTTCCATCTTTCTGCTATCACATATAGATATCACCTCAGATAAGATAGGTTATTCCAAGCAAATGGACCTACAAAACAAGCTAGTGTAACCATTAGTCAATATTCAAATCTAACAATCAATTCAAATCCAAAGTTATCAGAAATAAAAGGAAAGGATACCACAAACTCAAAGGAAGTATCACAGTAACTTTGTACATTTGGTTAACTGAGGTAGAAAGAAGACTGTTACAGGAAGGAACTTTTGTCCCATGGCTAGAATACTAAACTACATTTAAAAGATGATATTGAGTATCCATACTTCTCTGTTTTCTGACCTGGGGTAACACAGCAAGCAGCTAAGAAATTCGACTGCAATGACTTCTCACAATGACAGATTATGCCCTAAAGATGAAGATATTGTTATATTTGAATTACAGAGATAAGCAGGAATGAAAATGAGAGGCATCAATAATCAATTATTTTGGTAAAACTATAGTCTTGATTATTAAAACCTAATTATTCAGGGTATCTCCAAAGATATCCCTGATGGCCAGATCTCTCCTTCCTTGATTAATTAAACCTGGTTACTCATGGTAACATCCTTATAGTCAAAATCCCTATTAGGATGCTTGTGTTAAGTATTTAATCATAATAATGAAAGCTAAGTAACTGCCAAGCTAGAAAGAAAGTATAGCATTTAGAATTTATAGCACTTGCAGAGGACTCTAGTCATATCTGACTATAGTTCTAGCACTGAAGTCTGATGGTTTGAGCACCTGCATTCACATGTATAAATACACAAAATTAAAAATAATATAACTATAATAAAAAAGTAGACAAGAAACTAAGATACTTTTCATCCTCCAACAGGCTTTTTGTAGATTACTCTGGATAATATCTAACTTAAAATGAGCACATCCCTTTTCCCATTTCAACATTCCTTGGTATTAGAAATCATTCATTAAAACAGACATATACTATAATATACTTAATATTATATATATAATATAATATACTTAATATAGATATATATTACTAAGTATAATATACACTCAACACACAAAGCAAAATTAGTACTGAAATGTACTGACCTTCCAGTAGTCAGTCTGTAAACTGTAGTATCTCTGGTAAGATGACAATGCTAAAATAATAATAATGATAATAATTAATCAAGCTGTGCTTCATGTTTCCACAAAAAGATAATAAAAAGAAACTCTCATTTCCCAACAATAAACATAAGTTCTGTGAAAATAAAATTTTCAGAAAGAAAAGAAATCCATGTTGGAAATTCTTCAAATCTAATATAACAATAAACTGAGTAAACTTTCTGATTGTGGAAATACAATTCTGCAGATTCAAAGCTAAATCCTTCATCTTTCACCTTTGTGTAACTTAAGACCTTTGGAATGTATAAACCGAGTAGATCTCTAAGTTCTGTAAATCCAAATCTAAGAATATCTAACACTGGCTAATAGAGTGAATCCAGATAATCTACAGATCTACAGTTCTTATTTCAACCACAAGCTCTAACTCAGACGTGGCTGCATGGCTACAGAACTAGCAAGCCAGAAATAAAGCCTAGAGGAAATGTCCTACCAGAAAAAAAAGGTCACAAGAGCCTGCAAGTACAGAAGGAAGAATTTATAGGAAGAAAGAGTTTGCTTACCTAAGCATATTTATAATGTTATCTTCAATACTGAACTAGATAACATGTTAAAAAAAAAAAGGAAAAAGGAAAAATAAAAACTATTCCTTCTTGAATTAAACCCAGAATCTTATATCTGTCTAACATTACTCTTCTGTGATACTAATGGCTGCACTGGCCATGACAGGGTGGGGATAGGAAGATGCCTTAATGATTAAAAATACATTGCTCATGCCAAGGATCTGAGATCAGATCCTAGCACCCACATCTGGTGGCTCACAACCACCTGTAATTGAAGTTCCAGGAGATCTAAAGCCTTTTTCTGATCTCTGCAGGCACACCAAAACACTGGAATTCACAAACACACTTATACATACATATAAATTATAATGATGATTATGATGTCATCTGTATTTGAGACAAGTCACTAAGACACCAAAATGAGTATTTACTATGATTTGCAGTCAGATTCCTATCTGATATTGTCCCCAACTGTATTTAAAAAGAAAAATAGGCAGGTGGATTTCTGAGTTCGAGGCCAGCCTGGTCTACAGAGTGATTTCCAGGACAGCCAGGTCTACAAAGAAAAACCCTGTCTTGAAAAACCAAAAAAGAAAAGAGTTTTAGTTTCAGTTCTTTTGTTCTATAATTATAAAAACTTGTAAACTTGATATTCATAGAAATCTATAATCAAGTGACCTTTATTTTTTATTTTCAATTTTTATCTTTATTTTTACTTTATATGTGTGGATATTCTACCTGCCATGTATTTGCTTGAGGACCCTCAGAGTTCAGATTCCATGGAGATGAAGGTATGAGTTGCCATGTAGGTGCAAGAATAGGTCCTCAAGAAAATCAGCTAATATTCTTAAACACTGAGCCATCCCTCTACCCTCAATTATTCTTATTTTTAACTATGAACTTATGTGTACAATGAATTTCAAAATAAGATGTCATCCATCTCAATTTCCATAAAAATTTCTATTAAATATACAGAAATATTTTCAAACATGACTGTGAAAATAACAATCAAGCAGTTCTAAGGTAACTTCTTCATGAGTTATTTTCTATGACTCTCAAAAGTTATCAGTTTATCTACAATGATCCTCTCCTATCTTCCTACATCCATCTTTTGCCTTATGACTATAATCCTGCCAGGTATACTTCAGAAACCACCCTATGGTAACACTGAAATTCTTTAGCCATTCTTTTTAAACAGTAATTTCAAAGATTCCCAGGATGATAGCTCCAAATTTTCAGATGTGAATACATATCTAAAGTAACTGCAGAGGACAGGAAAGTAAAAGGGGCCATTTGCCAGGATACAAAGCTGAATCAATAAAAAGAAGAACAGGATACAAGTGATCTGATCAGGGAAACAGGAAAAGAATCTCTTTAAAGACTGACCAATAAGATAAACCCAGAAAGATGAAGGACGAGAATAAAACAAAATTCAAAACCAAACAAACAAAGAAGTGTCGTTAAAGTCATAAGGAACCTTACTGTGATGGTTTGTATATCCTTGGATCAGGGAGTAGCACCAACTGAAGGTGTGGCCTTGTTGGAATAGGTGTGACCTGGTTGGAAGACTGACTTCCAGGCAACTAGGGTGTGTCACTGTGGGTGTGGGTATAAGATCCTCACCTTAGTTGCCTGGAAGTCAGTCTTCCACTAGCTGCCTTTGGATGAAGACAGAACTCTCAGCTCCTCCTGTGCCATGCCTTCCTGGATACTGCCATGCTCCCACCTTGATGATAATGGACTGAACCTCTGAACCTGTAAGCCAGCCCCAATTAAATATTGTTTTTTTATAAGACTTGCCGTGGTCATGGTGTCTGTTCACAGCAGTAAAACCCTAACTAAGACACTTACTATTAACAATCTCTTAAAAAAAATTAACACATGTAACTATATAAATATTTATACTTTAATGAACTCTTCTTAACTGACAGTGCTCTCTCCAAAAGCCAAAGACCATCTAACAAAACATCCGGTACCAAACATGAGAAGTCTTCCTTTGCATTGTTGGCTAGGGCTGTACAAGACTCCCAATGTATACAGTTTGCTGTTGCCCTTGGTGACCCCATAGAATTGAAAAGGCATATCCCTGTTGCTGAAGACACCAGAGACTTCAGAAACCAGGCCAAGAACCACTGAGCTGCAACTAACCTGAATGCCTTTTCTTCAGGACCTTTATGACCCAAAGGCACCCATAAAACTTTCAAAAGAGAAAGACAATCATCAAATATATAGGTTAGCTATCACACATATGAACCACAACAATGAACAGTGTGGCAAAATTGCCCTATGGTTATAGTAATGGCATGCATACCCTGGCAGTAACTTATAACTCTCTAATTGACTTACAACCCCTACAACAAAAGAGAAACCATGTCTTGATCTGAAAACCTAGCCAACGACCTAGACCTTGTGAAGTTATGAATTTGAAGAATATTGAAGACAACCACTATTTTAATAAACAATTATAATCTAAACTACACTTAATAATTTATCCTTATACTCATAAAAAAATGTAGTCCTAAATCTCATAAGAAAAAAAAATCTCTTTGTAGCAAACGGAGACCATTACAGAAAACTACAACCAAAATGCAGAGTTGTGAAGCACAGTAGTAATGGTTAGATCTACAAAAACTCCTGCAGCTACAAGATCAGGAAATATTTTTACAGGATCAGATAATTGGTTATAAGGCTGTGTCTTCTAGTGTAAACAATGTTATTGTGCACTATATAAAGACTGTCCTTGCATTATTCAATGATGATTTCTGTGCCTTTATAGCTTATTGCAATCCTTATATAAACATTGCTCCCAATTATTCCGTGATCAGCCAATGACTGAACTCTTGTGAAGGTGGTTTTGTGAGACCTAAAACTACACCATTTTGAACACAGACCCTTTGCACATTCCAACTTTTCACATAGTTCTGTATACCCTGCTCTGTATACCCAGAAAAAGAACCAAAGACAAGGCCTGTGCAGGAGGCCAGGGCTATCTCCTATAGCAACAACCAATCAAGAGGAACCTATTTTTTATAAAGTGGCCAAATGGCCTTACTGATAAGTGATTTAACAGTTATAAATCTTGCTCCCAATGGCTGACCGCATTGATCCCTTTGTAGCAGTCTCCTCCTGTTCACAGAACAAGTTTGAAATACTAAACAATCAGAAGGCTACTTATGTGGAAAATTACTGAATGTGTGGTGTGCCCTATAAAAGCTTTGTCTCCTTTCAGTTCATGGTTCTCATTTCATATCCACTAAGTTGGAGACAGTGAGAGTCTCTGCTTGAGCTTAATAATTGGAAAGACCCTTCCTGTGGGGTGTGGTGGTGCACACCTTTAATCCCAGCACTTGGGAGGCAAAGGCAGGCGGATTTCTGAGTTCGAGGCCAGCCTGGTCTACAAAGTGAGCTCCAGGACAGAGAAACCCTGTCTTGGAAAAAAAAAAAAAGAAAGGAAGGAAGGAAGGAAGGAAGGAAGGAAGGAAGGAAGGAAGGAAGGAAGGAAGGAAGGAAGGAAGGAAGGCAGGCAGGCAGGCAGGCAGGCAGGCAGGCAGGAAGGAAGAAAGACAGACCCTTCCTTCTGTGACTTGATTGGAATCTGGTCCTTGTCTCCTCAATCTGGTCATAACATCTTCACTAAGAAAAAAATAGTTGTATGGTGTAAAGTTAAGAGTTTAATAAATTGTTGCGCAGGAAAAAAGAAACACACTGAACAGCTTATATATGGAATTTTTAAAGAGACACAGACCTGAGGCACCTGAACCCTACAGAACTGCAGGACCTGAACTATACAGCCCCTCCTTCAGAGATTTACCACACCAAGACCTCAAGGTTCACCCCCATCACAAAACAAGAACAACCAGGGACCAAAACAATCCAGATGGCTTAAGGTGTTTGAAACACAAAACACCCAAGAAACCTGAGATACCATGAAAAAAAACCCTAACCTAAGAATAATAGGAACAGAAAAAGGTTAAGAGTCCCAGCTCGAAGGCTGAGAAAATATTCAACAAAATCATAGAAAACTTTCCTAACCTAAAGAAAGGGGTGCCTATAAACACACAAGAAGCTTATAGAACCTAAGTAGACTGGACCAAGAAAGAAAATCCTCCCCACCCCACAATAATCAAAACACAAAATTTACAGAATAAAGAAAGAATATTAAAAGCAGCAAGGGAAAATACCAGGTAACACACAAAGTGGACATGCTAGAACTACACAAGACAGGCTGGAGAGATGGCTCAATGGTTAGGAGCACTGACTGCTCTTCCAGAGGTCCTGAGTTCAATTCCAAGCAATGACATGTTGGCTCACAACTATCGGTAATGAGGTCTGATGTCCTCTTCTGGTACAGTGAATGAAGACAGCTACAGTGTACTCATATAAATAAAATAAATAAATCTTTAAAAAAGGCCAAGCAGTGGTAGCACACGCCTTTAATCCCAGCACTTGAGAGGCAGAGGCAGGTAGATTTCTGAGTTCGAGGAGTGAGTTCCAGGACAGCCAAGGCTACACAGAGAAACCCTGTCTCGACAAAAACAAAAAAGGAAAAAGAAAAGAAAAGAATAGAATTACACCAGACATCTCAACACAGACTCTAAAAGCTAGAAGATCCTGGGGAGGTATCTTGCAACCTCTAAAAAACAACAGATGCCATCCTAGACTACTATACCCAACAAAACTCTCAATCATCATAATAGGAGAAAACAAGACATTTTAAGACAAATCCAAATTCAAACAATATCCACAAATCCAGCCCCTACAGAAATAGTGCAAGGAAAACTCCAACTCAAGAAGGATGCATGTGAAAACAGGATTCATCATTCTGCTTCATACAAGAAACACACCTCAAGCCAGGTGTGTTGGCACACACCTTTAATCCCAGCACTTGGGAGGCAGAGGGAGGAGGATTTCTGAGTTTGAGACCATCCTGGTCTACAAAGTGAGTTCCAGGACAGCCAGGGCTATACAGAGAAACCCTGTATCCAAAATCCAAAAAAAAAAAAAAAAAAAAAAAAAGAAAGAAACACACCTCAGTCATAAAGAAAGACATTACCTCAGAGTAATAACATTTTCCATGCAAAGGGACCCAAGAAGCAAGCTGGAGTAGCAATCCTAGCATCTAATAAGATAGACTTTCAACCAAAATTAACCAAAAGAGACAGAGAAGAACACTTCATACTCTAATCAGAGAAAATATCTACCAAGATGATATCTCCATTCTGAACATCTACGCTCCAAACACAAGGAAACCCGTGTTTGTAAAGGACAAATTTCTAAATCTTAAATGCAACATCAAAACCCACACAGTGGGAGACTTCAATACCTAACTCTCACCAATGACAGGACATCCAGACAAAAACTAAATGAAAAATAATGAAACTCACAGAAATTATGAATCACATGGACCTAACAGACATCAATACAAATATGTCACCCAAAAACAAAAGAATATGCCTTCTCAGCACATCATGGATCCTTCTCAAAAATTGACCATATAATCAGAAATAAAATAAGCCTCAACAGGTACAAGAAAAATGAAATAAGACCTTGTATTTTATCAGACCACCGCATGGATTAACGCTGCACTTCAGCAAAAACAAAAACACTGAAAATCCTACACAATCTTGGAAATTGAACAAGTCTCTACTCAGTGATCTTTGGGTCAGGGAAGAAATAAATTAAAGAATTCTAGAATTCAATGAAAATGAAGGCACAACATACCCAAATTTATGGGACATAATGAAAGCAGTGGTAAAAGTAACCCATAGAGAAATTAGAAAATTTTCATATCAGCATTTTATAAGTACACCTGAAAGCTCTAGAAAAACAAGAAGCAAGCACATCAAAGAGGAGTAGGAGGCAGGAATAAAACAGGGCTGAAATCAATCAGGTAGAAAAAAAGAAAGCAATAATACAAACAATCAAAAAAACCAAACCAAAACAAAAAACAAACAAGAACTGGTTCTTTGAGAAATCAAGATAGATAATCCCTTAGCCAAACTAACAAAGATACAGAGAGACAGTATCTAAATAAACAAAATCAGTAATGAAAAGGGATACAAAACAAATGACACTTAGGAAATTCAAATAATCATTAGGTCTTACTTCAAAAACTGTTACTCCACAAATTGCAAATTCTTAAAGAAATGAATGATTTTCTAGACAGCTACCACTTACCAAAGTAAAATCAAGAGCAGGTAAACTATGTAAACAGCCCCATAGTATCTAAAGAAATAGAAACAGTCACTTAAAATCTCCCAAACAAAAGAATCCCAGAGCCAGATGGTTTTAGTACAGAAATCTACCAAACCTCCAAAGTATTCCAGAAAATAGAAACACAAGATACAGTACCTAATTCATTCTGTGAAGTCACAGTTATTTTGATATCCAAAACACACAAAGACCCAACAAAGATAGAGAATTTCAGACCAATTTTGCTTATGGATATCAATGCAAAAATACGCAATAAAATTCTCGAAAATAGAATCCAGGAATACATCAAAACATGTTCCATCAAAATCAAATAGGCTTCATCGCAGGGATACAGGGATAGTTCGATATATAAAAGTCCATCAAGGCAATACACCATATAACAACACAAACTGAAAGAAGAAATTACATAATTATGTCATTGGATGCTGAAAAAGCCTTTGATAACATCCAATAGCTCTTCATGTAAAAGGTGTTAGAGAAATCAGAGATACAGAGCATATACCTAAATATCATCAAAACAATATAAAGCAAGCCAGTAGCCAGCATGTAACTAAATGGATAGAAACTTAAAGCATTTCCACTAAAATCACAGACAAGACAAAGCTGCCCACTCTTTTCCTATTTATTCAATATAATACTTAAATTTCTAGCCTGGGCAATAAGATAGCTAAGGAGATCAAAGGAATACAAATTGGAGAGGAAGTAAAAGTATCACTATTTCCAGATGATATGATAGTATACTTAAGTGATCCCAAAAAAAATCTGTCAGAGAACTCCTAGAGCAGATAACACCTTCAGCAAAAGATGGATATAAAATTAACCCAAAGAAATCAGTAGCCTTCTTTTATACAAATAATCAACAGGCCAAGAAAGAAATTAGGGAAACAACATCCTTCACTATAGCCAAGAGTAATATAAAATGTCTCTAACCAAGCAAGTGAAAGAGCAAGTGAGAAAGAAACTTAAGAAGACCTCAGAAGATAGAAAGATCTCCCATGCTCATGGAAAGGCAGGACTAATATTGTGAAAATGGCCATCTTACCAAACGCAATATACAGATTTAATGCAATCCCCATCAAAATTCCAACACAATTTTTATAGATCTTGAAAGAGCAATTCTCAACTTCATATGGAAAAACAAAAAAGCCCAGGATAGTCAAAACAAGCCTGAAGAATAAAGGACCATAGGAAGAAATCACCATCCCTGACCTCAAGCTGTATTACAGAGCAGTGGTGACAAAAACTGTATGGTAGGGCTGGTGAGATGGCTCAGGGGTTAAGAGTGCCGACTGCTCTTCCGAAGGTCCCGAGTTCAAATCCCAGCAACCACATGGTGGCTCACAACCATCTCTAACGAAATCTGATGCCTTCTTCTGGAGTATCTGAGGACAGCTACAGTGTACTTACATATAATAAGTAAATAAATCTTTAAAAAAACAAAACAAAAAAACTGCATGGTACTGGTACAAAGACAGACACATAGATCAATGGAATCAAATAGAAAACCCAGTAAATCCACACACCTATGGACACATGATTTTTGACAAAGAAGCGAAAACCATAGAACAGATGGTGCTAGACTAACTGAATGTCTATGTAGAAGAATGAAAATAGATATAAATTTGTCATCCAGCACAAATCTCTAAGTCCAAGTGGATTAAGTATCTAAACATAAAACCAGATACACCAAATCTCATAGAACAGAAAGTGGGAGAAACCCTTGAATGCACTGGTACAAGAAAAAAGAACTGAACACCAATGGCTCAGACTCTACAACAATTGATAAATGGGACCTCAGGAAACTGCAAAGCAAAATACACTATCAATAGGAACAATCACTCACAGATTGGGAAAGGATCTTCACCAACCCTATCTCTGACAGAGGGTTAATATTCAAAATTTACAAAGAACTCAGGAAGTTAGACACCAACAACCCAAATAACCCAATTAAAAATGAGTACAGATTAAATTGTACCCTCCAGATTAAAAGTCCAAATGAAAAGGATAACCAGGCAATAATGCCTAAGATTATATAACTATTCCTTCTTCAACTGCAAGCACATAAACAATAAGCTTAGGTAGCTGTGATCTTGACTCTCTTCATCTGTTTATCTCCTTGAACATAGGATTCAGATCCACTCTATTTCTTGGTACTTCTTGGAGAATTCTAAACAGAGAATTCTCAAGAGAGGAATCTCCAATAGCTGAGAAGCATTTAATGTTCAAAGTCCTTAGTCATCAAGGAAACAAAAATTAAAACAACCCTGAAATTCCACCTCACACAGATTAGAATGGCTAAGACAAAAACGCAGATGATAGCACATGCTGGTGAGGATGTGGAGAAAGAGGAACACTCTACTGGTCCTGGTGGAACTGCAAACAAGGATAACCAATCTGGAAATCAATCTGACAGCTCCTCAGAAAACTGGACATAGTACTACCCGAAGACCCAGCTATACTACTCCTGGGCATATACCCAAAAGTTGCTTCCTTTGTGTGGTCTTAAGAGTCTACCTGAGGCTAAGGCAAAGAGATTAATATTAATTGAATTGACAAGGAAAGTTTCAAAAAAGCCCAGCAGTTCTCTGGCTTAGTATTATGAAGAACATTTTAATCAAGTATTGCAAGCTTCAAAAAGAAAAGTACAAAATGTATGGTTCAAAGAATAAAGGAACACCAAGAAGTAGAGTGGATCAGAATCCTATGTTCAAGGAGATAAGCAGATGAAGAGAGTTACGATCACACCCAGCTAAGCTTACTGTTTATGTGCTTGCAGTTGAAGGAGTAAGTTATATAGTCTTAGGTATTATTGCCTGGTTATCCTTTTCATTTGGACTTTTAATTAGGAGGGAACTACAATCCAGAAATGGAGGGTACACTTCTGATCCAAATCTCAAGTCTAGAAGACACAGGCTTTTTATCTGGATCTTGAGGAATAGTGGCCACGGAAACTTTAGGCCCAAGAATAGTGGTACATGGAAGACTACTGGGGAAGGTACAGTCTCAGTTACTTGACAGTCCAAGACTGAAGAGTCATTCAAAAGAGTTGAGGCTTGGTACAGTGAAGAAAGTCTATGAGGCTATTGGTGAAACCTATTTGCAGTGGAATATTCCAGAAAATCAGCGATGTCAGTACCATGGGATGATCACCAGAAACATCAGTCACAATGGGTTGGAGTCAACCAGAGCCTAGAGTGCTACAGAGGGCAGAACTGGAAAAGTGACCTAAGCCCTGGAGGAACCCAGAAGATCATGTATGGATCCCAGAAATTGGAAGAAGCTGTAAAGTTGAAGTTCCTTTGAATGCTCAAAGATGTTAGAGATGTCAGAGCCATAGGATACCTGCTGAGGAAAACTGCTAATAGGGAGTGGAACTAGCCGAAGAGAACAGTTTGTTGTAGTTGACAAAGATAAAAGGATTTAGTGATACAAAGATTGCTTTTATATCAGACATGGAGATACAGAGTAGTTTACCCAGCTGGTTTCTGTTCTTGTTTTGGTCCAGTATTTCCTCACTATAATGATTTTAGAATATTAATAGTAATACCTGTTATGTTGGAGGTATGTAATCTGCTCTTTGAATTTGATTTTATAAGGAACCACAGTTAAGTGCTTAGATGAATCTCAGAAGAGACTAAACTTTGGACTTTTAATATTGTTGAGACTGCTATAGACTATGGGACTTTTGGAATTGGACTAAATGTATTTTTCATTATACTATGGCTAGGTGTAACCCCTAGATTCATGTGTTTGAACAAATTTATGGAGGTCAGGGAGTGGAATGTGGTTGTTTGATTATGCTTGACCCAGGGAGTGGCACTATTAGGAGGTGTGGCTGGTTGGATGAAGTATGTCACTGTAAGGGTGGGCTTTGAGACCCTCCTCCATGGGACATAGTCTTCTTGGGAATAAGATGTAGAATTTTTAGCTACTCTAACACCATGTCTGCCTGGACACTGCCATGGTTCCCACCTTGAAGATAATGGACTGAACCTGAAAGGTAGCCACAAAAAAACATCCTATATATGAGTTGCAGTGGTCATGGTGTCTCTTCACAGCAATGAAAACTCAAAGACACCTAGAAAATGAGAACAATCTAAATGTTCTTCAAAGGAGAAGTGGATAGTGAAAATGTGGTACATACACACTATGGAATAGCATTTAGCTTTAAAGAAAAATAAAATCACAAAATTTTATGAATGGACCTGGGGGTATACTGAATGAGGAAACCCAGAATCTATCATTTTTTGGAACAAAACTCCATATATGAATATATACCATGGAATAATCAGAAACAAGCAAAAAAACAAACAAACAAACAAAAAAACACAAAAAAACAAGACAAAACAAAACAAACCATGAACAGGGTAATAGAGGAGTAGGGTCAGGGTAATCAATCAATTTTCTCAATTGGTGATCAAGGAAGGAGGACCCAAGCCCCTTGTGGTGGTACCATCTCTGGGCTGGTAGTCCTGGGTTTTATAAGAAAGCAAGCTGAGCAAGCTAGGGAAAGCAAGCCAGTAAGCAGCACTCCTCCATGGTTTCTGCCTCCTGCTTCTTGACTTGCTTGAGTTCCATCCTGACTTCCTTTGATGAGGAACAGCAATGTGGAAATGTAAGCTGAATAAACCCTTTCCTCCTTAACTTGCTTCTTGCTCATGATGTTTGTGCAGAAATACAAACCTTAAGACAGGGCCCAATGGGGCTGCTCTTCCTTGACTCTTACATGATAACTATGCTCTCTCTTCTGCAGCTCTCAGGCCAGACAGTTAGGTGTTCCTTTCCCAACATGACAGCTCTTATCTCTCCTCCTCTCACCTGATCCCTTGCCTGGGAATCCTAAAAGAACCATCTCTGTATCTCTGTCCAGCCTTTGGCTGCCAACAACTTTATTCACCAATCAAAACCAACTGGAGACAGAAGCCCCCAATGTCTTATATGTAGATTCTTCTACAATTTTGGGGACAAATTAACATAGTACAAATGTTAGAGCAAATCTACAACATAACATTACTAATAAAAACACAAAATTTGCTATACATGGAAAATTCTTGGTGTTATGTCAATAAACGGATTGTATATGCAGCGTATGCCTTTAATCATAGTACAAGTTGTGAGTTTCAGGCCAGCATTGTCCTCATAGCAAGTTCCAGGCCAACAAAATCTATAAAGTAAAAACCTGTCTCCAAAAAAAAAAAAAAAAAGAAAGAAAAAGAAAAAAAACCAAAGAAACAAGAATAAAAATTTCCAATAAGATATCATTTCTGGGGCTGGAAATTATAACTCAGTGCTTAAGGGCACTGACTGCTCTTCCAGAGATCCTGAGTTCAATTCCCATCAACCACATGGTGGTTCACAACGATCTGTAATGGGATATGATACCTGTTGCCCTCTTCTGGCATATCTGAAGACAGCAATAGTGTCCTCATATACATAAAAAAAAAAAAACCATAAGCCACCAAACACAAACACTATTGCACATGCCAGCAAGATTTTGCTGAAAGGATCCAGATATAGCTGTCTCGTGCTAGTGCCTGGCAAACACAGAAGTGGAAGCTCATAGTCAGCTATTGGATGGAACACAAGGTCCCCAATGGAGGAGCTAGAGAAAGTACCCAAGGAGCTAAAGGGATCTGCAAACCTATAGATGGAACAACAATATGAATAACCAGTATCCACAGAGCTCATGTCTCTAGCTGCATATGTATCAGAAGATGGCCTAGTTGGCCATCATTGGGAAGAGAGGCCCCTTGGTCTTGCAAACTTTATATGCCCCAGTACAGGGGAACACCAGGGCCAAGAAGTGGGAGAAGGTGGGTAGGGTAGCAAGGCAGGGGGAGGATATAGGGGACTTTTGGGATAGCATTTGAAATGTAAATGAAGAAAATAACTAATAAAAAATTTAAAATAAAATAAAATAAAGATGTCCTTCCTGTAAACAATAGAAAACTACACAGCTATTAAAAATATCCTGTTATAGTCAGTCTCTCAATTTGAAATATTTTGTTATGAGAAAATTATATTTAATTAAGTTTATATAGTATGTAGTACATTCTCAAATTTTTAAATTTTGTGAAAAACTCTATCACTTTTTTTTTTTTTTTTTTTTTGGTGTTTTCGAGATAGGGTTTCTCTGTATAGCCCTGGCTGTCCTGGAACTCACTCTGTAGACCAGGCTGGCCACGAACTCAGAAATCTGCCTGCCTCTGCCTCCCAAGCGCTGGGATTAAAGGCGTGCGCCGCCGCCACCTGGCAACTCTATCACTTTTTAAAAAAGATTTATTCATTTCGTGTACGTGACTGTCTTTAAACACGCCCTAGAAAGAGAGCATCAGATCCCTATTATAGATGTTTGTGAGCCACCATGTGGTTGCTGGGAATTAAACTGAGGACCTCTGGAAGTGCCATCAGAGGTCTTAACCACTGAGCTATCTCTCCAGCCCAATTTCTATCATTCTTAAAGAAAAATTCTCACTGAAAATATTAACCAGCACTCAAGAACATTACAGAACAAATCCGCAATCAAGCATTCTTTGTCTGCTAAACTCTAACCTAGGAACCACTCACCATTAAAAAATACAAAATTAAAACTCTCCCAAAGTCTAAATATATGTTCACTGATTACTTGTTTTATGGGTGTTTCTATTTAATGGTACCTTATTTCACATATACTGTTAATTCATTACTATTAAGCCTTCATGGAAAACATCATCAATAATTCATGAAACACACCTTTAATGCCAGCACTTGAGAGGCAGAAACAGGCAGTCTCAATATTCAAGGACAGCCTGGTTTACAAATTAAGTCCAGGATGGCTAGGGCTCTGTTACACAGAGAAGCCCTGTCTTGAAAAAACAACAACAACAACAACAAACATTAAAATGTTAGGAAACAGGGCCGGGCATAGTGGCGCACGCCTTTAATCTCAGCTCTCGGAAGGCAGGGGCAGGCGGATTTCTGAGTTCGAGACCAGCCTGGTCTACAAAGTGAGTTCCAGGACAGCCATGGCTATACAGAGAAACCCTGGCTCGAAAAACCAAAAAAAAAAAAAAGTTATGAAACTTTATATTCTTTCTGAAAAAGCATCTTCTTTGCTGATACACTGTGCTATACTTTCTGTTTTTAATGACATTTAAGTTGTAATTATTTTACATAGTATATGGATTTTACTTAGGTATTAAACATGGAGCTCAGGATCTCAAACATGCTCAGCAAGCTTTCTTACAAATCAGTATTATTCCCACTCCCCACTTGTAACCCCGTAACAAGCAGTTCACTATCATCAACTATATTTGCTGGTAATTACAAGATATATCTATCAAGATGTTATTCACATCAAAAATTATAAAAATCGGGGGGTAGGGGAGAGGGGGTGGGTGGCTATGGGGGACTTTTGGTATAGCATTGCAAATGTAAATGAGCGAAATACCTAATAAAAAATGGAAAAAAATAAAATAAAATAAATTGCTAATATAACTTAAAAAAAAAATCTTGTCTGTAAAATAGATTTTTTCTTTACTAAGGAAATATTTCTATAGACATAAAATTAAGTCGTTTTAAGTTACTAAATAATGCTCTTTTTAAAACATATATATCCTAAACAACTATCCCAAGATATCAGCCTCTAAAAAGACTTCCAAATAACTTAGAAATTTGCTTGTTTACACAATCCAACACAAAAGAAACAATCTATGTATATTTCTTTAGAGTAAAACGACAACAGACATTTGTGACTCTGAGACAGTGTCTCACTATGAAACCCTGTCCTACCTAGATCATGTGAGCCTCAAACTCAAGAGATCCTCCTGCCTCAGTTTCCAGAGTACTAGGATTAAAAGTTTGTCTCTAGATCCACAACTGGATACTTAAACAGGCTTTTAAACACATTCTGACTCAAATGGAAACTATCAAAGAAAAATAAGAAATACGTATTACTACCCACACTTTTCTGAAATTAACCACATTTGTATACACAGACAAGGTATCAAAGTTGCTTTGTACCATGATTAAGATTTAAAAGAACTTAGGTTTCCACAAAGGCAAACAAAACAGCAATGAATATATAGGATATTAAAGAGTTTTACTGAGGGCTGGTGAGATGGCTCAGTGGGTAAGAGCACCCGACTGCTCTTCCGAAGGTCCAGAGTTCAAATCCCAGCAACCACATGGTGGCTCACAACCATCTGTAACAAGATCTGACGCCCTCTTCTGGAGTGTCTGAAGACAGCTACAGTGTACTTACATATAATAAATAAATAAATCTTTAAAAAAAAAGTTTTACTGAATTACCAAATGTACTAAGTACTTGCAAGTAGTTAAAAGAAATTTCTGCATTTCTGTATAGTAAATAGCATGTACCTCCAATAACCAAAAACACTAGACATAAATTATAAATATAAATTAGATATTTTAAACAAAAGAATTACCTTTTGAATAATCTTCCAGTAAGAGATTGAAGTGACCTAATTGACAAAAGAAATCTGATTCCACTTTTCCTTCAGCTTTTACTATTAAAGACTCATAGAAGTGAATTGCCTAAAAATGAAACATAGAAACATTTACAATTAAAATAAAACTCTACATTAGAATTAGTAAAACTCTATCTCCAAGATTACATACAGTTTATGACTATGGAAATCATAATTCATAAGTATATTCTCTGTATTTTTAAGATTTATTTCATGTATATGAGTACACTGTAGCTTACTTCAGACACACCAGAAGAAAGCATCAGATCCCATTACAGATGGTTGTGAGCCACCATGTGGTTGCAGGGAATTGAACTCAGGATCTCTGGAAGAGTTGTCTCTTAACCACTGAGTCTCCTCTATTGCACACACCCACATAAAGACATACACATATACTGAAACACACCAAATACATATTATTTTTCAATGTATTTTAAAAAGAAACAAAAACTCTCAATAAAGTAACAAAGGAGTGCATTACTAAATATATTAAATTCAGAATCCATATACTCAAGGTAATTTTTTAAATATATGGTAAATCCAAACTGAGATTATGTAAATTCAATTTTTAAACAACATATTTTACAGTTTATCATATTTTTAAATTTTACTTTATTTCTCTAACAGTAGCATTTAGAGACCCAAAAATGAATGACCTTAGACAGTAAGAGCCAACTAAGCTACATAGCAAAAAAAAAAAAAAAAAGAAAAAAAGAAACACAACCAAAACAAAACAACCCCCCCCCACACACACACACACTATAGTAATCTGAATGAGAATAGTGCTTTTGGGGGATGGGGATTTAGCTCAGTGGTAGAGGGCTTGCCTAGCAAGCACAAGGCCCTGGGTTCCGTCCTCAGCTCTGGGGGAAAAAAAAAAAGAGAGAGAATAGTGCTTTTGGCTACATTTAAATGCTTGATCTTTAGTCAGTGGAACTGTTTTGCAGGTGTCATCTTAAAGAAGGTATACGGTTCCAGGCATCTTTTGTGGTTTCTAAGGCTAATGAACAATCTTCAACTACTAAGTACTTGCCTATTTACGAAAACTTGAGATATAATTTTATCAGAAACTGTTTTCAGCATTTAAGCACCACAAATTTCAATTGTTTAATACCTACTCTTTTTATCATAAATCAAATAGTCTAACACTATAAACTGAATATACACAAATATACAGGAAAAACAAAAGGGAGTGGGGTGAAAAATAAAACCAGACTTCACACTTATTAATAATCAGACCCTGACTAATTGGAGCCTGAGACTAAAATAATTGGAAATGTCTTTACAGACATTTTAGGACCATTTTAGCCAGGCAGTGGTGGTGCATGCCTTTAATCCCAGCACTTGGGAGGCAGAGCAGATGGATCTCTGAGTTTGAGGCTATCCTGGTCTACAGAGTGAGTTCCAGGACAGCTAGGACTACACAGAGAAACCCTGTCTTGAAAAACCAAAAAAAAAAAAAAAAAAAAAAGAAAGTCAATGTGTGCAACCAGAGTCTCTTCCCTTCATGTGGTTGCTGGGAATTTGAATTCAGGATTTCTGCTCACTTTGTTCTGGCCTAAAGATTTATTTATTATTATATCTAAGTACACTGTAGCTGTCTTCAGGCACACCATAAGAGGGCATTAGATCCCATTACAGATGCTTGTAAGCCACAATGTGGTTGCTGGTATAAACTCAGGACCTTCAGAAGAGCAGTCAGTGCTCTTAACCACTGAGCCATCTCTCCAGCCCCTGGCATACAGCTTTCTTTCCTGTACTGAGTTCCAGGCCAGTCTATGGTCTACACTAACTACAAAGTGAGACTCTACCCCAAAATAATAATAGAAGAAGAAGAAGAAGTGAGGAAGGAGGGAGAAGGAAGGAGGAAGGAGGGAGGAGGAAGAAGGAAGAAGAAGAAGGAAGAAGGAAGAAGAAGAAGAGAGGAAGGAGGGAGGAAGAAGAAGGAAGAAGAAGGAGGAGAAAGAAGGAAGAAGAACAACAACAACTTTATTATTTTAATAATTATATTTTATTATTTTTATTATTGTTATTATTATTATTAGCCACTTGATAACTCAGGAAGTAAAAGCACTTGGCACTTGCCACAGGTCTGACTCAAAAAACGACTTTTTCAGCCCTCTGAATTCTGCCGTTACAATAAAGTATCAGCATATCACCTGAAAATACTTGCTTACTTGCAGATTTAAAACACTGTCATATGACTCTTCTGTTTTTTTGTTTTTGAACTTTTTCTCTGTTACTCTGACTATCCTGAAATTTTCTCTGTAGACCAGGCTAGTCTCAAACTCACAAAGATCTATCTGCCTATGTCCCCCAAGTGCTGGGTTTAAAGGTGTATGCCACCACTGTCAGGCTTAAAAACAAATTGTCCTTTTTTGAGGCAGGTTTCTCTGTCTAATCTTGCTGTCCTGAAACTTGCTATGTAGATCAGGCTGGCCTCAAACTTATAAGAGACCCAACTGCCTCTGCACAGTGCTAGGATAAAGGGATATTCCACCACCATCCATCAATTGCCCTTTATATATTTCAGGTTTTTTTTTGTTTTTTTTTTTTTAAAGATTTATTTATTATATGTAAGTACACTGTAGCTGTCTTCAGACACTCCAGAAGAGGGAGTCAGATCTCGTTATGGATGGTTGTGAGCCACCATGTGGTTGCTGGGATTTGAACTCTGGACCTTCGGAAGAGCAGTCGGGTGCTCTTACCCACTGAGCCATCTCACCAGCCCTATATTTCAGTTTTTAATACTTGTCATTTTAAATTATAATTGTAATACATTTTAATAACTGTTAAAGAGTAGTGGCTCATGCCTGAAATCTCAATACTTGGAGGCTGAGAGATGAGTACTTCTTCAAATTTAAAGCTATTCTGGGCAACAAAATATAGACTAAGACAGTGTCTAAAATAATGGTTCTCAACCTATGGGTCAAAATACCTTTTTGGTCACTAATAAACTATTCAGATATTTACATAATGATTCATAACAGCACCAAAATTAGTTATGAATAACAACAAAAATAATTTTATGGTTGGGGGTCATCACAACATGAGAAACTGCATTAGAAAGGCTGAGACTGATCTAAAACAAAAATACATATTACTCAATGTTTAATAAAGGCACAACTCATAAATGTTCTAAGAACAGTGGCACTTGATAGTTTCTCATATTTTGTTTTTAACTTCTCATTTTTAAAATGCTGTTGCAATTAGTTAAAAAATACCTGTTATTTCAATATTTGAAAACAGTTTACTAACATATAAATTGATATTACAAAGCACCTGAAAAATATATGCTACTTAAATAAACTAAAGAGCTCTGCAAGAGAACACTGGTTTGATTAGTGAAGCTCACAACCTTCACTAATTCCAGTTCCATAGGTCTGTCTCTTCTAAACTCCTTAGTAGAACCAGACACTCAAGTGGAATAGACCTACAAGCAGTAGAAACACTATACACATAAACTGAAAGTTCAAGGAAGTGGCTTAGCTAGTAAAAGGACTTGCCTCCAGCCCTGACATGATAGAAGAAGAAAACTGACTTCCACAATTTGTCCTATAACTTCCAGACATGAATATATACAAAATTATTAAATTTAAAAGAAGCCAGTTTTAGGAAAACAGGGCTTTAATCTTAGCAATGAGCAATGAGAAAGCAGAGAAAGTGATATTTCTGTCTGTGAGTTCTAGGACAAACAGGATCACACATAGTTGTTGTAGTCACTCCAAAAATACATTCAACACCAAGTCTTTTTTATAATATAAGAATTACTACTCTAAAAAAAAAAAAGAAATGCTAAGATATAGTTAAATAATTATATCTTTAAAAACCACGTCAGGCGTGGTGGTGCATGCCTTTAATCCCAGCACTCAGGAGGGAGAGACAGGCAGATTTCTGAGTTTGAGGCCAGCCTGGTCTACAAAGTGAGTTCCAGGACAGCCAGAGCTATACAGAGAAACCCTGTCTCCAAAAACCAAAAAAATAAAAAAAATTAAAAAATAAAAATAAAAACTAGACAAAATCATTTCTTTAAGCTTTTACCATGAAATCTTAAAAGAGTGTGGAGGTTAACATCAAATTTAAAATTACCCACTGTACACCAGAAACCTAGCAACCTACTAGTAAACAGAAATATGTTTCTATACATATCACCTGAAGAGTGTTTAAATCTTGGACTCAGTCCTTAAAGGCTAGGCTCACAACCAAACCAAACCAAAAATTATGTGTGCATAATATGCATATATATATATGTATATATATATATACATACATACATAAATTTATATATACACATATATGTTAAGAACACTATTAACTGTATAGCAACCAGAGCTATACTGAGAAACCCTGTCTCCAAAAACCAAAAAAGAATACTATTAATACTTCATTGGTGGTATGAAATTATCAAGTTTATAATCACTGATTTTCATTAGAACGGAAACTATATAATGGTAACAAGTATGTATGTCACAGATCTGTGCTTTTTTTGCTATGGTTTACAAGTATCTAAATATGTTACCTTTAAGAATTTTTTTTTTTTTTTTGAGACAGGGTATCTCTGTGTAGCCCTGGCTGTCCTGGAACTCACTCTGTAGACCAGACTGGCCTCAAACTCAGAAATCTGCCTGCCTCTGCCTCCCAAGTGCTGGGATTAAAGGCATGTGCCACCCCGCCCGGCTAAGAATCTTTTTTTAAAGGTTTAAAAAGACTTGATAATTCTCCTTTTAAGTAATGGGGAATACTTTTCATTAACCTGTACTTGCTAGGTTTAATATTTTCTTGGTAAAACTACCCTGTTTCCTTTCTAAAACTGTTTCATTTCCCCTCTCCTCCCTCTATTTCCCACCATCTTGATTGATACCAGCAGCCAATAACTAAATGACAATGCAAAGTTTCACAAAGGAAATGCCGTGTGCTCTCTCACTCTCTGGAAAATAAACTACAAGGAAGTAAAAAAAAAAAAAAATTAACATTCCAAACTGGAATTCAGTATTATTTCTGCATAGTATTACTACTGCATCGTAAAAAATTCTTTTTAAGTACGGAAACTCTTTATCTCCTTACCTATAACTTGTCCCTTATGGGAAAATAATAAAACGTGTGTATATCACAAGAGGCTGCAACAACCAAGCGTCTTCTCATAACTTGAGATGAGTAACTGGAGGATATAGCTGACCTCAGAAAAACTGCAAAATAAGCAGTGCTCTGGGCTGTATGCTGAGGCAGGGCCTCAAACTATCAGGAAAGTAAGCCAAGAAAGGAGAAACGGGGAAGGAAAAAAAAAGTTTCAAAGATCCCTAAAAGCTATAATGAGCACTTTCAGAGTAGGGAGAGGCTCCAGGCTTGGAACAGTGAAAAGCTTAGGAGAAAAATATAAGTAATTATGTTTAAACAGTTGCTGACCTTGTTCAACAGCGTCTTCATCTTGGCGCCATCTTTGCATCGGGTCAAGAACCCGAAGAAGCTGCTGTGGAAGAAATACATGGCTCTTGTTAATGATCACAGAAAGACATCAGTAAAAAATCTCCCAAAACATTGTTAACAGTGCTAGGCGAAAGCGAGTCGTCACCGCAAGCAAGATGCAGTCAGGCCTCCTGGAGAGTCTTTTGAACCCGGAGAGAGAAAGACAACCTGTAAGTATTAGCAGTGCGTACCTATCTAATCCACAAAGCGCCTTCTTCTCTTCGACTGTGAGACTGAAGGACCCCTCTTCGCCCTCGCCTCTAGCCTTTTCCGCCGCCATTTTCTTTTCCTCATTACCTAGGGCAGCAGTAGTGAGAGATAATCCGTAAGATTTCATGGAAACTGGCAAAGGAGAAAGCGGCAGAGGCTATCTGGTCACATTACCACGCAGATGGTGAACGCAAGAAGAACTCATTGTTGCAGAACCTAAGCGAAGTTCTTAGAATATCAAACTTCGCTAGCATCCGCATAAAGTTGTTATAATACCGTCAGTGTGAACCGCACGTAACGTCCATAACCTCTCCCTAAAGCCAGGCTTTCCAATGGAAGCAACCGTTTTATCCCACGTGACTTTTGTTGACTTGCGTCATCACCAGTGCAGCTAAACTTGCTACTTCGCTAGCTCGTGATGTCAGCCTAAGAGCTCTACCTACCGACCACAGTGAAATTAGTTTTAGGTATGCTTTGTAACTCTTTCTTATTCCACACTAGATATCCAGACCCTTTCATTTAATTGCTATACTGATCTCACAAGGAACAAAGAGCACTAAGAAAAAATACATCAAACATCGGTTTTTAGGGCACATGAAAGCCAATTAGAGACCAAATAGTTAAAAAAAAAAATTTTCCTCTTGCCTTACAGAACACCTTCTGTTAAGTTCCCAGAATCGGTGCTCCTTAATACTAATTCTAGCAAACTTTAAAATTAAGATCTTGAAGTAATGACACACACGTTGGGAAAACAAAATGTATTCAGCTAAAATTGAAATCATCCTCAATGAGTAACTGGGTCGTGTTTTTTTGTCACCACCATAGCTAAACTCATTAATTACCCATCCACTCAACCACATCAAACCAAAAAAACTTTATAAAAGTCACATGACTTTGTCCTTAAACAACAGATCATAGTGAATGAACAGTCCCTCACAAAGGTTATCCCTGCGGGGGCAAGGAGTGACGTGAGGGGGCGGGGGGGGGGGAAGGACGGGGGAATCCCTCATTGCATTTTGAAGATGCAGTAACCATTTGAGAACAATACCATTTCTTTTGACCTTTTGGTTGTTGTAGCTAAAATTTGTAAATATGATCCAACACTTTGTAAGAGGAGCATTCATTTATATATAATACAATAATAAAAAATATAATAAGACAAGTTCCAATTTTGCTGTTCTCAGGAGTTTTGAATTGACTTGTATTACCATTACTTACTGGGCCTGGACCTTCACAAGGAAACCTAGTTCCCCATCTCAGAAACCAGTATCACAAGTCTCCAACACAAATATTTATAAATCTAAGATGACCTTAAACTTGAATTGTATTGAAGACTGGCTAGCAAACACTACCTAATCCCTCTTCAAGTAAATTCCCTACCCCCAAACCAGGTCCACAAAACATGTCTAAGTCTTTTCAAAAGCTTCCATAACAAAATTCTAGGAAGCTTCTAAAACACTTTGCAGACCTGGAAGCCATAAGATGCAAAAAACAGGCAATCTGACTTATCTTTTACCCTTCTGCCAAAAGGTTTCAGAAACAATTAGACCTATTCTCCCCCTCCCTCCCTGCACCCAATTTAACTTGAAAAGCAGTTTCTGGGACTCCAGAAGCCTACACTACAAGAATTGATTCTCAGACGGTGTATAGCTTCTGCTACTTTACTCTCAGATACTAACTGCATGGTATGGTTAAGAGCACTGACTGCTCTTCCAGAGGTCCTGAGTTCAATTCCCACCACCAACATGGTGGTTCACAACCATCTGTAATGGGATCCAATGCCCTCTTCTGGGGTGTCTGAAAACAGTAACAGTGTACTCATATAAATAAAGTAACTCTTAAAAAAAAAAAAAGTCAGAGCCAGCCGTGGTGGTGCACGCCTTTAATCCCAGCACTTGGGAGGCAGAGGCAGGTGGATTTCTGAGTTTGAGGAAGCCTGGTCTACAGAGTGAGTTCCAGGACAGCCAGGGCTACACAGAAAAACTTTCTCTCAAAAACAAACAAACAAACAAACAAACAAACAAACAAAAAATCAGCTCTGGGAATTCTTTAAAGTTAATGTGTATGCTACACTTACCTAAGGACAAATAACTGCAGAATACTGGAGGTTGTGTTTTAGTTCAATAGCAAGGTTTGTTGCCCCAAGTGCTCAGGATATGCTTGATCACACACAGGTGAGAAATATGCAGACAGGAAGTCAGTGAGGATGTATGCTTACCCCTAATTGGACAAATATGGAAAGTTCATAGATTTGTAGAGGTTTCTTTGCATGATCACATGACTGATTTTAATTCAAAGCCATTTCTCTTGGAATCCTGGCATGAATGTAGTCAGTGTTGAACTTCCTAGTCAGTGTTAAATAAAGCTTGCTTTAGTTGGATATTGTGGAACAGGTCTTTAATATTTTATATATAGGCAGGCTTATTGGGAAGCTGCTCTTGGGCAAGTTCACTGGCCCCAATAACTGAGGCCAGGGAAGTTACCATGGAGAGAGAAAGCTCATGTACACAGAGAAGGGAGAAGAGAGAGAGAGAGATAGACAGAGAGAGAGAAAGAGGATAAGACAAGGTGGGGAGGAAGAGGAAGAAGAGGAGGAAAAGGAAAAGGAGGGGGACATGGGGGGGGGAGTCATTGTCCAAATGTCTGGATTATATAGGGAGAAGCTTCTGGGGGAAAGGTAGCCCAGCCTCTGACCTGAAAAGTTTAGGTTTGGAGACAGAATGCCAGGTTGGGACTGAGGGATGCTAGGAGAATCTGGAGGCCAGGACTGCTTTAATATGTAAAATATGTACCTCAGTCCCTTGTAAGGGTTGAAACTAAACAATCTTTCTCCTCAAAATTCTCAGGTTTAAACAGTTCTGAAGTAGTAGTAGTCCATCCTTTCATTCTCCTCTGCTGACTTTTTTCTTATTTTTTATTTTTTGGTTTTAAGGCATTTATTGTAGAAAGGCAAAGAGTGTGAGATAGTAGAGAAGCAGAAGGCAGCCATGACCACATAGAGAGAGCAAGGAAGGGGATGGGGAGAGAGGGGGAGCAGGGGAGCAAAAGAGCTAGAGAATAGAGGTAAGGGAGGGAGCAAGAGCTGACTTATTTCTTCCACTATTGTATCTGCTGAGTTCTGGGGTTGACAAATATTTGCCACAAAGAAATAATGGTGAATCCTTTCAAATTTCAGAACTCAGTAAGTAAAGCCAGAAAGATAATTGTCCAATGCAACCTACTCTACATAGAGAATCTTAAAACAGAAAAAGGTGTTTGATAATAAAAACCCTTTTAAATTACTCTTTGGGGGTTTAAGGACATTTCTCTGTTAAATATTAAAATTCTGCCATATTCCCTCAATCTTCATTTTGTAGCTCATAAATTTAACTTGACCTATTGTTTCTTGCCCTGAAAAAAAGTTGTTATACTTTTTCACTGAGCCTTGTGAACTTTGGAGGTCTCCTTGTCTCCTTGTCTCTATACATAGCCTATCAGCTTAAAGGCCAGACAGCACTGCTTTGTCTAGATAGCATAAATGTTGCAAATGTTATAAACATTGCAAATGTACCAAGTCCTTGTTTTTCCCATATAAAAATTGGTTCTGAGGAATGCCTTATTGAAGTTTTCGATCCCCACTCCTGACTAATCAGTCTAGGAATGTGTTCAATAAACCATTGATACATGACTGAGATTGGCTTCTGAGGGGTTTGTATGGCTATTACTGGACCCTAACAGTCTCAGTCACAGAGTATTCAAATATGATGGAATTGCAGGTAAAAATCCCTAACACTGACAGAAACTGCTTAATTTAAGAAAGCTAGCTGGGCGGTGGTGGCACATACATTTAATTCCAGCACTTGAGAGGCAGAGACAGGAGGATTTCTGAGTTCGAGGCCAGTCTGGTCTACAGAGTGAGTTCCAGGACAGCCAGAGCTATACAGAGAAACCCTGTCTCGAAAACCAAAGGGGGGAAAAAAAGAAAAAAAGAAATCTAGTTTATCATCTGGGTGTTATACATACCTTTAAGTCTAGCACTAAGGAGACAGAGGTGGAAATACATATGTGATTTTAAAGAGCCTGGTCAACATAATAGGGTCTAGAAATATAAATAAGACTTTACCCCTCATATTTTTTTTTTCTTCAGGAATCCAAATTCAAAATGATACTGTAAGAAACATTGAACTTTTATATCAAACTTAAGTTTATGATAAGAATTCAAATAATTTTATCTGGTCCCCCTACTAAGACATTTTTTTGCAAATGTTCAGTCTACCCTACTTAATGAAGTCTTTTTTTACACAAAGGGTGTGCTAAATTCTCAGAGTTAAAGTTAATTAAATGGCTGTTCTGATTTCATTTTTGTGTTTTGTTTTGTTTCTTTTTGTTTTGTTCTTCTCAAGACAGGGTTTTTCTGGGTAGCCCTAGCTGTCCTAGAACTCTCTGTAGACCAGAACACAGGAAAAAAAAAATCTGTGAGTCTCTGTTCTCAAATGCTGGGTTTAAAGGCATGCACTAAGAAATTGATGCTTTACCAGTATGTATATCTGTATGAGGGTGTTCGTTCCCCTGCAACTAGAATAACATACAGTTGTAAACTCTCATATAGTGCCACAGGCCCTCTGGTCCCTTGTGCCTGCGTAAGAAAGGGTCTCTAGAGTAGATGGGCAGAGATAAGATGTAGTGACAGACAGTCGAACACGGATAATGGTGTTGGATCTGAATGTATTGTTCTGGTTGAGCTTCAGACTTATATAACAACGAATTTTCAGAGGATACAAATCACAAAAAGACAAGATACACTGAAATTCACCAGTTACAGCAGAAAGGAATTTACAGGGACTAATTAAATGTTTACATTAGGGATAACAAGCCCTGCCTAGGATCAGCCTAATGTCAGGCAAGAAATTCACACTTTAAGGTTAAAAGCATCAGGGGGTTGTTAACTCTTGACAGGCCTTAAGAGTAATGTGCTATCACAGAGCTCTAAATTTTTAGGTCTAGTAAAACTTATCTTGTCTGGAGAGTTTCCCCTTATCAGGGTAGTATATCAACTATACTTGACATAGAATGTAGCCTGTAGTAAAAGATTTCTATCTCAGTGAGACTTTTAGTCTCTATCTACAGACAGCTGAGTAAATGACAGATGTTTATATTGTTTTATGATGGGGCTAATTAGTTACTGAATAGGTTAAGCTCCTTGCTGCTATCTGGAACCTAAGAACACTGGAAAAAGGCTTTAGCTATGTTAGAATACAGTCTTAAAAGGCATTTACTATAAGGTAATACTATATAGAGTGCACGTGAATCTATACACTAGATTAATGTGGTGGAAATTTGAATATAATGGGTTAGGGAAAGAGATGCCATAACTCTGGGAGGAAAATTTCCCTGGACTCTTATCCTCGTGAAACAGCTTCCAGGCTTTTCGCCTGACAAACCGATCCAAACTGGAGAGTTGGCTTTCGCCAGAATATTCAGGAGGAGAGTCCTAGAAATTCATTTCTCATGAGCAGCTTTTTGGCATTTCTGCCTCACAAGCTGACTCCACCAGAGTATCCTGACAATATAGGTGCTGAAAATTGAACTAGGATTCTCTGGAAGAGCAGCTAGTGCTCTTAATTGAACCACTGTTCCATCCCTGTGCTAATTCTGTTAAAAATAGCCAGTTTGTGAGAAGACTGAGAAGTTTGAGCCTTAGAGGAAAAAAAAAAAAAGTGCACTTGCTGCCCTGGGGTGCTTGTTTTTCTGAGTGTACTCCTTTGATCAAAAGCAAAGTTTGCCTTCTGGAACTAGTTCAAAGAGAGATATACTTGTCTATTGCAGCCCCAAAATTATTTCTAATACTATTTTGGGTGGTAACATTTACTATTATTATTGTTACTACATTTATTTATGTAAGGGAAAGTATATATGTGAGGGAAAATTATGCACTGGTTGAGGTCAGAGTACAACTACAAGTTTTGGTTCTGTCACTCTACCATGTAGGTTCAGAAAATTGACCTCACATCTTCAAGCTTGGATGTAAGTACTTTACTTCTTGATCTTATCAGCCCTGTATCTACTGTTGGTAGGGAAAAAAGAAATTTTAATAGCTAATGAGGCACTGAAAACATTTTTCTCTAAGCAGAAAAAAGTGCTAGTAATACATTTTCTTCATACTAAATAAGTGGGCATGGTTAAGTCTTAATGTTTACTTATTTTGATTTTCTTCTTTTTTTAAAGATTTATGTATTACTATACATAAGTATCTGTAGCTGTCTTCAGACACTCCAGAAGAGGGCATCAGATCTCATTACGGGTGTTTGTGAGCCACCATGTGGTTGCTGGGATTTGAACTCTGTACCTTTGGAAGAGCAGTCAGTGCTCTTACCCACTGAGCCATCTCACCAGCCCTTATTTTGATTTTCTTAAAGATCATATAGTCCTAGTTGGACTCAAACTTTATTTGGAACTATTCTAGTAATCATTCCAGGTCAACATGTTGAGAAGAAATGTGACTAGTGGGCCAGAATGATTTTTGAAAGGCTTTCAATGCTTACATTTTCATTTTATACTCTAAACTGCAAGCTGAAGGGGGTAAACTAGTGTTAAATCCTACCAAATGAGAGTAAAACACCATTATCCAAATTCTTTTACTTGAATTAATTGTTTACTATAGTTGAGTAGATTAACTTAGTTGAATGAATTTTCAGTCACACAGGACTATCTCCCTAAAGAAAGTTAAAAAAAAAAAAAAGCATCAAACAGAGGAAAAGGTAGGTTTTATATAATCCCAAAACCTGCAAGACTGGGGGTGGTGGTGAGGTTTGGGGATTTCTAGGAGAATTTTGGTTACTCGGAAGTTAGTAGGAACACTTCAAAATTATTTTGCAGAATATCTTGCCAGGGTGGAGGTAAGACAACAGGGGGCAGAACATGTCAAATTCCAGAAAATGGGTTAAGACCTGGTCAAATCCAAATTTTATGGAAAATGGGAATAAACTTATTTTTTAGGAGGAAGACTCTTTTCAGATCTCATTACAGAAGGTTGTGAACTACCATGTGGTTTCTGGGAATTGAACTCTGGACCTCTGGAAGAGGAAGCAGACCACTAAGCCATCTCTCCAGCCCAACAGGAAGACATTTAATCATAAAAAATAGAGTCAGGGTAGTCAAGGAAGGAGATTGGTAAGAGCAATAACTCATTGTTTCTGATGTTTTTCTGGGTAGCAAGTAAACTCATTCTTCTCAAACAGGCAAACAGGCTGTGTTTTGAGTGAATCACTAAGTAAATCAGTATCTAGTCATGGGTCTTTTTTATTTTTTTCTATTTTAATATCCAATGGTAATCATAATTATCCTGCATCAGTTTCCCAAATATTGTCATTACAGGCAGCTAAGCTTTGATACTTACATAATTTCATTTTAAAGTTACATTTTATTTCTTTTATGTGTGTGCCCTGTTTATTTTTCATTTTCAACTTGACCTCATCTGAAATTAACTAAAATCTAGAAATGGAAGGCACACCTGTGAGGGAGTTTTGCTTAATTTGAAGTAGGAAAATCCACTTCTAATTTGTTGGGAACAAACAAAAGAGACTTATTCTAAGTACTGTCATTTCATTTTCAGACTCCATTAAATCTTAGGAAGAAAACTGAATTAAAGGTCTCAGGTCTTAGGGAAGCTGAGGACTTCCCTATAAGCTGAACAGCTTCTGTTGTAATCAGACATCTCAAAGACAAATTCTCCATCTTGCTGTTAGGGCAAAACAATTTCACATGCAGCTGACCTGACTCTTTGAACGCTTATCACTCTGAGCTAGGGACATACTGTCTAGGAGAATGAATTAAGGACCTTGAAGCCAGGTGTCTGGATGAGGCCCAATCTTCAGTGACTACGCCCTTACTTAACCTATAATATCAAAAGACAATTAGATAATACTGAAGCTTCCCCAGACACCTGAGTTTGTGTTTCCATCCGATAAAACTTTTGTACAATCTCCCTTTGGGGACATGGTTCAGAACCCAAACTGGCCATTTCCCTGAGTGTTCAGAAAATAAAGCATTTTTATAGGATGGTATTTATAGGAGTTTAAGTTCTGGTAAGAATTCTGTTAAGTTTTATGACTCCTGATTCCCGGCAAGACGGAGCTACATGTTGAGACCTTATCTCAAAAGGGTGAAAAAAAAAAGATTAATAGTGAGAATGACAAAAAGAAGAGGAAAAGGAAGAGGAGGAAAAGGAGAAAGAGGAAGAGGACGAGGAGGAGGAAGAGGAGGAGAATTTTGCAAGCTTCTGTATTCTAGGTTATGTGACTTTTTTCACTCTTTGTTAGCTTTAAAATGAGCCTGCAAACTCACTTTGGTGTAACTTCCCCCACCCCCTCAGCCTGAAACCTGTTTGCTCAGGTTTCACTTTTTGCATGGGGTGGAGCCTGCCACGCCCACTGCTGTGTCTGGAGCCATACTCGTGGTCACCCTGCAACTGGACTCCAGGATTATTTGGCGGGAATCGGGTCACCCCCCCCCCACCCCCTCCATAACTGAGTGTCGGAATAGTAAAATTGAGCTTTGATCAGAATTTTGTCTTAGCTACATCTTTCTCTCGTCGGCCTAGCTCCCTCTTCTCTTCCAGGTTTCCAAGATGCCTTTCCAGACTAGAACCCAGACATGTGATCCGCTGGCTGGACACAACACTTTGGTGTCTCTTTATCTTGGTAATGGGAGACCCCAACATGCAGTGTAAGGCTCTGATGAGTCTTAGCTACCGGGACCCTCTGAGTGAACCACATGGAGCCAGGGATAGATTCAAAAGCAACATTCTGGGGTGGTCATCATGCACCTGAAGGAGAGGTGGTGACCTGGTGGCCTGTTTGGCGAGCTGGAGTTTTTATAGTTTCCAGCGACATAATAGAGCATTAGCAACTAGGCACAATATGATTGGCAGAACAGTGTGCCCTTTAAACTGATTGGTCTTTAGAGAATGAGGAAGTAGGGACTAATCAGCCTCTCCCTTCCAGAGGGGAGGGGGTGTCTACCTGCTCCATCAACCTCTCTCTTCTGGGAGGAGAGGGGTCTAGGCTATTTTGAGGTCGAATGGAATTTTCTAATAGTCTTTAGTTAGTTGACCTCTTCAGCAGAACTTCAACAAAATAAAACACTCTTTGCATTTACATACTATTTGAGTCCGGAGTATCATTCTTTGGCAAATTATGGACCTATACAGTATCATACATCAAACTATCTTAATTAAATATCTACAGGGATCTGAATATTTTCCTTATATATATTAATACATATAAATCAATTATTATAAATGGTAGCCTTTATTACTAAGTTTTTGCAATTTCAGAAATGGTATGATGTGATGTTTTCAAGAAAAATGTATTTTTCAGCTTCTTTTGTTGAATGACAAATTCCTGGGGAGACATGAAAACCATTTATTTCTTCCATATAGAGGACTGGTGTCAAATCAAATTATGGATACTACCAAAGTCTAACCTAGTGAACCAAGGAAATCTGTGTCTGGCTGAATGCCTCTATCCTTTCTGTCATGATAATAATTTATTAAGCCTCTGAAACTGTAAGCTAGCACCAATTAAATGTTTTTCTTTATAAGGTCATGCAGTCTCTTCACAGTCAATAAAATACTAAGATACAATCAAAGGCCAACTTGGTTAACCAAAGAATTTTGTTGAGGTTACTTATAAGAATATGGGTGAGGGGTTACTTACAGGAGCAGAAATGAGTCTTGAACTGAATCACCAAAATACCATCCCAGTGTGTTATAATGTCTTCTGAAAGCTAGAAATTTGGATTACATTGCACAATTTGCAGGCAGCTCAACAGGTCACAGAATATCTTTTTGAGATCTAAGCCTCTTCTAACATTAAAGACTCAGCAGTTGTGAGGATCTTTTAGGAAAGTTAATTTCTCTAAAAGCTTGGTTAAATTCTTTATGCAGTTCACAGTCTAAGAGTATCTCTCAGCAATCCTTATTGCTTACATACACTCTTGGAAGAGAGAGAAGCCTTGTAAATTCAGAACCTTTGTAAAGCTAATATTGAGTTCTTTACTTTCTAAACTTGAGAAATTTCCTGCAGGATGAAAATGTTCACCTTCCCTTGGAAGATCTTACAGTTTTACATCCCTGTAAGCATCCTGTTGTCTTAAAGAACTGGAAGAATTTAAATCTCAGAATATACTGTTGTGTTTAGTAAAAAGATAAGGAGAAACAGAATATGTTTGGTGAATGTGTAGTCAGGTGTGGAGAAGGGGTGCCTCAGCAGGCTCATGCTGAGGCATCCCTTCCCCCAGTGACCAGCCATACAATGATATAGTATAGAATAGAGTTTATTTAGGGTATTGGGAGGGGAATTGAGGGGGTAATAGAGGCAGAGCAAGTTGGGAGGGGGGAGAGAAGTAGAGGAGGCTGTCCTTGAGCACATAGAGATGGGGGGGAGGGGGAGAATAGAGAGAGGGGGGAAGGGGCAAGAAGACAGAGCAGGAGCAAGAAGGAAAGAGAGCAAGAGAGAGGAGGAGGCAAGCAGCCCCTTTGATAATGAGTCAGACACACCTGGTTGTAGCCAGATAACTGTGGGACAGAGCTAAGACAAAATGCTAACATAGGCTACTCCCATGTTTTAGAGTTCAAAATCACCAGAAAAAGACCAAGACTCACTATAAAATGAGTTTCACTAGATATAGCAATAGCAAAAATTTACTTCTTTCACTAGTCTAGTCTTCAAATACCTGACACAGGAGAAGGACAAATTATAATCTAAATGGTATATATACACATATCAATTAAAATGACAGAGACTAGTCCATAGTCCATTACCTAGACAATTGTCCCAGGCTCCTGCAGTTTCCTTGGGTACTGTGAGCAGAGGCAGTCTTTGGCCCTCAAACCCAGAAGATGAATAGACTTTTTCTGCAGAGGGGTACATGGGTGAGATCAACTTCACCTTCTCATAGGCAACATAGAACAATTAATTCTCCAGGTGTCTTGTTTGGCTACAGCTCAGGTCAGGCCCTAGTAGTTGGTAAGGCAGTCTTGTCCAGTAGCACCTGGATACCACAATCCAGGTGGTTTTCTTGGAGATCTTGAGATGGAGGGATTACTGCTAGGATTGGGGGAATCTCTGTATATCATGATAAGTTTAAGAATCATAAATGCCATACTTAGTAGGTCTCTGAAGTGCCTGAGGACCATCTGTATAAAATATAATTGAGGGCTAGAGAGATGGTTCCGTGGTTAAGAGCACTGACTGCTCTTCCAAAGGTCCTGAGTTCAATCCCCAGCAACCACATGGTGGCTCACAACCATCTATAATGAGATCTGATACCCTCTTCTGGTGTGTCTGAAAACAGCTACAGTGTACTCATATATATAAAATATGTAAATCTTAAATAAAAATAGAATAGAATAGAATAGAATAGAATAGAATAGAATAGAATAGAATAGAATAGAATAGAATAGAATAGATAAACTTTGCTTGTTTCTAAGTTACCTTTCCTAGGCTTAAACTTGAAAACATATGCAGGTGGGTAAATAAGACTTATTCCTGTCAGGTTTGAGCTTTTTAAAAAAAAAATAACAATTTTGAACTGAAACTAAGAATGTGTGTGTTTTTGACTGCTTCTGCCTCCTGAGATTAAAGGTGTGTGCCACCACTGCCCAACTCACTTGCCCTTGCCAGTTCTTATATATAAGTGGTACCTTTATATTATGGTCATATTAATATTTCAAGATTCAAAAAGCCTACACTTATGGGGTGTGGAGACTGCTCACTAGCAGGTTGCCAAAAAGAGATACTTGTCTCTATAACACCTAAATTAGTTTCTAAAATAGCTGTCCCCTCTGCATGTTATCTCTATCAAATAAAAGACTACTGATGATGTTGGCCAGAAATTTACATAGGATGCACATATTGGTCTTGTAGGACACTTAAAGCATATTCAGGAGAAGAATTAACTTTTGTGTGGAATGGGGAAATTTTTAAACTCTAATTCAGGATCTATAATGCCTAAGATGGAAGAGAGGAGTCACTTGCATGCTCTACTGCAGTATTTACGACCATCAGAAATGATCAAAATATAGAAGGCTATCCCATCCCTCAACTCTCAGATATAGAAAAGTTAGAAGTGGTGTAAAATCTCCTCAAAAGTCCTTACATCTGTAACATCACCCTTCTGAGACAATATTGACCCCATTTCTCTGTCTTCTTAGTCACTCCAACAGATTTTAACCTTGTTTCCAGCTTTAACCCCCATGTATCAGTTATTAGCACTTTGATGAGTGCTATTTTGGAGAGTGTTGATTGTATGTCCCTCCTGGGTGAAATTTAAGAGCACCATTTGAGCCTTGCCCATTGACTTACTAGACTTTCTCACCTTATCCCTGTTATAAACCAAATATTACTACCACCTCCTTTATGGTATTCAGAGTGCTTTAATTTCTCTGGAACACACTTGGTAGCATATTGGATTTCTCAGACTGCAACAATACTTTACCACCACCCAATGCTTTGATTCTCTCAGACTGCAATATTACTTTACTACCACCAAATGCCTTGATTCTCTGCAGAATTCAAGTTTACTGCTTGTACCTCCTGGTGGTCAGGGACCTGCTCCTTGATGTTCATTTTCACAAAATTAGGGGTGGTACTTGGCAAAGAATCTGGTTTCCCTCACAGGGTTTATAGCAGCACTGCATTGTGGTTCAGGCCCTGTTTATTGTAGTCCTGTAGATAACTGCTAGTGTTGTTACTGGGACAAGAGGACTGAATACTTCTCTAACCAGTTTTACTCTTAGTTTATCCAGGATCACCAAAAGGGTGACTTAAACCATTCTTATCTTTTGAGGCCAAATAGACTCATTGGCTGACAGTACTACAAAATCAGTGAGGATTAGATTTACTAACAACAGAAAGATGGTATTTGACTCTTCCTCAGAGAGGATTGTTGCTTGTTTTTGTCAACCAGTAAGGCAAAAGACAACTCCAGATGGATCTCCAAAATGTAAGAAACATCTTGATGCCTCTGGCTGGTGGATTATTGACAGTTCAATATGGAATTGGATACTACCTTTCCCCTCCCTTCCGCTCCCCTTTCCTCCCCCTTTCCCGTGCCCCTTCCCTCCCCTCCCCCCTCCCCTTCCCTTTCCTCTTTTCTTTTCCTTTCCTTTTCTCTTTCCTTTCCTCTCTTTTCTTTTCACGTTGCCTTTTCTTTTAACTTCTCCCTTTCTTTTTTTTTTTTTTTTTTTTAAATTTGTTTATTTATTATATGTAAGTACACTGTAGTTGTCTTCAGATACACCAGAAGAGGGCATCAGATGTCATTACGGGTGGTTGTGAGCCACCATGTGGTTGCTGGGATTTGAACTTCGGACCTTCGGAAGAGCAGTCGGGTGCTCTTACCCACTGAGCCATCTCACCAGCCCAACTTCTCCCTTTCTTAATCCTACCATTCACACTCTCCCTTACAAACTTCTTGCCTAGATTTCTTCAACAATGCATGCAAAAGATTTTTAAGCAGATAACTATTAGATCAGAGGCCTACATCCTGTTTAGTCTTTGATGGTGAAGATCAAGTTTGCTTCATGTCCTTCCATACATCAGGAAATAGTTTAAAGATAACACCTTCTCCTTTCCCAACCCTTGTTTGTTCATTAATACCAAAAAAAAAAAAAAAAAAAAAAGTGGGGAACACAGGGTTAAAAAAAATTCTGAATTCAAAAAACCCACTAATCCTTGAGCTCACCACATGGTCAGAACTTGAAGATTGAACCTCTGTACATGCTATCACACTGACTTCATATGTGCATCAGTATTGTTATGTTTAGATTTCCCTGGAGTCATTCATTCCCCCTGAATCTTTAGGATTCTTAGAATCTTTCCACTTCTTCACATGGAGAAGCTTTGGGTAAAGACATACCTTTTAGGTCTGAATGCTCCAAAATTTCTCACATTATTGTTAAGTTGTGGATTAATTGTTAGTTTCCATTTACTGTAAGAAAATTCTCTGATAATAGCTGAATGATGCACTAATCTATGGATATAAAAACAAAAATATTAGAAGTAACTGGATTGCTGTTTCTTTAGCAGAACACCAGAATTGAGCCTCTCTAGTCTCATGTTCTTGAGGGGGAAACCTTTAATCCCAGCACTTGGGAGGCAGAGGAAGGCGGATTTCTGAGTTCGAGGCCAGCCTGGTAAACAGATTGAGTTCCAGGACAGCCAGGATTTATGCAGAGAAACCCTGTCTCAAAAAAGTGTGGTAAATGCACAAATGTGCAATCTGAGAGTATAGGAGCATGATAGCTACATGCAACCAGCCTCTTCTATAGAGTCCTAAAACACTCCATGTTCCACAGCAAGGCTATGTAGAACACTAAAATGTGGGTTGATGAGTTAGCTTTCGTAGGTAAAGGTACTTGTTAACAGTGTGAGGCTTTTGAGGTTGATCATTAGGGCACAAACTGTAGAAAACTTCCCCCAATAAATAAAGTTAAAGAAAATCTAGAGACAGAATACAGGACAGTGAGTATAGGTAAACTACAGAAATGGTGGTAGTACTGGCCCTGGGGTAGTACTGGGCCTTTTAATTTAATCTTAGCACCTGAGGCAGAGACAATTGGATCATTCTGAGTTCAAGTTAGGCAGAACTACACTGCAACTTTTAGTCAGCAAAAGCTACAGTGAAACCATATCTTAAACAAAACAAAATGATAATTAAAAAAACATTGCTGGATGTGATCACCAGCAATGTGTTTTGTTTACAAAAACTAAAGAATTGGATAATAATTTTTCTTCAGTACTTTGTATCAAAATGCATAAAAGATCATGTATGTTGTGTATGCAAACTTTTAAAATATTAATTAATTATATGTAAGTATACTGTAGCTGTCTTCAGACACTCCAGAAGAGGGCATCAGATTTCGTTATGGATGGTTGTGATGGATGTGTTATGGGGTTGCTGGGACTTGAACTCAGGACCTCTGGAGGAGCTGGCTCTCTTAACCGCTGAGCCATCTCACCAGCCCCAGTAAACCTTTTACAGATGTCATCATTCACAACGAAAATCTCATTTGTTTACTCGTTAACTTTGTGCCACTTTCACTTCTTTTGTTTTGTATTTTCAAGACAGGGTTTCTCTGTATAGCACCAGCTGTCCTGGAACTCAGGTTGTAGACGAGGCTGGCCTCGAACTCAGAAATTCGCCTGCCTTTGCCTTCCCAGTGCTGGGATCAAAGGCGTGCGCAACCACCGCCCGGCTTCACTTTCACTTCTTATTCAAGTATTTAAGCAAACATATACATAACAGTGTACTTTACAAATACCTTCTTTTATTAACTAAAAAGCAAACACATACATAACAGTGTACTTTACAAATACCTTCTTTTATTAACTAAAAATGAGATTTCCAACAGTTCAAGCATGCAAGTTCACAAGAACATTAAGTCACAAGTTACAGTAAACATTTTGCTATACTTTTTATTTTAATAAAATGAGAATAGATCAGACATATGCAGTGCTAGCACCTAATACTAATACAATAAAGCAATTACTAACTTTATAGAAACTTAAAGTTCCATGTCTACAGTCAGCAAATTTAGTGTATTATTTACTGAAAGTATTGCTGGCTGATAAACTGAATGTAAAACATCACTGATTATGGCAATACAAAGATATAACCACATGTTTGAAGATTATAAATATGCCAGACAGTTACAATACTGAACAAATAGATCATGTAAGTAAGGTAAATTCAAACAAACTGAGAAAATTTTTAGTTTTCACTAATATCTTAAATACATCAAAACCTTGGCATGTTTTAAATTTTCATTATTCCAATTGCCTTTCATTTTGTCAAAAGAAAAAAAGAAAAATAGTGTAGCTACATCACTAATACTGGGTTAGATCAATTTGACTCAAGTTTAGTAGAACTTAACATTAAAAAGCTCACATTACCCAAAATATACTATTTCACATACAGTGACAATCAAATACCAGTGTTTTTTTTAATACTGTCTTTTGGTCAAGTTTCTTTAAGCTTTCAAAGAATCATTTTTAGGCTTACAAAAATAAATATTTGTCAAAATGTTCAATAAATATTACACAACCTAGCAGCAAAAAGTCTGTTATGTGCAAATAGTTTTTCTTTCTTTTTTTTCTTTTTCTTTTTTTTCTTTTTTTTGGTTTTTTGAGACAAGGTTTCTCTGTAGAGCCCTAGCTGTCCTGGAACTCACTATGCAGAACAGGCTGGCCACAAATTCAGAAATCCACCTGCCTCTGCCTCCTGAGTGCTGCAATTAAAGGCGTGTGCCACCACTTCAGGCTGCAAATAGTTTTTCTTAACTATCATTCTATGGTCCATGGAAAATTTTCTGAACCAAGTTCTTGACACACTGTAATCAACAATATCCAATTGGAACTTCAAGGACTTGTACATAAGATACACATATAAAATTCTCTTCATGTGCAATAAAATAAGTACTTTGTAAAAAGTTATGGGCAATGTACAGTCTAAACTTCTATAATTGAAATAGCACCGTAACAAATGACCTTGATAATACTGTCAAGTACACCTACTTTAAAATTTTAATACAAGGCACAATACACTTGAAAATCTATTGCACTTTTAGAAAAATTTATCAACTTATAGTATTTTTAAGGACTTACGTTTTTAAATTTATTGTATTCTTTCCAGGAAATTCTCAAAGGAAAAGGCATTTTTTGTGAGGGACAATCATTTTTGGCCAATTAAAATATGACTATAATACAATGGAAACCTATGCAACGAAAATAGATGAAAACTGCACTGTACTGACCATCATGTATAATTAGTACATAAATCCAACCTGTGAGATCTCAGCAATTTCAATTTTTTATTCTTATATTTACATAGTATGTATGTAAGCCTTTTTTATTTTATTTTATTTTATTTTTACATTTCAACATAGTTGTTACAGAAAAACCTGACTGTGTAAAAGTAAAGCCTGCTGCTGCATAATCTGTTCATACTCTCTTGACCAAAAAACACCAACACTAGCATGCATTAAAGACCAGAATTAACAAAGCTTTAATAAGGTCTGGTCATTGCCATAGTCACCTAGTAATTTACCATTTTTTATGCATGGCAGGCATTAAATATACCTAAACTTTATATCCCAAATTCTTCACCAAAATTTTAAACTTTCATGTAGGAGTATGCCAATATAAATTACTTAAAACAGTAAATGAGGAATCACTGTAGTTATCTGCATTAGTGCTTTTGAAAATAAAGGATATAACCATATATAATCATATATTTAATACTTTAAGGTTCTAAGTGTCAATGCAGGATATAGTGAGCAGTTCAGAACTTTAGTTTTGTATGTCTGCCACATTACAAACTTAAAAAAGAAGTTTTACCAACAACTCTGCATATACCAAAAATTTATTATCCAGGATAAGTTCATTCACCATCATACTTAGCAATGAATTGATTCCTATTAAGGTGTATTACACTTGTGTGCCAAGGTTTGCTTGTAGCCAAAATTCAATTAACTTATTAAAACAATTTATATCTTGAGCATTATTGAGACAACAGGACATTAAATAAGTTGTTTAAAGTTAAAAGTCATAGTACATTAACAAATGATCCTCACTCACAAATTATAAATGCTGTTTAGGGTACAACCAAGCAGGAAGTGAATTAATCCAGTTACAAAAATTTTTCTCATCAACTTTGAATAGGGCTACAGGTTGTTGCTTAATTTCTTGTGACTTTGAGCTCTCATGAACTTTTAGAAGAATCACAGCTGGTAATGTACTGCAAGTTCTTGAAGCTACACAATACAGTCTGGCTAAGTTACATGTGGTTTCCATATTAGCTGTATGAAATAATGATACAAATTCAATTGCCCCACCAGTCAACTGCCTGGGAGTTATAATTTCCTCCATAACCATCATTATTGTAGAAACCTCCATAGCCACCTATCAAGGAAAAAAATTTATTTACTGTTACCATTATTCTATATAAAATAAGAAAAAAAGTCTCACTGTATAGCATTATTTTTTCTTATAATTTATCATGAAAACATCATTAAGAGCAAGAAACAAAAAAAAAATCTCTTCTACTCTGAAAAAACAAACAAACAAACAAACAAACAAACAAAAAACAACCACAAAAATTTACCTCCACCAAATCCTCTGTTGTGGCTACTACCACTACTTCGGCTGCTATTGGCACGGTTACTATTAAATCCAGCATTTGCAGAACCACTGCTCTGTCGATAGTCTCTGGCTCCAAATCCTCCACTGAATCTGCTATTGCAAGAAAAAAACAATGATATCCAATTAAAATAACAATTCTGTTAACTCTAAACAAACTATAATAATGAAAAGCTCAAAACAATGCTTACCTTTTAGAACGTCCACGGCTACTTCCCTTGTAGTGGTGTTCATAAGCCATACTTTCCAACCAAGAAGGCACTTCTTGTTTAGCCTCAACAAGGAGATCTAACAAATCTTTTGTGATGTTCAAATTCCTCTCATTGAAAAAAGAGGTGGCAAGTCCTAAAAAGTTTTTTAAAATATGTAAGGTCTATGTTTCCACAAAGTAGTTTCCTATTGTTTTCTTTCCCATACAGTGAAGTAATAGAAAATACTGTAACATATATAAAATCACTAAATATAAGAGTTAAAAACCTTTGTTATTGATATAAAATATCTTTTTTCCCCAACCCCTCTTTCTTTTTTGGAGGCTGGGTCTCTTCATATATCTCTGGTTGGCTATCCACTATGTAGACCATGGGGCCTAGAACACGTAGAGATCCAACTGCTTCTGTATCCCAAATTCTGGGATTAAAGTCTTGTTCCACTAAGACAAACCTTCAGTTTCTTTTTAAAACAAATAAAAAATTAAGGTTCTTTAGTTTTTGAGATTACTTAGGCTGGTTTTGGAACAAGAATCTCTTGTCTCTGCTTTCTTTCTTCTTTTTTTTTTTGGTGGTTTTTCGAGACAGGGTTTCTCTGTATAGCCCTGGAACTTTGTGCTGCAAGCCAGTAATTTAAAAAACCTGCTATAGTTTAAGTAATTTAAAAAACCTGCTATAGTTTAAGGTCACCTGAGGAACAGAACAAGACCTTGGCCCAAAATAAAACCAAAAACCTAAACTCAAAGCCAAAACCTTTTAAACACCTTTGTTAATATATCCATTCCAAAAAAAAAAAAAAAAAAAAAATCAGTGAAATGGGCCTAAGCCTAATGATCTGAATTCAACCCATATAATAGAAAGAACCATTTCCTATCAGTTGTCCTCTGATCTTCTGAAAGGTATACTACTGTAACATGTGCATAGATATCTACACATAAACAAACATAGAGGGAGCAAAAATTCAGTTCCAGTGATAAAGGGCTTTGAGGTCCCAAGATCCAGGGGAAAAGGAACAACATTAAAGGTTTACCAAGGTTTCCTACACGTCCTGTGCGGCCAATTCGATGCACATATTCTTCAATATCGCTTGGCAAATCAAAATTGATAACATGTTTCACATTTGAAATGTCTAGACCTCTTGCTGCCACCTGAAAAATAATACTAATTAAAATTAAGTAACAGTCAGACTAAATAACTAAAAATTAAAATATACATACAGCTGTAGCCACTAAAATTGGCTTTCGCCCTGAGCGAAACTGGTGAAGGGCCTCCTCTCGATCTTTCTGTGATCTGTCTCCATGAATACTAGTACACGCATATCTTTCTTGAAATAAGAAGTTCTCCAGCGAATCTGCACCCTTTTTAGTCTCCACAAATACTAAAGTCAATGAATCCTTCCCTGAAAAATTACAAGGTTTTGTTTATTAACAATAACTTGATACCACTGCTTATTCTAACATTTAATAAGCTTAGTGATTTGGGAAAGATTGTTCAGTGAGAGGAGGGTATACACATACACCATATGTAGAACCCAGAATAGGAGGATTTGCAAGGCTGACTGGATAATCGATCTGAACTTCTAAGCTTCAGGTTCACTCAGAGACTGTCTCAGCAAATGAAGAAGATACCCAAATATATATACAGACAGAGACACACACAAAACCACACATACAGAAAAAAATGGTGCTATAAAGTAATACTGGGAACTAAAGACAAATTTTACAGGCATTTTCATTTTATTAAATACAGGATTCATAATTTTACCTGTTGCATTTAAGAGATCAAGTAAAAATGACCGTTTGTCTAGTTCTTCAACCCATACTACTTTCTGTGTGATGTTCTCAGAAGTAGATCCTACTCTGCCTACAGCCAGAAAGATATATTCATCTAAAAAGTCACGAGCAAGCATCTGAAAATGAAAAGAAAAATAAAACCCAAAAACTTAAATTATCTATGTAATACATAAATCACCAAAATTTATTTAAAATGTTCTAAAATAAAATTGTAACAAATAGTACCTGTATCTCCTTAGGAAAAGTAGCACTAAACATCATAGTGTGACGAACCCCCTTTGGTGGCATTGTGTCCTGCTCAACTATACGACGTATTTGAGGTTCAAATCCCATATCCAGCATCCTATCAGCTTCATCCAATACTAAGTATCTATTAATAAAAAGTATTAGATTCTTATTGGGTTCTATATTTAACTGTTGGGTAAATTATTCTATTAATTATTATAAGGGAAGGAAAAAGAAAGAAAAGAAGAAAAAGACAAGTAAACCACACTCGTTCAACATTGTGATTCTGAAAAGTCATACACAATCATTAAAACTATGACAGTATAAGAATACATCCATTATCTCAGAAATGGGAAGGATAAGGGTGGACAATTACTCTGAGGTCTAGCTCGGACTACATGAAGAGGTCCCATTTAATGAGCCTAATAGTATGAAGAATTTTTACATGAAAGACCAGTATACCACAGCATATATACACAAGGCCTATTATATATATAGAAGACTTATTTCTCTTATCAAAATTAACATACTTGCAGAAATCTAATCCAATCTTTCCTCTTTCCATCATGTCCACTAGACGTCCTGGTGTGGCAACTAACAAGTGGCATCCACGTTCTAAGTCCCGAATCTGCTGAACAGTATCAGCACCACCATACACTACACAAGGACGGACTCTAGATCGGTATGAAAACTATAAGCAAAAAATTATTAGTTACAGAAACACTGAAATTAAGAAAAAGACCAAATTATTAAAGGCTATGCTTACTTTTCTGGCTTCCTCATAGATCTGCACAGCCAATTCTCTTGTTGGGGCTAACACCAAGGAGATTGGGTATTGTTTACGGCGACCATATCTTCCATTTTCCTAAGAGTTAAGTATAATTTTAGTGTCTATTATCCAAAATTTTACCTGTTATATTTGTAAATTGTTTAATTTTCTGTGCATGAATGTTTTGCCTGCATGGATGTAGGTGCACTGTGTATATATTCTGGCAAAAGCCAGAAAGTACCCTGGAGTTACAGACATTTGTGAGGAGCCACATGAATGCTGGGAATCAAACCCCAATACTCTGCTCTCCAGTTACAACTTATTTTTTAAAGTTAACCAAACCACAGTGCCACATGTAATTTAAGAATTATTTGAACTGGAAACACACAAATGTCTCCAATTCCTATTTAATGTTCTCTTCTACCTTCTGAGGACACTGCATGCACACTGTTTATAAGTATACACACAAAGAAAACACCAGGACACAAAAATTAAAAACTGTCACCTTCATAGCCTTCAAAGCCTCTCCTGGACCATCTGTATAAATCTGACTGAGAATGGGTAGTAGAAATGCAGCAGTTTTTCCAGACCCTGTTTAGAAAAACCTGGATTATTAACTTTGAAAAATTAAGAAATGATAAAGTACTAGGCATACTGGCATATATATGTAATCTCAGCACATCAAGTTTAATCATTCTCATCTACCTAGTAAGCCTAAGGTCATCCTGGTCTATGACTATGTGAAGCAAGGTCTCAAAAGGTATCAAGACAAATAGTCTAGAGGCAAGCAGATCTCTATGAATGAGGCCAACCTTATCTACATAGTCAGACTTTGTCTCAAATAACAAAAATAGATAAATAAAATGATAATGTTAATGTGAAAAAAATGTCTTTTTCAATCTCCAGTTACCTATGCTCCCAAAGCCAGAGCTGTTATTTATGTGAAGAAACAACTCTCTGTGTGAGAGACAGTGCCTCTCTACATAACCTTAGCAGTCTTGGAACTCATTATATAGACCAAACTTGAATTCACTGAGATCCACCTGTCAGTATTAAAGGAAAGCACCACCACACCTGAAAAGCTTTTTTTTTTAAAGCATCAAATGCTGGACTTAAACAAAAAAACAAAAAAACCCTAAATCAAGGCTTGTGTGTTAACTCCTTAAGGGACGTAATTTCATTTAAAAATATATCACATTTCATACAATCAAGATATACATTGGTCTGTAAAGTACACTTGAGCAAACACACATGAAATTTTTATTCTTTCAAGTGGTATCAAATTCTGATATAGGATTACATATAACATGATTCTCCAATCCAAGGAGAATGGGGTACTTTTTAAAACTTACATATGTCTTCCCTTTAAGTGCTAATTTTATTTCTACTATAGCACAATAGCTCTTTTCCTAGTACAATATTAGCAGGCTGACAACTAGATACAGGTTTCTAAAGAGACCCTGAAAATGTACCAGTAAAATCATCTGTGGTGATTTGAATAAGATTGGCCCCATAGGCTTATTATATAATTGACTTCTTAATCACCAGGAGTGGCACTGTTTGCAGGATTAAAGTAGTAGAAGTTATGGCAATGTTGAAAAATATGTGTAATTGGGAGTGGGCATTAAGGTTTCAAAAGCCCATCATCACATGCTCTTTCTTTCTTTCTTTCTTTCTTTCTTTCTTTCTTTCTTTCTTTCTTTCTTTCTTTCTTTCTTTCTTTCTTTCTTTCTCTTTGTTTTGTTTTTTGTTTTGTTTTGTTTTGTTTTTTTTTTGGCTCTTTTCAGTTTATTGCATGAAGGAGTTACACTAGTCCAAGTTAAAAGCGGACCCCAAATGATTACATTATACAAGCTGTGAGGTTTTTAAACTTGTGGCAAGGGACAGAAGGGAAATTCTACTCATTGCAAGGAAATCCGCACTTAAGCTTCAGAGAGCCAGAAGCACTTAAAACCCATGAACCATCAGCTGATCATCCTTAGCCAGTCCAATCTCTATCAGGAACTGGTGTATGTTCTTACACTATCACCCTGTACCTGAATTACTTCTCTATATTCTGGATGCTCAATTACAGTACCATTGCAGGCAAATTTCTTCTTAAACGCCTTCACTAGTTTCTTTTAATCGTATTCATCAGTGATCCCTTGGACAGTTGTAAGGGTCTTCCTGCCGTTTCTCTGTTGAATTCTTACATGGATATAATCCTCAGTGCCAGCAGGAAGCATGTCATCACCCTTACTTGCATCAGCAAAGGGGTCGAAAGAGTTGAGGTTCAGGATAGTGGACATACAATACGAGATACGATTCCGAGGGGGCTTGCGGGGTAGGCAGCTGAGTCCTCGAAGGTGGCTCAGTGACTGGGGCCTTTCTCTCTCTCTCTCTCTCTCTCTCTCTCTCTCTCTCTCTCTCTCTCTCTCTCTCTCTCGTTTTGTTTTTCGAGACAGGGTTTCTCTGTGTAGCCCTGGCTGTCCTGGAACTCACTTTGTAGACCAGGCTGGCCTTGAACTCAGAAATCCGCCTGCTTCTGCCTCCCAAGTGCTGGGATTATAGGTGTGTGCCACCACTGCCCGGCTCTCCTGTGAGCCTGCGCTCACTCTCGATCTCCCCCTCTCCTCCTCTTCCTCCCTCAGCCTCCCACTCCTCCCTCTTCCTCTCTCTGCTTTCAGATTAGGATCTGGAAGCTCTGAGCTACTCTAGGAACTTCCCAAATACCTGCCACCATGCTTTCTGCCATGATAATGAACTAAACCTCTGAAACTATAAGCAAGCTCATAAATAAAACACTTTCTCTTATAAGAGTTGCTATGTTCACTGACTATGGTGGAAAGTTTTTAATCTCAGGAACTAGGTTTCAGAGACAAGTAGATCTCTCAAAGTTCAAAGACAGCCTCATCTACAATTCTAGTCAGGATATATGGGTGAGAGCTTGTCTTACAAAACCAAGGGGAACAAAAGAGTTGCTGTGGTCATGGTGTCTCATCACAGTACTAAGCAGTGACTCAGACCCAAAAGTAAAAATAGTTCTCAGCTATTTTTATGTATTCCATACTTTCATATAGAATATACTACTGTTAAAACAATCTTTGTTATTTATAAAATGATCTTACCTGTTTGAGCACAAGCCATTAAGTCCCTTTTTTCTTTAATAATTGGAATAGCATGTTTTTGCACTGGAGTAGGACGAGTGTAACGAGTAAGTTCAATGTTCCCCATGATAATTTCTCCCATCTCAATATCACTGAACTGTAAAAGAAAGTCAAGTAACATAAAAACAAAAACTGGTTGCTACATTAATCTAGTAACAAATACTATAAATGAATTTAAGAGCTGTTCTCATTCTTCATGTTATGTTTTAAGAAAAATAAACTCCATTGAAAGAAATTATGGTTTTTGATGTTTGGTGTATTTTCTATGCTGGAGTTATTCATTAGAGTTACTTTTAAGAGATTATTTACAAGAGTTCCCTAAAGAGTAAGACAAAGCCTAAAAAAATAGAGCATTAGCTTTTGCATTGGACCTGAGTTCAATTCTCAGAACCAACGTCGTGGCTTACAACCATCTATAATGCCAGTTCCAGGAGAGACAATGCCTTCTTCTGCCTACTACCAGCACCAGACATATAGTTAGAAAATACACACACACACAAGCAAACACTCATACACATATAAAAGTTGCCAGGCATGGTGGTGCATGCCTGTAATCCCACAACTAGAGAATCAGAAATGGGGATTTACAACAGACAAGGCTAGCCTTGCCTCAAAAAACAAAACAAAAAAACAACAACAACAAAAACAAGAGAGCGAGAGAGGTAGGAAATGGACAAAAGAGAACTAGTAGAATGCAAGTTATCTGATAGGGAAGAAATATAGAAAAGAGGTCAGTAAACTAACAATATTTATGTCCGAAAAAAGCAACAGTCTAACATACTATTAACAATTTAAAAGAAAAAAAACTTTAAAACATATAATGTATAAATACCTAATAATTTTAACTAATGTTTCTTACAACCAAGAGACAAAAACAGCCTAAAAAAAAAAAAAAAAAAAAAAAAACCTGCCCCGACTTTTCTTTCTCTTTCCAACAAAAACAAAAACCAGATATGAGATGCTATCTTTTTTGAGTTTATTGTCAGGGTCTTTCCAAGACACATCCAAAACATATAGCCTACTATTGTTGTACTTGGTTATTCCAGATAAGTGAAAGCTAAATCTTTCCTTTGAAGACACCCTGCACTTCAGAACAGGTTCCAGAGAACCCTGAGCTGGAACTGACCTAAATATTTCCTCCCTGAGGACTAGCTGTCATGGTGCCTCCTAGCACCACATAAGCTTACAAAGGAGGGAGGTAATCAATAGTTCTATCTAGCCACATTAATTAACCACATTAATGACCAACATGGTACAATAATCTTTGAATGAAGTAGTGGCATGCATACCTTGAATCTCTAATTGGACTTAAAACTGAGTAAGAGGGAACCCAAATCTAATTAGTCAGTCCCACAGAAATGGTTATCAGAGGAGACTCTATAACAGTCACCACTACATTATAAACCAAAATAATCCTCAAGAACAATGCAGAAACATTTTGTCCTATCTACAAATAGTCTTCACCTTCATCAAGGAAACTTCTCTTTCCAACAGATAAAGACCACCAAAGAAACCCAAAGATAGTCAAAATACAGAATTTTGGAGCCAGTCCCAATGGACACATCTAAATACAATCACAGCTCAGTAAACAGTGTAAAAAGCGGAGAGGAAGTTTGTTGTAAGATTCTGCCTCTCTTGGGCTGGCGAGATGACTCAGCAGGTAAACGCACTGACTACTCTTCCAAAGGTCTTGAGTTCAGATCCCAGCAATCACATGTTGGCTCACACCACGCATAATGAGATCTGATGCCCTCTTCTGGTGTGTCCACAGTATAGTTATGAATAATAATAAATCTTTGGGCCAGAGCGAGCAGGGACTGAGTGAGTGGAATTGACTGGAGAGAGCAGAGGTTCTAAAAAAAACCAAACAACAAAAAAACCCAAAACCAACCAACCAACCAACCCACCCACCCACCCAAAAGGATTCTGTCTCTCATACTATCAGAAGCTATCCCAGAAAAAATCTCATAGACATAATGGTCTCAACAGGAACCCATCAATGATACTAATCAACTATACAAAATCAGACAGTGAAAAGGACATACTGTAGGCAACTGATGCCTAAAAGATGGCACCGGTTTCTGGTACACCGTGGCCCTAAACAACATCACTGCGCAGGCACTAGCCCAAATCTGGCGCCAACTCCTTTTGACAGGCTGTATGCTAATGAAGTGTCAACAGGCTGACCAATCCCAGGACGGCACATAGCCCTCCCCAGTGCTGGGGTGTATATAAGCAGTCCTCCCTGGGTGCCTGGGGTTCCTGTAGCACCCTTGAGGCGTTCCTGCAATAAAGCTGTTGAGAAGAATCCGACCGTGTTGCGTTTTCCTTGCCAGATGAGGTGGGTGCAATAAATTGGTGGCCTGTACGGGGACCCAAGGATCTCGTGGATTCAGAACTCTTCAGCTGAGAAACGGCGGTACCAGTAAGTCTCCCAAATTGATCCCCGGTTAAAAGGGGGGATATGTTTTTCTCGCCCATGGGTAGCTCTTATCATTTCGTTTTTTTTTTTTTTTTTTTTTTTTTGTAATTTCTGGCCTCTGCATTTGTTTGATAGAAGCAGT